>NC_050070.1:179593856-180247621 GCF_009764565.3 Dermochelys coriacea | reverse complement strand
AAGATTAGTTAGGGATAATGGAATATTACAAACCAGAAAACTGGGAGTCGCCTGAGGGAAGCATTTGAAATACTTGTACACAAATGCAAGGAATCTGGGCAACAGAATGGAGAAACCTGAACTCCTGGTACAGGAGGTCAAACCAGAAATTTTAGGGATTACAGAAATATGGTGAAATAGCATTCATGACTGGAATACAGATATTGAAGGGTATGCACTGTTTAGGAGAGATAGGAATAAAAGTAAAGTTAATGGGGTGTACATTAACAAAGCAGTAAACTGTAAAGAAATAAAAAGTGATAGTATGGACAAAACAGAATCACTTTGGGGAAGGACTGTAAAGGAGGTTCTGTTGGGAGAGTGCTACAGAGCCCCAGGATCAGACTCAGATGTGGACAGTGATCTCTTTACTATTCATATTATCAGAGAGTGAAATACTTTTGGGAATTGTGTCATAATGGGAGACTAACTTACTGCATAGAGACTGGAAAATAAATGCTACTAATACTTGTAGTACCCAGTTATTCTTGGGTGTAATAAATGAGTTTCTTCATCAAATTGTCACTGAATCAACAAGAGGTGATGCACTTTTAGACATGGTTTTAGTAAGTAGCAAGGATATGATAGAAGAGCTGATTGTAGAAAATGATCTTGGATCGAGAGACCATGAGTTGACTCAGTTTAAATTAAATGGAAGGATAATCAAAACCAGGTCGTCAAGGATGATTTTTTTATTTCAGAAGGACAAGCTTTGGGAAATTAAAGGAATTAGTTAAAGAAGTCAGCTGGACTGAGGAGCACATGTATTTAAATGAGGAGGAAGCTTTGAACTTCTTCAACTATATAAAAACTGAAATTTGCATCCCAAGAAAGGGGGGAAAGTTTATAGGGAAAGACTCCAGACCCAGCTGGATGAATAATCACCTTGACCAAGAGTAATTAGAGTAAGTAAGAGCCTATAGGAAATGGAAAAAGGGGTTGATCAGCAGAGAAATTTATATTGTGGAAGTTAGAAAATGTAGGAATAAAGTGAGAATTGCTACAAGTCAAGCTGAATTAGGTTTTGCCAAGGAAACTAAAATAAATAATAAAGAGGTTTTTTTAGTTATATAAATAAATAGAGTATAAGGAAGGATGAGGTTGGGCTGCTATGCAGTGTAACAAACAGCTGCAGGTTTAAAACAAACTAAAGGAAATACTTCATCACAAAACGTGCAGTCGACCTGTGAAACTCGTTGCCAGGGAATGTTTTGTGAAGGCCAAAAATCTAATGGCGTTCAACAAAGAATTAGGTAAGTTCAGGGAGGATAGGTCCATCACCAACTATTAGCCAAGATAGTCTGGGATGCAGTCCCACACTCTGGGTGTCCTTAGCCTCTGATTGCCAGAGGCTGGGAGTGGATGACTGTGGATGGATCACGCAGTGATTGTCTGTTCTGTTCATTCCCTCTGGGGCACCTGGCATTAGCCACTCTCAGAAGACAGTGTACTGGGCTAGATGGACCATTGGTCTGATCATTAGTATGGCCATTCTTATGTTCTTGTGTTGATGGGACAAAAGAGATTACACATAATCTAGGTATGGCCCAAAAACTAAATGAACACTTCACCTCAGTTTTCAGTAACAGTGATAATATGGAATATGTGCATGAAGGCAGTATGGAAATTAATGTCTAGATATGGAAACAATCACCCCTGAGGTGGAAGAAAAGCTTAAAGAATTTAATGCGCTCAGATCAGGACTAGGTAACTTCCAACCCAGAATACTGAGGAATTGAGATTGCTAGTCCAGTAGCAAGGATTTTTAATAAATTATCTATTCAAGAGTGGTATATATGTCTGCAGAATAGATTATGCCATACATATATTTTAAAAATGGGGGCAGGGGGGCAATGATAGACCTGTTAGTCTGGCCTCGATAGTATGCAACATTTTAGAGCAAATTGTGAAGGAAAAAATAATTAAATTCATATGATAAAAGGGGATGTAATGCAACATAGATTTACCAAAGTCACGCTAGACTAACCTGATTTCCTTCTTGAGGAAAGAACTGATTTTTTAGATAAGGAAAGTCAGTAGATCTAATATTTTTGGACTTCAGTAAAGCATTTGACACAGTGCATATGGGAAATTATTAATTAAATTAGGGAAGATTGGGATCAGTACAATAATTGTAAGGTGGATAAGGAATTGGCTAAAGGGGAGAAGGCAACAGGTTGTGCTGAAAGGTGAATTATCAGACTGGAGAGATCTTACTAAAGGAGTTCCTCAAGAATCAGTCTTGAGACCAACCTTAAGCAATATTTTTATTAATGACCTTTGCTTAAAAAGCAGGAGTGTGCTAATGAAATTTGCTGATGATACAAATTTGGGAGGCATTGTCAATACAAAGGAGGATCAGAATATTATACAGGAAGACCTGGATGACCTTGAAGACTGGAGTGGCAGAAATGGAATGAAATTCAATAGTACAAAGTCCAAGGTCCTGCACACTTCGGGTCTAATAATAAAAATTTCTGCTACAAGCTGGAAGCAACAGAGGAGAGAGCCATAGGTGGGTGGATCAATCACAGGATGACTGTGAGTCACCAGTGTGAAGTGACTCTTAAAAAGGCAAATGCAATCCTTGGATATATCAGACAAAGCATGTCCAGTAGAGATAAAGGACTGTTAATGCCATTGTCCAAGACCTCATTCAGAGTACTGTGAACAATTCTGTGGTCACCCATGTTCAAAAAAGATTAATTTACATGGGAACAGGTGCAGAGAAAAGCTACTAGGAAAATCAAGGGAATGTAGGGCCTCTCTTATGAGATGAGACTAGAAGAGCTTGTCTTGTTTAGTCTCACAAAAAGAAGGCTGAGAGGGGATATGATTGCTTTCTATAAATACATTAGGGGAAAAATACCAGAGAGGGTGAAGGGTATTTAAGCTAAAAAAGACAACGTTGACGCAAGAACAAATTCAAGCTGGAAATTAGAAGATTTCTAACCATCAGATGGGTGAAGTACTGGAACAGCCTCCCAATTGGAGTTGAGGGGGCAAACAATTTAAATTAGTTTTAACAGAGAGATGGATAAATGTATTAGTGCAATTACTTGTGATGGCGGGGGACAGGGCTCGACAGCCCTGGGATTCCCTTCCGATTTCTATCTAACATTCCTAAAGCTCAGGCTTCAGGGTTTCAACTGGCCACCACCAGCAGGCATCAGGATGGCATTTCCTCCCCGCCTTCCCAATGTATTTGTGGAGGTTTTTTCACTTCCTTCCTTTGAAACATCAGGGATGGCCATGACTGGAGAGGGGACACTGAATCAGGTGGGCAAGGGCTCTGAGGTGGCACCAAGCATTCTCTCTCTCTCAGAGGCTTGGCTAAATGATTCTTGCTCACATCACCAAGGTCTAACTGATCGTCATACGTAAGGTAAGGAAGGAATTCCTCCAGGTCAGATTGGCAGTGACCTTGGGGTTTTTTTGTCTTCCTATTTTTATGCAAATAATGACTTATTTATGCTGTTCTATATACTATACACTGAAAGGTAAGTACAATATTTATATTCCAATCCATTTATTTTATAATTTTATGCTAAAAAATGAGAAAGTAAGCAATCTTTCAGTAATAGCATGCTGTGACACTTTTATATTTTTAAGTCTGATTTTATAAGCAAGTAGTTTTTAAGTGAGGTGAAACTTGGGGGTATGCAAAACAAATCCGACTCCTGAAAGAGGTACAGTAGTCTGGAAAAGTTGAGAGCCATTGCTCTGCAATATGTGAGTGTAGATCAGGTGAGTTGGGTATATCTCCTTTAATCATTTCTCTGGCATTGCAGGGGCCTGGTGCACCTTGGTACCTCCTATTTTCTCCCTGTAGCACATAATAGTGTAGTTTTCTGTAGATCTCATTTATTTTGGTCTCATGTCCGTTGTTGAGTTTACTGTGCAGATGCTGGCTGGGGCAGTGGTGGCCTGTGATATATAGAAGGTCAGACTAGATGATCTAGTAATCTCTTCTGGCTTTAAATTCTATGACTCTATGAGTACATAAACAGAGGAATTTCAGTGTCCAATGCAACAGAGATGGCAACTCTCTAGCACATTATATACATAAACAAGTAAAAACTCAAAAGTTGTTCAGATGCATGTGTGCACTGGAATTATTTTGAAAGCATAATCTTGAAAAAGGAAAGTTTTAAAGAAAATAACTCTATAACATGGAATAAAAAAATGTGTGTGTTTTGAAGAGAAGAGAGATCTATTTTTAGTTCACAAGTGTTTTCATTAACATGCACAGTGAGTTTATTTAAGGAACATTGCATAAGGATTTTTGTGTGTCATTTTCATTGCCTGAGCCTCCACTATTTGGTGTGAGCCACATGAATTAATACTTATGCTCATATAGAGCCCCACTGATTTTAATGGGACTTTTGGCAGACATAAGGGTTCAGGAAAGGCTCTTTCCTAAATCAGTTCTATTTTATGATACAAATTTGCTTTTTCATATGTGGTACATATCATGTTTATTTACCAGTCCCTCCATTTTTGTGACAAATTAACTCAACAGGATATGCTTTGTGGTATCATAAAAGAATGCCTTTGAATGCTCATCAGTCTGATAGTAAACATATTGTGAATGACCAATAGAGTTTCTCTGTTGATTTAATTCTCCTTGGAATGTTAACGCACAAACTCCCCACATTTGGGCAGTCCCAGAATGAGTGCCTACAACTCCATGTCTCCAACAAATGGCTGTTCCATAGCTTTAATTTGTAATCTTGCAGTGGTCCAAAATAATCGGAGAGAGATTTTGAACTACATCCAAATCTAACCTTTTTTATTTTTTAATCTAGTCACTATGAAACCTCCAGCCTATCCTTTGGTCCAATTTAACATGCCTAGTCATTTATACTATTTTCATCATAGTATCAGAAGGCCTCAAAGATTTTTCCCCCCAATTTTTTTAAGTGAATAAGTGACTTACTTGTAAAAAAAAAAAAAAAAAAAAAAAAAAAAAAGAAAGAAATAGGCTTATAAATAGTCAATGCCTGGTGTACCCTGCATTTTGTCTTTTTAAAAAGGAAGCATTGAGAGGTGCCTGTTTCCATTAAGAAATTTACTCAGGACTTTCACATTATGTGCCCTAACAGCAGGTACTTCCTGGACCGAGTTTTCCTTAAGATCCCTTAAGCTCACAGTATTTTTCAAAACAGACCCCCTTCCCCTAGATATTTTGATTCCATTTTGCTTCATTAGGAAATTTTGCACACGTAGGTATAGTCAGACTAACATAATTAACAACTATGACTCCTACTGGGTTAAATACCTATTTTAAAAGCAAACTGATTATGATTAAGGTATACTCTGTTGGATAAATGCTCAACTACCTTTGTTTGAGTGGGTAAAGAGTATGCACAATGATACAGATATTTAATCAGGTCAGTAAAGTTCCTTTAAAAAGTCTAGATATAGATATAAATTTAATCTTTAACACATTTATCCCAAGTATGCAGACAATTTCACACAAAATTATGTTTAAACAACAGTTTGGTGACCTTAGCCGCCCTTGTTTGAACAACGCAAAGTTAAGGCAGATGCTTTTACATGTCGGTATGAGACCAAAAGAACAGCCATACTGGGTCAGACCAAAGGTCTATCTAATCCAGTATCCTGTCTTCCAACAGTGGCCAATGCCAGGTGCCCTAGAGGGTATGAACAGAACAGGTAATCATCAATTGATCCATTTCCTGACCAAGTATGAAGTTACTTAAACATATTATATAACTTTATATTTTCCTGAGTTCAATACAAGTACTCGCTTGCCAGACAATATTGTGTTTATTAAGTTCTAGTTTATTAAGATGTTATTGTAATCACTTCTCCATTTGCATGTATTCCTAAGAAATGCCTCAGAATACTAAATTATTTTTCTAATTAGTATGATAATAATATAGCCAAACGTACACAGGTTGTAACAGGGATGAAAAGCCTCAGCTTTCTGACAAGTTTAAAAACCTGGTTCCAGAATCAGCTAAGAGGCAATAAGGCTTTTAACTTATCCAACTCTAATAACCGGCCATAAAACAACAAATTAGACTTTAGAGGTCCTATTCTGGCAAATCTCCTGTAATTCAAGTTACACCCATTTTATCAGAGAAGAGTATTTGAGCATAGCGATAATTGATGCTGACTCACAAGTGATGAACAAACTTAACTCTTATTAAATTAATGTATGCACAACAAACCTGAAAAATATTCATCCTCCAAATCCAGTGAGAATTTACAATTTAGTGCACTGGCAATTTTTTACCCCAGAAGACCACTAAAACACTCTACAGGCTTACAAAGTCAAAAATAATCTTTAATATTTCAAAACACAGGAGCAAACCAAAGGAGTACTTGTGGCATCTAAGAGACTAACAAATTTATTTGAGCATGAGCTTCCGTGAGCTACAGCTCACTTCATCAGATGCATTCATCGGATGTAGCTCATGAAAGCTCATGCTCAAATAAATTTGTTAGTCTCTAAGGTGCCACAAGTACTCCTTTTCTTTTTGCGAATACAGACTGACACAGCTGCTACTCTGAAAGGAGCAAACCAATCATTTAACAAGAGTAAATGTTTATTTTTTCTGTGGTACTGACACTGCACATTGTTTACTAAAACCATAACCATCCACCAGTAAGTGCCAATTGAAAAAGAAAAAAAAATTTACTCCCTTCAATATGTGAACAGTTTGATTCTCTTACAAATGCAGAGAGAATTTATATGTATAACTACTTTCAAGAGATAATGAAATTTCCCTACAAGTGTGCATCATTTGAAGAATGGAACTCACAATTAACACAAGCAAAATAAAGAAACCAATGACATACAGAAAAGCAAAACAATAAAAGATGTCAGGAAAAAATGAAGTGTGAATAGATTATCGCTACTTGCAAATGTCAGATCTTCCACAATTTTCAATATTGATGAAAGTAGGCAAAAAAGAATCTCTGATTCAGTGGAAAACATATCCCAGACTGATTGAGGAATATAAATGAAACAAATATCTTCACGAAAAATAATTACAGTAATTCCTCACTTAACGGTGTAGTTATGTTCCTGAAAAATGCGACTTTAAGCGAAACGATGTTAAGCGAATCCAATTTCCCCATAAGAATTAATGTAAATGGGGGGGTTAGATTTCAAGGAAATTTTTTTTTTGCCAGACAGAAGACTATATATGTATATATAATATATACACATACACACACAGAGTCAGTATAAGTTTTAAACAAACAATTTAATACTGTACACAGCAATGATGATTGTGAAGCTTGGTTGAGGTGGTGGAGTCAGAGGGTGGGATATTTCCCAGGGAATGCCTTACTGCTAAATGATGAACTAGCAATTGGCTGAGCCCTCAAGGTTTAACTCGTTGTTAATGTAGCCTCACACTCTACAAGGCAGCAGGAATGGAGGGAGGGAAAATAGCATGGCAGACAGAGACAAAGACACACACCCTGTGTGTGAGAGAGAGAGATGTGCATTTTCCCTTTAAGTACGCTGACGCCACTCGTAAGTACACTACCTTGTTAAGTTAATCAGCAAAGCTGAGACCCCAGCCGCTGCTGCCAGGAAGCTCCCTCCGTCCTAAGCCCTGTCATGTGTCGCCCCCTGCTCTATGGAGATGGGGTAACTGTGGTGCAGGAGCAGGGGGAAGGGGGACACCCTGACATTAGCCCCCCTCTCCTTCCCCTTCCCCCCCGTCCCCCAGCAAGCAGGAGGCTCCGGAGAGCAGCTCCAAGGCAGAGGGCAGGAGCAGCACATGGCAGTGGGGGGAGGAACAGCTGAACTCCTGGCAATTGATAGCCTGCTGGGCGGCTGCTGCACAGGGAACTTAGGGGAGCGGGGAGCTGATAGGGGGGCTGCCGGTCCACCCTGGTTCCAAGCCCCCACCAGCGAGCTGCAACGGGATGCTCTTCCTGAAAGCAGTGGACAAAGCAGGCGGCTGCCAAATGACGTTATAAGGGAGCATTGCGCAACTTTAAATGAGCATCTTCCCTAATTGATCAGCAATGTAACAACAAAACAATGTTAACTGGGATGACTTTAAGTGAGGAGTTACTGTAGTAACAGTTGCTCAAGTTCATATTCCACCAACACAAACATAAAAAGCCAGGAAATCCCGCATTAATGGTCTGATCCTGTTCCCAACTTCAGTGGTGCAGGATCGAGCCCTGAGACTTCATCTATCCCTTGTAATTTATAGTCATGATTTCACCTTCTCCATGTTGCCACACCCACATCATAGCGTTAGTGCCTCCATCCTCCACTTCCACACAAAACATTCAACTTTTAACTGCGACAATGCTGAATGGTTTAAAATGGATGATTTACAATTGTTCAGAATGTTGAACTGGCGTTTGTGGAAGCAGCTGGTTAGTGTGTAGGACAATGGAGTTTTTTTTTAATTGAGAACTATATTTAAGTGTTGTGTTACAGTATGGTAAATGGAAAGAACTGTTTTAAGTGGAAATAGTCTGTAATAGTGTTTATCATTTTGGGAAGTTTCCATTTGTAATATTTCTAATTGTTTTATTTAGCTAATGCAAGTGAAGAAGTATGGAATGCTATGTTTTTTCAATAGCTGATGTTTGTGGTCAGAGTTAAGGTTGCATGTTACATGTGGAGACAGAAGAGGCATGTGAGTTGTGAATGTGAGTAATAACGTAATCCAAAAAGGGTGAAATCATGGTTGCAGATTGCAAGGAATGGCTGAAGACCCCTTCCTTAGGGATGGACTTTTTCCTAAATTTAGAAATAGCAAGATTATCAAATCTTCTGTGTTTTTCTGCAGGACTCTGTGGCAGACTGGAATAGGAACAGCTCTCAACTGAAGAAGTGAATTTGCAGAACCTTTCACAAAGAGAAATATTTCCTCCCAATTACTTATCAGGCATTTGAGTCAGGTAGTTTCAGAATAAAATAAAATAAAATAAAATATGTTTTTAAAAGGGCTGACTAAAAATCCATTCCCCTGTCAGTTGCTCAAGTTTTGCTCTCCTACTCCTATGAGCTCATAAGTTTTACTAGTCCTCTAGTCATCTGGCTTTGTGTATAGTATGGATTTTTTTTAGCAAAAATGTCCTGATATTGCTAACACCACAACTAATTTTGACAGTAGGAGCACTATCATAGACAAGGCTCCCGCAACCACTGATTCTTTAATACCATGTTGTTCAACTCAGCTTATGAAAGGTCTAATCAATAGGTTGCTTAAAAATGCTGGCAGCTGTACGGATTTTGGCTTGGAGTTGCACTGAAGTTAGCAATTTAAAGACAGGAAATTTTTGCCAACAACCCCAGCATAATCCAGAAATATCAGTATGCTAATAGTATAAACAAACATGCACACGTCTTCTAGGACTAAGAGTGGACAAACCTGAATTTCTAATGTAAGAGTAGGCAGGAATAAAACAAAGAAGACTTACATTTAAAAGTCATACAACTTCCAATCCTTGTTTATATTTCAAAGAAACAAAAAGAGATAAAATAAAAAGTTTTCCACTTTGTGGGTTTCCTTTAAAAAAATTGTTTGAAACAGATGCATTGAGATAGAAAAAGAGAAAAATTAAAGAAGTTTTCAGCAACGTTTGCATCTCAGAACCAAAGGCCCGCCACTATACAGGCCACAAAAAAATATGAAACTTGCAGGACAATGAAAGAATTGTGGGGTAATACCATGACTTTTTTGTACATATCCAGCATTGTCTGATTTTAAAAAAATATATACATCACCTAGGAATAGTGGAGTAGTTTCTTCATAAGTAACGTCATTAGTCTCAGCTCCTGCGTCCAAGAGAACACTGACGCTTTCCAAACATCCATGATTTGCAGAAAGATGTAATGCACACGTACCCTCAAATGTCTTTGATTTTATGTAGTTATCAGATGGAGCTAAGAATAAGGAGAATTAAAAAAGATTTTTCTAACATGAAATTCTAAAAAGGATAGTCACTTACCTTACAGGATTCCTGTGCCTTGACCCCCACCCAAGGGCACAAAGGGTGAAGCAGACTAACCATCCCTTAGTTCCTTCACCAAAACACAATCCAGACACAATCCAGATGGTATATGACTCCGTGGTAGCAGAGAACAAGGGTAGGTTGTACAATCCATGTAGAATCAATGCAGACAGTACCTCTCTAGAACCACAGTTAATGTAAGGTAAGTAACTGTTTCTTCTCTGAGTGATTGTCCACATGGATTTGACTTCTGATGACTAGCAAGACCTCATAGTCAGGAGGTTGGTATTAGAAGTCCTATTTAAACAATGACTGCAGGACAGCTTGGCCAAGGCAAGCATCAGATTTTTGAGGTTTCAATTAAGGAATAGTGTTGGCTGAAAATGTAAACTGCATCCCACATAGCTGCCCTGAAAATATAAGAAAGAGGGTTCCTTTCCAAAGAAGCTGCAGAAGCTGCCTGAGCCCTGGTGGAATTGATTCTAACTAGCATGGGTGGATCTAAACTACCTATCCCTCAGCATGATTTAATACAGACTAGGACAGGGGGTCTCAGCCTTTTTTGAATCAGCCCTCCCTCCCCCCAGCTTTATTTTTTTAAAACATGGGAGTCTTCCATCACCCTCATTTATAAAGTGGGATGTTCCAATGTAATCTAGGTCGAACTGGGGCCATTAATACATTGATCTCAGTAAAGGAATCAGTCCTTTGATTCTGCTGTCTAACCATGCACAGGCTAGGAAACCTGTTAAAAGCACATACATCTAAATATCTGCATTGTTTCTGGGCAGTAATTCTCAGTTTCAGCACCAGAGTGCGGGTGAGCACTGCGACCTTCTGTGTCAAGTCACAATGCCATCAGATGGAGGGACAGCCAGGCCGAATTTGGGTGAGTGGCATTGCAACCCAGGAGGTTAGTGGGAAAGCTCACTGCGTCCCTCTAGAAAGTCTGACACAAACACTGACGTACTCATCTAGACCAATGTTTCTCAATGACCGGTCTGTGGACCGGCGCCAGTCCCTAAGAACCCTCTGACCAGCAATCTAGTCACTGGTATCAAAAAGGTTGAGAAACACTGATCTAGACAATTTTGGATAGCTATTGTCTGTCTATTCACCCTATCTATGGCCTGCATTGTGCAGGAGGTCACACTAGATGATCAGAATGGTCCCGTCTGACCTTAGTATCTATGAAAAATCTGCAAATGCTACAAACAGCCTGGCAAATTCCTGAAGGGTCTTTTCTGTTGAAGTAATATAAGAGAGTACTAACCACATTAAGGGGTGCAGTTTGGCTTCCCCTTGGTTTGAGTGAGGCTTGGGAAAGACAAGCAGCAGGTGAATCACATAATTTAAATGACAATCTGAGACAACTTTTGGTAAGAATTTAGGGTGAGTCACTGTCTTTATGTAACAATGTAAGGAATGCTACCCATGAGGGCCTGAATTTCCTGTATATGTATAACAACTAAAAAGGCAGTTTTAATAGATAAATGGTACGAAAAGCAAGCTGCTCAGGGGTCAAAAGGGGTCCCCATTAAACCAACTAAAATTATACTGAGGTTCCAGGAAGGAGGGAGCTCCCAGACTGGAGGAAACATGAGTGAGGTCCTTGAAGAATCTAGCAACAGTAGGGTGGGAAATAGTAGTGTGTGACCCTGAATGAGAGGATGATGAGCTGATTTTGCTATTAATTGTACCCTTATGCAGCTGATGGATAGCCCTGAATGCTTTAGGGATAGCAGATAGTCCTGAACCATAGGAATCAAGGCTCCTAAGGGAGTCAAGTGGAGTTCTGCTGCCCAAATAGGGAACACCTCTTCCATTTAGTTCATAGGTCAGCCTAGCAAGTCTTTTCTGCTATGCACAAAATACAATGGTATTTACCATTTTTACCAAAAATTTCCCAGGTTTTACAAAAGTTATTAGGTTTTTACCAGTTTTCACACTAATTTTGAACCACACAAGTATATGAGAACACTGATTATGTTAAAAAAAAACCCAATATATTATACTAGGTAGATGTGTTTATGTTACTAATAAATTAGTCTAAATGTAAATGTGAAACTATTAAAGTAAGGCAATGTAGCAGAAGGTACACATGCACATGTGTGTATGTGTATTTCTAGGGTGACCAGATAGCAAGTGTGAAAAATCAGGATGGGGAGGCAATGGGGGGGGGAGGGGGTAATAGATTGCCTATACAAGACAAAGCCCCCAGTACTGGGACAGTCCCAATAATATCGTTACATCTGGTCACCCTATGGATGTCAGTGCTTGAGTCTTAAAAAAAAAAAAAAGGAAGTGCTGAAACTCCCCAGACCCTGCTCCAAAAGCAAAGATGGCAGACAGGTAACCTGGGCAGACCCCAGGGAAATCCCCTGGACCTGACTCCCAATTCTGAAGTTACCGAGCTGTCATCTCTCTTCCCAGAACGGGGAGCTAGGTCAGAAGTACTCTTATACTTTTCTCTGTTTGTTTGGGGGTTTTTTTCTGTCCTCCCATTCCCCCAGTATTAACCCTGATATTTGCATCCAGAAAACTGTTGAAATTAATTTTTACACCCATTTTCACCTGTTCTTTAGTTTTTATAATAAAGATCAATACATTTCCTGAAAATGAGGTCCTTGGCTATGCAGCAATATGTTCTGGACTTCAGCTGAACAGCTTCTTCCGATGGTAGTTAACCAGACAGCATCCACATTATCAAATGCAATGATGCTGGGTTCAGATGTAAGATCTGACCTCTATTCTGGGAGCTCACATCAGGTAGGACAGTTAGTGTTACTGGGGACTGACAGGCTCATTAGGTCAAAATACCAAAGTTGCCTGTAGTGCAAGTTAGGCCTAGTAGCATCATTAATGCTGTACATGTACACCAGAGTCCATGACAGAGGTGGGCAAACTACGGCCCGCAGGACCGTACTGCCCAGCCCTTGAGCTACTGGCCGGGGAGGCTAGTCCCTGGCCCTGCCGTCTCCCTTCCCCTGCAGCCTCAGCTCGCTGTGCCGCCAGTGCTCTGGGTAGCAGGGCTGCGAGCTCCTGCTGGGGGTATAGTGTATTAAATTGCTCCCGTAGGAATGTGCTACTTATGGAGCACCAGGACTGGCAGCCCTAAGTAGTACACTGTATGTAGCACATTCTTAAGGGGAGCAATTTAATACACTACACCCAGGTAGGGAAGGCTGTGCCTCCCCAAACAGTCTGGCCCCTGCCCCCTATTTGCCCCCTCCCACTTCCCGCCCCGACTGTGACCCTCAGAACCCCTGACCCTGACTGCTATGTTCAAAGACTAAGCCAAACCCCCACCTGCTCCTTGTCCCCGAACTAACACCCCCGGAACCTCTGCCCCTAAGCGCCCCCCCAGGACCCCACCTCCTATCCAATCCCCCCTGCTCCTGGTCCCGACTGCCCTGACCCCTACCACACCCCACTCCCTGAGACTCCCACGCTAATCCAACCACCCCTGTTCCCTGTCCCCTGACTGCCCCCCCGGGACTCCCTGCCCCTTATCCAACCTCCCCGCTCCCTTACCGTGCTGCTCAGAGCACCAGAACTGGCAGCTACAAGTAGCACATTCCTACGGGGAGCAATTTAATACCGTTTCGGAACCCTAATGTGGCCCTCAGACCAAAAAGTTTGCCCACCCCTGGTTCATGAGATAAGGAAAGCCTGGGCTCTAAACCCCACTTGAACAGAATGT
This sequence comes from Dermochelys coriacea, assembly GCF_009764565.3. NCBI lineage: Eukaryota > Metazoa > Chordata > Testudines > Dermochelyidae > Dermochelys > Dermochelys coriacea. Next base: position 180,233,913 of record NC_050070.1, on the reverse strand, counting down.
TTGGCATTTCCTGTTCCATCTGAAGTAAACAGATCTATTCAGGCAACCTTCAATTTGGCATTTCCTAATTTATGAGTCTTGACTTTGCAATCTAAATAACATTCTTTTAACATGATTTTTGTATGTAATATAATAAGATAATTACTACTTCAGCACTGCAAACTCCACTTGGGATCTCAGAATTCGCTCAGCAGTGCTTAACAGTAGAGAAAAAAAAATTTCCAGAAAAGTAAGAATATATATTTCAAAGACACCCACAGAGCATGCCTACCCTTGAGCAGAAAGGTGCCATTTTCATCACATATTTTTTTCTCACCCTAACCACATTTAAATTCACAAAAGAAATCAGAAAGTGAATGAGGTTGGTTTATCTTATGTTACAGTATATTCTAGGGAAAGTAAGCAGGGAAAATAAAAATAACTTGCCTCATCTTGAATCAAGTTTTCCTTACCTGCATTAATTAACAGCTTCAGACATTCACTGGAGTTGTGAAATGCTGCTTCATGGATTGGCATCCACCCTCTGTTATCAGGAACATCAACGCTGTATCCCTGTTTAATTAGCTTCCTCAAATTTTTGACATTTCCTTCTCTAGCTGCAAGTCCAACACTGGAGCATCTGTCTGAATAGGCCTCTGTGAAATCCATCCTTCCACAGCTCACTCTGAGAATAGAGGGCAAAAAAGTTACTATTAGTCCAGCAAGTCTATAATTACAACAGACAACATATTCTTAAAATCCAAGCCAAGATTGTCAGGCCTGCCCAGTTTAATTCATCTAACGGGGACTCCCTTTTTGGGTTAATTTTAGGCAGTATTTATACTATTGCCATCCTGTGAGGTAAAATTTTGCTTTGTGTTTCAGTGACATTTAAAGTCTCTCTTAAAATTGTTTTGAAACTGGTGTATCCTGACACCATCCCTAGATAATACGTACTTTGCACTTATTCTTGAATGAAAGATACCATTTCTCAAACGCTTTACAAATTACTATTTTTGAACGCTCAAGACATACTTCATATTAACAAGTAAAGACACAATCCTTGGGCCAAAAGAATCTACAAACCTTTGGCCTGATCCTGCAACTAGAGGTGCACAGACAGACCATTCTACCCATGTAGCATCTTACAGATTTCAGTCAGGCTCTGCATGAATCTGATTGGAGAATCAAGGCAGACATGAAACAGGTGATACAGGGAAAATAGGTGAGGGTAAGGCAGGATGGTCAAGTGGCTAGGGTGCTAGCCTAAGGCCAGGTCTACACTATCCGCCGGATTGGCAGGTAGCGATCGATCTATCAGGGGTCGATTTATTGCATCTAGTCTAGACGTGATAAATCGATCTCCCAATAAACTGATCTCCGAGCACACTCCCGTTGACTCCTATACTCCACCACGAGAGGCACAAGCAGAGTCGATGGGGGAGCGGAAGCAGTCAACTCACCACCATGAAGACGCTGCAGTAAGTAGATCTAAGTACGTTGACTTCAGCTACGCTATTCTCGTAGCTGAAGTTGCGTATCTTAGATCGATCCCCCCCAATGTAGACCAAGCTTTAGACTTCAAAAATCTAGATTCAATTCCCTGCTCTGCCACAGACCTCCCATGTGACCTAGGGCAAATCATTTAGGGCTTTTCTTCACTGCAGGCTAAATATGGCTGCTGTGATCGATGCAGCGGGCATTGATTTAGCCTGTCTGGTGAAGACACGATAAGTCAATTGGCGAGTTCTCTCCCATGGACTTCAGTACTCCACCTTCCCAAAAGACAGAAGCTATATCGATGGGAGAATGTCATGTAGACACCTCTGTAAGTCAATTTAAACTATGTCACTTTAAGTTACGTAACTTAACTAGCGTAACTTAGATCAACTTATCTCATTAGTGTAGACCAGACCTTAATCTCAGTATACTACCGTACTTCGCTGCCTCAGAGGGGTATTGTGAGGATGAATATATTATAGACAGCGAGGTGTTCATGCCCAGATTTTTAAAAGGTAGTTAAGGCATGCTCTGCTCATCACTGCAAAGCTTAAAGTGATTGAAGCTATGTCTACGCTACTGCGGTAAGTTGACCTAAGTTACACAACTCCAGCTATATGAATAATGTAGCTGGAGTCAATGTAGCTTAGGTCAACTTACCACAGGGTCCAAACTACACTGGGTCAACAGGAGACACTCTCCCGTTGACTTACCTTACTCTTATCAGTCGGGGTAACCCTCCAACTCACAGAGGCCCTCCCATGCTGGTGCTCCCTGCGCAGTGGTAGATGCAGTGCCGGCTGCAAACTCAGTACCAGGTTCAGTGCTGGGTACAGCGACAGCCACAGCACTGGCCTCAATGCCAGCCCAGGAGCGAGGCTCCGAACCCTTTGAAGGTTCCCTCTATGACGCACTCTATATGCACCATCTGTCCGAGGTGACCAAAAGGGATCTGGAGCTTGGCCCCTGGGCTTGATGAAATGCCCATGGGGTCCAGAATAGCCACTGAGCGGGTACCTGCCAATGTGGTGCCAGGGCATCATCGGCAGATATTGCATCTCGTTTTGCCTGGAGCGACGAGATCGGTGCCATCTGCGTCTGAAGACGTATGATTCCGGCTCTGACTCTGAGACGAGTCTGACCTTGGACTCCATGGCAGTGCTGTGCAGGATGGTGCCAGCGATCGGTGCCGAGGAGAGGGCAACTGGTGCCGCAGCATGGCCGGTTTGCCCTTGGAAAGTCTCGCTCCCCCTGCACGGTGCTGGTGCTGCCGGTTCCAGCACTGTTGGTGCTGCTTGAACTAGGAAGTGCTGAGTTGCCATGTCTATGAGGTTCCTGGCAGCCTCGAATGTGTCAGGAGTGAATGGCATGTCCAACTCCTTCATTTGGCTCTCCCATCCCAGGAGGTCCAATGGGACCGGACTCAATGGTTCCGCCTGGGCTGCCAGAGTCAACAATACCGACTGTTCCTGAGCAGAAGCTGAGTGTCCCAACATGGACGCACTCCTCGGGCACCATCGCGTTCCACTGATCAGACCGTCAGCAAGCGCCCCCTTTCGGCTCTTCTCTGCTTCTTACGTGACACTGGTGATTAAGATCGGTGCCAAGAGGTCGCCGAACTCAACTTCAGTGCTGGAGAGTGGTGATGCCATGGGTCTCTGGACGCCAAGTCCTTTACCAGCTCTGCAGCCTCCCTTACTGAGACCAATACACTGCACACCTAAGTGCTGGGCTTGGACCCTGATGCAGTCTGAGCTGGCTGCGGACAGACAGCTGACTCCATAAGGGGAATCTGAAATCTAAAGTCTCTCTTCTTCTTAGTCCTTGGGTGGAAGCTCCTGCAGATCTTGCACTTGTAGGCCTGGTGGGCTTCCCCCAAGCATTCTAAGCAGGAGTCATGAGGATCTCCCCTGGGCATAGGCTTCTGGCATGACCCACAAGGTTTAAAGCCTTGAGACTGAGGCATGCCCCAGTCCCCGGAAGGGAGTGGGGGGGGAAAAGCAGGGGAGTAACTCCCAACAGAAACCTAGTCTATGAACTAACTAAAACATTAGAAAAACTATACTAAGTAGAACTATATACAAGAATAAATGTTCACTATGAGAAGCACTTGAGCGAAGCAGGAGAATGAAGTAGCTCCAACGACTGTCACTAGCGGTAAGGAACTGAAGAGGCGGCAGGTCAGCAGGAACCTATATACATCACCATAAGGGCATCACTCCAGGGGGCTCCACAGTCAACCTGAAAGGTACCACTAGTGGAAAAACCTTCCAACGATCGTGCAGGTGGCACGCACACACCTACTTGGAATTGACATGAGCAATCACTTGAAGAAGAAAAGGAGGTGACTTGGCAAATAAATTTTGAGAAGAGGTTTAAAGGAAACACGGAAGAATGCACAGAAGGGGGCATGACAGAAAAAAAACACAAGGTTGTTGAAGTTGGCATCACTAGGGTACATTGATTGCTTAAGTCTTGCAACACTGATGTGAGTAATTATATCCATTTTCATCACCCCCCAGAGCTCAGACTTCATTAAAAGAATGGGTACATCTCCATAGTGCAGTTGATCACTGTGGCATGTTCACCAATATTAACATGGAGTGGTCCGGAAAGGTCCATGACACTAGAATCTTTCAAAACTCACATTTATTTTATTTAAGGAAAAAGTTGCTGCAGGATCTCTATGGACCTTAATAGTATTCTGATTCCCCCCAGCAATCTTGGAGACTTAGCTTATTTTTCTAATCCCCTGATTTATACATAAAGCTTTTTACTGGACACTTGAACAAGAGAAAGGACCAGTTCTACTATATACCCTGAGTAACTGAAGAATGACAATGGACTGTGAATTTGGAGATCTGAAAGGGAGATGGCACTATCTCAGGTTGAGGCTGAAGACAGCTGAGCAATATATATCCTATGTGACAACTGCTTGCTATGGTCTGCACAACATCTGTGAGAGCCTCGCTGATGGGTGGGAGGTGGATGTCCAGACACTTTCATGACTGATATTACAAATAGCTAAGAGGCTCCCACTGCAAACTGCAGCAAATAGTCCAGGGCACAGGGTCAGGGACACCCTATGCACCTATTTTGAGGCTAGGAGCTGAATTATAGCATGGTTTCATTACTGTGTGTGTAGGGATTTAATTAAACAGATGTTTATTTTGCTTTTTAAATGCTTTGTGGTACTTTTTTGGAAGAGTATTTTGTTACATGTACTGTACATGTGGTATTTTATGAACCTTTATTGAACTTTTGTCAAAAATAACCATTACTGAACATCAAGCAATGCAAACAGAAACATTAATTGAACAAAACTGCATTTTAAGCCATTGCAACATGAACCACAACGTAAAACAGTGAAAACAATGCAAAACATTGCAAACTTTATGCAATATTATGGTGCAGATATGCACCACATTATAAAAAAGTTCTGTGCTACACTTGTCACAAACATCTGAATGTGCAGGATTTCTGCATGGTGCTTTGCCTTGGGTTGTGGATAGTGTGCAAAGAAACTATCATTTGTCATTGTAAGGGTGAAGGAGGGTTCCCAGAACGCACTGTTTCCAGACTCCTGTGGTATGATGGGGAGAGGGGAAATGCCCGTGGCTTGAGTTTTGGGAAGAGTACTGCTGCTCCCAGTACCCGTTATTCTCCATGGGTTGCAGAACATGTGTGCTGGGATTGTGGTGCTGTAGCAGAACATTGTGCCAACATGTTTTCAGTCAAGACAGTCTGGTTTTGCATGTGCTCCAGGAGCTGTCTCAGCATCTCTCCCTCTCTATGCATGTTTTTTGCCTTCCTCTCGGCCAGCCAGGAGAACCTCTGTCTCTCTGAAAGAAGAATTTCCCACTATTCCTCTGTCTTCTTATCCCACTTCTGGGATGCTGTCACAAAGTCCCCAAACATTTTGCCTTTGTTCTTCCCTTTTCTGATTAATCAGGTGTTCTGCAGTTGACAATGATCCTATCCTTGGGGGCCATAATGTGTCAGATGCAGAAGCAGGTGGAGCTGAGAAACAGAACAAGTAGTAATTGAAGCGATTCAAGTCTCCATGGCAACAATTATAAAATCTTCTTTCTCCTCAGTTCTGGAATGCTATTTCAAGTCTCTTCCCAGTCTGGGAAATAAGTGTTTCACTTGAATTTCCCTTTGCACAGGAGCCTTGCTTGTGATTGGCTAAGGTGGGCAGCAGAGTTTCAGGGGTTTGGACTGATGGTTTGCAGAGGCAAGGAATCTAGGGGTGGGCAGAAGGATTTGGAGTTCTACACGGGCTGAGGAAGACAGGGGCTGGGATGTTTGTAGGGACCAGCTTTGTCTGCCCGTCCACTTCTGCAGGCAGTCCTAACATTGGACAATGCAACCTTAATACAGAGGCAGATACGAGGCTTTTTGAAAAAGGGGATGAGCAAACCAGAAATCTATGCAGTGATTTAATTCACCCCCAGAAATGCTGCAGGACTGGAAGAGGTAGGCTACCCACAGAAGTAATCCTGAGAAGGGTGTGTTACTTTGCAATGTTTCTGCCAATATACAGTATTATCTTTGCCTTAAATTCTGTTTAAAATCACCTGCCAACATGCACAAAGTGTACTGCTAAATACAGTTCTGCTGTAATTGTTAACAATGCTGATGGTCTGATTACAGCTAGCCAAGTGCCTATGCATCTCTATGCATTTATTGTCTTCCATTTTATACCTCATAAAATGCTACAACAGCTGAAAGCTCAGGGCATTGATCAAACTCTGAAACAAAGAATTTTTTATGCTGCATTATTTTTCTGTAACTGACATATCAATAAACGAGCCTGCATTATATGCTGCGTTTTTTTGTTTGGTTGTTTTTTTTAACCCCTAGGTTAACCAGGGCAGGAAGCCTGGGAGACGATGGCAGTTGACCGGGAGACGGAGCACGAGGGAGACGAAGTGGCAGATGTCTGTGAGAAATGAAAATATCAGGGATATAATCCCTACAGAGCTGGAATTCCCTGGCATAGCTACCATATTGAGTAAAAGGGAAGTGGGGATGAGAAGCTGAGCTCTCATCCACCCAGACTGGTGGCTTCCATTGGGCACTTGGAACAAAAATATGTTAAAATGACCGATACATTTTTATTGTAATATAGCACTTAATACTTACAGGCAGAGGTCCCCTCCTCAGAACTGTCAGTCTGGTGTCTGCCTGGGTATCAGAAGTCTGTTCCTCCAGGTCCGGCTTGGAGTCTTGCATGGGAAAGAAATCCTAGCTTTCAGGGAATCCTCCACTTCAGAGTACTAGTCAAGATTCTCCTTGGCGTACTCCACAACATATTGAGCTTCAATGGTGGCTTAGATGGTAAAAATCCTATCCAGGTCCTCAAAATAGGGGCAGGTTGTTGGAGCACTGCCAAAGGTCCTCGTTCTAACCTTGGTATTTTTTAATAATTCTGACAGAGCTTCTTCCCTTTATTGCAGCATTGAGCCAAGTCCAAGGAGTGACCCCAGTTGGTCATTTGGTTAGCTATATACTTGAATATTTTCTTATTACAGTGGCTACTATTAAAGGAGGACTGCACCAGTTCCTTTCCCCAGATCACAAGAAAATCCATGACCTCTGCATGGCTCCCCACAGGCACACAAGGCATGGCTGCTATAGCACTGCTGTAATGCTCCAGGAGCATGTAATCACAAACAGAGCGTTCCTGGCTGCACACCAGCATTTAAATAAGGAGGTAACATCTGGTAATCATGACCCCTGAGCAGCAGAGGGCACACCCGTGAACAGACAGTTCAGTCCTGGTGTAAAACAATGCAGTGTCCTACCAGTGGGAGGACTGAAAAATTAACCTGAAGTACTGATGCATCCACATAAACTCCATATTAATTACACACAATATTCCACATGGAAATTCATTTTGGAATGAATTAAAGTGGATTATCCAGTTTGCACCAACTAACCAGTTAATTCAAAAGAATTGTGTTGTGTGGATGCAGTCCATTTTAATTTGAAAAAATGCCAGTTAGTCTGAAATAAACCCATTGCGTGGACAAACCCTAAAACACCATCTGAACCCAGCAGCTTGTCTACACTATGCTTTCCAATGTTGCTAACAGCAATGGAACTGAACTGGCATTAGCAAGAGTGGGACATTTTTGCAAAGTTTCCCTAATGTACACAACATCATGATGAGTCAACAGCAGAACTGAGTCATTATTCCCAATTACTCTGATGATCTAACCACTAAATTACACTGCTTATTTAAATAAGTACATTGCCACTAAACCTTATTTAAATTTGTATATAATGTCTCATTTGGAAAGGACTCCAGCACATCTGTTCCTTTTTTTAGAAACACACACAATGCACAGACATTTCTGCTGCTGGAGTGGAAAATGAAGGGACAGCATACTGCACATGATAACAGAGAGAAAATTTTAATGAACACATCAAGGCAAAACTCTACTCTTACAAGACCCCGTGCCACTTTTTAAGTCCGTGCACAGCACCTCAAACAAGTAAGTAATTTTAAAAGTGTCTTGTCCAAAAACGTACATGCAGACAGTAAACTTAATGGAACTTAGCTTAGAATAAGGACCTGCAAACTTGATATTTAAACCACTGCTGAAAGCTGTCCCACCAGTTAAAGTAGGGTAGTCAAGAGGCAGACTGCGGACCAAAGCTGGACCACCAGACACTTTTGAATGGACCCCAAAATCTTTTTATTAATTATCATCATTTTTTATGATGTTCTCTGTAGTATGGACCTCGACCATACTTTGACCAAGAAATTTGGACGTTGACATAAAATAATTGACTACCCAAGTTTAAGAAATCCCAACTACTGCACCCCTGGATGCATGTGTTAGTAACATTTTCTACATCAAGAGAGAGGAAAGGCGGGCTTTAAATGGGTACCAAGATGCAGGGCCTCCCAAGGAGTCCGGCAGAGGGGCAGAAGGAAAAGCGGTGAAATCCCTTATTTGTTATGCCATATAGCCTACAACCTAGAAAACAACCGTCTTACGTGCAGGCGACAGAAAATAGCTGTAGGGAAGGCACTGCATTGACTCGTCATTCCGTACCCAGCCTTGCAGCGCCGCCTCTCCACTCTCCTCCCGCCCCTTTGGAAGCACGCGGGGGAGGGGGCTCGGCACCCAGAGGGACGCTGGGAGTTGTAGTCCATTTCAGCACCAGCCGGGCTGCCAGTGGCGTGGCCGCTGCCCGTGGCCTCAGGCCCGGGAGCGAGCGCGGGGGGGCGCCCGCCCGCGCCGGGGCAGGGCTGGGACGCCGGCAGGCGAGAGGCGCCAGGGGCCCCAGGCACTACAAGCCCCATGGTGCTTTGCCGGGCGGCGCTGTGCGACACGCAGCGCCCCGGAGCCGCTCTGCCCTTAGTCTGGGGGAAGCGCAGCAGAGACCGGCAGGGGCGGCTGCCGGCCGGCGGGACGTAGGCAGGGCGAGAACCATGTGGGTGTTCGGTTACGGCTCCCTCATCTGGAAGGTGGATTTCCCCTACGAGGAAAAGATGGTCGGGTACATCACGGGCTACAGCAGGAGGTTCTGGCAGGGCAGCACCGACCACCGCGGGGTGCCGGGCAAGGTGAGCGCTGGGCGCAGGGAGCGTGTCCTGCCGGTGCCCCGACGGGGGAGGGAAGCACCCACCGTCCGCCCGCAGGGGGCAGGAGAGGGGAAGTGCCCGTGGCAGCTGCTATTCGCCCTCCCCGTTCCCGATATTTAATCAGCTGCGGAGGGGGGAACGCTGTGCTGACCAGCGGCCCATCCAAAGCAGGGAGCACTGAGCTGACCCCCGTGAGCTGATACAGAAATGAACCCAGATCCCACCGCTGAACCCCTCCACATACCCCCAATACAGGTACGGGCCGCTCTTCAGCTCCCCACCTTATATACAGATCCCTAACCTTTGCCTCCCCTCCTCCCAACGATCCCTAGGTTCAGTTCAGGCATTCTCCCCCACTAGAATACATCCCCCGCCTATACACACACACACAAATTCCTGCATGCAATCCCCCCAACACGCACCCACATACCCCCAACGGATTCCCTCTCCCTCCCTCCCCCCACAGCCACACAGGTCCTTCTCACACACACACCCCAAGTCCTCTCTGCACCAAAGGACACGTCCACAATTCGACTATTCTCTCATGTACAAGCAGGTCCCACTCACACACCCAATCAAACTCCTCCCTCACACAGGTCCCATCTCCATTCCACTACACACTCACATAATTTCAAAACTTCATAGTTTTAAAATATTCTCTAAAAGTAAATACAAAGCAACCCTCTACTTTTCCCCTGCCTTCCAAATACATCATATTTAATATCAGTTTCATAAATATAGCTTTACAGTCCTCCACCCCTACATCAATACAAACCACCACCCCTTGTACCTTCCTACATCATCTTCATAATCAAAGTTACTGGGTAATCTTTTGCACTATCAGCTGGAGAATCACACTAGTCTGAACATTTTGTACCTACTAGTAGTTACATGTAACAAGTAATAGCTTTCTGTTAGACACTAACAGAACAAATAACATCTCTATTCCTCCCTTCCCCCCACCCCGTTTATTTTGTGTATTTGTCAGCATTCTATGCAGTTAGTTTCACCCTTTCCCCCGATAGTCATTAAGGCCCCAATCTAACAAAAGCTGATCTGCCGGGTATACCCTATGCAGAGCAACAACACTGAACACAATGGAAGTCTGCTTTGGCACAGGGGGGCAGAAACAGCTTGCAAGACAGAGGCCTCACGGTTCAATATTGCCAACATTTACAAGTGAGTAGTTAGTTGTGTGCTTAAGTCCTTTTGATTTAATGGAACTTCTCACAGAATTGCTCAGGTGTTTGCATATTTAGGGCCTCAGTCAGTTTCAACCTTGCCAAAAAGATCCTTATATAATCTAAAACAGGAGTTGAAACTCTTTATTTTTAAAGGTTTCAGAGTAGCAGCCGTGTTAGTCTGTATCCGCAAAAAGAAAAGGAGTACTTGTGGCATCTTAGACACTAACAAATTTATTTGAGCATAAGCTTTCGTGAGCTACAGCTCATTTCATCGGATGCATGCAGTAGAAAATACAGTGGGGAGATTTTATATACACAGAGAACATGAAACAATGGGTGTTACCATACACACTGTAACAAGGGTGATCAGGTAAGGTGAGCTATTACCAGCAGAAGAGAGAAAAAAAAACCTTTTGTAGTGATAATCAAGGTGGGCCATTTCCAGCAGTTGACAAGAACGTGTGAGGAACAGTGGGGGGGGGGGAGGGAAATAAACATGGGGAAAAAGTTTTACTTTGTGTAATGACATATTCGCTCCCAGTCTTTATTCAAGCCTCAGTTAATTGTGTCCACTTTGCAAATTAATTCCAATTCAGTGGTCTCTCGTTGGAGTCTGTTTTTGAAGTTTTTTTGTTGAAGTTTTTTTAGGTCTGTAATCGAGTGACCAAAGAGACTGAAGTGTTCTCCGGCTGGTTTTTGAATATTATAATTCTTGACGTCTGATTGTGTCCATTTATTCTTTTACGTAGAGACTGTCCAGTTTGGCCAATGTACATGGCAGAGGGGCATTGCTGGCACATGATGGCATATATCACATTGGTAGATGTGCAGGTGAACGAGCCTCTGATAGTGTGGCTGATGTGATTAGGTCCTATGATGATGTCCCCTGAATATGTGGACACAGTTGGCAACGGGCTTTGTTGCAAGGATAGGTTCCTGGGTTAGTGTTTTTATTGTGTGGTTGCTGGTGAGTATTTGCTTCAGGTTGGGGGACTGTCTGTAAGCAAGGACTGGCCTGTCTCCCAAGATCTGTGAGAGTGATGGGTCGTCCTTCAGGATAGGTTGTAGATCCTTGATGATGCATTGGAGAGGTTTTAGTTAGGGGCTGAAGGTGATGGCTAGTGGCGTTTTGTTATTTTCTTTGTTGGGCCTGTCCTGTAGTAGATAACTTCTGGGTACTTTTCTGGTTCTGGTTGCATCCAATGAAGTGAGCTGTAGCTCACGAAAGCTTATGCTCAAATAAATTCGTTAGTCTCTAAGGTGCCACAAGTACTCCTTTTCTTTTTGTGGATACAGACTAACATGGCTGCTACTCTGAAACCTGTCTTCTGGTTCTGTCAGTCTGTTTCTTCACTTCAGCAGGCGGGTATTGTAGTTATAAGAACGCTTGATAGAGATCTTGTAGGTGTTTGTCTCTGTCTGGGGAGTTTATTCCCCCCTCCCCCCACTGTTCCTCACACGTTCTTGTCAACTGCTGGAAATGGCCCACCTTGATTATAACTACAAAAGGTTTTTTTTTCTCTCCTGCTGGTAATAGCTAACCTTACCTGATCACTCTTGTTACAGTGTGTATAGTAACACCCATTGTTTCATGTTCTCTGTGTATATAAAATCTCCCCACTGTATTTTCTACTGCATGCATCCAATGAAGTGAGCTGTAGCTCACAAAAGCTTATACTCAAATAAATTTGTTAATCTCTAAGGTGCCACAAGTACTCCTTTTCTTTTTAAAGGAATGTTTTTAAAAGACTTTCAGAATATATTAAAAAATGCTTTAAAAAACTGGAATTTTTTTAAATTGCTTAATTTCAAAAAATTGAGTTGGCAGTATCTCTTTAAAGAAGGAAGGAGGTCAGGGAGCAGTGTAATAAATGTTCAAACTGTTTATTTTATTAGTCTATTGAAATACAAAAGTAAACTTTTGAAAAGTAAAATGGGTTCATTCTTATGGCATTGTTCAAAGAAGCACAGTATTCTTTTATTTGTGTAATTGGTGAATAATTACCAAGAACAGCTTTGATATTCATACGATTAAAAGTACAGTGTTATGATCTTCTGCATAGCTAGAAATTTTAAATTATTGGTTCTGATTTTGTATTAGAGAAATCTTGTGCTACAGTAATAGTCAGACCTCAGAAATCCCAAAACCAAAGAACTCAGCATATGCAAACTTTCAAAACTAGAAAATGCCCCTATATTTCCAATACAATACTTAGGGCTTGTCTATACTTAAGCGCTGCACTGGCCCAGCTGCACCACTATAGCGCTTATTGAAGACGCTACCTACACTGACTGGAGAGCTTCTCCCACTCGCGTAGATACTCTACTTCCCCGAGAGGGATAGCTATATAGATGGGAGAAGCCTTCCCCCACATCAATGTAGTGCTATCTACACCAGGGAGTTAAGGTTGGTATAACTGTGTTGCTCAGGGGCGTGGATTAGTTATATCAACATAAATTGGTAGTGTAGAGCAAGACTCAGATCCTGTAGTGCTAGTTTTGTAGCTCCCAAACTAAATCCATTCTGCTGCTTTCAACTTAAGTTCATTTCTCACCTCAAGCACTGATGCAATTACTTGGAATTACTGATCCAATATATTATATACCAATACTATTTCTCATTTGGCATGAAATAAGTAAATTGATCTTTCCTTGATCCACTTCTAAGGGCTTGTCTACACTACCGTGCGGGGTCAATCTAAGATGCACAATTTCAGCTACGTGAGTAGCATAGCTGAAGTCAACGTACTTAGATATACTTACTGCCGTGTCTTCACTGCGGTAAGGTGACAGCTGACGCTCTCCCGTCAGCTCCACTTGCGCTCCCCGTTCTGATGGAGTACCGGAGTTGACAGGAGAGCACTCTGAGGTCGATTTATCACATCTAGTATCCAGCGGGTACTAAATCTGAGTAGTATCAGAGTAGCTGAAGGACTTCACAATGTGAAAAGAGCTTCTAAAGAAAGCTGGCAAAGCTCCAAAATTAATATTTTCCTGTTACATGTGGATTCAATTACACTGGCTCACCACTTGTGTAAACCATCCCATTACCATCACCACTGCCATCACTATTCCCTGGAGGAACCTACGTTCTATATAATTTTAACACCACACTAAAATTCAGTGTATTTCTTATACTTTTATTAATTTTTATATTAAAGGATTAGTGCTCGGAGGCCCCAATTAGGACCAGGACCTCACCATCCTGGGGATTATACAAACATACTCTTAAGACAGTTCCTGCCCCTTGGAGCTTATAGTCTAAGATCCTTATCTGCAACTGCCTCAGTACAGATGGACTCCCTTGTGCCTACGTGGAGCCTCACTGACTTTGGTGGCATCCATCTACATTTCCAGGAACTGGGTATAAGTAGGGACAAGATGCAACAAGAACAAAATGGAGGAGGGAAAAGAAGACCAGGGTGATAGTACCAAATTTGAGACAAATACATTTGAATTTGGTCTGTTTATATAATTAAGTTTATCGTAAGCCAACATAGGGACCAATACAAGTTGATTATTATCAACATTATTTGTTATATGCTGGTAACACCCAAAGATCCCAGGGGAGAATGAGGTCCCATTGTGTTGGGCACTGTGCTACCATGTAGGGAGAAACTTATTTTAAATTAATGTAGAAGTGCAAGGAAATAGTTTAAGTGATCGATTAAAACGGGAGTACCTAGAGGAGGCTGATGTTGTTAATTTTTATTGTGTTTATACTGATCCTTTCAGTACTTTTTCAAAACTTAAGAAAACCTGTCTACCTTGCACATACAACCAAATACATTCTAAGAATAAGTCATGCCTTCTGCTTCAAAATACTCTAGTTTCCTTTCATAAGTATTAAGTGTGACTTCCAACTTATGATTGTATGATGCCAACAATGTACTAGGTGCTAACTGTTCCTTGTAGTTCAGAGACTCTTACGGCCTTAAAGTCATTTTTTTGTAGTTAAATCGTAGACTTTCACATTATAGGACATCTTTTAAGCAATGCAAGACTTCTAAGATAGCAATGGCAGCAGGAATAACCAAAAAGAGTTAATTTCAGTAGTTGAAACAAATCCCAAACGATAATGTGCATCTAGCAAAATAGCCAGGAGAAAATAAATCTCATTTTTGTTGAATCTTAAAAGGGGGGAAGTATGAATCTTAAATAGGACGCTAAAGCAAAGCAGAGATGTGCGCAAACTACTTCATTCTGTGTGGGCTTTATCATTTTTAGCCTGTTGATAAAAGTAAAAGAGGAGAGATTTTATCCTATTTTTTTTAATCTGGTGTTAAAAAAAAAACGCCACAGAATTATGAAGTTAAAAACAATTTCCAGTTGTAAGTATCCTTTCCAATTTCCTGTGGACAGGTGTATTTTTCAAGCCACAGGAAAGAGCATAATATAGTTTTACTGCATTTTGAAATCCTGCATCGCTCTCACTGCACAAGGGCTATCACCCTTATATAATTCTAAATAGCTCAACAAATGCTAAGGAAACAATAGGTTACAGAAACATCCAGCAGATTAGGGGAATGACATTGATGGGACAGGGCTATGTTATTTACAGTTGCATATGTGGCTAATTAGTTAGTCATCAGAAATACTTAACTGATCATTAACATACTGGACCTGATGTATGAAAATGGGCCAAATATTCAAGTTTCCCTAATTTATGAAAGAAAAATGGTAAATGCTAATTCTATTTAATTAAAATACACTTTTCTGTTGGTTTCAGAGTAGCAGCCATGTTAGTCTCTAAAGTGCCACAAGTACTCCTTTTCTTTTTGCAAATACAGACTAACAAATTTATTTGAGCATAAGCTTTCGTGAGCTACAGATGAAGTGAGCTGTAGCTCACGAAAGCTTATGCTCAAATAAATTTGTTAGTCTCTAAGGTGCCACAAGTACTCCTTTACTTTTCTGTTGTTCACTGAGGTTTTTCCCCCCCAAAGCAGTCACCTCATTTACACATCATTGGCAACTCCAAGCTAAAAATGGAGACTGACTTTGAAAGAGAGCAGCTCTAGTGAAGACGTAAGAATTATACAAACTGAAAAAGGAAATGCTGCATTTTCAAAAGGAGGATGCACAGGTTCATGCAACCATGGATCAGCAATAATTAATTTATACAACATTTTTATGTCAAACTTTTATTTCTTTTTTAACACCAAGACAATCCTATCATTGGATCAAAATAATGATCCGTATTTTATTTCTGAAGAGCTTTTTCAGATTACTAGGACCCTTATCAACCCAGGATGAACTTCTGGAATGCCAATAAAGACCTACAAACGGATTGACAGGAAACATCAAGTACAATCTTCCCCTGCATTTGCTGGAAGACCTCTTAGGCCTGGTCTACACAGAGGTTTTGTATCCGTATAACTATAGGTTATTGGTGTACTTCTTTACTAGACTAGTTATGTGGATGCACTTTTAGTGGTATAAATGTGCCTTTTACTGATTATGGCTTTATTCTCCTTCCTGTACTGGAATAAGCCATACCAGTAAGAAGATAGTTATATTAGTATAACTGTGTCATGCTACTGGGTTTGTACTTCTTTAATTATACCAACATAATGAAATTGCTGAAACTTTTGTGTTGAGCACTCATAGTTTTGTTAATGCTCATGCAGCTGAACTGATGCTAACACAGGTGGAATTTTCTGTTAAAATTCCCGCATATAGAGAGACAAGCATTTTCCAGGACCGACAAGATCTAAATTTTTAATGTAAAACCACGCAGAGAAAAACCCTTTTGGACCTCCTTTATACACCACAAAGCAGCAAAATCAGCACATGCCCAATTTCTTTGTTTTGCAGGGCAACTTTAAAGAAGTCCATAGCTGTAATTTACTTTAGACTAGATTGTGCCCTGATCTACCATGGTTGTGCAGAGGAGTGTGCAAAGTGGGTTCTAGTGGGTGTGCATGAAGAATCCTATAAAAGAGCTGTGGCAGATTCCTCTCTCACTTGTGTTTTCCTGCACAAGTAGGGAGCACCGGGGAACTGTTCCTTAGAGGAGAGTCTTTGAGACACCATGCCTCCTACGACTACTCCTGGGGCAAAGCAGATTACACAATGATCGCAGCTCACGGCTGGAGCTAGAAGCCTAATCTAATCCTAGATGAGCTGGTGCTTTAAAGAAAAAAATGAGTTAAGAATGTAAAGTCAGTCTGGATTTTGTTTTACTCTGAATTTCTTTGATTGTTAGCTTGTCAGATTGATGACACTTTAGTCTGCGGCTTATTATAAAATTGAGCTAATACACAATATACATTATCTAGGTTTTATAAATTTTGAAGTTTTATCACTTGCAACCAGCAACCAACTACACGAATGTATCACAGCGCCCTCTGTGTGACTTTATTATTATTGCTCTGAAAGCCACTCTGCTGCTAATACAAGATGTTATAACTTTATTTTTAACATGCACTAAGCAAATGCAGAGTCAGGTGTCCCATATACTGGATCCAGTTTGTCTGTGGCTACTGGGAGCTGCGGAAGGCTGTGCCTGCAGACGGTCAATTTAAACGCTATCTCGCAGCCCGCTACTGGATTACTCTGATGGGCCGCAGGTTGCCCACCACTGAATTAAAATCCAAAGAATTACACCAGGGACAAATTTATTCACTGTGTGTAAATTGCAAGTGAAGCCAATCCTTCAACACTATTATTCCATTTCAAATTATAGCAGTGAAATACTAGCCTACAAGTTGAAAAACCTACTGAAAATACTTGCTGCTACAACATTCCATAGTCAGTACAACAAAGAACACATAATGAGCATTTTTATGTACAACAATGACTGCAAGCTTTTTTGTACAAAACTCGGCTTAACATAATGATGACCTTGTATTCATACTTTAACTGCTCGACTTACCTTATTGTAATAATGTAGTTAAACAATAGTTAAAAATGCAATGCTTGCTATTACTGCCATAATATATAGTATGTAGGATGCTATATTGGAAAGATATTCCTTGTTAACACTGCACATGAAAGCAAATTTTAAAATGTAAATTATTATTATTATTATTATTACCATCTTGCAAAACACATTGCATTAAGTAAACTAGCTCCATTACATTTTAAGATGCTGATTTGATTAGTCTGAGAGTCTTAAATGAGAGTGGCCAGTACATTAGCAGGCATTAATGTGATGTTCACTGACATTTGATTGAGTACTTCTGTACCAGAAAACAAGACAGTGGTTTGCTACCTCATATCCTTCCCCAGAAAGAGATATGAATGTATAATTTTTTTTGTGAAAATAGAAATGTCAGTTATTTGTGTAAAATTCAGAAAACACAAAGTTATGAAAAATAGTATCTTGCAGCACTCTTCAAAGCAATTAAAACATGTTCCCTGTCACTGAAAAATAGTTCACGTGTTGGGATTACTGATGACGAAAAGAGTGATTGTTGGAAGAGGTGGGTTTGGAGGAGCAAACTAGTCAGGAAGACATCTGAAGTATAAGAGGCAGTGTAGATGGAAGTATGCTGTCAAGCTGGAAAAAAGGAGATGAAGGAAGCTGTAGGGATGAAAGGAGTGGGGAAGGGTCAAAATTTAGGGCCTTGCAGAGGAGTTAACATCTGTTTTTTCTGGAGAATTACTGAATCCTCAAACACAATGTGCGTTATACTTTTGCAATGCATCAACAATTTGTAAACTATTTCCACCTGTACACACCTCTAAAAGTTATTTTTTATAAGCCTTATTCACATAAAAGCGTATATATTTTTAAGGTCATAGGGTTATAAATATTAAGTATGGTCACTATGGCTTATCGCTGGAATCCTTGGAATGGCTTTATAATCTAGTAACACATCGGACGCTTAATTATCGTGCATGCTGAAGACTAGGATAGACAGAAACACAGCTGCTTTCTGAGACACCTCTTCAGACTTCTGTGCCTCAGCTGCTTCAAGGCCTCTTTCATGAGAAGAGACAAAATTCAATGCTACTAATAGTTCAAATTCCATGCTTTGGATATACTTCCTATACTATGGTGGAACATGAAATAACTTCTTTTTCCATGCCTTTGTTGAAGACCACAGAAATTACACTAAGCATGTTTAATAATAAATATTATCTAGGGGTTGAAAGTACAAGCTTGGGAGTCAAGGGTTCTACTTCTAGCTCTGCCATAGACTTGCTGTTTTCTTTGTGCCTCAGTTTTCTTATCTGTAAAATTCTCATGTTCCAGAGGGTGTGATTATCTGGCAGACTGTCTTCATGGACTGCACGGTGTTCTCATATTTGCAATGCATATATGATATGAGAATTCAGTATGCCAACTAAAGTGTGTGGGATTAAGCACCATCAAAGGTCTACAGCCAAATGTCATCTTTTCCACTGATCAAATACTCCTTTTGACTTTTGATCCATAAACATTCGAAGATTATAGAGATGCATATTGTGCAGCACTACTGTGGCACTATGGCAGCTTTTGTGTTGTGCCTGATTGGGACTGGTCAGCCAGTTGTTGGGCAGCTAACCAAACATACGGGTGGAAGGTAGTTTGGGGGCAGGATTCCCATCAAGGAATGTCAGAGTGTCCATCTTTTGAGAGTTTGCATGCATGTAATTGAAGATTGTGACAAAATTCAGACCTAGGTTAAATGCTCCATCCTACTCTGCTCTACAGAATACAAAAAGACAAGGATCTGACTTAACAGTTGGCATGTGGACGAAGAGAATCCAAAGTCTTGTTTTTTAATTTAAAAAAATTATCAGAAGTGATAAATTGCTCCCATTCTGTCTAATCCCTCTCCATAACTATTCTTTTGTTGGGACTCCTCCCTTTGGTATCTGCTCCCCTACTCTATATCCTCTTTTACTATTCATCTTCCCTGTAATCCTCATGGCATGTTTCAGCTCATCTTCATTCTTCTTTTGGCTCCCCTATCCCATTTTGCCAGACAAATAATATTTACTGGTAAATGTTTGCAGTTACTTTAAAATTATAGTGAATCCCACTTGCTGAGTAGCACTGTGGGGGAGATCAACACAAATAAAGTGAAAAAAGCTGTTCTCCAGATTGCCAAGTACTCTTAACATCCTGTGCTAAAAGTGCTGTATCGGAGTCTGGATTTTTCACGCTCAGAAATGGGCTGCTAATAATATGTCAAGTCTGCTCTATTTTGAGTTTACAACCAGGGCCTGTATGGTATTCATTGTAGGATCAGGGCATAAGTTCATAAAAACATTTTGGACATAAATTTGACAAATTATAAACAAAGAAGGATACTGTTGATCATTACTTTTAGCAAATTTGATTTTTTTTAAAGGACCAACAAGTTAAAGAGCAAAGTATAAAGAGTGATTTTTGAGACCATTACATTTCATATAGAAAGAGACATACCCTAATCCTGCAAGAGAATCGTGTGTGATACAGCATGGCCAGAGGGCAGCAGGAGAGTGTTAGAAGAGAGTAGTTTGGAGGAGTTGAAGCAGAATGGATTGGAGTTGGAGCAGAGAGCAGTTTGGAGGGAAACAGAGGAGAGTTTGGAGAAGTGCTGCAGTGGGCTAAGAAGACCAAGACCCTAGGTAAAAGGACACTGGTTTGTGCAGAGGGAGGGCAGGAAGCCCCTCAAGCTGAAGGGCAGGAGAGGGAAGTAGTCCAGGGGAAGGAACTGCTAGTTCAGGCAGTTTACCTCTATCCCTAGGGCCCCTGGGCTGGGACCCAGAGGAGAGGACGGGCCCAGGTCCCTCCCTCTCCACTCCCCTCCTCTAGGACACTAGTGTGGCAGTTAATACCCCAGTTCAGGGGCGAGAAACAGTGCCCTGAACCCTCCCCAGAAAAAGCACGAGACCCATCAATTTGCCATATGTGACTGGGTCCCTACCTGGGCAGAACCTCATTTGTCAATGGGACTCTACATAATTCTTTTGACAAGATTGGGGTCCAAAGTCCTTATTTATGTTTCAAAAATGGTTGTTTTACATGCACTGGCATTTCTATGAAACATGTATATTTAACAGTGAATATTTAAAGGGACATCAACATCATCACACTTTGCAAATGGTTTACTATTACAAGTCACACCTGTCACTACAACTGAAAGATCAGAGTATTTTTCCTCAATTTGGTAGTTTTATTGTGTGCATTTGACATCTTGTCAGCTTGTGTTTATTCTGTATAGTCACTTAGTATTGTCCATTCCCCCTATTGTATGGTTCTTTCAGTGATAAGAGAGAAAGAAACAAATGATGGCTGAGCCTTAATTGTCAAGGTGAATCAGGCAAAGGTCTGGTATCTGGATTTTATTTTTTTTTCTTTTAATTAACTACACATGATGATGTCCTTTTTAAAGAAACAGTTTTTAAGTTGTTAATGCTCTCACAAATTGCTATCATGCTTTTAACATTGAGGAGAATTTAAAAAAGGTGGATTTGGAGAAACTCCTAAATTATCACACACTTCCTTATAAGCAGTTTTGTTGTAGCTATGTTGGTCCCAGGATATTTGAAAGACAAAGTAGGTGAGGTAATCTCTCTTATTGGACCAACTTCCGTTGGAAAGAGAGAGAAGCTTACAGAGAGCTCTTCTTCAGATCTGGGAAATGTATTCAAGAGTGTCCCTGCTCAATACAAGATGGGACAAATTACTTAGCATAAGTAGTTAACACCTATTTCAAGGGACCATTCAAGGTGAAGAGACACTGAATATAAACACTGTTGTAATAAGCCATAAATCCAATCTCTAACCCACTAACTCCCCCTCCCCATCTTTTCTTTTCTGACTTTCCCTACTATGACTGGATAGGTGGTAACTGGCAGGGTGGATTTGATTTAAATACATTTTGATTTAAATCACTAATCAGGAAGACTATTTTAATAATGGTTTTCTACATAAAAGTGCATTCTTGTTGGTTGTTAAAACCTTAATATAACCATATTCTTCACAATTCAGAGATGTAGGTTTTCATTTTTAGAAGGTACACACATTTTAAAACAGTGATTTATTTTGAAAACTTTTCAGATTTGTTTTACAGCTATATCAGAAAATGATTGATTGGTTATTTCATTTACCAAAGGTAATTGAAGCAGATATTTATGAAGTCATTGGGAGGTTGAACTACACCTCTACTCCGATATAACGCTGTCCTTGGGAGCCAAAAAATCTTACTGCATTATAGGTGAAACTGCGTTATATCGAACTTGCTTTGATCCACTGGAGCGCACAGCCTCAGGGGCCCCCCCCCCCGCAATGCTTTACCGCGTTATATCTGAATTCATGTTATATCGGGGTTGAGGTGTATCTCCAATTCAACAGGTTAATCATTAATATTTAGAGGATTTTCTTACCATGCTGTATTAGGAGAAGAACATGACCAGACAGACATTTAAATTGTTTTATTTAACTAAAACAACAACGTTAAGTATTCTGGATTTTTTTTCTTCAACAGCAAACATATAATAATTTAACAAAACAAGCATATGTCCCTCACTTCTCACATTTATCTCCAAAATTCTTTTCCTTGTCCAGATCTATTCTGCCCCCAACAATCTTCTATTCATTGAACTTTTTGAAACTGCACTTTTAGAGAGAGGTAAGGGATTGACTCTGTGTACACAAATTTGCAGAGGGACAATATAGTTGAGGTCGGTTATTTCTCCCCCTATATATTTATTTTAAAACATTTTTGCTGTTAACAAGCATGTTACCTCTGGAGACACAAATCCATAGTTTGAGAACTGCAAAACTAAGCATCTCTGATGGTATTTTCTAGACTGAGCACTGAGTCCTCTTGGGTAGATAGAAATATTAACCTAAATAATCTATACAGAAGCCTGTGGAACCCCATAAGACTGGGTCCCTAATCCATGAACTATTGTAACTCATTTACAAAACTTTTTCTTAAACATTACATGAATATATTGTCTCATACTATAGAATTTATAATCCCGATTCCATGATATCATGTATCTTAATTAAAACTATCTTTAGATAGGTTTTTTCCTCAAAAAGCATTTTATCAAAAACAATCATTGATTTTTATCCACCCTGGTACCTAACCGCTTCACTGCAGACCTCACTGTTGTCATCCATATCTCATGTCACTTCCAGGCCAAGGACTGCTATGCGTGGGATTACCCTTCAAATTTACCCGGAAACTCCAGCTAGTGCAGAACATGGCTGCACACCTGGAGTGAGGTGGGCTCAAACAGTGGTCTTTAGTATCTGCACTGGAATTGCTCTCAGAAGTGAAGAGGCCCTTGAAGCTATGAATGGCTGAGAATCTGGTTATGAAAGGCCATCTCCAAACTATACCCTGTTGCAGCCATTAAGATCAGCTGGGAGATTCCTGTGTCCTGGAGATTTACTCCCTAGGAGCAGTGCCAGAACTTTCTCAGTTGAAGTTCACGCTAAGTTTGCCCTCATCTAGTAAGCCTCAGGGTACAACACAAGACATTTACATATATTGTTTCTGATTCTTTTTATAGTGAAAGCTGTTCTATCCATCATGTTGGGGGAATTGGGGTGCCAGTAAGTGAAAAATGCCAGTTAACAAAGAGGGAGGGAATTTGGGTACAGGAGGGGGCTCGGGATAAATGGGAGCTGCAGGGGCACCGCCTGCAGGCAGAGGTAGTGTGCAGAGCCTCCTACTGCCCCTCCGCCTTCGAGCAGCCGGGACACATTGCCGCTTGCAGGGAGCCACCTGAGGTGAGCACCCCCCAGATCCAGCACCCTGAGTGCCCTCCCATGCCCTAACCCCCTGCCCCAAGCCACCTCCCACACTCTGAACACCTTGTGGCCATTCCTTTGCCTAGGAGCAGCAGGGACATGTCACTGCTTCTGGGAAGCCACGTGGAGTCAGATAGGGAACTGGCTGGCCCCATGTCAACTGGACTATAAACCAGATGTTCTATGATGATTAGAAATGCTGGTTTATAGAGTTTTCCTGTTGGTACAGGGACGGATAACACAGCTTCTACTGTAACTTTCTTATTTCTGACTGATTGTTTACATCAATATAGGAAGTAAATATTTAATGCGGTCAGTCATGAGTAGTTTTATGTAAGATAGGCACTCTTCACAACAATTAAAATATTCTGCACCTCCTGTAGATAAACTCATTCCTCTGCCATCACTTTCCTACCTGAAGAGTATGCATCAGGATGAGTGGGCATGCATTTTAGTACCTGTTTCCATTTATGCTTCTCTGCCAAAGCTTAATAAACTGACATACTCAAAGCACTACTGCAAGGACTAAAGAAGAGGTTCCAGTTTGCTATTTGTCTATCTTGATAGATCCACAAAGCAACATATATGGAAACTGAGGTGCTGAAACATGTGATCACTCAGGTATACAAAAAAAGGAAATGAGATAAGCTGTTGGATAGAAAAAAACAGAAAAGAATACAAACTAGATACAGGTTTCAGAGTAGCAGCCGTGTTAGTCTGTATCCGCAAAAAGAAAAGAATTATTTGTGGCACCTTAGAGACTAACCAATTTATTTGAGCATAAGCTTTCGTGAGCTACAGCTCACTTCATCGGATGCACCTAGATACAGTTAGGAATACAGAAGAGATACCAATTATTTAAAAAAAAAATTACTTTACATAACAGAGAACCCAATTTTTTTTAAAATACATAAGAATAAAGCAAAACTTTCAGAATTATTTTTAGACAGACATGAACAATTCCCTCAGAGAAAAAAAGTCTTATATAGTCATACCTATATGAAAAATGGCCAACCTTGGGTTCATACAGATTGTTAATATACATTTTAAAGAAACTGATAGGCCCCCTCGTGTGCTTAATGTGGCATTAAAAGGGTAGTTAAAAACATCCCTCTGTATGAAAGTATGCAATAGCTGTCATTCCCAAGCTTGGAAAGGGAATCAGTAGCATGCCCATCACATAGGCCAATATTCTTTATTCAACTAGCAAGTAAAGATCTTAGTCTGTTTTCTTATATACTTTCGCTAAATAAAAAATTGCTAAACAATGGACAGATTCTTCCACTCTTACTCATGTTGAATAGTGCTTTATACCTTCAGAAGTCCTTGTGATTCCTACAAGAGACCATAGAGCGAGTGAGTGGCAGAATCTAGCCCTAACATTACTGGGATACATGAGCATAAAACTGTTACAGATTGACCACCAAGAAGTACGAAAACACTGTATTGAAAACAGTAGAATGTCAGAATCTAAGAGATGTCTGGCCACAGCTACGTATCCCAAAGTCCATCTACCCACCTGGGATTAGTAAAAGTTAAAAATTTAGAATAAAACATACAGGGAATTTAGCTTTTTACTGTCTCTTATAATCCTACACAGAGAAATTTATAATCTGAACTCAAAGAATAGGGAGTTTAAAAAAATATGGGAGGAGATTTTTAAAAATTCTCAGCTTTTGAAGATATACAAAATATATAGATTTTGAATTACATTTGTTTTTAATTTTTGTATAACAGTCCTCTACCATTTTTTCAATATTTGCAGATTAAACTACATAGTTCAGCATTCTCAGATTGAATAGGCCTAAAGAAAATTCACAAAACCTGAACTCAGCTTTGGGAAAAGTATGACCTAGAAAAATAAGCTCTCATACAGACAGAATTTTAAATGGACCAGACCCTGTATACAAGTATACTTTTAGGAAAAAGAATGAGAGAGAAAGGCAGACACACAGAACTCAGGAGAAATAATAGAAAATATTTTTATAAGACTATTTCTACAACATAACTTAATTGTTGTTTAATACAAAACCTGATGTTGGTTTTTTATTTGTATCAGCTGCATCTTAAAACAGTGAAAATAAAAATATATCTAATACCTCCACTGACATGAGAGTGGGAAAGTAGGTTTCCCCACCTCCAATATCTGGGGTGCCCACTCATTCAAAAAATATTGACAGAAGAAACTCAACAAATAAAAGATATGCTAGTCAAATATCCTTTAGTTATTTTACTGGGGCTACTATTACATATCACTGAAATTAGCTGCCACTCATTGATGAATTATTGTTTGGTGACACCCTTAATGAAAGTCCTCTATCCTTGTGATTTTAGAAGTAATAGAAAACTTGATCCACTAGACAAACAAGAAGAGAAAATGACGATAATACTGAGAAGTCTAGCTTCTGTTTGGATAGAAAGCATTCACTGCTACCAAACTGAAGCATCAACACAACTTTGAGTAGTAAACACTTTGAACGAGGACTTGAAATAGAAGAGATTTTTGGGTTCTCAATCATCATGGTAGAAGTGGACTGCTGGCAGATATACTTAGATGAGAGAAAAAGGAAAGCCCAATGTTTGGACTAGATTACCCAAAAGATTCAAATACGTGAAAGTAATGGATTGAAGCGGAAGTGAATGCAACTAATGAATACTGTAAAAAAGAGTCACATAGCATATTGCCAAAAAGAAAGTCAAACTAGGAGGAAGGAAGAAATGGGCCTGTTGGACTTTGTTGTTATTGTTTGTTTCTTGCTTTTGTCTAACTCCAGAGTGTGATGGTGTTAAATGGGAACAGCTTTTTAGTACTACAGTATTAAAATACAGTAAATTAAACAGTCTTCCCCAGAACAGAAAGCAAAGCAATCAGAGTTGAGATATTACAGTACACATAAAAAATATCAACATTTTCTGAGTGAGAATCAAGGACAGTCAGCCAGAAGTCAGATTATCTTGCTTTGGCCTATACAAGCTAGGCTCTTTACATGTTCAAAGTCTGAGCACTATATTATATGTAAATGTACTGGTACAGGAGCAAAGTTATATACTTTTCAATTCTACTAATTTTCTCTATAAGAATTCATGTTTTCCCCCCCTTTCACAATATTCACTCAGAAGAACAGGTCAGAGCTCATCCCTGTTGAGTTAAATTTTATTTTAGGGCCAACTTACAACAAAGAAACTCTACTCCTAGATGGACGTGCGACTCCCCTTTGACTTCAATGCAATAAAGATGTGTCTGCCTAAAAACCTGCACCCTCCAAAGAGAGGTACTGTCAGATAAAGGCTGGAGTTTAAGTATAATGTCTTAAACTGATGTTACTGCAAAGACTCCAATAGGGATTGTTATCCTTATCCTCTCCCTAGAAAAGAACTCCTCTAGTATTATAAACCATTAAGGCCAAAATCTGCTTTCAGGTGTATGGCACAGCTCCGACGAACATCAGCAGGAATGACCAGTATTTAAGTGAATGTAGAACTTGGCCCCATCATTCACACTTACTGGGAATATCAGAAACTCACTCTTCATCTTTATAGTCTACCACTGAATTTAAAGTTTTAACTTATTTTGTGTCTTTTCCCCCTGGACTGCTTGGTAACTGAAGGGACAAATGCAAGTCATGCAAGTGAAAAATCTGAAAATGTTAGAAAACGGGATGTGATTAACAAAAAAACACAAACATGCATTAAATCCATTATGAGGCAGTAGTGAGTGATTTCATGTACCCAGAATGTGTTCTTATTGGTTTCAGAGTAGCAGCCGTGTTAGTCTGTATTCGCAAAAAGAAAAGGAGTACTTGTGGCACCTTAGAGACTAACAAATTTATTTGAGCATATGCTTTAGTGAGCTACAGCTTCCAATGAAGTGAGCTGTAGATCACAAAAGCTTATGCTCAAATAAATTTGTTAGTCTCTAAGGTGCCACAAGTACTCCTTTTCTTTTTTGTTCTTATTGGGACATGCTTGGTTGTTTTTTTGTTGTTTGTTTGTTTGCTGGAAAATGGTAAGATGATTAAAAACAAGCAGAAATCAACAATAGAAAATTTTCATAGACCAGTTCATTTAATTCTTTATGCCAGTTAAGTAATTTTTTGGCATAAACCCTTATTGAAAATTGATGTGTGGGAAAGGAATTACATATTAGTTTCTCACAGACTTGAGCTGGCAACATATATAAATTCAGACTAAAATCTAAGAGGCTGAAAATGTCTT
Organism: Dermochelys coriacea; assembly: GCF_009764565.3. Taxonomy (NCBI): domain Eukaryota; kingdom Metazoa; phylum Chordata; order Testudines; family Dermochelyidae; genus Dermochelys; species Dermochelys coriacea. The sequence goes on along the minus strand of NC_050070.1, from coordinate 180,206,744 downwards.
ACATACATAATTTTTTGGAAAAGCAGTAAGAGCATAATTCTACATCAGTGAAGTCAAGATTGCCATTGTCTTCTAAATGGCAGCAGGAGTTGCTCTACACAGTATACTCAAAAGTAAGGAGCTCAAAATTGTTTGTCTACACCAACCTTAACTTTATTTCTGTGTTGCTACCACTTCCACTTAAAAGCTAAAGTTTTATTTACCACCAATTAACTCCCATATTGTTTTCTAATACAGATCACTTCATCACACATATATATAATGTGTGTGTATACACACATATACACACGCTAGAGCCCCAATCATCTAAAGGGATAGATTTCAATGAGACTCTTTGTTTGGTTCTCTGTCCATTTTAAAAAAAACTGTTCACTTTTGCTAATGATTTGACAAAAAAAAAAGCTTTTCACTGAACTAGCGATTATTTCTTTTCATTTTAGCCTGGAAGAGTTGTGACTCTTGTTGAAGATCCTGAGGTATAGTACTTCTTTTTTGTATGTATTATTTAGTCTAAGCATATAGAATGTCCTACTGCCTTCAGAACTTCAGGGCTCTATGAATCTGCATTTTCTTATCTTTAGTGTGTAGATAAATAACTTGATTGATTTTTCTTGCTTTCAAAACATTCTTAAAATCCAAATGTTATACAAAATGGTACATATAATGGCTTTCAACTGATCTAGTTTAGCTATTTAGACTAAAAGCAACTAGAAGTGCTTTTGGCTTTATGATTATAAAAGGCAGAGTTTTAAGTATCTTCCTGAATGCCCAAATTAACTGCCTTGTTTAAACAAAGAGAGTTTTGCTACTGTCAAATTTATACAACCTGGAAGCTATTACCAGTTTGAGACAGTGTTCTGATGGAACATCCCATAAAATAGCTTCCCTAAATACAATCTGGCCTGTGTCAAGATTAAGCCACAGTAACTCTTGCTTAAACTCTTTGATTCAAAGATGAACTGATGAATATTGTGAGCTTAAACAAAAGCTCCTTTTTGGGAATGGTTAGAGGCCTGATTCTACTAGTCTTACTACAGATGGGCAAGCCCCTTTTCCATGAAAAGTCCCATTGAAATATTTGCAGAATAAAACACATGGAAGAATGGCAGACTTGGGCCTTAAATCTGTCCATGTAAAAGAAAATCTACATTTTTTTTCTGATTTATAAAATAGCAAAAAGTGTTGTTTTTATTTTGGGGGAGATAAGGGAGGGGTTTTGCCCACATATCTGGTCTTGTCAGATTTTGACAAGGAAACGTGCTTTTATTATAGCCTAGTCTGAGAGTTCTTGCTCACCATTAGTCATCCCACTGAAGGACTCCAATGACTCCCAGTCGGACTACCCACATGAGCTAGGGCAACAGACTGTGCTTTTATATAGCACGACTAGATTCATTTAGCTCTTTTAGCATGTCATCTTTATAATGTCTATAGTTCATATAGTTGGTTTGTATGCATTCAAGCCATTTGTGTTAACTGCAATATGAAACCATATTAATCATTTGAGTGTTATTCGTTTGTCCCTTCACACACATGACCTTAATGCAAACTGTCTAGCCTGGATCATTCTCAGACTTACACAGTGCATGAATTATGAATCTGGGTGTTATAAGGGTAGGCTGTGTTTCCTTCTCTCTCTTCCAGATTTAAATTTAAGGCAGGAGTCCTTTTCTACAACCCATTCCTGCAGGATACTGAGTGTCCTCATCTCCCACTGATATCAACCAAACGAGATCAGCACATCACAGGATCAGGCCCTTAGTTTGGAACTAATTGGTGTGACATGGAGTTAGAGGCAATTCTCAACTGATGCACTGTGCTGTCATTGTGGCCCTCCGTTGAAAAGAACTGGGTAGAGTAAATGCTATTTCATAATTAAGAAGTTCTAACACCACATCAAGTCTTGTGTGGTCATATCCTCTCCCATCCTTTTCTTGAAGCAATACATCATCTTGTAATCAAACAATGTAATAGGACAATCTTATGAGACAACACAAAATAACGTTTATTGCAGAAGTGCAGAGCGTATTGTCCCCCTGTAGTAGGTTCACTTAGGAGCCAACATGCCTAGAGGGCAGACCATGGCTCAACAGCACCCAAAGTCCTTGTGGGGCCTTGCTGGGCAATCTCAGGGACTGGCAGCCAAGTTACAGCCCATCTTTCTTCAGGTTCCCCCGGTCAGACAAGGGGAGAAGACAGAGAACGAGGACCTGGGCCCTCCCTCTCCACCAAGTTCAGGCCCAAGCGGGAAGCCATGAGGAGTATCTCAGTCCCCTCTAGGGAGATGGTCCAGGGGAAGCTGGTCTGGGGTATTTCCTATCTCCCCTATTCTCTCCTCAGTTTGGGGTGAGGTCACAGCACTCTGCTTCCCTCCCAATGGAAAGTTGCTCAAACAGTCAATTATTCATATAATCAGTAGGGGTTTCCCAACTCCCTTCCCAGTGTCCAATGATTCCCCTTTGTCGGGGGGGAAGGGGGAGAAAGGTCTAGCCTCTTGGGCCTTACAGACAGTCCAAACCTTCCCCTGTGGATTCCTCCGTCTCTGGCTAAAGAGGAACTGGCTTCCTTCCTGCAGGCAGCCTCTTCACTCCGCCCCTGCTTGACTGCAAGAGTCCCCTTTTAAGCAGATCCTCCAATTGGAGCATTCTCTGCAGCTCTTGAGGGGCAGGACCTTTTTGGGCTAGCACTGCTCCGTCACTCTCTCACAGATAGTGAGGATCCTATAAACCCATCACCTCCTCAGTTGTGTAACTTTACTGTTCATTTCCTCTCTCTGGGGGTAGAATTTTACATTTATTAGTAACATCCCCCATCTTAAATTTACAAAGAAATTTTTAAATCCCCAAACATCCCGCATCCTAAATTTGCAAAGAAGCTTCCACGCAAGAAAACGTGAATCTCTGCAGGATGCAAAGGTGCATGAGTGTTTAAGTTCAGCCATTTAGAACACCACCATAAGCACAAAGAGTCTTGCATTAAGCTATACCTAGCATGAATCATAACTGCTTGAAGACTGACAGAGGCCTCATCATTGTGAACCATCTGGAAGTGACCATCAAAGGTCTACTTTTAGAACCATTTTAGTCTGTCAAAAGACCTATGAATAGGGGATGATCTTGCATACACTTTTTTGCAGTTGTTATATGACAACTCTTCGGTTTTGTATCAAGATACCAAAATCAGAGCAATGGTCTTAGAATGGGAACAAAATCTCAAAAGATGATTTAAATAATAGTTAGTTTGCCAAACTTTTCTCCCACCTAACAGCTCTATTCAGCCTGCTGACCCACTGAAGCTTCCTGAGCCTTCCGAGCTATGTAAACCTAAAGGCTGCTCCTTTTTCAATAAGGATTTCCCTCTGATATGATAATGCAGGTTTTGGCTTTAGCACTGCTGCCGGAAAAATATGGCTCCAGGGATAAATTGAATATGCAGATGGGATTGTGGGTAAAGCCTAAGAGGCTAGATGGGGATGGAGATGGCAGGCAGATTCTTACCTAGCTTCCTGATAAATGTCAGTCAGTCATGAAGGAAATGTTAGAAGAGACGGAGCAATACTCAATTAGGGAGGGAAAACAAGGGTCCAAACTTAAGGTTTTCCACAAACCCAAATTGGAATCAGTGTGCAGAGGGAGAAATAGTAAGAGTCACCACTCCTCTTATTAGGCAAGTAATCTGGGTAAGTAAAAAAAAAAACAAGAGTCCACTGGTATATTCCCTCAGACATCCTGGAGTTTTGTTTATTTTAGATTGGGGAGGAAGAAGGATTCTCAAGTACAACTGAATTTGGAACAGAGAGGACACTAAGCTAGTGAACAGTGGTGTGAGAAGAGGCAGGGAGCTCATTTAAATACATTCCTTGCAAAGAGCTGAGGTAGTTTTCATTTTTAGGTTGTACGTGCCAGCCTAGTTGTCACAGGTGGGCTAGGGTGAACATGGTGTGTAGCCAGTGTACATAATGTACAGGGGCTTGGGCACCTTGGAGGGAGTTTGTCTGAACAGGGCTCATCCCTGACATAACTATGAAGATTCACTGTACTTTTAATTATTATTCAGCGAGGCAAAATACTTGTAACATTGACATTTCCCTGAAATGGTAACAATGAACAGAGGTAAATGTAACCGTAATCATAAACTTCAACTGTTTTTTGTAGCTGACAAAACAAGCACAATGCAGTACAATGTGACTTTCTGTATCTTTCTGGTAAGTTTTTTTTTTTTCCCCACACTACAGTACAGTTGGATACCATTATGTTATACACACACTCACCCATATAAGCAAAGAATGGTTATGTTTGTTCTTGCTGTATTTGTATTGTTAAACCAACTTATTTGTGATTGCAGGAGTCCCAGAGCAAACCATCAGATTATTTTTTTAATCTTGATTTAGATACAACCTTAAGTTATTTTGAGACTATCAACTGATTCAATAGTTGGTTTGTTTATAATTAAATTGAGCTCAAATGGCTGATACAAGAGTGAATGAAAGGTGAAGAGGTAACTTTAATTTGAAAATGCTGTTTTGAAGAACTGCTTTAACTCTCTCCCTTTATAGTTCATTGAAAATTATTTTAAAAAGGGAAAATAACCAGGGGTAGGAGTTAGAATGCTTCCCTTGAAACTGTCATATTGCTTCCTCCTTTTGACATCTGAACCAATGCTCCTCTAAATCCAATACCAAACCCATGAACTGTTTTGCCCATAACAGTTGTACAACATCCTTGTTTCTGCAACAAGACTTATATTCTCATTGTTTTAGCATCAGTATGCATTAGCAGTAGAGGTAACCCACAGCTCAAGAGGAGACTTGCATGTAGAAGCAAACAGAAACTTCTCTTGCAACCAAAAACTCTTAGAGCTTATCCACATATGAAAACAATCTGGAAGGGATAAAACAGAAAACAGTAGTTTCCTCTGGTTCATCATGGACTGCATGGTTGAACAAGATGCAGTCCTAGGGGAAGGAAATAAAATACAGTTCATTGTGATAAGTAACTGTCACATATGTGTAGTAGTTGCTTTTTCTAACTCAAGTATTTTTAATATTTTGTTGTACACAATATGGTCAAACAACTGAAAAATAAGTAACTTCTAGGGGCTGAAGTCCCCCAAAATAGCTTAAAGCAGCGGCCAATTTAGAATGATACATAAATTTATTACTTTGTTTTGTAGTTAATTCAATACCAAGGATTTTTATACCAACTTCATGTCAACAATGGATTGCTCTTGCATTGTCCTATGAAGGGTAGGTTAAATTTGAGGCTATTTCTGAATTAATTCAAAAACAAATAACTTCCTTCTAGTAAGAAACAATATCATTGCCTTAATGAGTATCCTAGAAATCACCACTTCTTTTTTCTGCCTACTGGAAAGTTGCAGGAGAAGACAGGTGGACAGGGAATGTAACAAAAAATTAAGGCCTCATCTAAAAATCACTGCTAAGCACTGGTGGCATGGTCACTGTAGGTATACACATTTCACTGGGCTTAGTCACTAGGATTTCTCTTCTTGTTTGAAAATATATAAGGGAGGGAAAGATTACTATCTCTAAGCCAAACTAAAATTAAAGTTCTGGGAATTGTAGCTTTGAAGACAAACCATTAGGGTGGGACAGAAAACAAGAATCCTGTTTTGTGAAGAACTGAGGATTCAAACTTGTTTTTGTTTCTCATTGGAACAAATCCTAGGCCTTTCAAAAAAAAAATTTTTCAAAAAGAGAAGGAGACCACCCTAAAATAACTAAGAGCCTAGTGATTAGTGCACCCACTTGGGATGAGGGAGAGCCAAGTTCAAGTCTCTACTCTGCCTGATTCAAACCAGGGACTTGAACTTGAGTCTCCCACATCCCAGGTGAGTGCCCTAAGCAAGAAAGTGTTGGCTGTTCTGGGCTCAGGTTTCTGTCTTTGACCAGAAATTACACCCTGGACCTGCGCAACCTTCAGGTTTTGTTTGGTTTTTAAAGAGATTCATTAAAACCATAACTTCTAGTGAAAATGTATCAGCATTTTCTGACCAAAAAACATTTCCTCCGAAAATTCCCACCTAACTCTGACACATGGCTAAACATCTAGATTCTTAAGATGTTTTAATGCCATTTCTGCTAACAGTGTTGTTGGGTGCTCTGAGATATAGGGTTTAGTTCTGAGAAAAGTACCCCTGGGGGAATTCTGCACCAAAAATGTTTTAAAAATTCTGCACACGCTATTTTCAAATTCTGCAAAATTCTGCATTTTTTTGTCAAAATAACCATATAGTCACACCAGTTTCAATTATTTTTGGTCATTTATTTCAAAATACCTGTCAGCAAGTATGTCTGTAATAATACAGACAACAAAAAAGGTTCAGAAATAGTTTTTTGACAAACAGATTCTTTACTAGGCATATTAATACAGAACTTTAAGTAATAATTCATTTAAACTACAATACAGAACCATATTTCCCACACACTGCAGAAGCAGTGCAAAGGCTGGGGGGAAGCCAGGGGTAACGGAGGAGCTGAGGAAGAGGGAAATAATTGTTGGGAAGGAGCCTGGATGTGAACTTGGAGGGTTGTTGGATGTGGGTGGGAGAAGTATGGAACAGGTTTGGGGTTGTTGGTTTTTTTTTTGTGTGGGAGGGGAAAGGGGGCAACTGTTAGGGAGCTTCCCCCATGGAGAACCTAGCCTCCCCCATTCAGACACCCCATCCCCGTCCCCATGTGTATCTGTGCCCTACTCAGCCACCCCATCCCCGTCACCATGTGGCCCTGTGCCTATACTCCCATTCAGGCCCTGCCCCAGTCTGTCCTCCCTGACTAGCCCTTATGAGTCCCTGTCTGACCCCCCAGCATCCCACACTGTCTGCCTCCCCATAGCCCCTGTCTCCTGACCTGGCCCTATAGGTGCTGTGAAGAAGGCTCTCTCTCTTCCCTACAGGCAGTCTCACCACAGCACCCTCTTGTGGGCAAAAGGGGGGAACTGCAGTAACTTTTCAGCAGATGCTTTCTTCTTGCAAAAAATTAAAAATGTGTGGTTCGTTAATTATGTGCGTGTACAGTGGTGCAGAATTTCCCTAGTAGCAGAAAATAAAGCCAAAACTTTAAGATAGCCTTCTCTCTTTGAATTCTACACATGGGTGGTACATATAAATTAAAAAACACAAATCCTTTAAAATATAGGTATCAGAATAAAGCAATATTCAAAGTTTTAGAAATGAAGATTGTCACCTCAAAGGAATAATCTAGTGAAAATTACTTTTAAATCTACTTCTCCATCTAAGGAATTTATTTTTTAATCTATTTGTGTGAGATTGTGAAAACTCATTTTGTATTCCCTCTGCTGATGCTTTAGCAAACATTATTTAAACAGAAATGAACCTGCGTGTTTAGTGCTCTAAATTCAGATGCAACAACTAGACAACATTAGCAGAAATAAATTGCACCAAATTTCCTTTATTTCTAAAACTAAGCCCAATATCTGTAATAGGGTGCAGAAAGAATTTGGCATAATTAACGTCAACTGAGAGTTCTTAAACAAGAACCACCATTTTGATTTCAGCTCTTTTCCTAAATAAAGGACGGAGAGGACGACGGGGGAAAACTATTTGTAGAAAGGGCTCTACCAAAAAAAAGTGTGTTTTAAATTAAGTTTATTGCTAGTATCCTTTCAGTGTTTAGATTTACCTTTCTGGTTGTGTTCTTCAACAGGGTTGTGTATGGGGTGTTGCTTATAGATTGCCCGCAGGACAAGAAGTTGAAGTAAAGGCATACCTCGACTTCAGAGAGAAAGGAGGCTACAGGACTACAACTGTCATTTTCTATCCAAAAGATCCCTCAATAAAACCATTTAATGTGTTGTTATATATTGGAACTTGTGATAATCCTAACTACCTTGGTCCAGCACCTCTAGAAGACATTGCTGAACAGATTTTTAATGCAGTTGGTCCTAGTGGAAGAAACACGGAATACTTGTTTGAACTTGCCAATTCCATCAGGAATCTTGTACCAGAAGATGTGGATGAGCATCTCTTCTCTCTAGAGAAACTAGTAAAGGAACTCTTGGAAAGAAACCAAAACCTCAACTGCATATAAAAATCATTTAATAGTTTCAAATAAGCTTCTCTTTTCATCTTCAGAATTACGGTTTCATTGCACAACGGGTATATGATTTGGAGGCATGTTTATCTGTACTACACTATCTTATTTATTTTAATGTTGCATTCAAGACACTGTAGTTAAGGGTCACTAGAAGATTCCATTGTAAAACCATATTTTCAGGAGTTTATAACAATGGGGGGCAGAAGTGTTTCAGGTTTGAATTTGGTATACAAGATTTTAGCCAAAGAGCATATTTTTCTTTTTCAAAATTTGAAGAAAATCAACTTTGGCCCTTTATTTTTTGAGGGAAATTTTAATTTTTTGGTGATTTCAGGTTTAAGTTGTTCTAAAAAAAAAAAAAAAAGTTATCTTTAAACTACCTTTAGGACCAAGTCCTGCACTCAGACAAAATTCCCATTGATTGAAGTGGTAGTTCTCTCTGAGTCAAGACTCCAGGATTAGGTCCTTAATACAGCTAAAAGCTAAATGTTAAGTATCTACTCTACATGTACAGTAAGTACATGGCAAAAATTTATCATATAAAGGTTCAACTCCATTAGAACTAAGCTATTCCATTGAATCAATAGTTTTACTCTTGGTGTATCAGTTTGTCATTAGACACAATGGGCAAACAATTGTGTTATCAAAGAAATTACTCTTTCCCTTGATGCATTAGGTTATTCATGGTGTCAAATCCTTAGAAACAAAAATACGGTATATTGACACAAATAAGCCATACCATATCAGTGCCTCATTTATTTTAAAATTACTGTAAACAAAAATAAACCTAAACGGTTAAAGTAACTGAGGATATGACTTGAATCCACAATATAGCAAGAATGTTCTGAAACTCCCATCTTTAATAACTGTTTGCCTTCACATGCCTATATAAATCCCCTTGAAAATCAAGGAGATTTTTCCAACTTTTGAGGGCAGAATTTGGCCTAACTATTGCAATACAAAGGCATAAGGAGTTTCTGTCCCAGCTATGAATCTTCTTGCTTCTCAGAGTTTAAGTTATTTTCTTTAATCCCTTAAAGCATATTTTTGTATTTTAATATATAAAAGATCCTCTTTGAAATGTAATGTAGTACCACATCATACAGCAAGAGTATTTATATATGTTCAGTAATCACATGAAAACAGGTCTTATTTTCCATCAGTAATAGCATAAATATTACATGATTTATGTTTGTACACACAGGTAGTCTTTTCCTCTTTTCTTTCAGTTTTATATTTGTAGCTGGCCAAAAAAAAAGTTAAGTCATCAAAATGACTGACTGTTATAATTTATACTTTACCACCTATAGAAAACAAATTGTAAACTGAATGTTACAAAAACAACATTCAAGTCAGGCACCTACATAAATACGCTGCAGTACATAAAACGCATTCAAAACAGTTGATTTAAAACATGAAACAAAGAGCTTTTGCATTTAAGACCAGGATTGTAATTTTTGTCACCATATTTCTGGCATCTATCAAAGGAATGTAGATCTAGGAAGCACAAGTCTACCTGTTAATAGCTTTTGAAAATTTAACAGGAGAACAAAGTAGAGGTTAATATTATTAGTACATAAGATATCAAACTTGATGGACCAGTCTAATCAGATGAACGGGGATTTGCCTCATATATATATTGAGGACCTATTCTCCCATTAATACTTCAGTTCTTTGCTAACTTATGAGAAATAGATCCTGTTGGTTTCAAAGGTCTTTATTCTCCATTATGTTACATTGATGCAAGATTGATGTAACAGAGCAGAGAATCAGGCCCAGAAAATTCCACTAGACAGTAAGGCTAAATATAGGGTCAGAATATTCAGACTTCAGTGGCTAATGTTAGCCAACTAAATAAAAAATGACTAAATTTTAAAAGGTGATAAGAACAGGCATCTCCACTAACACCAGTGGGTTTCAGGCTCTGAAAAATCCAGTCACTTACGGTGCCTGAATATGGATTTAGGATTTTAGGCATCAAAGTTTGAAAATGTTTGCCTACATCAATATATCAAGATCCTTTAAAAAAAATTATTCCCTTTGACATGGAGAATAAATACTCACTAAATGTTAATTGTATACTTTAATGTTCCAGAAACGTTATTATAGCACCCTTTAAGGAGTATGTAAACACTGCAAAGGGATACTGATTGTTGTTTTCAAAAAGGCCAGCATTTCCTTTCCTGTGCATACCTGGGCTTTGAATACACGGCTGTAAATTTAAAGCGTACATCAGATGGAGTTGTAAAATCTATGTATTTTCATTAATTTCTCTCTCTCCTGTCAAAGGCTTATTTTTGTTTGTCATGAGATGGTGGGGGAAATGTATAAACCCCTTTATCAGTTCAAGAACTCCCTAATCACATCAATGATGATACTCTTAAATATTATGCTTATTTAAGCACTAGTGTCGGGGCATTGGGATTCTGTATGGCTCTAAGTTTGGTAATTTAATTTTATTCATATCCAAAACACTGTTGGTTCAATCTCTTTTCCAGATTCATAATAGTTGCAATAATACCTGTAATGATACATTCCATTTTGTGCATATAACTTCAGTACAATAAAATGCATCGCATATTTATTTAACGGTGTTAGAGAGAGATTTTCAGAAATTTTACTTTCATATTTAAGAACAGACTCCATCATGAAGGACATTTTCAAAATACCTGAATATTATGACAACAAATGCCTTGGTTATGATACTTCCTTCCTTTTGTAAAGCATTTTGAGATCTGCGGATAGAAAGAGCCATATAAGAGCATTATGATGTTCACAGAAAACAGTCAGATTAGCAATGTCAACATACCAGTTAAAGTACTGGAGTTAAAGCTCTCTTTTCCCTTTGATGCATGGGAGTTAGATACAATAAATTTAGGGAAGACGACACACTCAATTCTATACCTCATGATTGTTCTCAAAACAAGGTCCATTACATGGAGCTGAATATGCCATCAGATCAGTTCTTTACCACAAGCTATTTTATATAGATTTTTTCCTTTTGGTTGGTGTTGTGTCTAATTTTTGTGATAAAGTTAGAGATTTGAATCCTATCCTAAATATGTTTGCATTTAAAAAACACCACCACTAATCTACCTCTAAACTTCTTTCCAAAACAATGACTGAGGAGACAGCAAAAAGGTCCAAGTGTTAGATTTTGACTCCCTTGCACCACAAGTTCAAATCCCAAAATGGTCACCTAAACCCTTCATCCCTGTGAAACTGATGAAACCAATACTGTGCAGTTTGTGTAGAACAGTCTTATCTGATGTGCATGCTCCTTTTGTAAGAGGAGCTTGCCCTGCTATTGGTCAAGACCATCCCCTAGTGTTGTACTTGTGGATCTCTAAAATAAAAGGTGCTATATAAATGCAAGTTATTTTGTAAAAATTTAAATGAGCACGGGAACTGCAATGACAACAGAACTCATTTATTTGTGCTGCAAAGTGAAGTAAAGTTAGAAGGCAGCGTGTTATACAACAGTAAGCCTTTTTTATGCCTGAAATCCTTTGATATGATCATTAAAAATGCTCCACTGGATATAAAGACAGTTATTAAAATGTTTAATTACAGAACTAGATGACTCTGCAATCTAAATCTTTAACCTGAAACTGCAATGTTGTATTTTTTCCATCTTCTCAGACTCTTAGTAACTTTTAACAGAGAGGTGCCTCACATCTACCTTTACTGTTGTTTACTTTACACCAGAAAATTTTTACAAGTCAATTGGAGCAATTTGCCCTGCTTGTTATGAGAAAAATATGAAAAAGCAGAAAAGATCTGCAGTTATGAGATTCTTTATACTTCACTAATAAATTCATTTTCTTGATTTCTTCTTTCAACTTTTTCCCTGCCTCACGTTTCCTGCAGATAAAAGCTAGGTGAGCACATAAATGCAGAGACAGTGAAGTCATTAGGTTTCAGAGTGGTAGTGGCTGTGTTAGTCTGTATCGGCAAAAACAACAAGGAGTTCTTGTGGCACCCTACATACCAACAAATTTATTTGGGCATAAGTTTAGAGATTAACATTTAGCATAAGCTTATACCCAAATAAATTTGTTAGTCTCTAAGGTGCCACAAGGACTCCTCGTTGTTTTTGCTGAAGTCATTAGGTTCCTCCATTTACTCAAGATCATACTGCCTTCCACACACAAGTACAACACACCCACACCCCTTGAGGATAGTAGGAATTATTTATATGAACCATTATTATTACTAATTATCTGTATTATCAGAGCATCTAGGAGCCCAAGTCAGTGAAAGCAGAATAAAAGAGACAGTAGATGAATACTACAAGGAAACAGTGTGATAACTAGTGATCTCAAAACACCAGTGGCCTAAGCATTGCCATGATGCCTACAAAAATCTTGACAAAGAGTTTAAGGACGGGTTTGAAGGAGAACAACGAAGTGGCTTAGCAAATGTTTGTAGGGCGTTCATCCCACACGAGGGGCAGCACAGAAGCACAAAACATGAAGATGCTTCTTTGAAAACTTAAGTGGGCAATGGAGGTTGTCATCATGGGCAACTGTAAGCAGGAGTCAAGTTCTTAATACTAAATGAGACAGGATAGGTAGGCTGTGAAGGGCCTGGAATGCAAAGACAAATTTTGATGCAATAGAGAAGACTGAACCAGTGGAGGGTTGCAAAAAGAGAGGTGATGTAGCCCAAGTGTGAGTACAGAAGCATTCTGAACGGATGTGAGTGGGGCAAGATTGCATTTGTCAAGGCCAGAGAAAAGTAAGTAGCAGTAACTGAGGTGCAAGATGATGGGAGCCCAGACAAGAATTTTAGCTGCATGGATGGACAGGAAAGGCCATATCTTAGAGATGTTATGCAGAAAGAATCTGTAAGACTTCGACATCAGCTGGGTGTGCTCTAAAAAGGCCCTAAAAAGAAGTCCCAGTCGAAGAACACCCAGGTTACAAGCCTGAGTGACAGGTAGGATGGTGGTGTTGTCCAAGAAGGGCTTGCAGGGGATGGGGGGGGGAGGGAAGATATTAAGAGCTCTGTTTTAGCCACATTGAGCTTGAGCTAACAGCTACGCATCCAAAGAAGATAGAGAAACAGGCTGAGACTTTAGCTTGGCCAGAAGCTGACAAGTCTGGAGCAGGTAGGTAGTTCTGTAAGTACTCTGCATAGAAATAGTAGTTGAATTTGTGTTTTCAGATGAGGTTAACAAACAAACCAGATGTGGGGAGAGAAGAGATGGGGACCAAGGACAGGGCTATGTGGCAAGATGAGGAGGAATCCCCCAAAGAACATAATGAAGGAGCAATCAAAGTGGCCCTTAAAATTCTTTACACACACACACACACACACACACACACAACTAGATATTCAGTCATCATTTAAGCTTAAGGGTATTATGCAAGAGGCAGTTACTAACGTTGGAAAGATTAAACTTTTTAAGGGCAAGAATGAAGAAAATCTGGAAAGCAGCAGTGGTTTATTAAGGGGGGGGGAGAGAAATTTTTTATAACAACTTCAGTGCCCATGTATCCTTTCCTCAACTCTTCCCATATTCTCGTTTTTATTCCCTGTATTTTCTCTTATTTTAAGTGTATATAAAGGCTCTTACTAGCTAACTAGTAGTAGCAGCTAACAATCTGATGAAGGTCTGTTTTAGGTAGGGTTGACTAACAGTCTAGTTTGTCCATGCAGAAGAATGTAGTGTTCAATATTCTTTATCACCCATAAAAATGCAGAAGCTCAGAACAAATGAAATTAGCATACTCAAACATTTTTCTCATTAGAAGCATAGAACTATGCGCTCTGAGAATTGAGAGATGTAGCACCGCAACCAGTAGAACTGTTGGCATAAATCTTAAAAGGTGGCACTCCCACTATCAGTCCTACAGATGTACACTTCAAATCTAAACAAAGTAGGTTGCTCTCCCTTGCAAATGTATTACATATTGAAAAAGTTAACCTGATATATGAAAGGATGAATGGTATTCTTCTGAACTTTACTTAAAATAGCATGAACAATTTCCTGTCTTTGTGTAGTAAAGAACCCCCTAGGTCAATATTACCTTGCTTTAAAAGCTAGAGCATCACAGCCCAAAAATAGTCATGACATGCTGTCCTCCAGTACCAATAGCTGATAACACTGTCATTCAGTACAACATCACATCATCAATTTAATGAAATCAGATCTGCATCCCCTCCAATTCCATCCATCCCTTCTTAACTTTTGGTGAAAAACTGACATAGCCAGTAGCTGGGTCTCATAAAGCAAGAGGCAGAGAAGGGATGCTGAGAACTTAAATGCAGCAGCTCCCCCCCAGGACCGTTTGCTTAGTGCTTTCTGTTTTGTCTGATAATGTAGGTGTATGCTTGCATGACTGGGCATTCCACTCACAGTGCTGCAGGGTCCCAGATATGTGAACAGAACAGTGAGCCACTTGTAGGATCCTGCAGCTCCTGAGCCACAAGCTAGGATTGTCACAGCTTTAACAGTAACAGGTTGTGTTACTCAAATATCTTAGCTCCTGAAATTGTGACACAGTAATTATGATTTCCTGAGGTACATTTTAACTGTTTGTAAATCCCGATCATCCAAAACAGAACAAAATATGCATTTCTGTAATGTAAGTGACTGTAGATGAGTGACAGGGCCAAAATTTCAAAACAGGTAGAAGTCCTCATGAAAAAATGTACACACAATTATGCCACCTATGCCTATGTGGATATACAATTAGAGCAAGGAATTTGAATACCCTATTGTTGGAAAGGAAGCATGTGCATGTATTTTTGTCTGCAGACTTCAGGTCTTTTTAGAAATGTAGCCCTTAAACAGTCACTGTAAATATTTTTTTAATACATTTTTCAAAATTCACTTCGAAAAATTTCCCACTCATTCTAAATTCCCATTTATGAAATACACAACTCTACTGCATCTTTCTTTCCCTCAAGAGAAGTGAGTGCTACAAAACAATTATATTTATTAATTTAATCTCTACTAGCCGATTTCTTCGGACTCTAGATGACTTCCTTTCTCATTTTCCTTTATTGTCAGATATTCTATTGGTTAACCTGTTTATGTGCATCTTCCATCTAAACACTGACCCTTCCTAATTTTGAGGTTCTTAATGCTGTTTCCCTTTCAGTTTAACTCTAAGTTCAAGTTGAGTTAGTCTCTCTCGAAGACTACGTGCTCATCTACTCACAAAAGCTGCACAGCTCTAACTACATGGATGTAAAAAGAAAAGGAGTACTTCTGGCACCTTAGCGACTAACAAATTTCTTAGTCGCTAAGGTGCCACAAGTACTCCTTTTCTTTTTGCAAATACAGACTTACACAGCTGCTACTCTGATACATGGATGTAGTTAAAGTGTGTGAAGTGAACGCAGTTATATTGAGATAAATGTACTTATACCATTACTCCTTATTTTCATATGGGAAGGAAAATAAGCTATACTGATATAAGGCATCTTTATATCAGTTTAACTGAGTCCATACTAGGATTTGTACCAATATCACTATTTTGGTAAAAATTCACACCTGTATCTGAAATATTTATACTAGTATAACTTTCAAGTTCAGACCAGACCTGACTGCTAATGAGGTGTAAAATTTTTCCATTAACATTGGGGAAACATTTTGCACTTATTTTGCACTGGTGTAAATGATTGTGCAGGGCAATGATGAACAAGACACTAGTCAGATCATAAGAGGCAATATATCCAGTATTTTTATTTTGTTTCTATAGTAACAATGCACAAATACAAAATTCCCTTTTTAAAAACAAAGGACTCTTGCTAGAATATACCAAGAGAAAATTTAACGTCAGCAACACCTCCTGTAACAAATTGTCAGAACTACATGGGATCATTCTCTAAGCAAGAAATAAGAATCCTGAATGTTGACCGAATTGGAAGAGATTTTACATTACAATAAGTCAAGTAAGGGACTAAAAACTTTAGGCTGGGGATGCGCAAGAGTCCAGTCTATGGACCTGTGAATTTCAGGCCAGCATAGCTGTGAGAATCATATAGGAACGTTACTGCATTCTCCCTCAGGTATTCCCAGTGACGTGCACAAAACAATGTTATATTCTCAGAGAAAATTGGGGCCTTGGCTGCATTTACAGCTGCTGCTGTTGTTGTACAAGAGAGATGGAATATAAAGTGGGAGGGCTATGGGTGGAAATCATAGCCCTCAGACCAGGTTGTCATTGCCCTGGGTTGGGAAGAATCCTCATCATATACCCTTGGAGATGATTCAGGAAAAACTCATGCCTGGATAGCTCAGTGAATTGGATGTATTGACAGATCTTTTCAACACTATCAAAAGTCTGTAATAAGATTTGTAATAAGTACAAGTTTCCACATGACAGTTGTTTGGTGCATTACACAAATCAGATATATCATGTTTCCAGTAGACAGCTATCCACATAGCTAAAAATTAACCTCATAATGCCTATCATTGCTGGCCAGTTCTGCACACAGGCTAAAAATCAAACAGAAATGGAAATTGAACTACAGTGGTCTTAGAACAGAGCTGAGGAAGATAATCAAGGTTGAATGAGGAAAAACACTCTAATTGCTCATGATCTATATGTTCTGTGGTTAGAGGACTTTGGTTTCCAGTATTGGCAGGCTGGCATCTTGTAGAAGGGAGGTATACACTTTTTAAAAGTTTGACTTTTAGCAAGCAAGAAAGGGTTCATAATGTTAGAGAGGTCAGAAGAGGGACTGAGGCCTCCTTCCTGTATAATTTTTCTGTTTTTCTACCCTCATTCTTTTCCATGAAAATACCTTTAAGAGTTTACCGCCTCTTGCTTATTCCTCACCTAAGGTCATGATCCTCTGCATATGACATTAATCACCTTCACAGCAACTGGCTGTGATGTGTTTCATTTAGTGGGCTGTTTTCCTCTTTCCTCCTCTCTATAGGCATTCCCCAATGCTCTGTCCTTGACCACTTCCGCTTCTACGAGCATAGCTTTGACTATCATCTTATGCAAGTGACTCACCAGACTACCTCTCTATCCCACCTTCCTCTATTCACCCTAGCATCTCATCTTGATATCTCCTCATTCATATACAGTCCAACAGCGAAAACTCAACATAGCCGAAACAGCCACCTTCCACCATCCCTTCTCCCCCTCTAAACACTGTGGAAATCATCATCTTTGTTCTAGTTGTTCATAACCATAATCTGCACAATACCTTTGCATCAACTCTCTCTCTAGATCCACACATTCAGGCCATATTTAAATCTTGCTGCTTCTTTCTATATAGCATCTCTAAGATCTGGCCTTTCCCCTCTTTCCGCACAGCTAAAACTCTGATTCAAATCCTCATCATTTTGCAACCAGACTACTATAACCTCTTCCATTTGCAGTCTGACTCCCCTCAAACTTGCTCCCGTCAAGTCCATTCAAAATCTGCTGCTAAAATCATCTTCCTGGCTCCTCAACCTGACATCAACCCCCTCTTTAGATCTTTCCCCTTGCTTCCCCTTTAGTTCCACATCAAACACAGGCTTCTTTTCTGTACTTTTAAAGCCTTTCACAACCTAGGGCTTGCCTACACTAAAAAGTACACCAGTATAGGTAAAGCAGTACAATCCCCTTAGTGTGGATGCAGTTATATCAGTAAAAAGTTGCTAGAGCAGGGGTGGGAAAACTATGGCCAAGGGGCCACATCTGGCCTTTCAGATGTTTTAATCTGGCCCTTAAGGTCCCACCAGGGAGCAGGGTGGCGAGCTTGCCCCGCTCCACATGTACCTTGGCTCCTGGAAGCAGTGGCATGTCCCCGCTCGAGCTCCTATGCGTACGGGCAGCCAGGGAGCTCCTCATAGATACTAAGGTCAGAAGGGACCGTTCTGATCATCAAGTCCGACCTCCTGCACAACACAAGCCACAGAATCTCACCCACCCACTCCTACAAAAAACCTCACCTATGTCTGAGCTATTGAAGTCCTTAAATCATGGTTTAAAGACTTCAAGGAGCAGATAATCCTCCCTCAAGTGACCCACGCCCCATGCTACAGAGGAAGGCGAAAAGGCTCCAGGGCCTCTTCCAATCTGCCCTGGAGGAAAATTCCTTCCCGACCCCAAATATGGTGATCAGCTAAACCCTGAGCATATGGACAAGATTCACCAGCCAGATACTACAGAAAATTCTTTCCTGGGTAACGCAGATCTCATCCATCTAATATCCAATCTCAGGGGATTAGGCCTATTTACCACAAATATTTAAAGATCAATTAATTACCAAAATCACATTATCCCATCATACCATCTCCTCCATAACTTATCGAGTAGAATCTTAAAACCAGATAGATCTTTTGCCCCCACTGCTTCCCTTGGAAGGCTATTCAAAACTTCACTCCTCTGATGGTTAGAAACCTTCATCTAATTTCAAGTCTAAACTTCCTGGTGGCCAGTTTATACCCATTTGTTCTTGTGTCCACATTGGTGCTGAGCTGAAATAATTCCTCTCCCTCTCCTGTATTTATCCCTCTGATATATTTATAGAGAGCAATCATATCTCCCCTCAACCTTCTTTTAGTTAGGCTAAACAAGCCAAGCTCCTTAAGTCTCCTTTCATAAGACAAGTTTTCCATTCCTCGGATCATCCTAGTAGCCCTTCTCTGTACCTGCTCCAGTTTGAATTCATCCTTCTTAAACATGGGAGACCAGAACTGCACCCAGTATTCCAGGTGAGGTCTCACCAGTGCCTTGTATAATGGTACTAAAACCTCCTTATCCCTACTGGAAATGCCTCTCCTGGTGCATCCCAAAACCCATATAGCTTTTTTCACAGCCATATCACATTGGCAGCTCATAGTCATCCTATGATCAACCAATACTCCAAGGTCCTTCTCCTCTTCCGTTACTTCTAATTGATGCGTCCCCAGCTTATAACTAAAATTCTTGTTATAAATCCCTAAATGCATAACCTTACACTTCTCACTATTAAATTTCATCCTATTACTATTACTCCAGTTTACAAGATCATCCAGATCCTCCTGTATAATATCCCGATCCTTCTCTGAATTGGCAATACCTCCACCCAGCTTTGTATCATCTGCAAATTTTATTAGCACACTCCCACTTTTTGTGCCAAGGTCAGCAATAAAAAGATTAAATAAGATTGGTCCCAAAACTGATCCCTGAGGAACTCCACTGGTAACCTCTCTCCAGCCTGACAGTTCGCCTTTCAGTAGGACCCGTTGCAATCTCCCCTTTAACCAATTCCTTATCCACCTTTTGATGTTCATATTGATCCCCATCTTTTCCAATTTAACTAATACTTCCCCATGTGGCACGGTATCAAACGCCTTACTGAAATCTAGGTAAATTAGATCCACTGCGTTTCCTTTATCTAAAAAATCTGTTACTTTCTCAAAGAAGGAGATCAGGTTGGTTTGACACGATCTACCTTTTGTAAAACCATGTTGCATTTTGTCCCATTTACCATTGACTTCATTGTCCTTAACTAATTTCTCCTTCAAAATTTTTTCCAGGACCTTGCATACTACAGATGTCTAACTGGCCTGTAGTTACCCGGATCGCTTTTTTTTCCTTCCTTAAAAATAGGAACTATATTAGCAATTCTCCAATCATTCAGTACAACTCCTGAGTTTACAGATTCATTAAAAATTCTTGCTAATGGGCTTGCAATTTCAGGTACCAATTTCATGCTACCCTTGCCCAAGTGCCACCCCCACCAGTTGGAGGAGGGACATGCTGCTGCTTCCGGGAGCTGCTTGAGGTAAGCACCACCCAGATCCTGCACCCCTGACCCACTCCCGTCATCTGAACCCCTCAGTCCCAGCCCGGAGCACTCTTCTGCACTCCCAACTCTCAACTCCAGCCCCACCCCAGAGCCTGCACCCCCAGCTGGAACCCTCACTCCCTCCTGCACTCCAACCCCCAATTTTGTGAGCATTCATGGCTCGCCATACAATTTCCATACCCAGATGTGGCCCTCAGGTCAAAAAGCTTGCCCACCCCTGTGCTAGAGAGATAGAGAGATTATGCACACATGCTATTCCTCTGTGGGAATGGAATAAAATATAGCAGTATAAATCACCTTTATAATAGCATAATTGCATCTACACTAGAGTTTTTTCAGGTATAGATATTTCTGTAAAAAAGTCACACCCCAATCAAAATAATTATATTGTAAATCTTAAGTGCAGACCAGGCCTTAGTCCTACCTTACCTAGTTGTTCTAACAACTTATTGAAAAAAATCTACCTCTGACTTTGCTCCAATGTTCCCAGTCTTGAATAGTAAAAGCTGAATAATTGGTGGAGAACACCTTTGTACTTTCTCCCATGCCACTCCTTATGCAGGGGAAGAGTATATTATAAGCCATAAAGCTTATATCTTCCTTAAGGCTCGTCACTGCCATGACTCCTTCCAGACATATGATGAGATCTTACTCTCTTCCCCTTCTTTTCTTTTCCTATTTCCTTATTCTTCCAACTTCTTCACTCCTGTCCTCATCCTACCTCTATCTCCAATTAAAGCTATTTTTAGAAAGTGTATCTAATAAAACTCTGCCGATTCTTCATCACATTCATTTAATTGCATGTTATATCCCTATCACTTATGCTCCACTTGTTCTGTATCTTTTAAACTATAAGACCTCTAAGGCAAGATTTCTCTCTTATCTAGTGTCTAGGACAACAGGGCCCCTATCCTGAGTGGAGCCTCTGGGTGATATCATAATATTTAGTACTAACAACAGTGTAATAGAAAATGGAGATATAGATTAATTCTCAGTGTCAAACCAGCAGAGACAGGACAGAATGCTAAAGCAAGGCAGACTAGCCCTCAATGGAAGTGCCTGTAATACTGAAATTCTGCTTGCAACAATCAAATACATTACTGAATAGTACTGAAGACCAGAGTCTACCTAAAGAGAGAATATAAGACACCTTCCTTCTTCCCTCTCTCCCCGCCTAACTATATTAATGTCATTAAAAAGCAAGTTGCAATGTGGGTGGCTGGGTAGGTGGAGTGAAAAGGAGTAATCAACAATGCAGACAGGCTTCAGTCTCCATCACTGTTCAATGGCAAGTATGAAATGACCAGTACAATACATGCTATGGTGTTGCATCAAATAGGAAGTACTGAAAAAGTTTGTATATCTTATTCCAAAGAAAGTGTGCAATTCATTAGAAGCAAGCCAGGTACACCTTAACATGTTTATTTGGGGTGCTGGGTGCACGCCAATAAATATTTCAATTCTAATTTTTTAAAGAAATGTATTTCTACTACACAAATCTGTAAAAAACATGACATGATAAAAATCTATTTAATTAAATCTGCACAGCTCTCAGAAAATATCTTTTATACTTTTAGATATAAACAATAAGGTAAGCTTAACAAATATTTACCATATAACAGCCAAATACTCAACAGAACACTCTTCTCCCCTGCAGAACAATATAATTTAGTACTTTACTATGTATTTATATAGCCCCCCTCACAATAGCATGCTTCATCACGCTGATGTAAACCAGAAGTAACACAATTGATATTCTGATCACACATCAGCTTTACATTTATGTAACACTCTGGATAAGGCCCACTGTTTGGTCATTAACCACTGTTACTAACATTATGAGTAAACATTCTTACTGAGGTAGCAGCTGGGGGTCAAAGGCAGACCCCACACTCTGCTTCAGAGTATTCTCATAAAAGACAGGTTCCACCAAGAGTCCATTGTTCAGCACAGGGCTTAAAAACAACCTCTATTATCTCTTTATCTGCTTAAGTAAAACAGAGTACCTATCTGTTTTGACACTTATCTAGTCTTCATTAGTTAACATATGACACTTCCACAGCCAGAGAATCGCTGGGGATTACCTGTAACAATGGGCAGCAAAAAACAATCTACGTTATTTTATTTTACTCCATTTGCTTAACATAAGGCTTCTATAAAGAACTAAAAGTCACCCACAAGCCGAAAGAAAGTTTCCAATCCCCACCCACCCCCAGCCACATACCTGGAAACAAACTTTGGAACCAATCCTGTGAGGTGCTGGACTCCCACTGACTTCAGTGAGGATGAGGACACGCAGCTTCTTCCAGGCGAAGGACCAACTCTCACTACCTGTGTGTGCCAGAGAAGTTACACTTGCAATCCGTCCAATGGGCGGCCCGCTGACAGACCGACTAGAGACGATCTGTCTGCACCCTGGTGCCAGCCCTGCCCGCTTGCCAGCTCTCCTGCAGCCAGCTGAAAAGAACTTGGTCACATGAAGACCCAGAGGCAGAAAAGCGTTTCTGAGCATAACCAGGGGAGCGTGACAATGAACCACACAGAGGGCCCGATCCCCCGACCTGGCCGCGGGTGCCTTCCCCGCCGCCAGCGCAAAGCGGGGCGGCGATCTGAGCCGGCTCAGCAGAGCCTTATCCTCCGGGCGGCTGCAAGACGGACCGCGGGCGGGCGGGCAGGCAGGGAGGGAGGGAGTTCGGGGCCACCCCGCGCACCCGGCCCCAGCCACCTGGCTGCAAGTGAAACTCAACCCGCGAAGAGAGAGCCCCTCCCTGCGCATGGCCACCGCGACGCCGCCTCTCGGGACCGCCCCACCAGGCGCTGTTTGCCCCAGGCTCGCAGCGGCCTTCGCTCTGCGAGCGGGACCGGTTCCAGGGATACTTCTGTACAGCGCCGAGCACCGGGGCCCGAGCCAGGAGGGGGCGGGGAGAGGCGTGGGAGGCTCCCAGCCAGGCGCTGGGGAACCAGAACCCAGGGACCGCCCGGCCCGGTACCACCAGAAGCTCCAGGCCGCAACAGGACAAACCCCGACGCCTCTTACCGTGTCTGACGGGTGGCCTCACTCCGGAAACGAGAATCTGCTGGGGGGCAGATCTCCGTGACCCGGATGTTGATGTGCACTAGGCCCGCCCCGGAAATGGCGTTGCGCGCTCCACCGGAAGCAGACGTGGCCGGTGTTTGCTGACGGTTGTGACTGGGTGGCTGCTGGCTCTCTCCCGATCGGTCCCCACAGCCCCCCGCCGGGCGGGATGAGGCGGTGCCGGCTGGGCCCCGCGGCGCTGCTGGCGCTGCTGGGCGGGGTCCTGGCGGGGGCTGGAGGCGGCGGCGGCGGCGGCCGAGCCCTCCCGCAGCTCAGCGACGACGTCCCCTTCAGGGTGAACTGGCCCGGCACCGCCTTCAGCCTGGTCAGTGCGGGAGCGCCCGGGCGGGCGGGGAGAGCTCCGTGGGCGGGGAGACCCCTGGGGGCATTCCGTCGGTGGGAGCCCCGGCGGGGCGGGGGAGTCGCACCGTGTGGTGAGGGTCAGAAGCGTGACTAGATACATATTTTAAATCCACAAATCTGCTCGTGCATCTTTAGTTAAAGTCTTATTCTCTGACAAGGACCCGGGTTTGTTTCGTTAGCTCCGATGCCTTTGTCAGTGCGGTGGGAGAAGGCGCTGGATTATGCATTGCACATCGTCCCCATAGCTGCTCACGCCATTCGATGTAAGGAACCTTCCGGCGTGGATTGCATCCGCTCGAGAGAAATCCCAGGCTGATTTTGCATGATTGTAGTTGGGAAAATCATCTTCATTTGTAAACTGAGTACATTTGCAGTGACAGTCATTGAGATACAAAGATGTGACCGCAACATGCCGTACCTTTTTCAGTGTTAGAAGCAGCCTGGGATTCGGATGTGCATTTAAAAGAAGGGAAAAGTATGTTAATCTACTCTATGCTCCTGTTGTTTTATTACAGACTTCGTTTGGAAGTGGGGTTGGGGCCCATTGTATTAAACTCTGTTCAAGCAAAGGAAGCTGCTGCATCTACCTTGAAGATTTTATAGTCTAGGTAAAACAAGGAAAGGGTAGAGAAAAGAGGCACAGCATAGCCCATCATCAACCTAGTCATTTGGAAGTTATGTCTTGCAAGTTCTCTTATTTTTATGGAACAGGGGAAAGGAGAGGGAACGAGTAAATAGGATGAAAGAAAAAAGTGGGTAGAGGAACATGGGGGTAGGGAGAGTTTAGACAGACAGAGGAGGAAAAAAAGTTAAGACAAAGATCAGAAGACAAACTCACTGCAAATGGTAAAAAGCAGTCTGCTGACATCCCTAGGACCTGAGAAGATAAAGGGAACTCCTTTAATAAACTGCTTTATACGTAGGACTAGGAATATATTTGAGATTTTATAGCCTTTTCAAAAAAAATCCATCTTCATGGGATTTGTTTTTGTTTTACTTTTAGCCAACAACTGGTGTTTTGTACAAAGAAGATAATTACATCATTATGACAACTGTAGATAAAGAAAAATATAAATGTATACTTCCACTGATAGCAAACGGAGATGAGGTAAGCTTAAATCAAGTTGTTGCAATTATAGATTGTTAGTGACACATCTGTAACATTAAATAGTTTTCTTCCTTTTTAAAACAAAATTTCTCTGCAAAATGTTTCACAGTTTGGCAGTTCTATGATTAAACGTGTTCATTATAGACAATATGGTAGTTCTGTTCTTAGTGGATTTGGTGTGAACCAGTCCTGACGTCCTTAATTAGGCAAAATGATTGGTGGGTTGGCTAGTTTCAGTTATGTGCCTTAATTCCAGAGCCAGAGATTCTTATACCATCTTCATCGCTAATATCTGAGCACCTTCCACTAGTGCAGGGGTGGGCAAACTTTTGGCCTGAGGGCCCCATCTGGGTATAGAAATTGTATGGCAAGCCATGAATGCTCACAAAATTGGGGTTGCTGTGGGAGGAGGTACAGGCTCTGGGCTGGGCATGCAGATTCCAGGGTGGGGCCAGAAATAAGGAGTTCAGGGTGCAGGAGGGGGCTCCAGGCTGCGGGGGGGAACTGCATGAGGATTCAAGCTGGGGGTGCAGGCTCTGGGGTGGGGCTGAGGATGAGCGGTTTGGGGGTGCTCCGGGCAGGCGGGGACCGAGGGGTTCGGAGCATGGGGGGGATCAGGGCAGGGGCAAAGTGTTGGGGCTTGGGGAGGTGTCTCAGGGATGCAGGCTCCGGGTGGCGCTTACCTCAAGCGGCTCCCAGAAGCAGTGGCATGTTCCCCTTCTAGCTCCTAGGCAGAGGCAGGGCCAGGCCTCACAGGTTCTTTGAGAACCACTGTGATAGGGCATTTATTTGTGTTTTTATTATACACACAGCTCTGTATTTGTATTTGGAGAAGGCAGGTCAAAATGCACCTTGCATTTGCAATGGAACCTGCAATGGTGAAGCTGGTGATGGTCCTTAGTTCCAGGAGTTCATTTCACAGTCTTGGAGCAAGAAAACTTGGAAAACCTCTATGTTCTGCACAGATTAGCTTATCCTTATGATAGAAAGTTCTGTTGTGCCTGAGGAGTGGAGCTGTTGAGCAAGGTCTTCATCCTGAAGCTTTAGGCGATCTTTTAGAAATTCTAGGCCCAAACCATTTAGTGACTTTAACTTGGGATGTTATAGTATGAGAAGCCAAGGTAGAGAGTAGAAAGACAGGTTTCATGTGCTTGCAGTAGCCAATGTTGGTGGAGAGATGCGCTGTCCACTGGCATCACCTCTTGTTTGGGTAACTAATAACACTGGATTTAAGTAAGGCTAAGATTTTTGTCATGGTTGTTTTTAGTAAACAGGTCACGGGCAATAAACAAAAATTCATGAAAGCCATGACCTGTCTGACTTGCTGCTGTGGCTCCGTGGTTTCCCATGCCACCGTGGTGGCTGGGAGCTGCAGGGTTCTTTCCCCCTCTCTCTCCCCTTCTCCTGCGAGGCTGTCCCCAGTCACTGGAACCCTGAGGAGGCTGTCTCCTGTCCCTGGAAATCTGCAGGGAGACCCTGAAGAGGCTGTTGCTGGAACCCTGCCGGGGCCCTGCTGGCTGCCAGCTCCAGTACCATAACTCCAGGGACTGAAGCAGAAAATGTCACAGAGGTCTCTGGAAATCATGGATTCCATGACTTCCATGACCTCCGTGACACAAGTGTAGCCTTAGTTATAAGTGGTATTTAAAGCAGATTGAAATAGGAAGAAGCACTCTTGGAACAAGAGTCACGGAGGAGCAGGAAACTGTGGAAGAAAGCTATTTATATCCGCTAAGGACAGTAGCGGGAAGCTGTTCTTCCCCCTTGCTTTAACCCAATAGTGCCCAAATTTTTCCTGTCGTGCCCCCCTGCCTTATCAGTAATGGAATATGTCTGTGCCCTCCCTTCATTACTGCACAGCCAAGGCTTCCTCAGCAGAGGAGCTTGGGCTTAAGGCAGAGCTGGGGGCAGAAGTTGGGATGGGGGAGGAGGTGGGGCTAGAAGCGGAGCTGGCATGAGGGCAGAGCTGGCCTGGGGGCGGAGTGGAGCTGTAGCTGCAGGTGGAGCTGGGCTAGGGTTGGACTGGAACTGCAATTGGGATTGGAGCTGGGATGGGGGTAGAGCGGAGCTGGTTGCTGCTCCCTCCCTGCCCCCTGTGTGGGCTGGTCCAGGCCCTGCCACATGCCCCCCAAACATTCGGGTGTGCACCTCACAGTTTGGGGAGCACTGCTTTAACCACTGGTTATAGCCACAGAGGTTCTAACTAATACTACGGCTACTCCGTTACTGGGTTTTTCCCTGGGCAGTGATGGATGACTGGGTAGGAGCAAAGCACTGTACTGCCAGAGTTTTCAGAATATCTCATCTTCTCCCATAAAAGTAACTATGGGAAGTTTCTCCCCTCCCTCGAAAGAGGGGATGTGGTTTCTTCACAGGAGAGGCAGTAGCACAAGAGTAGGCCAGGAGGGGGCAGATAGAGGAGAAGCAGCAGTGGGGACAGGCAAGCTACATAACTTCATATTCACCTCACTTCCTGTTGAAGATATCCTTCTGCAGCTACTTCATGTAAAATAGTAGGTGTCTGCTTGAGCCTGTGCAGCCAGCTGTGGGATCAGCTTGTGTACAAGTTTAGCTTCTCTTCTGTGGCTCTTGGCTCACTCACAAGATTCTGCTACCCAGCCCCATGGCTCTATCAGGTGAGTCAGAGCACCATGTAGCATTCAGGTATGTGGAGAAGGGAAGCAAAAATGGAGAGAGCAACAATAAAATAGAAAAGGAAAATATGACAAAAAGAGATGGAAAAGACCATGAGAGAGAGAGAAAGAGAGGATGGGGAGAAGGCCACAACTATGCTAGAATGTGGTATGCAGGGAGGAACTATAGGAGTCTGTCCATCTACAAATCCACTGCAGGGAAAGAAAGAGGTGACTTGAAAACAGGTTGAAAACCAGGTCGGGTTGGAGTCTCACAGACCTAGAACTTTGCATTAGAGAATATTGCCTTAATTGTCCACAACCTTTGAATTTGCAATATGATGTCCATTATAAGTGCTGCTGACACTTCTGCTCTCCTCTGCACCTTGTACTTCCTCTTTGTCAGACTTTTTTATTTGGATACTACTATTGTAGAAGTATTTGCTAGTTCTAACAGACAGTACAATGGAAATCTCTTTAATGTATGTGTGCGTGTGTTAGTGGCACACATCACAAATCATTTTTCACTGAATCTTTCTTCTGCATTTTTTTAAAATTAGATTGATTTTTGTTCTGTGAAAAACTGGTGACAGCTACCTTTTAAGTGTACGTTTGCAATACAAATATTGAATTAGGAAACAGGTGTTAAATGTTTTCAGTGCTATAGAAATTATTCACACCTCAATTTGAATGCTTGTATCTTATTTTTCTCGTCAGCAAGTTGAACTCTAGTACTTCTAAAAATACAAAAAAGCCATATTTCTACATTTTGTGTTCCAAATCTGTAATTCCTGGATTTGTTTGGTTCGATGGATTTATTTATGACTCTTATACTTTTCTTCAGTGTCCCTTCCTAATAACTAAAATTTAAAGTTTCTTTTAATCACCACACAGCATGTTATTGGAGACAAAGATTATCTTAACCTTTGCAAGTGATTTTTTTCCTTATTCAAATGGAAGGATCTGACTATTGTACATTTAATTTTAATATTGCATATATAGCTAAAAGTGTAAAACTTTTTTGTTCTAGGAAGAAGAAAAGGATTATAAAGGGCCTAGTCCAGGAGAATTGTTGGAACCTCTTTTCAAACAAAGTAGTTGTTCATATAGAGTATGTTCTTTCCGTTTTCACTCTAATTTGTAAATTACCAGAATAAACTATCTATATTTCAACCTATTTACAGTTGACTACAATAAAAATTAAAATATGTATGCAATTCCATTTAGCAGTTAAAGCAGGCATGTTTTGTAAACTTCATTAGCGTTAATATTTAATATTAAGTATTGCTGAAAAAATTGCATTCTAAATACTTAAATAATTGTAGATAAGGTGATTATACAAACAATTTGTCATCGTACTTCCAGTATGCAAACCATAATACAGGACAGCTTGTGGGTACAAGGCCTGCCATGAATGTATAACAAGGCTAAAAGAGAAGTGCCTCCTGAGACCCCAGAAGTTTGCCTCTCAAACGTAACTTTACTACGTTAAAAAAAGTTGCTACATTTTTAAAAGTGGCCAGTGAAACCTGACAAGTGTAATTAGACTAGATTCTCTCACCATCAAAGCCTTAGGTATCCAGAATTCTTTCACAGAATGAAATTCATCCAAGTACCAAAGTCCCTCCATACTACCTTATCTCTGCATTTATCCTGGGTTCAGTGGCCACAAAGCAGGGGAGGGATAACCCCTTGGACTGTGTGGAGGTTAACTAATACTTGCCCCCGGCAAGCTAGCACTGAGGATGGACCAGGAAGAGTACATTCCATATCCATTATTGTTCAGATCCAGTGGCCCAACACCTCCACACACGTGGTATGGGATGGGGAGTGGGCTGCAACTAATAATTCAACATATAGTCCATAGTAGTGGCCATAGCAGGTCTGTGCTGCGGCCTCACAATCTGGCTCTGGGTTGATGGGGATGTATTTGGCTCTCATCTACATAAAAAATGATACACTACATCAGCAAAAAAACCACAGTAATTTCACCCATTATGCATATTTGAAACACAGTTAATATCTCTGGAATGCTGAGAAAACTCACTGCAGTTTTTTTGTTACTTGAGGGTTCCATCATCCTGAGGGGTTGATTTTGCTACTCATCTGTCAAAATTAAGTCCTAAAATTTTGGAAAATGTTGATTGCCAGACTCATGTTGCTGAGTAAAACATGAATATTTTTTTAGATTGAATCTTACTGGACTTACGAAGTCTGCCATGGAAAATACATTCGTCAGTACCATGAAGAGAAAGAAACTGGCCAGGTATGTTTGTACAAGCTTACGAAACCCAAACAAAAAATAGAAGAATTTAGGACTGTCACTTTGATGCTGAAGTTACCACAAATTAATTCTGACAGGAATGAACAGAAAGCACAGTTGAAGTTTATGTGGGGAAAGTTAGCTTTAACAAACAAAACTATAATTGTATTTGTTTTTGGTCCTAGAAAATAAACATTCAAGAGTACTACCTTGGGAACATGCTGATAAAGAGTCCATTATCAGACCCAGGTTTGTCTCTGTTTTTTGTTTGTGGGGTTTTTGCTAATGCTGATGATGTATACATTCTGATATTATTTGTTGTTTTCACAAAAATATGTTAGAATTTATGCATGGAAAAACGTCCAATGTGCTTTCCAGTGGAACAGAGAAGTAGAACACAGTGGAATGCTACTTCTCGTGACTCCATTGTTTTGTGGTAATTTCCTCTTGGCACCTCATCTTCCCCCCCATCCTATTAGTTCAGCCAGACCACCTACAAGAAATCTGCCAACTAATTATGGCTAGGTAGAAGGGCAATTGGGGATAGAACATATATACACAATATTAAAAATGAACCTGTGTGCCAGTCTTTGTCCTAATCCCTCTTCTTGTATGCTGTAGCCTGTTAACCCAGTTTTTGACTGTTTTTTTGTGTTTAAAATTCTAAGTAATTCAGGGCAGAGACTGTCTTATATGTACAGTACCTGGCAGATTTTGGCTAAAATTTAGTAAAACTTGCATCATCTCTGGAGATGGATCGGGACCTTAGAAATGTTAACATCCTTTTTTGAGTTATTCTGTCCTTTTCCATTAGGTGACAATATTATTTTTTTCTGTGCTTCATATGGAGTTGAAATTCCTTGGCTCACCTTATACTTGTGCATTAACACAATTGATGCCAGCATAGTCTTGAGTAGGGTACGAAAGAATCCCAAAACATTGTGGTGTCACTCCCCAGGTGTGCTAAAGCAAGCTTGGTGCAGCTCAAGGGGGGATGTCACGGTGGCCTGAAGTCTCCTTTCTCATCTCACTAGCAATTATGCTGATCCTGTCTCTGGCACTGGTTAGAGAACCATAAAGCTGTTGAGACCTGTACCAACTTGTAGTCCCCAACTGGGGAAAAATAAACAAGTGATCATTGGCATGCAGTACACTCTAGCCCTGCTTCCAACATGCTCCCTAAGCACAGAGAGTGGGGAAAGGCAGGAGATGTAAGTGTAGTCTGCTGTGCCAGCAAAAAGAATTCCTTCATTATGAAGGAAGTGGTCAGTTGCTCCTTTAGGGCACCAGTAAGGTCACTTGGCACTGTTCTAGCATAAAGTGACCTTACCACAGAGCAGAACCTGGCTTGTCTTGAATTTCCAAACATAAGAGACTTTTTTTGTTTAACGGGACACTAACTTTGAAACTAATCATTTTAAAAAGAGTTTACTCTGCTTGCTCCAGTCCCCTTACCAGTGTCTTCATTTTACACCTGCATTTTCTTCTTGCCCCTACTTCTACAGACAGGTGAGATTGAGTAGAGAAACTGACTGTACACAAAGTGCTGTGAAATACAAAGTATACAAAAAATCTTTGAACCAATATTATTTAAGTTAATCCATTTAAAAAGAAAAAAATCCTAAGTGACAGACATATCAACATAAGTAAAAATTTAAGATTAAGGGAAGATTTGACACATTAAATTATAAGTTTTATAGTACTTTAGAACAAACATTTGCCTTGTAATATTTGACAACGTTATTCTAATATACAAGCATATTTCAGTGAAAACCAGTATTAAGCAAATTATAATTGTGTAAGGAAACTTTGCTTAGTCTCACATTGAAAATGTCAGTATGGTACATCAGGGCTGGTGTGCTGAGAGGAAATGGCTTTATTACTAAAACTGAATCTCTTACCTAGCATAACTTTGTATATAAATTCATATCTTTATTATTTTATATATATTTTAAAGATCTTTACACTTCTCTCATTCTTATATTATTCTGTAGATCAAGACGAAAAGGAAAATCTGAAAGAGGCAAGTGTAAAATGTTGCTTTCGCTTTTGCCATATCAACAATGGAGGCAACCTAAATGTAGATATGATTAAATGTTCAGTTCACTAATCCAGGCGTGAGTAGAAAATAAGCTCTTTTCCCTTTTTTGATCACTGGTCCAGTTTTGGAGAAGCTTACTTGTTTTCTTCCACCAATGAGTTTCTTGCCCTGTCCCGTCCCAAGACACTGGACGTAAAGGCTAGGATGACAGTTAGTTTATTTTTTAAAAGAATCACTTTCCACATTCTTGTTGAAGTGCTAAGTTTTATTTAAAAAAAAACAAAAAACCCTTAGTAACACCACAGATCTTAAATTTAAGACAGATCCATGGTATGTGAGAACCTATGAACTCTTGCATTACAAAGTGGGTAGCACTTATTTCTCTGCTTATCCAAGGACTCCCTACCCCAGTTCTATCCATCTATTGTTGAAGGCTGCCTGGGATTTTACATTATCTTATTAACCGTTATTGTTCCTAACCTTTACCCATTCACTCATTGGTTTTGCCTGATTATACATTAAGATTCCTATCTCTCTATTTTCTTCTACCTGTGAAGTTCCTGGCCACTAACAACCAAACTCTACCTCTTGGCAAAAGGAGGAAGAAAATCCCTAAATGAAAATATGATTAAAACATTATTGAAACATGGAGTCTAATGAGCTGTAGTGTTGCCATTACAGAGAAGTGAAACAGCTCTACTACATTTTCTAATTAACTTTTTTCTTTCACCCAGATTCCTACAAAGAACATAGAAGGGCAGATGACCCCGTACTATCCTGTAGGAATGGGAAATGGTACACCTTGTATTTTGAGACAAAACCTGCCCAGATCAAGTACAGTGATGTATATCTGTCATCCTGAAGCTAAACATGAGATCCTATCAGTAGCAGAAGTTACTACATGTGAATATGAAGTGGTCATATTGACACCTCTGTTATGCAACCATCCTAAATATAGGTACAGTTTCCAAATTTCAGCTAACATTTTGGCTCTAGTGATCCTTTTGTACATATGGGTCCAAATTTTTAGTCAGCTGTCTTTTGTGTGTGCAAAAATTATGGCCAGTTGTGGTTCCTTGTGCAAAACTGGACACACTTTCTTTTACCCTTGCATATGCTTAACATGCTTGCAAATACTTCATTGCCAACTCTTGCAGTTTTTATTGAGCATCACAATATTTGGAGTATTTCTTAAAGCTCCAACTATTGGAGTTAAGACATCACATGACAGCCTCAGGGTTTGGTGTTTTTTTAAAGGTAAATTTCCAGCCATTATGGTTGCAAAGAAAGGTTTAGAAATGTGAAGTGACTGCAGCCTGAGGGTTCAGAAGGCAAGGAAAAAGAGTCCAACATTAGTTTTCAATAAATAAATAAATAAATA
Organism: Dermochelys coriacea; assembly: GCF_009764565.3. Classification (NCBI taxonomy): domain Eukaryota; kingdom Metazoa; phylum Chordata; order Testudines; family Dermochelyidae; genus Dermochelys; species Dermochelys coriacea. The sequence continues at coordinate 180,174,051 of NC_050070.1, read as the reverse complement.
AAACCACTTTCTTCACACTCGGCAAAACAAACAAAGATTTATTATGCTAATCATGACTTTTTGGTGCCTCACTTATGATATTTGAATGCTTTTGGTTGACAGTACTGCAAAATACCATATGTACATGTGCCGGTCACCTATTTGTGTATACATGAGGGAACTTAGGTTACTGCTTCCATGTTCAATTGACTTCTGTTCACTTAACTTTAGAAATCATGTCCCATCTTTTGCACATGCGTACTTTATGTACACGCAGGGTGACCAGATGTCCCAATTTTATAGGAACAGTCCCGATTTTTGGGTCTTTTTCTTATAGGCTTTTATTACCCTCCCCCACACACATACCCTATCCCGATTTTTCACATTTGCTGTCTGGTCACCCTGTGTACACCTGACAGAGAGGGCAGCTTTAGAACTGGGGCTTCATTCTATTGCACTGACGTTAGTTATTTGCAGACTTTTATCCTATTCAGATGATCTAAAAGCTTTATTAAAAAGTGTTAAGATCTCTTATCAGTGTCTATAGATTTAATCATAGCTTACACTTTAAAAACAAATATTCATTGCTTCCACCTTCACCTCTTTGTCAAGACCTGAGTTTAGGGTTCTGTGTTCACCCTCCAAGAGCTGATGGTTGAGAGACTGTAAAACACAAGTAAGATTTTTTTTAGGGATGTGTTATGTCAACAATCTGTGCTGGCAAAACAGAATCCTGAACTCAGGTCTCGGCAAGTACGGTTAAATAATGGATGAATTGATCACGTTTTTGAACAACCCATTTCCATTTAAATAGCAACATGTTCTGAGATGTGTAGAGAGATAGATGGTAATTTGTAACCTATTTTAGAATATCTAGATTGATATAAAAGTAGTCTCTTATGTAACAACATCCATCATGCACTATGCAAACATAGTTGCAGAATACCATGAATAAGTAGTAACACTGTCAAATCATTATTTACCAACCAATTTTCTAATTTAAATGGAGCATTTGACTTTCTATGCAAGAGAAGCAGTGCTATAGTTTAGTTTGAATTCCAGCTCTTATTTTAAACCCATCCAGGCCTCTTCGCTTGTTCTTAACTTCCTCCAGTTCGTTGAAGATTGAAATTTTTCCAGACTGGGTCTGTATCTAAAGGTGAATTTGGGATTTTTTTTTCTTGAAGAGGCTGAATAAAATTGGCTCACCCACTTCTGTATTACTCAAATATAGAAAATGCTCAAATTTAAAGAAACTTTACTCTCAACTAACTCAGAAAGGGATGAAGTTAGAAATTTCAGACTGGACCTGGCTTGAAGAAAATGTTCAGTAGTTGAGCGTTGAAAGTCTGAAGTTCAGCTCACAGGCAAATTTAATGTTCACTGCACTCAGAGTTTAGTTCAGCGGCATCCTTTAGCTAAAGTGATAAGGAGTTAATAGGTTATTCCAATCTCTAGCAGAAATTTCCAGTGTGTGCAAGTGTATTGCAGCATACATTAATAAAGTAATTCCAATTAGAGTACCAGACCTCAATTAATAATGGCTGCATTCATAAGCTATTGAGCCAGATAGCTCAAGATCAAGGAAATTAGAAGCACTGTTTGGTGGATAACTCAGATTTTCTTGCCTTAACTTAGTATTTTCAAAATTAATTAAGGAAAAAAATTTTCTGTGAATCATTAAGGCTGAGAAATTAATCACTCCACAGTCAGGAAATAGAAGAAATAAGATTGAATACTTAACATTTATTCTGTTCTTGAGGAGGATGCTTTACAATGTAGCTTCTTCATATGAGCAAAATTGTGACTTGCCCCGTGCACCTGTTCCGGGGAGAAAGGGAACATAAGGTACCTTGCTCCTGTGCATCAGCTACACTTATTGCTGCAGATTACTGTACAGTGGGGGAGAACAGCCTCTATAAGGCTTCTACTCTCTCCCCTCCCCCCATCCTGTAAAGGTGAGCAGGCAGAGGTGAGGAGTGGGTTGTGGCTTGACTTCACCTCCCAGTACACCAGCTAACACAGCTGTGAGCTGTTGTGGAAGTAATTTGTGCCAGATGAAGGGCTAGTGCAGACTATTTCTCCCCTTCCTCTAGCCCTGCCTAGAGTAAGGTTAGAACCAGGAACTGTGAATTGGTCATAAATTGGCCCCTCATCTGCTTCTGGTGCAGCAGAACTATCTAACAAAGCTTACCTGGGGCTAGTGGTAAATCCACATCTAGTCCTACATCTGTCAAATAGTTTAATGTCAGTGTATTGTACTACCCCATCAAACAGCAGTGCTGTACAGCTACTGGTGTATAACTGTAGTTTTCTCTCTGATGCAAATGCTTACGTTCTTGCTGGGGGTAGGTGGCATAATTGCATAATTTCTGCAGTTATAATATGCAAATTCCTTATCTAGCTAATAATAGCTGACATGTTCTGAGGGGGAAGGATTTACTTAATGATTGTACAGCATACAATTATCTCAGTGGCTGACCAGTGAATGTATAGATTGTTCTACTTTCATTGCTATAATTCTTCTGATCTTGATTCACTGTTAAGAATTTTCAAACTTTATTTAAGGATTAGCTCTGCCCACCTCACCCGCCTCCATTCAAGTGACAAATTAGAAATACTTCAAATATTACATGAGAATATTAAAACTGCCCAGAAGAAAGAAAAGCGGGCTAGAAAATTGCTTGTTCATTTTTGGTTTTGGTTTTTAATCCCACTAACTCCCGTTTCTGTTTCCTCTCTCCCATCATTTATGTTCAGCCCCAAAACCTTTACTACCAGCTAGGTGAGGAGAGCTTCTTGGTCATGAGTGAGAATACTGGATGTCTTGAAAATGCATCTAAAACAAAACACACATTCTCCCAATTCAGTCATGCTATTAACTAGCAAAGGCACGAGTAGCACACCCAAAATGCTGCTCAATCCCTGCTCAGAACAGCCTACAGGTGGGAATATTAAAAATACATTTTTCTTTCCTGTAGTGGCCTTCACGTTGCTCTCAAAGTGGCTCAGGACAGTACTTCAGCCATGAATCCTTTCTCTCCCTAGCCATTCTCATATCTTTACTGCTTAGTAGTGCAACTGAAGTTGGGGAGTAAGAGCACTCTTTTTAGTTCTAAATATAATTTAATAATTTAATATACACCATTCTTATTGTTGGCACAATCTGTCCTTATCCCTAAGCATGTGAATGTGTTTCGGGGGGTGGGGTAGAGCATGCCTGACAGATGGGAGGGAAAGGTGAAAAGAAATATATAATTGCATTTAGTTGCTTGATGGTTCTAGTTGATCTAGTAGCACTATACTCAAACTCTTCAGCCTTCAGGCATGGAGTTTATTTAATCTAGAACATAGTCACTTATTAATCAGGAAGCAATTCCAGTTATCTTAAATACAAACTGAAATTTGTTACACATCTTTCTATACAGTAAACATTATTATTGTATAAGAAACTCTGATTGTCCAGAAAACCAGTTCCCTTTTTCAAAAGCACATGTAAATCTATGAAATTGCTAGAAGTGTATATACAAAACAGATGAGTATAAAGTAATGCAAAATTGTAGGAAACAATAATTTGATATTTTTTGCAAATGCATCAATCACTAACATACTGCTATTCAATAGTATTGTAAAAATATTTCCACTTATATTTAGTACTTCTAAATTTTTATTCAGGCTTTCCGGATGCTTTGAAGAAGCCTTAATTTGTATGAAATAAGGAAAGAGTGGTGATATTGTGACTTCTGAAACTACCCCTTGTAGTTGTCGATATTCCAATGCCTTTTAGACTAGCATTGCTCAGGAGTTTTTATAGTTTCATTTTTAAGCAGGGTCCCAAGTAGCCACTCCCACATGGATTTCCACCAAGGAATTTACACTGCTACTTTGTGAAGATTGTGTTGTTGAAGATAAATGCCCTAGAACATTATGAACAAGATTAGTGATCTATGTAATTCTCCTAGGTTTAACTAGAGTATGGGGTGAACTCTTTATTAAAATGTGTTTGTTATATGTCTGTGTGTTGGCCATGTGAAGGTTCAGTTTACAAGATAATTTATAATTTAATAATACCAAAGTAATTAATGAAATATTCAGTGACAAATTTAAATGAGTAACACGTGTTATCTGTGTACTATATGAAAGGTTGTGTAAGAGTCCAGTTTGCATTCAGTTGTATTTGATGAAAATAATGACATGTTATGTATAAGAATGCTGAGTTAAGGCTGAGCATTTAATCTTAACTTTTGGAATTTCCTGACTTTTGAGTGCTTGTTTTTTCAGCCTTAAAGTTGATTAACTGTGCATGGAAAAATTGTCTTTTTGCAAGTAAGATGTTATATAATCTGAGGAAAACTAAAACAGGGTAGATTGCATTGACTAATTACTTGGTGGGTTTCTTAATAAAGCAGTTTTTAAGGTACCTGAGTATTAAACGTTATGACGCAGTGAACTTTTATTTTCTTTACACTCCTACAACTGAAATTTCTGTTTATAGCAACAACAGTTTAAAAAAAAAATAAAAAAAAATCCTGATCTGACATATTGCATGCAAAGTTTAACCCTGGAGTGTTAATATATTAGTTTTTTAAATTGAGACCAAATGTGTGTGTGCTGGCATATCTTTATGTATAGTGAGAATAAGTGTAACAAGAAAACAGGTGATGTATCTATAACTTGTTTGGACAGGTTCAGGGCTTCTCCAGTGAATGACATATTTTGCCAGTCACTGCCAGGATCCCCACTTAAACCCCATAATCTGGAACAGCTGGAGCAACAGCAAGAAATGCTGAAGATGCCTTTTAGAAGGGTTAAGGAGGTAGGAGTTTTGTAATTTTAAACTGGAAAGTATAGCTTTTTAATTTTCCTTACTACAGTACTTGTAGCCTTAAATTTACAGTAACTGTTTCTATCCCTGATTGTCACTCTGCATGATTATATTGATCTTTCAAGTAGCCTGTGGCAAATCAGCAGGAATTGTCAATAGCTGCTGTCATATTTAAAAAAAAAAAAACCTTTTGGTCAAAGTTAGGGCTACTTGTCTATAACCCCCAAATCTCCCATTACTTTTTTGACCTCTGTTCTTTCAGCTATTCTTAGATGCAAGTGTTTCACACACAAAGCAGTGAAATAAATGGCTGACCTATTAAGTTCTTGCACATTTATTAGCTGCTTGTCTCATTTTATATTTATTCTAATATTTTTCAACACGCAGTTAACTACTATGTGTTTAGTAGAGGATATAAACACATTGTGGGGAGGGATAGCTCAGTGGCCTGAACATTGGCCTGCTAAACCCAGGGTTGTGATTGAGTTCAATCCTTGAGGGGGCCATTTAGGGATCTGGGGCAAAAATTGGGGATTGGTCCTGCTTTGAGCAGGGGGTTGGACTAGATGACCTCATGAGGTCCCTTCCAACCCTGATACACTTTGATACGTAGACTCTAAATATGTCTGAATTTTAATTTCAGGAAGAAATACATTCAACAAAAGAAGAGAAATTTTCCTCCATCCATAAGCCAGTTGCTGTTGGATCCCAACAGTTGCTAACTGTTGGAACAACACACATCTCCAAATTGACTGATGACCAACTCATAAAGGAGTTTCTTAGTGGTTCTTACTGCTTCCATGGGGTGAGAAATAAACTGTGTACAATAGCACTTATTAAATGCATATTTGTTTTACATTTCAATTCCCCTTTGTGGTCTTGGATAGCTGAAAAATTTCTGTTGACTCAGACCTGCTGTGTTTCTTACATCAGTGTTTTACTCACAGTAATTTACCAGTTCTAGAGCTTGACCTGAAGGTTTTATCTTCACTAAATTCAAAAGTTAACATAATGTTTTGTTTTTGTTATTTCCAGTCTGAAACTCTAGTAGAGTAATTCTACCAAATGTGATGCTTCTGTAAGATGAACTGAAAGACTGTGTTGTGCCTGATAAGATGATGAGTATATTCTTTGAAGACCACAATAAAAGTCATTTCATATCTTTCAAGTGGATAGCCAGAATGCCATCTCTGATCCTCAAAAGGTTTCCGAACAGACCTTAGTCTTTTTGTCTTGTCCACTTGGATAAAAATATAAAGTTAAATGCCGTACTTAATAAGAATTTGTCCACCTTCTGAAAGCCATAGTTTAGTACTGATTTGGTAAATGTTGTAATGATGTTCTTAGTTGCTAAATTATTACTTTAACAGAATTGAAATAAGAAATATTTATAGAAAGTGAAACAAGAGTCTTCAGTAATCTTACTAAAGGATCTCTTTAGCATTCCAAATTAAGTCCAAATGAAGTTCAGTCTTCTGTAGTGAAGCATAGATGGTGAGATAAGTGGGTGTGGAATGTATTAAGAGGGAAGTCTTCAACACTGCTTTTGAAGAATGAAATATGTTAGAGATTGGAAGGAAAGGTAGGAATTTAAAGCTGAAAGAGAACTTTCTCTCTCTCTTTTGATTCTCCCCAGTAAAATAGGAAATAATGAGTAGCCAGTTTTGGAAAAGAGGGCAGGAAGACAAAGAAAATTGGGAGGGTAGGTAGCAGAGAGAGGGAGTCTGTGACTACTGCTACTTCTGAAAGAGGAGGAAATACAAAAGAGATTCAGGAAAAAGACTGAAGGAACACACTGTATTGGGTACTTAGTGTTCCAGGAGTTCATATGTAGATGGTGCTGTTGGTGGCAAATCTATATAAAGCAATGATGCTCCATATTCTGAAGCTACAATAGGATAGATGAGAAAAGAATGTATTTCACATTATTTGAACTCTATTCCCATTTCTTTTTCCAGGGTGTAGGTTGGTGGAAGTATGAATTCTGCTATGGCAAATATGTACATCAGTATCATGAGGTATGTTAAATAGCAATTGGTCTTCTGCCATTACATGGCTAACAGTTGCTTTCATGAATGTGCTCCTGAGCTGGGGCAATAGAAATCCACTGGTAAAGAAACTGAAAGTTGCATCTTTCTGCAGACTTTGTTCCATTCCTTACTATTTAACTGTCAATATAAGTGACGTTGTGACAGATGCCTTAGAATGAGTGAAAATAGTCCTTCTGATACGAAGGTTGGCTTTGCAGTACCAATTGATGTATTTTTGTCTTGCAGACTTAAATTGAAATTCATTTTAGTATACAAACTTGGAAGTACGACTGTTTTAATGCCAAAATTAGCCATTTAATTACTGGTCATAATACCAGAAATGTCAAGCTCATACAGTCCTCCATTGTACCTGTCACATGATCCATTTACATGAAAGGACAGACTATAGGAATCAAGCTATAGGCTTAACATTCTCTTATTTTGACTACCTAACTGAGATGGTTGTTACTATTTCCCCACCTCCTTATTAGTTTCAAAAATATTAGACTCCTTTGGTACATCTTATAGGATTTTCAGTGTTTTTTCTATAAAACTTGGTTTACCCCACACTTACGCTTTAAATAAATTTGTGAATGACAAGAGTGTGGGTGTAGAGATTCCATGCTGCTTCAGGGAGCATTAACTTGCGTGCAGATGTCCACCATGCATAGGGGATGTAGTATGTCACTTGATACTGACTCCTTCCTCTTTTAACTCAAGGAAACCCTTCTGCTGGGGGAGGGAAGAGCACTATTCCCTTATGTCCCTTCCCTTCCCCTGAGCTGAGTCCGCATCAGTCATGAAAACAGAGGGGATCGTTTTGTCCTAGATGTTTGTACAGATCTCTTTTTTTGAAAGTGACAATATTTTTGAGATGGTGCGAGTCCAAGCAGAATTCCTTTCTCTTTTGTCCCCAGTTCACTTGCTGTGCAGCATGGTTTCCTTGTATTTCTTAGCTCTGGTTGGAGCCCTTAGTGTTCATTCTCATCTTCTCTAGTAGTAATGGAACTTAGATGGCTGCTTTTTAAGATGCTTTCTAGTATCAGCATAAATTTTTGGGCCAGTGTATAAGATATATAATCTCTACCTGAACTATTTGCTGTGGGTTGTTTGGGAGAGATAGTCCGTGAGAAATGTGCAATAAGTATGGTAAATCTGACCAAAAGAGAGGAATTTAGCCTGTAATTTACAAACAAGCCATAGGAAATGTTCTTTTCACCATATCCCCATTCAATATACTAATATATATAAAACTTTTTAGGGCTTGTGCACACAAACAGTTTCTGGCAAGCTTAGGTGTGATTCTACTCCACATTAGCCTGCTGCATACTAGCTGTCCATACGGAGCCTGCTGATGCGCATCAAGAGTTCAGTAGTACACTTTGATCTAGTCCCGTTTCAAAGCAGACTAGGCTATGTCTACACTTAAAATGCTACAGCTATGCTGCTGTAGTGCTTCAGGGTAGACTTTTATTACAATGAGGTTCTCCCATTGCTCTGGTAAATCAATCTCCCTAAAAGGCAGAAGCTAGCTCAACAGAATTCTTCCATCAATCTAGCACTTTCTACATGGATACTTAGGTCAGATTTTTCATACCCCTGAGCGATGTAGCTGGGTCAATCTAATTTTCTAGTGTAGACGAGCCCCTAGATCAAAACTCACTAACTGTTAATGCATCTCAGCAGGATCCATGTGGACAGTTAGCATGCAGTAGGCTAATGTGGAGTAGATTCTCAGCATAGCTTGCCATAAACTAAATGTTTGTGTAGAACAAGCCCATAGGCTATGTATTTTAACCAGGCAAAACTCCTGACTTCAGTGGGAGAAATTTTATGTCAAGCTGGCACAATTTCAGTTTATGCAATGAAATGCAGGCACCGCCATTAATCAACATCAGAAGTGGTCAAAACTAAAAGTCTCTTGCTATAGGACAACTCTTCTGGATGTTGAGGCATACTTGTAAGCTATTATAGGTAAAAGCGGCAAAGAGTCCTGTGACACCTTATAGACTAACAGGCATATTGGCGCATAAGCTTTTGTGGGTGGATACCCACTTCATCGGATGCATGCAGTGCTCCAATATGTCTGTTAGTCTGTAAGGTGCCACAGGACTCTTTGCCGCTTTTACAGATCCAGACTAACACGACTACCCCTCTGATATTGTAGGTAAGTAAATGGTGCTCGCATAGCTTTTCCTGATTGCAGTAGCAATGTGATGTAGCCAACAATTAGCTGATAAAAGATTTTCGGATTATTAAAAATTTGGCTCCCTAATACTTCTCATCTTTAAAGTCTTCTCATCTTTAAAATCTTCTCATCTCTGCAGCAAGCTCATTAAAGTTTATGATACGAGATTTTTATCATCGTTTGGTCTTATTTTAGGATAAGGAAAGTGGCAAAACTTCTGTAGTTGTTGGTACCTGGAGCAAAGAAGAACACATTGAATGGGCCAGGAAGAATGTTGCTAGAGCTTATCATCTCCAAGAAGATGGTATGCAGACAGTTAGGTAAGGGTACAGTCAATTAGATTTTTGACTGGATAAACCTTAGATAATATGTTGAAAAGATGAACTTGTTTGAATTGTTGTTCAAACACCATTTAGGTACTGAGAAACGGTGCTTAGCATGCTGGTTTTAAAGTTAATATTTCTCGTATTGAGTGCTTAGAGCCAGTAATGATTAAAGCAATCAAGTCCCTTCCATCAGAACCACTCTGGTCATGTCATCTGAGTGCTAGAATTGGCTTCATATTTATTGCTGTAGAGGAAGGGAAATGGAGAGGTTTAAAGCTATAAGCTAAGGACTTGTCTGCATGACCCCGCAGTTTGAACTATGGATATGTGTTAACACAAACCTAGGTATCCACCCAGGGAAGCTACAGCACGGCAGGCTACTGAATACTGCAGTTCACACCCCCATAGTCCAAACTGCAGGGCCATGTATATTATAGTCTAATCAATACACTAAACTATTGGAGTATGTTGAATAAGACGCTCATTTCACTTAAAATACAAAAGAAGCTATTTATAATTCAACATCTGCCTCTTGGGTGTGATGCAAGGATAATAGTATTGTTAATCACAGTTGTATCTGCTTCTATAGAAGTAGACAGATTTAAATGCAACTTTTCAGTGTTTTCTTCCCTTTTTCTGTTTCCTCATGTATATTTAAGTTTCTTGCATTTGAGGGGGCGGGAGTGTTTGAAAGGTCTGATTACTCAACTCATAGCTTGCTTTTGGTATTTAAGGTGATAACGTTGTCGGAGTGTTCAAATTCTTGTCTAATTTCAAACCTTTCTGGCAGAGTGGTATCTCATTTCTATGGTAATGGAGATGTTTGTGACTTAACTGACAAGCCAAGGCAGGTGACTGTGAAGTTGAAGTAAGTTACAGTCTTAAGTAAACCATCTAGTCATACATTTTTGTCTCTTTACCCACTACCAGAGTTCTGTGCTTTTTAGAAGACTTACTCAAATCATTCCTATTTTTAGGTGTAAAGAATCTGATTCCCCTCATGCTGTAACAGTATACATGCTGGAGCCTCACTCCTGTCAATACATTCTTGGGGTATGTAAATATATACGCTTGAATTCACTCAGCTCACAGTCCCTTTCTGGCTAATAGGATTTCTCAAGGCGCAGGACTTCAGTTAGAGAAATTGTGCATATTCAGTTTTGACATGGCCTTTTTAACTTGCATCTGCCAGAGATTTAAAGCTACACTAAACAGATTTTTACTTAACAAAACCAGAGTTTCTGCTGCATAGGTTGATGACTCCACCACTACCACTGGAAGCACTACAGAAATCTGTGCTTTTTGTTCCTTGTTGCTGTTGTAGGATTAGTGATGTAGTCAACCATTGCAGTGAAACATAGAACCCTAACTTATGTCATAGTTGGTAAGCACAGGACCAGATTTTCAGATATTTGAAAACAAAATGTGTTTATTTGTAAAGGTGGTGTCTGCACATAATAGCTTGAGCTCTTAAACTGATCTTATTTTAATACATTGTAGGTAACCTTCAATAATGCATTCAGAAGAAAAAATAGTTCTAAATCATAAACATATTAAGCCTGGAAAAAACTACATCTCAGTTACTTTTTCATTTACTGTGTGAGACATTCAGCATATTATTAAGCTAGTGGGATTTTCATACTTCCAGCCTCTAAATGAAAACTGATTTGATTTGATCAGGCCTCTGACAAATATGGCTCAATATTGTTTTTCTGAAAATACCAGTTAGGCTCATTTTGGTTGAATGAGTGCACTCTTTGGTATGATGGAAGATAGCCTAAAGTTAGAGATGGAGATCTAGTTCCCTTAGGACATTTTAAGTGTATCTCTATTAGAATTTTTTTCATGAGATAGAATTCAACTAACATCAGAGTACAAGAGTTGGTGCTCAAATTATTATTTAAAATGAAAATTAAATTACAATAACTCAGTCATCTAGAATTTTCTCTAAAGTAATCTATTTTTAAGCAATTGTAACAAATTTCAATTTCTTAATGAACTGGAAATAACCTCTTATAGTATCTGGACAGAATACTGTGGTCCATTGTGACCATGCCTACATTTGTTCAAATTCTAGATTGTGATCCTCCTGTTGCACATCAACAAAAACTTTTTCAAATTTTAAATCATTTGTGTATGCTGTGGTTGCTGAAACATCTCTAATTGTGCAAAGTGAATTTACTCAGAATCCTACAAGAGTTCTTAAATCCATTAAATGGTGACTGGCTTTTAATTGCAAAGCAGCCAAGCATCTTTAAAAAGGAACCTATGAAGTAACATAGTCTTAATTAGATTTATATTCAGGTGTTTAAATGTTATGTAGATCAAAGAGAGCCAGTAGCCACTAGTTTTGTGAACCCCACTAAACAAGCAGAGTACTTCTAATATAGTGGAGCGTACCTTGGGAGTGGGGTGCTGAGGAATGTTCAGCAGGCATGGCGGAGTCTGGGCCAGCCCACCCAGAGGAGGGAGGGAGCGCCACCCAGCCCTGCTCTGCCTCCGGCTCCCAGCCGAGGCCCTGTCCTCAGCCCCTGACCACGGCCCCACTCCCAGCCCCGGCTGTAGTCCCGGCTCCCAGGGGTGTGTGGACAGATTACATTATGGGTAAGTGAGGGCATGACATGAAAAGTTTGGGAGCCAATGTCTAATAGCAGTGGAGCTGATGAGTAATATCAGTCTGAACTGTGCTGACACTATCAGTTATTCTTAGGGTTTTCAGTTTTAAGTTTAACCTGATAAAACGACCTTGGAGCTACATATTCAGTTTAGTTTTTGAGAGCAATTGCAAGTACACTAATTCACACTGTGACAGGGCCCTTGGGGTGCAGCATGGGACTGTGGGACTATTGTGCCCCCTTAACTCTCCAGCGTGGGCTGTCTCTCATAATGCTTTGCTAGTGACAAGCAGCAAACCACTCCAGGTGCTGTTATCACTCAGTACAACCGCGTGTGAAGCCCCATGCCCAGCTAGATTGCATGAATGCTCCCACAGCCACTCATGAATCATACAGAGAAAGGCACCAGCTAAATCCTCTCAGCCTGGTACTGCAGGACTATACCATCTTGCACTGCTCAAGCTGAGCAGTGCAAATTTATTAATTGGTTCACCACTTCATCAATGGAAAATGAATACACACCAGCCTTTGTAAACCTTAGCAAGCACCCTTACCAAACACTTCAGGCAAACTCACTGGTAAAGATAAACAGTTAAACAAATGTAATGACTACAAAAGATAGATTTTAAGTGATTATAAGGGATAGGCAAAAAGAGTTCGTTACCAAAAGAAACGAAAATATAAGCGCGCAGTCTAAACTCTCAACCCTATTAGACTGGGCAAATCTACATTAAGCAGTTTTTCTCACCCCACTGGATATTGCAGTCCTTAATATACAGATTTGTACCTTAAACCTTGCCAGTCTCCTCTGTTGGAGTCTTCAGTCTTCTTCTGAGTGTCTTTGTTGGGTCAGGAGAAAGGCCAACCATAGGGCCCCTGTGTTCTGTTTTATACCCTCAGTCCCATGTGTTGGAGAACACAAGTCCAGGCATGTCTGGGGGACATTGCCGAGTCCCCAGGCAAGGTTGAGCAATTCCCCTGGTGTGGCTTTATGCCAGTGAGTCATTGAATTGTAGCTCCTCTGCTGAACATGGTGATGTCTGTACAACGGCACCCACCCTGGAGTTGTTTACCTCCCTTGTCATTTTCTCTGGAGAGCTAATATCTGGGCGCCTCACAAAACCACAGCCTATTTTAGTGACAACCGTACAACACATTCTCATAACTACATATGCATTAATGATGTACGTATTTAGATATTTTACATATTTCACCAGATCATAACCTTTCCCCTGATACCTCACATGGCCTGCTTTATATGCAAAGCAATATAAATTCTATATAACAATTCTATATAAATGAGGAATTTGAGGGTTATAGGATGCTCCCCCAAGTTATAGAATGTCTCACACACTTGCCTTGTGTTTCTCAAGAGAAGGGAGGGTGAGTTATGGTAGTTGCCTGTAACTGTTTTCAGACCTGCATAGATCACCACTTGAGCCATGAACTAAAAGTATTAAAGCTTTTTAGAACCTTCTGATCCCAGAATGGAATGCTCTGCATTCTAGATGTGTCAAATGTGGGGTCAGATGCTATTTGCTCAGGAGAAACGTAGAATTTTGCTATTACCAGATCTCCTATCAAGCCATCACCCTCTCTTTAGCCAATTCTTTAACTCACAGGTTAGTAAGTAACTTTCAAAAAGTCATTCCTACCAGTGGATATCAGTGTGTTCTGTCTTGTGTGGGTCTCAGATGTTAAGTTCTTGAAGGCAGACTCCTTTTGTGAACTCTTGCACTGAATACCTAATTGGTGCTAAGCGAATCGTGGTCCCTTTGTCAATCTGCATTTGTTTTGGGAAAGTAAGGCTACTTTGATTTCATTACTATAAATAAAGAACTACAATTACAGATTTCACAAATACAAATAACTATCCCAAAGAGTTACAAAAACAGTGATGCTTAAATCAGACAGTATGCCCAAGTTACTTTCTTATGTATTTTCTTTTGTAAACACTTGACAATGTTGTGTTTCAAAGTACCTAACATTTGGTGGGGGGTTTTTTTGTTTTTGTTCAGGTGGAATCTCCAGTCATCTGTAAGATCTTGGATACAGCGGATGAAAATGGGCTCCTTTCGGTGCCCAATTAAAAGAATAATCCAGTCTGTGAATCAGATTCATAGAAAGCCAAGAGATACTTGCCAGCCAACCTTTCCACCAGAAATATATATATATATATATATATTAGAAGGAGGGACTCATGAACCACTTTGTGTATATCTATGTGTATATAAGAGATGGATAAACTTTTAAAGATTAAAATATTGTCTTGCACCTTTAATTTTAACTGAGTATTGAAAGTTCTACATAGATGTTGTAGGACATCTTCCTCTGTAAGGTGTAAAGCATCAACTTAAATAAAAAAAACCCCTCAAATGAGCAAGGTCCCACTCCAAGAGTTCAACAGCTGATCTTTAAAGAGAAGAGACTAAAAACTGGCATCTTGCCTCAGGGTTTCTACAGCCTCTAATAACTAAGCACCAGTGGTTTTGTCCTGTTGCAATGTGAAAAAGGAAAATACAACTTTAGCACCTATGTTGCCTCAGTTTTTAACAGTTGAACTGCATTTTTATCATAGTCCTTTTCCGTGTTATCTTTTCCTCCAACTTTTATGCCAGCCTTCATTAATTTTTTCAGCCTGGGCTGCCCTCCAGGATCTGTTTCTGCTTTTACAACTACCTATTGCAAAGCATTTCTGCTGAGGTGGGTAAGTATTATTCCCTATTTTACAGATGGGGAAACTGAGCCACCACAATTGAGATATCCGGAGACATAGAAAGTCTGTGACAAAGCACTAAACAGAACATAGTCTTCTAATCTCTGCTTGTATGACTTTAAACTGGGGGTAATACTCCTCTCCTGGTCATCATTCCGATATGTATGGGGACTTTAAGGATTATCATTGCACTAACCTTTCGACCCTCTTACTGGAGGATACAAAATGGCAGCCACATCATTTGTTCTGTCATTCCTAAAGCATCATTTAGACTTTTGGGGGGGTCACCTGAATTATTAAAGTGAGTGTGTGGCAACTTCATGTTTAATTATGAATTTCTAAAGTAAATTGAAATAGGCTAAATACTCAAAAGCCACTAACTTAGAACTAGGTATTAGAAGTACGTTATGACTGAACTGTTGACTTTCATAGAAATATAGGACTGGAAGGAACTTCAGTATGTCATCTAGTTTAGTCCCATATACTGAGACAGGACTAAGTAGGCCATCCCTGTTTGTCTAACCTGTTCTTAAACCTCCCATCACAGAAATTCCACAACCTCCCTAGGTAATTTGTTCCAGTGCTTAACTACCCTTACGCTTAGGATGTTTTTGCTAATGTCTAAACTAAATCTCCCTTTTTGCAATTTAGGTCCATTACTTCTTGCCCTGTCCTTAGTGGATAGGGAGAGCAATTTATCACCCTCCTTTTTATAACCTTTTACTTAGACTTATGTTCCCCCTCAATCTTCTCTTTTCCAGACTAAACAAACCCATTTTTTTCAATTTTTCCTTGTATGTTATGTTTTCTAGATATTGAATAATTTTTTTGCTCTCCTTTGGACTTTCTCCAATTAATCCACATTTTTCCCAAAGTGTGGTGCCCATAACTGGACACAGTATTCCAGTTGAGGCCTTATCAATGCTGAGTAGAGTGGAAGAATTGTGTCTGGTGTCTTGCTTACAACACTCCTGCTCAGATATCCCAGAATGATGTTCACTTTTTTGCAACAGCATTACATTGTTGACACACATTTAATTTGAGATCTGCTATAAGCCCCACTTACTTCCAATTTTGTATTTGTGCGGTTGATTATTTCTTCTTAGGTACAGTACTTTGCATTTGTCCTTATTGAACTTCATCCGTTTATTTCAGACCATGTCTCCAGTTTGTCAAGATCATTCTGATCCTGTCCTCTAAAGCACTTGCAACCCCTCCCATCTTGGTATCAGCTGCAAACTTTATATTCTCTATGCCATTATCCAAATCATTTATGAAGATATTAATTAGAACAGTACCAAGACAGATCTCTTGCAGGACCCCACTCGATATGCCCTTCACTTTGACTGTGAACTATTTTAATAACATACTCTGAGTATGATTTTTCTAAACAGTCGTTCACCAACCTTACAGTAGGTTTGGCTAGGCTAGATTTCCCTAGATTGCTTTTGAGAAGGTCTTGTGAGACAGTATCTAAAGCCTGACTAAAGTCAAGATATCGCATCTACTGTTCTCCTCTCCCTCCTCCCCCCCCCCAAATCCACAAGGCTTGTTGTCCTGTCAAAGCAGGATATTAGGTTGGTTTGACATGATTTGTTCTTGACAAATTCATGTTGAATATTACTTATCACCTTACAAATTGATTGCACCATTATCTTTTTGGGTACTGAAGTTAAGCTGACTAGTCTATAATTCCCTGGGTTGTCTATATTCCCCTTTTTATAGATAGGTACTCTGTTTACCCTTTTTCCATCTTTTGGGATCTCACATCCGCCATGAATTCTCAAGGATAACTGCTCATGCCCAAGAGATCTTTTCAGACAGCTCCTTAAGTATTTTAGGGGCTTTGGATCAGCTAGCTTATAATAAGCTGTTAAACTAAAAAGCTGTTTCTGCTTTTGGGAGTTTTACTTGTAACAGATCTGTTTCTTGCAGGAATTAAATTAGGTACAGGATTTAAATGAAGAATCCATAAAATAGATGGCACAGCTTGTAAGTAGCTACCCATAGTGCTGGTCTGCCAAACACCCCAAGGTTAGGAGAAAGCTGCAAATATTTATACATTGCTAACAGATCACTAAAAATGAGGCATTAGAGTGAAAGGATACAGCAGATTTTCATATGGAATCACTAGAGTAGTAATTTGATGCAGCTGTAAGCTTCTGAGACCTTTGAATTTATATTATTGGTAGAGGAGGGGATTAAAGTATTTTTGCAACAATGTTCATGGAAACTTTCATATCCCAGCCCAAAATCCACTACTACACCTTTTGAACAGAATAATGAAGAAAAAACTAAGCTGTTTTAGTCATGCAATTATTTATTGAGGGGAGGGAGGAAGGAGGAGCACTCCCTCTCCTATGAGCTAGTACAATTTTGCTAGGCTGTATTAAAGTGAATTTAGTGCCTGTGGAATACGCTGTGCTGACATAACTAGAAATGAAGTAATCCATCAGTAACAGTATTTGCTTTCTAACAGGCCCCTGCCCACGTGCCTCAGTGTTGACAGAGACCACTTCTAGGCCTAAATGAACAATTTTGGCTCTTTGCCTATGCAGTCATTGCGTCTGCAGTGAGACTGCCAACAAATGTGCCCACACTAATTGTAGCATTTTTTTGGACAGGGCAAAATTGATAAAACATTGCAATATAAACAAAGCATTTTCCAAACACTTTCAATGAGCCGAGCCAACCCCCCTCCCTCAACTGACTTTAAAATATTAATTGTGACATAGTACTTCTGATTGTTGATCTTAACTGCTAAAGCACTCAGATCCAAAAAAGAGAAATTGGTATTTATTGAGTAAACACCAGAAAACACTGGCAATTGTTACTTGTATCTAAGGGCTTGTCTATACTGAACAGTAATGTAATGGTGGTGTGACTTCTAAAGCACCCAGAGTTGCGTGTTAATTAGCCCATGTAGTGCTCATGAGCAGGGTCTAAAGGTTCCTAGTGTGCTTTAATATAATGACAGTTGAGTTGGTACTTTGTTAAAGCACACTAGGGAACTGTACTCATTACAGTGTGTATATATATAAAGAGAGCCTTGGAAAAACTCAAGATTGTTTGATGTGTACATGAAGCCAAAAATAAACTGAAAAATTAAATTTATAAACCCAAACAAGTAGAATCCCTAGACATAGTTTAAAATAATATGCTCTAGTGTGCAAACATGAGCAATTTCAGGTTTGGGTGGTTCTGACAGACTGAGCAGAATTGACCAGCATTTCTCAATAGTTCAAATAAAGCACCCCCATGCTGCTTCTTTCCTACAGAATTGTGCAAAGTGTATTTTGAGTTTATCATGTGCATTACATTATTGAAACTTGCCTTTTCTTTAATGCCTGATCAGTGGCACTCTACCCTGTAATAAATGAAGCAGAACTAATGGGCTGGTTTCCTTATGGAATATCATGAGAACAACTAATTTTGCCACATCCCAGATGTCTGCAGTTTTCTAAAGATGGAAAAAGTAGTATGTGGACCTGTGTCCAGCTTAGATGTCACTTCAGTTTTGAGTCCTTTCTCTTTGTCACAGCCTTGTGCTTTGTGACCCATCTGGGATGGGTGCTGCAGGCTCCCTTCTCCATCAATCACAATGTTACTAGAGAGAATGGTAGAAAAATAGTTTCGCCCAGATGAGAAGAGGGTTTTTGAAGTTATTTTATGTCATCTTCATAAAAAGTAGATGGAGCAGAAAACGTCACATCACAAATGCTGTACAAAAGCCACAGGGGGGTTAAAGAAGGGAAACACTTGTTTTACAAGTAATCTAATAAATAGCGATTTAAAAAAAAATTTGCACAAACTGCTGCTGTTAAAACAAGAGAGAAGAATATTATAAAGAAATACTGTATGCCGTTTAGATGAGAGATTAACGTAATCTCATAAATGGTCATAGTACTCTTTAGCTCGGTTCTTACCAGTGACTCCTACATCCATTACCTAGACTCTATTTTACTGTTGCTATCCAATTCCATTCACATGCACCCACATTTGTGTATGACATCCAGAAGTAGACACTACCCTGACTTATGAGAAGCTGCTTTGTCTGTCAAGGCTAATTCCCCACTCTGGCACTTCGAGTGCGGAAGGTGGGGCCTGCAAGGATTCTAAAAATGTATACTGGCTACTCTGGGCTTGTATTAAACTCCCAAGGTTACAGCTTTTCTCTGACCTTAGATGCGTAGATGTTCCCATCACCAAGTGCAGAACCCTTTGAGAGCCCAGGAAGGCACACTTGGGAATTCCTTCCTGTGGGATACCCCCAATCTCTTTCACTCCCCCTCCAGCTGAGAAAGACCAAAAAAAAGTAAATCAGCTAATTAAACAACATGTGCACAAACTTCTTAAGACACAGAAATCCAATTCTGTTCTTAAAAAATAAATTTTATTAATAAAAGAAAGAAAGAAAATGCATCTGGGAACTCAAGCTATTGCTAGATTTTAAAGAACAATTACAAGGATTAAGCACCAAGAATAGCTTTCTTGAGGTCCAGCTTAAAGATTACAAGCAAAACAAAAGCATCTGAGGTTAGCACAGGGAAATCCACAAACCATAACAAAATAAAAGGGATAAACCTAATCACGTCTTCCTAGACATTTCCTGATCTACTTACATATCTGGGGGTTTAAATGAGTAGTTTCTAGGTATGATACTGATGATTTTTTCATACGTGGCCCCAAGCTTCTTACAGCATAGCTGCTACCCTGTCCACCTCACCCCAGGAGAACAACAAAAGACAGACAAAAGGGGAGTCTTTGTTCAATTTTTAAAAGTTCTAGCCTTCCCATTGGCTCTTTTGGCCAGGTGCCCACTCACTTCCTTTTACCTATGCATACCAGTGAGACTTTTTAACCCTTTACAGTTAGAGCAATTAGAGAACAGCTACTAAGGGATTTTTCGCTACTGGCTGGCTGGGTGTCCATAAAAGGGAGCTACCCTCCGCCGTTTCATTTATCACAATGTCATACCACTTTATCAGTAAACCCAGCCTCAAAGGACCCAGGAGGTTCAGCCCAGTGTAAGGGTGGCATAAAATGTGTAGAGAGGTTTATACACCTCTCCCCTTCCCTACTGCCAGTGTTGAAGAAAAAGAGGATGTGGGCAGGATGCCAGGCCAACCCTGGGTTACATTTTTGGCCCCTTGTGGGATGTACAGGACAGTATAAATTAGATCAGTCAAATATCCATTTAGACACAAATAAGTAGCCTGATTTTTCAGAAGCACCAACAAATGCAACTGTAGGGAAAGGGTACTGCAGATACAGAGCAGGCCCCTATTATTTAGACACCTGAGAATGGATTTAGGAGCCTAACTTTAGGCACCCAGGTTTGAAAGCCTTAGGCCATAGTAAATGCACCAACAAACAGTGCTAGGTACACACAGTGGCCAGTCTCAAATGCAAGTCTGCCAATAGATGTACCTTATAAGGGATACTGTTATGTACTTCCTATTAAACTGCATACCCATTCTTAAGGAACAGTAAGTACTTTACCAAACAAATTCTGTCAACAGGTGAATAAACTAATTTCCCATTTGCACGTGTCTCTTAGAGGAAGAGAATTAGATTCCAACAAAAGCCTTTACCAGTCATCAGTGAGAGAAGTGAGCCTTCCTGAAAGTGTAGCACCAGCTAGCTGCTTAAGGATCTCCCGCCCTCTTGGAATTAAACCCAAGGGACAGAGGATGCCAGAACAGTCATAGGTGAACTTTGAGAGTCTCCTCTAGAAGGCTTTCTTTGGGGGACCCACAGCAAAGGATATGGATCTGTAGGGAACAAAAGCTGCAGTCCCATATAGTGCCACAGTGGCAACAGTGCAGCAGTAGCTGTTTCACATGCACATACAGTATAGTTGCTGTTGGCTCGTCTCTCCCGGGGTGGGGAGGAAAATTGCTCATATGCAGGGATGGAACGAGTTAGCGTTCCTTGGAGTAACTAACTCCCATGTAGCTTGCTGTTCAGATAGACATTGGGCTCTGAAAGGAGCATACTACTGAAGGCAAAGGCTTCTTTGACCCTGTGCCAGGAACTCCCTCTCCCACGCTCTGGGCCCACATTGCCACTGATGTGGGGCAAAGGGGCATCCTGAGGGGCGGAGGAAGCAAGCATCAGGGTCATATAGGTCCACTAGCATCTGCTCCTCTTGAATTCTCTTAGCAGAGAGGACTATATAGCCCTAAGGTATTAAGGGTATTGAAATCTCAGCCTTATTGAGATTTTTTTTTTGTTTTAAGTATATTTAAAAATAAATGAGGAAGAGAAAATATTTTGTGGTACTGAATGTCAGACTGAAAAGCTGCAGCAAGTCTATTGTTGCCATGTTCAAAGACTAGCTGTGCTATCTCGCAAATAAATTTCTATTAAAGCAAAACAGAGGATTTGAGAAGGAGAAACAGTTTACCTTAGATATTTCAAAAAGAACCTAATAATAAAGATATGAATTATTGTAGCCCACAAATCATAAAATTCACACAGGTGGTTGCATTTGCCATCAGCCCATAAAGCAATTAACCAACGTATTAAAATCCTTAGGGTTGAATCAGTAAGTGATGGAGTTCTCTTATTCAATATCAATTAGTTCAGTTGAATTATGCTCATCTCTTGCCATATCCTGTTCATTGAATGGCTGACTAAATACTTCTATAGGAAATTCCAGTTTCAAAGGAATCCTACGATTCTTGTCATGTCTTTACATACATTGACTCAAAGGTCATTGAATTACTACACCAGGGATTTCACAGGCAGAAGAAGAAAGGGCAACTGATATCCAAAGGCTAATTTAATTTAAATGATTGTTACCATCCATGAATCCAATTAACTGCAAGAGGGGACCAAAAAGTTACTCAGATATTTATGCATAAGCAAGACAAGGTGGGTAAAGTAATAGCTTTTATTTGACCAACTTCAGTTGGTGAGAAGGACAAGTTTTCACAGAGCTCGTCTTCAGGTCTGGAAAACGTAATCAAAGTGTCACAGTTAAATACAACATGGAACAGATTGTTTAGCACAAGTAGTTAACACATATTTCAAGGAACCATTCAAGATGAAACAGCCGATTCATACCCTCTGGTCACAGGGAGGAAAGAGGGAAGGGAAGCAGTAAAGGGAAAGGATTAGTAGGTTATAGATTGTTGGAATAAACCATAAATCCACTGTCTTTGTTCAGTCCATTATTTTTGGCATCTAGCAGAGTTATGAATTCAAGATCCCAGGCTCAGCTTTTGAAAGTGTTTCATGGATTTCCTTGGAGGATGAGGGCAGATAGGTCACCACCACTGTATAAACGGTCAGAGCACCACTTAGCCTGCGCAATATTGACATTGTCCAAACAAAATCCTGTGGTTCATGACATCAGGGATGACTGTCCTTGGCATGTTCCACTTTGATAGTTAAGTGGAGGTAAAGCAGAGTAGGGAGTCAAGAGGAAAAAAAAGTTATTTGCCATAACTCCGGAGGTCAAGCATTGTATTTCCTGTTCTAGCCCGGTCAGAAGTGCAGAATTGATTTCAGGATTGGACAAGGAAATACACCCATTTGTACACCTCCACATCTAGTTCAACTGAACCCTGATCCAAGCCTCTCTTGGTAGAGAAAGTCTTTTTGAAGTTTTATAAGCTCCTGAAGGATTGGGGCAAGCCTATCCAGATCTGAGAAGGCTTTGTACAGGTCCACCTCATCTCCTGGATATTACCAAGCCCCAGAGAGTTATCTTGGTTCCTACCCAGATTTACCTTTAAAAAAAAATTGAGCCACCACAAAGGAATTTGAAGTCTTTTCTTCTCTCCTCTACTAAAATTAAAAGCATCCTCTTAAAAGGACTGAACTAATCCAGGAGCTTCAAGTGGCTAGTAACTATCTTTAAAACATCTAGCTCAGATTCTCAGATGCTGCATCCCCCTGCCCACATTATATCACATCACAAAGCAGAGTCGGTACCTAAAATCAGCACTGTCAACTACAGCAGGATTGCCCTTAGATAGGAGGATTCTCTGGCAGCCCAGAGACAATGTAGTGGCAATTAGGTCCTACTGTGCTCAAAGCTACCCTCTGCTTGTCTGATCCCTGGCTACAGTATTTATTACAAATTTATTATTATATTATTATAAATTACAGTATAGCCAATCCAGGATAGAGAGAGTACAAAAAGCACCTTTTCTCCACAGTTGCTCTCCCTTAACCAAGGCTCTACTCCCTTCAACCAGTGTTACCACACAAACAAAAACGTGCTCTTAGAGGAAAATAATGAAAAAATGGAACAGCTGTTCTAGGTATTGATTCAAATGATTGGCTCTGTGCTGTGAGCCAAAACTTTATGTTGTCAGCCATGCTGTTGTCACACATTTAAGGACTACTTTGTAGTGTGCTGGTGTTCTTCCGCTGTCCCTGAAACAAAAAGTAGTTCTCAAAAAAGGCTGGGTATATCATACAGTCAATACACAACACACACAGTGGAAATATTATCTCAGCAGAGGATGTTGGCATACACATCACAATACTCATCTTCACACTAATCATATAAAATATTACTTTCAATTTAATTACTTTCATAATATGCTTCACTCTCTCAGTAGGATCTGCTAGAATGTGGTCCATCCAACTCTTGTACTGATGCAGCTTCAAGAAGCAGAGCTGCAATTTGAAGGATAGCCTCAACGAGCTCAGAACAGATCTGTGCAGAGAAAGAATAAATGACCACCACCAAAAAGCAGCGACTAATTGCAGGGTCCTGGTGGAGGAGGGATGACTGCAGTGGAAGCAGAATGATGGGGAATTTGTGCTGGAGAATTTGAATTGCTTTAGGAGAAGTGACAGGAGACTGGAAGCAAGTTAAAGCTTTCCCATGGCGGGGATGACTGCAGAGCAAATGGGAAGTAGTCCTGGAATTGTCAGTGTAAGTGGCAGGACTAGACATGAGTAATTCCCATTGATTTCACTGGGAGCTTTTAGTCTCCTGCACCTGGAGAATGAGTCCCCTGAGTTCAAAGAGAAGAGCAGAGCTAGTGACAAAATCTACCTTGTATGTGGTTTGTCTCACTATTGATTTCTTGTCTGGGTGAGACTGGATGTAAACAGAGAGGACATCTGTCAAAGCAGCACTACTGCTAATAGGAACACATCATGTCATTTCTTCTGTTTGAAATTCTCTTATTACCATGATTTATTATTTACTTTGTGGTAGCTCCTAAAGTGTTCTAGGTGCTGTGCACTCATGTAGAAAGAGTTGGCCCCTATCCCAAAGACCTTATCATTTAAAAAGACAAAAAAAACAAGTGGAGGTTGTTAATAACCATGCATGGTGCTTTACAGCATGACGCTGCCCCAAGGCACGTACACAGAAAAACTTAAGAATGGCCCTACTGGGTCAGACCAAAGGTCCATCTAGCCCAGTATTCTGTCTTCTGACACTGGCCAGTGCCAGGTGCCCCAGAGGGAATGAACAGAACAGATCTATCCCCTGTCGCTAATTCCCAGCTTCTGGCAAACAGAGGCTAGGGACACCCTTTCTGCAATTCCTGCCTAATAGCCATTGATGGACCAATCCTCCATAAACTTATCTAGTGCCCTCAGGTGACCAACTGTCATCCCCACCCCATACATTCCTTTGCAAATTTGAAAATCCTCTTCCTGTTTGCTTGGTGATGCGTGCAGTGGGTTCAGTGCATCTTTCCGGGTGGCCATGCGTGCTCCACGCACCAGGCGATCCCCCGCTTGGAGCAATGCCGAGTTGCTAGACCTCATCAGCATTTGGAGAGAGAAGGCTGTGCAGTCCCAGCTGTGCTCCAGCCATAGGAATTATGATACCTATGGACAGATTTCACGATGCATAATAGAAAGGGGCCAAGACTGAGACATATTGCAGTGCAGGGGAAAAGTAAAGGAGCTGTGGAACACCTACCACAAGGTGTGGGAGGCAAACCGCCACTCTGGTGCTGTGCCTACAAGCTGCTGGTTCTACAAAGAGCTGGACGCAATACTCGGTGGCGACCCCACTGCAAAGGCCCCTGTGGATACTTCGTTGGCTTGAGTGCCAGTCGAGAGTGAGCCGAGCCAGGAGGAGGAAATCTTGGATGAAGAGGGAGATGGGGACCCAGAGGCAGGGAATGACTCGGAGGCCAGAGATGCATGCAGCCAGGAGCTCTTTTCTACCCTGGAGGAGCCTAGCCAGTCACAACAGTCAGATCTTGACAAAGCGCAAGCAGGAGAGGAGGCCCCTGGTAAGTGGATCTGATTTGGGGAATTGCTGAAGTGAGTTGTTGTAGGCAGGAGGGTTGCAGAAAGCAGGCTTGTCTCCCATCACATGCCCAGTCTGAGTGGTGGAACAGGCTGCTGATAGACTCCCTCACTTCATGGGACTCTCCCTCAGAGATCTCCAGGAAACTCTCGTGGAGACACTGGGCAATCTACTGCCACAGGTTCCTCACCAGAGTTGCTTTGTTTCTTGCCCATTAATGGTAACTTTCTCATGCCACTTTGCCATCACGGAGAGTCGGGGGGACCATTGCTGCACACAGGCAAGCTACACAGGGGCCAGGCCAGAAGCCGCAGGCTTGAAGAAGACCCTCCTTTGATTCCCTGCTCAACCTCAGCAGTGAGATATCTTCCACAACGATCACATCCTGTGGAAAGTGTGGGGACAGGAATGATTCTCAAACACACACACCCCTCTGCTCCCTACAGTGCTGGCTCTCCCCAAGAGCCATATGCCCAGTGTACAGCAGGGTCCAGGAAGAGTGGTTTACCCTGCCCCTGCAGCTACTCGCCATTTTGGGGGTCTTGTGGCTCATGTGTGCTTGCCTGGGGTCAGTCAGTTAGTGACAGGTGTGTGAGTACTAGCTGTGTTTTAAAGCACTGAATCAGTTTCGTCTGTGTTACAAACAATACTGCTTCTGTAAAATGTTGCATTTAAACTTCACAGAGATGATCTTGGGAGCCCAGCCTTCCTCTTTGTTATCAGCGGCAGAACGGCTGCGCAGAATTAGAAAGTGGCCAAGAAGAACTAAGGAGGACTTTCTCTGTGAGGTTATGATGCACTCCGCCGCCGAGAAACAGGAATTGAAGGAGTGGAGGGACAGCAAGAAGAGGGACCGAAAGGAGAATGCGTCACGCCAGAAAGAAGCCATGGAATGGCTCTTAAATGTTATGGAGCACCAAGTGGACATGCTCCAGGTGATACTAGCTCTTCAATCAGAGCAGCTCCGTGCCCGTCCTCCCCTGCAGCTGTATCAAAACTCTTTCCCATGCAACCCCCCCCCCACCGCCACCACACTGTTATCAACCTCCTGGCTCCACTCTCTACCCGCAGCATTCCACTCCTCCCCCATCACAGTCCAGCACTGTGGACTCCCACTACCACTGACTCAACACCCATCCCTCTGCAGTTTGGCCCTGCTGAAGTACAGCACCTGCTGCATTGTACTCCAAAAGAGAAGGTTGGGTATGATCCCTGGACATACACAAATCTGTATCCATCCCGAGACCCCTCCTCCTCTTGAGACCTTCCCTTTTCCCATCCCCCTCCCTGCTGATGAATTTTTTCATTTGACTCTCTCCTCTGGTTGTTGTCTTTTAATAAAATAATTATGTTGGTTTGAAAGCAATGTTTATTCTATTAAGTGAAAGCAAAAAGAGCACTGCAAAGCAACAAACAATTATGTTAAGCCCCCTTCTTGCATCTTATGCACCCATCACCTCCTAGCATTATCAGCACTGCAAACCTGAGCACAGCAACAAATATTAGTGGCTTTCAGCTTCAAATTGCTGCCTGATCCTTATGGCCCTGCGCCCCTCTAATAGCCCTGGTCTCTGGCTGTTCAAACTCAGCCTCCAGGTGCTGAGCCTCTGCAATCCAGCCCTCAGTGAAGCTTTCACCCTTCCCTACACAAATATTATGGAGGTAAAGCATGTGGCTATAAGCATAGGAATATTGTCATCGGCAAGGTTGTCATCAGCTTCCCATACAGGCATCACCAGCGGGTTTTTAACTGGCCATATGCACACTCAACAGTCATTCTGCATGTGCTCAGCCTGTTGTTGAACCACTACTTGCTGCTGTCAAGTTGCCCTGTGTATGGCTTCATAAGCCATGACATTAAGGGATAGGCTGGATCTCCCAGGATCACAATGGGCATTTCAACTTCCCCTCTGGTGATCTTCTGGTCCAGGAAGAAAGTCTCTGCTTACAACTTCTTGAACAGGCCAGTGTTCAGAAAGATGTGTGGTTCATGCACCTTTCCGGACCAGCCAGCATTAATGTCTGTGAAATGACCACAGTGATCCACAAGTGCCTGTAAAACCACTGAGAAATACGCCTTGCGATTAATGTACTTGGTGGCTAGGTGGTCGGGTGCCAGAATTGGAATGTACGTGCCATCTATTGCCCCTCCGCAGTTAGAGAAGCCCATTTGTGCAGAGCCATCCACAATGTCATGCACGTTGCCCAGAGTCATGGTCCTTCGGAGCAGGATGTGACTAATGGCCCTGCACACTTCCATCAACACAAGTCCAACGGTCAACTTTCCCACTCCAAACTGATTAGTGAATGATCAGTAGCAGTCTGGAGTAGCCAGCTTCCACAGTGCAATCACCATGTGCTTCTCCAGCAACAGGGCAGCTCTCATTCTCGTGTCCTTGCACCACAGGGCTGGGGCAAGCTCATCACACAGTCCCATTAATGTGGATTTCCTCATGCAAAAGTTCTGTAGCCACTGCTCATCATCCCAGATGTGCATAACGATGAGATCCCACCACTCAGTGCTTGTTTCCCAAGCCCAAAAGCAGCGTTCCACTGCAGTCAGCACCTCCGTGAATGCCACAAGCAATCTCATGTCGTAGCTACTACGCGTGGTGAGATTAATATCACACCCTTCTTGCCTTTGTAGTTTAAGGAACAACTCCACTGCCACTCGTGACATGTTGGTCAGAGCGAGCAGCATACTGGTCAGCAGTTTGGGATCCATTCCTGCTGCCTGAAAGAGGCAGGGCATGCAGTACACAGACCGTTGAAAGATGGCACCAAATGTGGATGTAAATACAGGGATTGCTGGGATGCGAAACAATGCATCATGGGGCATTGGGATAGGACCCAGGATGCCCTGTGACCTTCTGCCCCCGTCTTCCCACAAGTCTTAGCAACAGAAGAGAAAGAGATGCTCTGTGGGATAGCTGCCCAGAATGCACCACTCTGAATACCACTGCAAGTGTCACAAGTGTGAACATGCAATTGCGCAGGCAGCTGTCAGTGTGAATACACAACAGCAGTTGCCCTTCTGCGCAAGCTGAGTGGCGCTATAGCTGCCGGCACTGTAACTTTGCCTGTGTAAACATGCCCTAAGACTCTGATCCTACCAAGATTTACACACATTTAACATTAAGCATGAGCAGTCCCACTGAGTTCCTGATTAAGCATATGCATAACTTTTGCAGTGTTGCCAACTCTCACAATTTTATTACAAGTCTCTTGGTATGCAGGGGGTTTCAAAGCCCAGCTCTGGGAGCCATTTCATTTCAGAAGATTCTCAGCTTCCATTAAAAAAGAGTAAATTGCTAGCCCTCGCAGTTATGGAGAAAAGTCTGGAAACATCACCTTAAAGGCATACAATCCAGAAGACAAATAAAAAAGTTCCCCAAATTTTAAAATCCTATGATTTTTAAACCAGTCTCCAGATTCTGGGGACCTGACTCATGCTTTCTGAATGCTTGGGATTAACAATGCAGCATAAGTGTTTGAAAGTTCTGGGCCTAAAACAGTCACAATGCAGCAAGAGATAATAAACAGAGGGTGGGCCATTCATGGCTGAGGACAGGTCAGTGGTCTGTTCCAGCAGGTCCTATGCCTAACATGTATCTTCGTTCTACATTATGGCATAGTAACAGCACAGCAATCAGCTGCTCTGAGACATTTTCTAAAACAGCATAGAATGAGGACATTAAGGGTACATCAAATAACTTCCCCTTCCAACCCCCTTCAAAGCTTTGTTTAATTATTAATACTCAAATCAATGAGCCATGATTGGAGAGTAAGAAGGGAAAAACACAACAGAGACTCTTTATAGGGAAGAGGGGGAAATACAGCAGCTCTCAGTTAGGAAATAGTCATGTTAGGGTTGGTTACTTGGCCTTGCCAAAGGACCAGCCCCAGAAAGGCATGCTGGGGAAAAATTACTATGCAAGAGCTACCCCTGCCCTCTTTGGTGGTGCCCAGAGGGCAGAAGAGGCATAGAGGCTGCTGGGAAATCCCCCCCCCCCCATATAGTGGCTCCGTTCTGCTGGTGTAGAGGTGGCAGGATCACTTTGTGACAGCATATGTGCCGACGTCTAATGGTGCCGGTGGGTACTCGACCCCCCTCTGCCGCCGGCCCCACCCCGACTCCACCCCTGCTTCGCCCCTGCCCGCCCCATTCCAACCCCTTCCCCCAAAGTCCCCACCCCAACTCTGCCCCCTCCATGCCCCTATTCGACTCCTTCCCCAAATCCCAGCTCTGGCCCCGTCTCTTCCCCGCCTCCTCCCCTGAGTGCGCCACATTCCTGCTCCTCCCCCCTCCCTCCTGGAGCTTGCTACAGCTGTTTGGCAGCAGCAAACACTGGGAGGTAGGTGGAGAAGTGAGGATGCGGTGTGCTCAAGGAAGGAGGCGGAGGAGGAGGTGAGGTGGGGGGCCGGGGCAGGGAGCTTGGCTGCCGGTGGGTGCAGAGCACCCACTGATTTTTCCCTGTGGGTGCTCCAGCCCCAGAGCATCCACGGAGTTGGCGCCTACGCATGACAGCCCCATGTCAGAGGGAGGGGCATTGACAAGAGTGCAGCTGTGATCTGGCTAGTCTTCTGTGGGCCCCAGCCAGCCTGGGCAAGCAGAGCAGAAATCAGGGCTTGTGCTGATTCCAGGGGCCAGGTGGCCCCTCTCTCCCTCCTCCTTCTCCCAACCCCACTCCCATCTCAGCAAGGGCAGAGCTAGGCAGGCTCCAGCTTCCCCTCACAGTCAGGGCATGACACACCCCAGACCTGAGCAGGGTTGTCCCTGTGGGTCGGTCAGAGGTGGGTGGGCAGTGTAAGGGGCTGAGCTCTAAGAGAGACACTGAACTCACTAACACAGGTAACATTTAGGCCAGGGACAGCAATAGATTCATGACCCTTTCCTCTGGCTCCTCAGCCCACAGGTGGAGTTTGGGGGCGGCATGAGTGTGCAATGTAAGGACAGAAGAGTGCTGCTCCCAGCTTGCACCTCTGAGGTAGAAAGTCAGAATTTTGTTTAAACAGAGTGATTAACAGGTGATTAAGATAAGAAAGGGTCGTTAGAATGATTCCTAAAGTTAAATGATCTGTTCCAAGCTTGGTGAACTGCAAAAAGTAAGTAGCCTAAATGATAGAAAGTAATTGTAGATTTTTCTACAATTGTTTCAATTGTTGTAGTCAAGGGGTGGTAACAAAGTTACTAATATCTTTCTTTGAGAAGATAACTGACTTTTTTAGACAAAAGAAATGCAGTAGATCTAATCTACCAGGATATCTGTAAGGCATTTGATAGAGTTCCCCATGGGAAATTATGAGTTAAACTGGAGAAGATGGGGATTAATATGAGAACTGAAAGGTGGATAAGGAGCTGGTTAAAGGTGAGACTACATCAGGCGATACTGAAGGGTGAACTGACAGAATAGAGGGAGGTTACTAGTGGAGTTCCTCAGGGATCAGTCTTGGGATCACTGTTAATTAACATTTTTATTGCTGACCTTGACACAAAAAGTGGGAGTGTGCTAATAAAATTTGCAGATGACACAAAGTAGGGAGTTATTACCAATATGGAAGGGAACTGGAATACTATACAAGAAGGTCAGGAAGACCTTGTAAACTGGAGTTATAGAAATGGGATGAAATTTAATAGTGCAAAGTGCAAGGTGATGCATTTAGCGACTAACAACAAGAATTTTTGCTATAAGCTGGGAATTTATCAGTTGGAAGTGACAGAAGAGGAGAAAGAGCTGGGTTGACAGCTCATAGTCATCCTGTGATCAATGTGATGCAGCTGTGAAAAAAGCTAATGCAGTCCTACCATGCATCAGGTGAGATATTTCCAGCAGAGACAGGGAAGTGTTAGTACCATTATACAAGGCACTGGTGAGACCTCATCTGGAATACTGTGTGCAATTCTGGTCTCCCATGTTTAAGAAAGATTAATTCAAACTGGAATAGGTACAAAGAAAAGCTACTAGGATGATCTGAGGAATGGAAAACCTACCTTATAAGAAGAGACTCAAAGAGCTTGGCTTAATTAGCCTAACCAATAGAAGATTGAGGGGAGATATGATTGCTCTCTATAAATACATCAGAGGGATAAATACCAGGGAGAGAGAGGAGTTATTTAAGTTAAGCATCAATGTGGACCCCAGAACAAATACATATAAATTGGCCATCAACAAGTTTAGGCTTAAAATTAGGTGAAGGTTTCTAATGATCAGAGGAGTGAAATTCTGGAGCAACCTCCAAGGGGAGCAGTGGGGGCAAAAAACCTAACTGACTTCAAGAATAAGTTTGATAAGTTTATGAAGGGGATGGTATCCTAGGACCGCCTACAGTGGTGTGTGGCCCACTGGTGACTGCCTGTAGCAAAAATCCCCAATGGCTGGAGACAGGACACCAGATAGAGAGGGCTCTGAGTTACTACAGAGAATTCTTTCCCAGATATCTGCCCACATGGGCACCATATGTGAGGTCAGGAATTTTCTCTCTGGTCAGATTGGCAGAGACAGTGCAGGCGGGGGGTTCGCCTTCTTCTGAAGCCAGGGGCATGGGGTCACCTGCAGATTTAAACTAGTGTTGTCAGAGTTCCCTCCCCACTCTGAACTCTAGGATACAGATGTGGGGACCCCCATGAAAGACCCCCTAAGCTTATTTCTACCAGCTTAGGTTAAAAACTTCCCCAAGGCACAAATCCTTCCTTGTCCGTGGATGGGTATTGCTGCCACTACCAAGTGAGTTAGACAAAGATTCAGGAAAAGGACCACTTGGAGTTCTTGTTCCCTAAAATATCCCCCAAGCCCCTTCACCCCCTTTCCTGGGGAGGCTTGAGAATAATATACTAACCAAATAGGTAAACCAGATTCTTAAAAAACAGAACTTTATTATAAAGAAAAAAAAAAGTAAAAGAAGCACCTCTGTGAAATCAGGGTGGAAGGTAACTTTACAGGGTAATCAGATTCAAAACACAGAGGATTCCCCTCTAGGTAAAACTTTAAAGTTACAAAAAACCAAAACAAAACAGGGATAAACCTCCCTCTTAGCACAGGGAAAATTCACAAGCTAAAAACAAAAGATAATCTAACGTGCCTTGCCTCGTTAGATTGAGACTCGTTTTAGGATGATTTTAGGAGAAGGAGTTTTCTGATCTGATGCTTCTCTGTTTCCCCAGGAAACACACAAAGAGCACAAACAAAGCCTTCCACCCCTGCCCCCCCAGATTTGAAAGTATCTTCTTTCTTCATTGGTCTTTTTGGTCAGGTGCCAACCAGGTTATTTGAGCTTCTTAACCCCTTACAGATAAGGAGGAATTCTAGGCTATCCTTAGCTGTATGGTTATGACAAGTGTAAATGGTGAATTCTCTGTAACTTGATTTTAAGCCTTTAAACCATGATATGAAGACTTCAATAACCCAGCTAGAAGTTAGGGGCATAGACGCTGACTCCATGGGGGAAAAATAGCAGCCAGATTCCCCTGACATCTCTAGTGCCTCCTGCCTGCCAGCGGCCCCACTGATCAGTTGTTCTATGCTGTGCAGGAGGCACTGAGGGAGGGGGTGGAGTGAAGGTGGGATGCACTCAGGGGAGGAACAGGGTGAGAAGAGGTGGGGTGGGGTGGAGCGGGGGCGGGAAGAGGCAGGCAGGGATTTGGGGGAAGGGGTGGAGTGGGGAAGGGTGGGCCCAGGAGGAGGCGGGGTGGGGACTTGGGGAAGGGGTGGAGTGGGGGGGGCTGGGGCACAGCCAGGGGGTTGAGCATCCCCTGGCACATTAGAAAGTCAGCATCACTGGTTATAGGTCTATTACAGGAGTGGGTAGATGAGGTTCTGTGGCCTGAAATGTGCAGGAAGTCAGACTAGATGGTCATGATGGTCCCTTCTGACTTTAGTAAGAGTATCTGAATAAGGCGATACATTACAATTTTCAGTCTAACCCATGTCCCATAAGTGACTTGCCACAAGATGTCAGAACATGTTCGTATTAGAGCTGTGGGTCTAATATTTATTTAAATTTCTTTCTTGGTATAGGAATTAGATACAATGCTCCTGTCAGATATTTCTAAGTTATTATCTGCAAAAACACTAGAACTTTCAGTTGCCTAAGAAGCCCTTGGAATCATGGATAACCCTGCGACACCCCCTCCCCCAATCTAAAATGGTAACCCTGTGGGCAGGCACGGAATTGCCCGCCACTCCCATGTGTGGCCCTGTTGGCCTGACTGGAGCCACCCTCCCCACCCCAAATATAGAAGTCAAACTGCTCCTATGCCTCAGCCTGTCACCGAGGCAGGGATTACCCAGCGCAGGAGCTAGCTGCGGAGGGCTCTCATTGGTACAGGTCTGGTGCCTGTTAGAAGCAGTTGCAACAGTATATTGTAAACCGTCCCTTAGATTAAGAGACTAGCAGAAGCAAATTACATAGTGAGGTCATAACCTTAGTCATCCCCACACAACCTGGGTGAACAAGGTGCTTAGAAACTTCTTGTTTTCTAGTAACAAGCCCAGTGCTGAAAATGGCATTAGAGAAAAGCTAGGCCAAAAGGCTGAGTGGTAAACAAATGAAAACATTTAGTCCCAGAATAATAGTGGGGGTTATACTGATCCTGGAAAGCTATTCCACAGGGCAGTGTCAGCAGGGGAGAGAGGGCACTTACACCATCTGCAGTTTGACTGTATAAAGGCATAGAAAGGAGGCTAGTGCTAGATACAGGGAAAGACGCAAGGTTTGTGAGAGAGTCTAGAACAAATCAATGGAGTATTTTACATACATTTAAATTGAACCCTAAAACAAATGTGGGGCAGTGGAAGTATGTGCAGCTGACATGTGGTCCTTTGGTGATTATTTTAGTTAGTTTGTTTTGGTTTTATTTTATTGTAAATATCCTATGAGGTTACATAGCAGAAACACTGGCAATACTCATATAAACTTCAGGCAGAGAATAACCTCTACACTGTGTATGTAGAAGCAAAGAACCAGATCCTGCCATTCTTACTTACACTGAGTACTGCCCTACTTTTGGAAGAGTTCCACTGAATTAAATAGTACAGCTGTGGAGTAACAGTGCCAGAATATATCCTGAAAAATTTAGGGGTGAAATAATCAGGAAAATGACAAGAAGTTATAATTAACATGGTGCCATGTAAACATTTCCATCCTTTTTTTAAATGACTATAAAATATTGTAGCCCTGTGACCACCTGTCTCCACTCCATTCAACCCCAGCCTGAACAGAATGGATAATCAAGTTCTCAGAGCACTGCCAAGTGTTTCATAGAATCATAGAATATCAGGATTGGAAGGGACCTCAGGAGGTCATCTAGTCCAACCCCCTGCTCAAAGCAGGACCAATCCCCAATTTTACTCCAGATCCCTACATGGCCCCCTCAAGG
Organism: Dermochelys coriacea; assembly: GCF_009764565.3. Taxonomy (NCBI): domain Eukaryota; kingdom Metazoa; phylum Chordata; order Testudines; family Dermochelyidae; genus Dermochelys; species Dermochelys coriacea. Next base: position 180,139,756 of record NC_050070.1, on the reverse strand, counting down.
ATTGAGCTCACAACCCTGGGTTTAGCAGGCTAATGCTCAAACCACTGAGCTATCCCTCCCCCTTTTAAATATGCCCAACTGGCTCCTTTTTAAAATATATACAGTTAAAAGTAAACCAAGACTTGAATTGCTATAAGGGTCTATTTAATGTTGAAAGGATTATACTAATTGCTTTTACCTTTTTTTTCTCCAGGATCAGGTTCCTTACCAGAGTCTTTCATTTCTACTTAATTTCTTTCTTACTCAATGAGGAGGATGGATTCTTCAATCAAGATGATAATACCTCTAGCTCCAAATTTTCTAACTACTCCTATTTAAATCTTTCATCTATATCTGAGGTACTGGTGCCAAAAACTGCAAGAGCCTTTGACTTCTCACATAACATTACTGAAAAAATAATCAGAAAAGACTTTGAAGGATTTGGTGCTCTGGAAGTTTTAGACATTTCCTACAGTCAGATTCAGGAAATTGAATCTGGTGCCTTTGAGAATTTATTCAACCATATTTCTGTAAATCTTTCATTTAGCAACCGGTTGCATGAAATTCCTTATCTTGCCCCTCATCTAAAATTCTTACAAATACATGAAACCTCAGATTTTCCACAACATTTATAAATATTTTGAAAGATCATCAGAGACTGCTTTGAAGTCTTCTGTGTCAGCAGAAAGGTTGCAATATTCCAAAGAAAAGGAGTACTTGTGGCACCTTAGAGACTAACAAATTTATTTGAGCATAAGCTTTCGTGAGCTACAGCTCACTTCACGAAAGCTTATGCTCAAATAAATTTGTCAGTCTCTAAGGTGCCACAAGTACTCCTTTTCTTTTTTGTGAATACAGACTAACACGGTTGCTACTCTGAAACCTGTTAATATTCCAAAGGTTCATCTGGCTTGTTAAATGTTCATTCCAAGTTCAGGTGAAGCGTACAGGACTTTCAAAGACTAGATAAAAACATAACTGTGTTTCCACCTTCTATGATAAGGCATGCTTTCTGTCGAATGCCAAAATATGGAGTGTTTGATCTTTCAAAGAGTAAACTGTCTAAGGAAGATCTGACAAGAAAAAATGTCTGACATCTCAGTCTTTGCAAAGATCAGCTGGACAGTATTTTAGAGCTGAACATTAGTTACAACAATCTGGAAATTGATCTCTTGTCACTTTTTATCCTTTTTCTTCCAATGGAAAATGTACAGTCTATTGATGCTAGTTACAACAAAATAACGATTAGCAATGTAGATATTGGAAACATTTGTCATTTCACATCCAGCAAGCTTTTGTTTTTAAATATCAGTAACAATCCCACAAACAATTTAGATACTATATATCTCCCTTCAACAATTAAGATAATTGATTAGTCTTTCACAAACATAAATCAAATAGCAAAAGTTTTGGTGCAAAATTGTTTGATTAAGAAAAGATATATATTCAGGGAAATCAGTTAATCTATACTAGTGATCCAGACAGCTCTGGAACAGTTGTAGACAAAACTGAACCTGGAAGTATACATATTGCTGCAATTTCATATATTAGAAGACAAGAAGGTACACCTATAGAAAGCCTGCCAGAGAAAGTAAATTATTTAGAAATGTCAAACTGTTCTATTGTAGAACTCCCAGTAATTTGTCACTAATGTGCAAGAATTGCTATTTTTTAGATCTTAGCAATAAACCCATTTCTAAATTTCCTGACTTTATCAACCGCTCTGCAGCATCTGGATTTAAGTAACAGTGACATTAAAATAATAAAAAGAAAAGGAGTACTTGTGGCACCTTAGAGACTAACAAATTTATTTGAGCATAAACTTTCGTGAGCTACAGCTCACTTCTGAAGTGAGCTGTAGCTCATGAAAGCTTTTGCTCAAATAAATTAGTTAGTCTCTAAGGTGCCACAAGTACTCCTTTTCTTTTTGCAAATACAGACTAACACGGCTGCTACTCTGAAACCTGTCATTAAAATAATACTACCTAGTTTTAAATCAATATCCAATTTAACAGTGTTTAAAATTCAAAATTATAAAATAAAAGGTCTTTTTCCTGAATATTTCCCACTAGCTTTAACTGAATGTGATATTAATAAACATAAATTTAAAATGTTGTCTTTAAATGAAACTCTGAAAAAAGTTGAGTCTTAACTTTTCTGGAAATCTAATAAACCAAATACATCCTACCAGTCCAATTATTTTATTCACTAGTCTAGACATCAGTCAAAATTTAGTATCAGAGATTTCAGATCGTCTTGAAAAATTTCTTCCTATATGGAAATATTGTAATTTATCTGGGAATAAGATCTCATTTCTACAAAGTGGGTTGCTTCTAGAATCTTTGATTAAGTTAGATATTAGCAACAATGCCATTAGTACAATAGTGGAAGACATTTTGGGGAGTTTGACAAAATTAAATGTTTTAACTGTTCAAGGGAAACATTTTTTCTGTAACTGTGACTTGCATTGGTTTGTGAATACATATATCCATAGACCAAATCTGCAAATAAATGGATGAGAAAATCTAAGATGCAGCTTTCCACAAGATAAAAGGAGTGCATCGTTCCATTGGTGTTCAAATGGCTATTACAGCTTCTACAGCCATATAATCTATGTCAGTAATAACATGTTTATCTGGCATTTTGATGGACCCTGGAATGTAAAAATAGGCTGGAACTGGTGCATGGCAAAAAGGAAACAATGCAAAAATAGGCCAGAAAATAAGTTGTATTATGCCTTCATTTCGTACAGTGAAAATTATACAAGTTGGACTAAAGAGAATTTGTTGGAAAAACTAGAAATGAATGGGTTTAAAATATGTTACCATGAGAGAGAGAGAGAGAGTGTTCAAACTGGGGCATCTGGTACTTGGTAATATTTTCTATTTCATAGAGAACAGCCATAAGGTCCTTTTTGTTTTCTCCCCCAGCTTTGAAACAGCTGCTAATGTCAATATGAACTGTATTTTGCTGAACATCAGGTCCTGAATGAAAATAAAGATTCTCTCATTATGGTTGTGTTGGAAGACCTCATACCCAACAGCGTACCACAGAAATTCAGCAAACTCAGAAAACTGTTGAAAAAGAAAACCCATTTAAAATGGAGCCCAGAGGAACACAAACAGAAAATATTCTGGCACCAGCTCACAACTGCCTTAAAAACATTCAACGACCCACTTGTTTTGAAAGCAGATAATGGACTGACAAATATATGTAAGAGATGAAATGTGACTATTAGAATACATTAACTTGTGATGTAACATTTGCAGTCAAATAAAGCATATTTGCATATTTAATTTCAGGAAAGCTTTCCATTTACAAAATAGGAATTAAATCTATAAACTGATCAGTCCATTGAGAGATTATTAACCAGTTTGTGCCATATACATTCATTTCATCTTGAAAAGAAGCTATCATGTGGAATACCAAAGCTTTGATATTATCAGACAAAGTCATGATTTCTTAGAGTTTGATAGTCTACAATTTTAAACCTTGTCAGTGGTTCAGGAAATATAGTGGATTTCAGCAAAGAAAAACTTGAGTCATATCATATGCCGTAAATATCTTTTCAAAATCTCTGGTGAACTAGTCAAAAACAATGTGGTTAACATTATGGAGATCTAATATTGCTCATGATGAGAAAAGACAGAACAGAAAACAAAGGTATTAACACAACATTCTTGTGATTCAGACTGAAAAAAGTGTTGCAGTTCAGAAACCAACACAATTGCAATCACTCCCAAACCTGGTAGTGCCCAGTCTGAAAACTGCTTCTAGAGACCAAAAAAAAAAAAAAAAAATTCACAATAAATAATATGTAGTAATTGAATAGCACTTCACATCTGTGGTTTGCAAAATCCTTTACAGAAGCGAGGACTTTATAAACTAAAAGACTCTGTTAATACAAACCATTGGGGAAAAAGAAAAGGAGTACTTGTGGCACCTTAGAGACTAACAAATTTATTAGAGCATAAGCTTTCGTGAGCTACAGCTCACTTCATCGGATGCATCCGATGAAGTGAGCTGTAGCTCACGAAAGCTTATGCTCTAATAAATTTGTTAGTCTCTAAGGTGCCACAAGTACTCCTTTTCTTTTTGCAAATACAGACTAACACGGCTGCTACTATGAAACCTGTCATTGGGGAAAGAAATTCCTAGTCCATGTTGTGTTGTGAGCCCTTATTCAATGGCTAAAGTATTGGAACAGAACAAAGCTTAGATATTACAGTGATGGGTACTATAGAATATCCATTGACAACTAGATGTATGTATGTACAGATACCCCTAAGGTATCTACCCAGACACTTAAGAAAGTGCCAAGAAGAAAAAGTCTCTAACCCATGACCATGCAGGCAAGAGAAGCCAGGAGAGAGAAATGCTGTGCAGCTAATGGAGAAATACTGGTGATGGACAGGGGACTCAGACTACTTCACCTTAGGGCAGAGACATGGAGAAATTCCAGCTGACATCAGGGACCAGCACCACATTGTAGCTAGGAACAGAAAACTCACTGATTTTACATGCTTTTTGTTTTTCAACGTCATCCTTGCCAGATCATAAGTGATCAGGAAAGGAGTAAGAAATGCTACTCCTAGGCCTGGTCTACCCTACATGGATAAACCACCTTGCACTGACCTAGTTGTGCATGTATCTGTGCTTAAATTTGTCTCCCACTAAAGTAAGCTCTCCATTATGCCGACATAGTAACGCTACCTCCCCGAGTGGTGTCAAGCTATGGTTGATATACTGAGGCTCATGCAGTGCAAATGTAGACAATCCATTACCTATGGAGACCGGAAGCCCGCCACACCCTTTCAAAACCTCTTGAATTTTTGAAATGTCTTTTCCTGATTGTCCTTCTTGGTGAGCCCATCTAGCAGCTCTCCACTGTTGTGTGCAACTGTCCAGCTGACCATGCTGGCTTCATGCTCCAGACTCGCTCTGGCCTGGAGCAGACAGGAGATATTGGACTGTGGGGAGAAGAGGCTGTGCAAGCACAGCTACAATCCAGCCACAGAAACATAGACATCTGTGAAGGTGGCTGGTGTACAGCTTCACGAGCTAGGGGAGTAAGGGGTAGGTTGGTATAGGGTGTGATATGTGGAACATATAGTTTAGGTGTTGGGACATGTGAAAAGATGCCTGCTTGTCTGACAGGGAAGGAGAACAGCGAGGGGAACATCTGGGTCACCAACCTGATCAGGTAAATAACTTGGTCAGCAGTCCAATCAGGTAAACAATTGAGTTAGCAAACTAATCTTTGTGTTAGGCAGGAAGGTATTTATATATAACAAATAACTTTGTAACAATGTATTTAAGGGGAGCACCTGAATGTGGGTGCGAGCTTGCATTTAACCCTATGCTGTGCCTTGTTTTGGTGGACTGATTGCTAACTGAAGCAGCAAATAAATGACATACTTCACCTCAAGTCTGTCTGTGAACCTGTGTGTTCTCCCTTTGTGCTGCTTTCTAGTGCAAGTGGGACAAAAATGTGTTCTGTGCTGCTACAACAAATGTGATTGAGGCCTGGTAGAATCAAGTTTCAATTGCGCTTTCTGCAATGCGGAAAAATGTTTTCGTCTCATCTACATTAAAAATAACACTGTTTTCAACACCAAGTCAGTAACCCACTGCTGGCAACTGTTCTCAGCTTTGATCAATGTTCTAGTGTAGATGGGACTTGTATGCCATTTATTTATTGCATTCATAAAGCTTGATGGTCCAATGTTTCTATCATGAATGACAGATCTCAAGTAGTCCATAAACAAATGTTGAAGTTGTCCACAGAAAAGATACCTCTGGTCTATCTAAGTAATGTACACTTGTTTCGTTATAAGACAGCCTCGATGTTACTAAAAGCCAGAAGTACTCCTGTCGGGAGGTTAATCCACCAGTGGGTATGATTCTCCAATCACTACCAACAGTATAAAATAAGGAGTAATTCTGAGTTATCCAAGAGCAGAAATAGTAACCTTATGAATTAATGAGCAAGTGAATACAACCAGCCAAATTTAGCCTGGTGTGAGTTATGAGCAGGTACATTGACTCAATGGCAATTGCTCCTTCTTACCCCGAGATGAATTTGAACCATTAGGTTTAGAGTTCTGGGATTTTAAAAGGAAATGGTGGTATTTACGTAAGTAATGTTCAAAATGATGAGTTACACATTCCCAGCTTTGGAAACTGTCCATTTTCTAACATTTATAATAGCTATTTGTTAAACTCCTCTCAGCTGACAATTTCAACCAAAATGTTCTTTGGGCAAGAACATGAAGTGACTTATTTTCAATTGTATTTGCTAGCAAAGTTATAATTAAATACATTCTGCGTTAATTAAAATCTGTTTGATTAATCAGAAATATTCTGTAGTTACATAGATTTGACTGGTTTCAGAGTAGCAGCTGTGTTAGTCTGTATTCGCAAAAAGGAAAAGGAGTACTTGGGGCACCTTGGAGACTAACAAATTTATTTGAACATAAGCTTTCGTGAGCTACAGCTCACTTCATCGGATGCATATATCTCACGAAAGCTTATGCTCAAATAAATTTGTTAGTCACTAAGGTGCCACAAGTATTCCTTTTCTTTTTACAGATTTGACTGTGCCCAGGCTTCCAAGAATAGCTTCTCTTCTTCTCCCCATCCAGATTTCCTACCTTAGCCCTATCTGTTTACACATACCCAGTCTATCCCATTACAACACTACATTCTCTCTCTGTCCTGGAAAACAAGTTGGATATGAAACTGCAGCCAGATTAAATAACTGAATCCCACCAGGACAGTTAGCATAGCTCCCTCTCTGCTGTATCTTACACTTCACTGCACCTGAAGTGCTGGGCTGTGCCAGTCTTCAATGGCTTCAGATTTAAATCTTAGGCTTGATTCTTAGGTCAAAGTCTCCAAGCAAGATAGATGTGCATCTATTTAAACACCCAATACTGATTATGGCTTTCACTGAACCTATGGATTTTCTCATAGTTTCTCTTGCTCTGTCTTTGTAAAGATTTCACCTCAACATGCAATCAAACGTCACTATGATCAATGGATAGAGTATCCAAAACCTTCAGACCTGTGATCTTCAGTTTGGAAATTGCTATCTTAGTTCTATTGTAAAGAGGCCACAAAGAGCGCTGAAGTGTCAAGCCTTCTCTAATAAATTCTTGACCTCATGTAAGTACAGTATTTCCAATAATTATATGACACGTAAGCTTTTATAGAGCAGAAATGAAAAAGAGAGAGAGAGAGAGAGAGACTATGGCAACAATCACTCTAATGGGTGAAGAAATTAATTGTTACCACTGGAAGTCAATAACTGCAAAAACTGCTGCAATATCATAAACATTTTTAAAATTATAACCTATAATTATGCTCATGTAAATAAGTATAGGTCATCTGGCAGTCACCACCGATTTTGTGCATTTCTCCCACAAGCTCCTTTGTGCTTTCTTCCATGTATCTCATGCATAAAACACCCTGCTCAAACTATTATTATTAGTGATTTGTTTATGGTACTAGGTTCTTTTCAGACAATCAAGTAGGGATGGGCCCTGCCCCTAAGAGCTCACAGTCTAAGGGGACAATGGGGTTAGAGGAAGAGGAGCAACCAACAGCTATTTTTCTTTACCAATAACTGAGCAGCTATTAGCAGATGAGAAATTAATTCTACATTTCCTCTTCTGTGACCATTTCTACTCGGAGCCCTAAAAGGATTACCAAAGGATCATTTGGTAATAAACAGCCAACAATTTGTGATATTTGGTTACCAATTGCATCCCAATAATAGTACCCTAGAATACTTGGAACACTTAGTTCACCCTGTTTAATAGATCTATACAAAGTATCTGCACTCACTCTTGTTCTTTTTGTATGCCATATATATTCAAACAACATGCTCTGTATTCCCACTAGCGTTTTATCAGGGATACTCACAGAAAGATTTTTAAACAAGAAAAATGTTCACTTTGAGAAAGATGTTCACCTTGGCACGATGTTCACTTGACTGTAACTAGTCTTCCCAACCAAGAAATTATATACTTCCCCAGCACTCAAGATCTTTTTCCGTTGGCTGAAGTGTGGTTTGATATTTAAATCATAGATATTTAAATTGTACGTTGTTTGTAATTTGAATACCCAGGTATCTTATAGAATTTGTTGCCCATTTGTACCCAATATTTTCTGGAGGAGTGACTTTTCAGCATCTTGCAAATTTATAGCTAGTATTTCAGATTTGGCATAATTTACTTAATTTACTTAAATCCAGAAACTTTCCAGTGTTTTAAAAATATCCTTAAAACAAGTTTTTTGCTTTGAGTTGGAAACATACTCAATACCCATTTCAGGTTTCAGAGTAGCAGCCGTGTTAGTCTGTATCCGCAAAAAGAACAGGAGTACTTGTGGCACTTTAGAGACTAACAAATTTATTAGAGCATAAGCTTCAATACACATTGTTACTACTAACCCTGCGATTGCACCCTTCAACAATATAGATCTTTGCTTGTTCTTAAATTGATTTTTAATCTGAAAAGATATGTGTTTAGCCCTCTCATCTTTTCTTTTGCTGAACCAAAAAATGTCTGTTGAAATCAACACCAGTAATTTTCCCTTCCTGAAAATGAGTTTCTTGATGTAGAATAATTTGAGGGTGGATTTTTAAAAATTCTACCAAGGCTATTTTTCCAATTAATGACATTACTTAGCCCTTTCACATTCAAATACATTACTTTAAAAGGAAAAGCCATTGAGAGTAACTATTTAGCTTAGTGAAAAATTTGAAATTACTGTGATTTTTTAGCTGTTTGATGGCACCCTAATAGCTTTCTTTGACATGGTAACAAGACTTGGGGCTGGGGGGTGGGGAGAAGAGAGTTGTAGATGTGGTATATCTTGACTTTTGATACATGACCTTCTTATAAACAAACTAGAGAAATACAACTTAGATGGAGCTACTATACAGCAGGTGCATAACAGGTTGGAGAATAGTTATCAGCGATTCACAGTCAAGCCGGAAGGGCGTATTAAGTGGGGTCCCACAGGGATTAATTCTGGGTTCAGTTATGTTCAATATCTTCATCCATGATTTAAATAATGGCATAGAGAGTACACTTATAAAGTTTGTGGACGACACCAAGCTAGTAGGGGTTGCAAGTGCTTTGAAGTAAATAGGATGAAATTTGATAAGGACAAATGCAAAGTACTCCACTTAGGAAGGAACAATCAGTTGCACACATGCATAATGGGAAACGATGCCTAGGAAGGAGTACTGCATAAAGGGATCTGGGAGGTCATAGTAGATATCAAACTAATCATGAGTGAACAGTGTAACACTGTTGCAAAAAAAGCAAACATTATTCTGGAATGTATTAACAGGAGTGTTGTAAGCAAGACACAAGAAATAATTCTTCCACTCTACTCTGCACTCATAAGGCCTCAACTGGAATATTGTGTCCAGTTCTGGGAACCACATTTCAGGAAAGATGTGGACAAATAAGAGAAAGTCCAGAGACAAGCAACATAAGTGATTAAAGATGTAGAAAACATGACTGATGAGGGAAGACTGAAAACATTGGGTTTGTTTAGTCTGGAGAAGAGAAGACTGAGGGAGGACATGATAACAGTTTTCAAGTACATAAAAGGTTGTTACAAGGAGGAGGGCAAAAAATTGTTCTTCTTAACCTCTGAGGATAGGACAAAAACAATGGGCTTAAATTGCAGCAAGAGAGGTTTAGGTTGGACATTAGAAAAAACTTCCTGTCAGGGTAGTTAAGCATTAAAATAAATTGCCTAGGGAGGTTGTGGAATCTCCATCATTGAATATTTTTAAGAGCAGATTAGACAAACACTTCTCAGGGTTGGTCTAGATAATACTTCAGCCTACCTTGACTGCAGGGGACTGGACTAGAAGACCTCTCAAGGTCCCTTCCAGTCCTATGACTCTATGAACCTTTTGTTGCCAATGTCTCTCATTTCTAATTACGTTGCATTCATGATTGTGTGCCTGAATATAGCTTTGTTTCTGTTTGTAAACCTCCATCTATTTCTTGTATTAATCCCCCTCACCTCCTCAGTTCCCTCCCCTCTCCTGCATTCCCCATACTCTAAATCCACAACTGAAATACCAATTTAACATGTAAAACAGTCCCCAAATGACTGTGCTTTGTTAAACTGTTAGGCTAACAGAAGACAGATATTATTGATCATCCCAAATAAAGCAAATGTCGTAGTATTTTCTTTATAACAATAACATAGTTACTGTTCAGTTGTTCATTCCTGATGACTCCCAAGAAGTCCCTTCTGGTTAGCTTTAGATTACTCCTCAGGTATCTGAGTTCCCTTATTCACCTTCACTTCTGCCATTGCCAGTATGGTAACTAAAGTCTTTTGTCTTTTCTTTTAATTTCTTCTTTTTCCTGGGTTTCACCATTTCCCAAGAGTTTTTGAGGAGCTTATCTCTAGTTACTACCTCTGGAGAGATTTCTTGTATGTCTGAGATTTTGATTTCTATCACAAGCAACGGGGTTGTATTTTTTCCTTGTTTAAAGTTTCTTACCGTATAATACTGATTTTGGAAGCTGAATGAGAATCTAAATGGGAATCCCCATTTCTAGTGACTATCTGCCCTCCTGAGCATTCCTGTAATTTCCTGTAGCCCTCTTCTTTTTTTTAAGGTTAGGGCAGAGAGATCATGGAAAATGTGCAGCTTATAACCTTTGAGTATGAACTCTAAATGCTCTTTGGGTTTTTTCGTAATTAAATTTTTCTGCTGCTAATTTCACAGTTAGGTCTCTGAGTTTATTATTATTATGAGGCCCAGCCTGGGGGAGCAGTGCCCTGTGTGCTCTCTCCACTTTTACCTCTCCCAGAAAGCTTAGATGTAACAACTCTAGAATTAAAGGTTTTACATATCAGATTGGGTTTCCTCCTTCAGTGTTTTCATGCAGACCCTTAATTCTGATATTGTCCCTTCTTTATCTGTTTTCCATATTGTTCAATTTAAGCTGCATCTCTCTCTCTCTCTGTTCCCTCAGTGCCATGTGGTTCTGTAGCTCTGTTTCTCTCACTTGCTTTTCTTAGGCCAGTGACTCGCTCTTCCAAGTCAGCAACTTCCTTCTTTATTGCAAGAAGCTTGATCGTCAAATCATCTCTCATGCCTTCAACTCAGAGGTCATCTCCAGAATGCCTGCTTTAGTTGCCATTTGATTTTCTTCAGCTCTGGCATTTTTGCCTAATTCTGCTGCCATGAATTCACTTGGAGTCTGAGAGATTTCTCCATGCTGTGAGCCAGAAACAGTCTTCTCAGCCCTGGTCTACACTATGAGTTTAGGTCAAATTTAGCAGCGTTAGATCGATTTAACCCTGCACCCGTCCACATGATGAAGCCATTTTTGTCGACTTAAAGGGCTCTTAAAATCGATTTCTGTACTCCTCCCCGATGAGGGGATTAGTGCTGAAATTGACATCGCTGGGTCGAATTTGGGGTAGTGAGGACGCAATTCGACGGTATTGGCCTCTGGGAGCTATCCCAGAGTGCTCCATTGTGACAGTACTTTCAACTCAGATGCACTAGCCAGGTACATAGGACAAGCACCGGGAACTTTTGAATTTCATTTCCTGTTTGGCCAGCGTGGCGAGCTCATCAGCACAGGTGACCATGCAGTCCCAGAATCGCAAAAGAGCTCCAGCATGGACCGAACAGGAGGTACTGGATCTGATCACTATATAGGGAGATGAATCTGTGCTATCAGAACTCCGTTCCAAAAGACGAAATGCCAATATATTTGAAAAAATCTCCAAGGGCATGATGGACAAAGGCAATAACAGGGACCTGCAGCAGTGCCGTGTGAAAATTAAGGAGCTCAGGCAAGCCTACCAAAAAAAACAAAGAGGCGAACAACCACTCTGGGTCAGAGCCCCAGACATGCTGCTTCTCTGATGAGCTGCATGCAATTCTAGGTGTGTCTCTACCACTACCCCACCCCAGTCCATGGACACCTGCAAGAGGGGAGTCTCATACAACAGGGATGAGGATTTTGGGGATGAGGAAGAGGAGGAGGATAGCGCACAACAGGCAAGTGGAGAAACTGTTCTCCCCAACAGCCAGGAACTGTTTATCACCCTGGAGCCAATACCCTCCCAACCCTCCCAAGGCGGGCTCCCAGAGCATGAAGCCGGAGAAGGCACCTCTGGTGAGTGTACCTTTGTAAATATAATACATGGTTTAAAAGCAAACATGTTTAATGATTAATTTGCCTTGAAGAATTGGGATGCAATCGTGGCCAGTACCGTTACTGGAAAAGTCTGTTAACATGTCTGGGGATGGAGCGGAAATCCTCCAGGGACATTATTAAGGGGACATTCAGAGGTGGCCATTCCTGCTGGGCTGTTTGCCTGTGGCTGAAAAGAAATCATCCCTGCTTTAAGCCACGCAGTGGAGGGGGGGGGGGTGGCCATTCATGCTGACCTGTTCGCATTTGGCTGGCAGGGATCTTCTCTGATACTAGTCACACAGTAGGAGGAGGGGTGAAGCGATCATCCCAGAGAATTGGGGGGGGTTAGTTGGGTTTGTGCTTCACATTAACCAAAAACCGCAGCTGCCCCTTTTAAATGGACAACGCAATGGGTGCTTGGTACAGGAAAGGAGGGCGCCGCTGTTTGAACTATTCCCATGTTATGAAGGCTGAAGAAGCCGAAAGACTGTGGGTTACCATGGCTGCCTGCAAGCCGAATTCTGTTGCCCAGCCCTGTGTGTGTGATCTCTCACACCAAACCGGCAGGCCCTCAATATAAGAGGCAAAATGAGACCTTGTACCGAAAGCACATGTGCTATGTAATGTTAACAGCTTGGTTCACCGTGAAAGAGTCTCCCCATTGTTCTCTAAAAATGTGTCTTTTTAAACACTACTCTCCCTTTTTTCCTCCTGCAGCGGCAAATGTTTCAACGCTCCCCTTATCATCTCCGTCCCAGAGGCTAGCACAGATAAGAAGGTGAAAAAACGCACTCGCGATGAAATTTTCTCTGAGCTCATGCAGTCTGCCCGCACTGAAAGAGCTCCGCAGAATGCGTGGAGGCAAACAATGGCAGAATCCAGGAAAGCAGAAAATGAGCACGAGGACAGGAGGGACAAGCAAGATGAGAGGTTGCAGGAGCAAGAGGAGATGTGGCGGCAGCATGATGAGAGGAGGCAGTATGCAATGCTGAGGCTACTGGGGGATCAAACTGATATGCTCCGGCGTCTGGTGGAGCTGCAGGAAAAGCAGCAGGAGCATAGACTGCCATTGCAGCCACTGTGTAACCACTCACCCTCCTCCCCAAATTCCATAGCCTCCTCACCCAGATGCCAAAAACGTGCAGGGGGGGGGCCCTCCGGGCACCCAACCCTCCATCCCAGAGGACTGCCCAAGCAACAGAAAGCTGGCATTCAATAACTCCTTAAGTGCAGTGTGGCCTTGTCCTTCCCTCCTCCCCTCATCCACCACCCCACCCGGTGCTTCCCTCCTCACCCACCCCTCCCAGGTTACTTTGGCAGTTATCCCCCTATTTGTGTTATGAATTAATAAAGAATGCATGATTTTGAAACAACGACTTTATTGCCTCTGCAAGCGGTGATTGAAGTGGGGAGGGCAGGTGGCTTACAGGGAAGTAGAGTGAACGAAGGAGAAACAAACAGAACTGTCACACTGTAGTCTGGCCAGTCACGAAACTGGTTTTCAAAGCTTCTCTGATGCGCAGTGCGCCCTGCTGTGCTCTTCTAACAGCCCTGGTGTTTGGCTGCACGTAATCAGCGGCCAGGCAATTTGCCTCAACCTCCCATCCCACCATAAATGTCTCCCCCTTACTCTCACAGATATTGTGGAGCACACAGCAAGCAGCAATAATAATGGGAATATGGGTTTCGCTGAGGTCTAAACGAGTAAGTAAACTGCGCCAGCATGCTTTTAAATGTCCAAATGCACATTCTACCACCAGTTTGCACTTGCTCAGCCTATAGTTGAACTATTCCTTACTACTGTCCAGGGTGCCTGTGTATGGTTTCATGAGCCAGGGCATTAAGGGGTAGGCTGGGTCCCCAAGGAAAACTATAGGCATTTCAACATCCCCAACAGTTATTTTCTGGTCTGGGAAGTAAGTCCCTTCCTGCAGCTGTTCAAACAGACCAGAGTTCCTGAAGATGTGAGCATCATAAACCTTTTCCAGCCATCCCACATTGATGTCGGTGAAATGTCTCTTGTGATCCACCAGTGCTTGCAGCACCAATGAAAAGTACCCCTTGCGGTTTACATATTGGTTGGCAAGGTACTCCGGTCCCAAGATAGGGATATGCGTTCCGTCTATCGCCCCACCACAGTTAGGGAATCCCATTGCAGCAAGACTATCCACTATGACCTGCACATTTCCCAGAGTCACTACCCTTGATAGCAGAACGTCAGTGATTGTGTTGGCTACATGGATCACAGCATCCCCCAGTAGATTTGCCCACTCCAAATTGATTCCCGACTGACCAATAGCTGTCTGACGTTGCAAGCTTCCAGAGGGCTATCGCCACTTGCTTGTGAACTGTGAGGGCTGCTCTCATCTTGGTATTGTTGCGCTTCAGGGCAGGCGAAAGCAAGTCACAAAGTTCCATGAAAGTGCCCTTAAGCATGCGAAAGTTTCACAGCCATTGGGAATCATCCCAGACCTGCAACCCTATGCGGTACCACCAGTCTGTGCTTGTTTCCCGGGCCCAGAATCGGTGTTCCACGGCATGAGCCTGCTCCATTGCCACCAGGATGTCCAAATTGCCAGGGCCCGTACTTTGAAAGAAGTCTGTTTGTCCGTGTCCTCATCACTCTCGTCACTGCACTGCCATCGCCTCCTTGCCTGCTTTTGCAGGTTTTGGTTCTGCACATAGTGCAGGATAATATGCGAGGTGTTTATAAAGCTCATAATTGCCACGGTGATCTAAGCGGGCTCCATGCTTGCCGTGGTATGGTGTCTGCTGGAGAGAAGAGTTGCAGCGGAAGCGGTGGCTGACAACAGATGCCACGAGAATAGATATTTACTGAGAACGATGAGAGGACCTGCGAGGTGGATTCATGAGAGCAGGAGAGCAGAGTTGCAGCGGAAGCGGTGGAGGACGACGGTTAGCACTGTGCACATTTCCTGAGGAAGAACAAACATACCCAGGAGCCCATGACAGACAACATAGAGAGATTCGCTATTGAGACAATAGCAGCAGAGCAGAGTTGCTTCGGAAGCGATGGATGATGATGGTTAGCAGTCCTATTGCACCATCTGCTGAAAGCAGTATGGCGTCCGCATGGAAAAAAGGCACAAAACGGTTGTCTGCCATTGCTTTCACAGAGGGAGGGGCGACTGACGACATGTACCCAAAACCATCGCGACAATGTTTTTGCCCCATTAGGCATTGGGAGCTTAACCCAGAATTCCAATGGGTGGCAGAGACTGCGGGAACTGTGGGATAGCTACCCACAGTGCAATGCTCCAAAAGTCGATGCTAGCCATGGTAGTGAGGACGCACTCCTCTGCCTTAATGCACTTAGTGTGAACATACGCAATCAACTGTATAAAATCGATTTCTAAAAATCGACTTCTATAATATTGACCTAATTTCATAGTGTAGACATACCCTTAGTGAGTTATCTTTTTAAATGTTCAGAATTCCTTGGAGAATCCATCCTCTGCAACAGTATTGTCTGTTTTTGTGGGAAGTTTTGTAGGTTTGGGGGTGTGGGGGTTGATGGAGGCAAATTCTTTGCTATCCCCTCAAAGCTCAGGCTTCAGAGAGCCATGTTATTTTGGCCCCCTGATGGTCTCCTCCCCATATCTATTTTTACCATGAAGTCTATGAGAAATTGCCAAATTATAACCACTAAGTAGATGACCAGTAAGGATTTATTCTTTTAGTTTATAAAATAAATTAATCAACTGAAAATCATCTGGCTGTGCACTGTGCACCGTGCATCTGACTAATATTAGTGTTTTCCTCCTCATTTCTTCCATATATTTGTTACAGAATATCCCATCTCAAACAATGATCAGCATCAGATGCTTCAGAGGAAGGTGAAGTAACCCCACAGTAAGGATAATCTGCCCCCTCCCCATGAAGGTTTTATCCTAATCCCTAAATCAGAAAATGTTTTAAATCCTGAAGCAGGAGGTTTTATATCCTTCCAAAATTTCTTGGCATTAACTATTATAACTCTGGATGTTCTTATTACTCGTATCAGTGTCCAATCCCTCTTTGAATCTTGGTAGATTCTTGGTCTCAATGACATTATGCAGCTATGAGTTCTCCAGTCTAATTCTGTGTTATAATACAAGGACATGCCACCTTTCAGTTTCACTTCTTCTGTTATCAGACAGGGAGAACAGAAGCTCCAGATCTACCATCTCTAAACCATTCAGTATTTTATATACTTTTATCATATTCTCTCTTATTCATCTCCATTCCTTTCAATCTCTTAGTATGGGTGGTCCACCCCCCTAACCATTCACATGTTGCGTCTTGTCTCAGTTAGACTGTCACTTTTTTAGGAAGTAAGGGAATTTTATTCTGTGTCCAGCATAATGGTGTCCTGATTTGATGGGGCAATTAGGTACTACTATAGTACAAATAAATAAGATTACTGGAGATAAAAATCACTTATTTTGTGATCTTCTAATGACTCCTGATACTTAAATTAAGGCATCACTTCAATAAAATTACAGCAACATAATATATGTTCTATTTATCACATACATTCAGCTCCACAAAATGCTTTGTTATTTAATATTATGTAGGACAACTGAAATTGGACACTGTTCTTATTGCAGTTAAAAGTTCAGAAATGCTACATTTTATCATCTAAGACTACAAACATTTAAAAATATTAGGAATACAAAGTTACATCAGCAGTTAACTTAAGAAAAAACATTATAAAATATTTTGAAAAGATTTCAATCCCTTTCTCACTTTACTCATCATGCAAATATTGAATACATTTACTTTTATGAGCAAAGTGATCATAACCCTTAGTCATGTTATGTTATCACATAATTCAAAGCAAAATGCTTAATTTAAGGAGCATAAACAAACAAACCACCTTAAAACCTGATCCAGCAATCCTTGAACACCCAAAACTCTCACTGACTTCAGTGGGAGGTTCGGACATGCCAGGAATGCAGAACAGGAGATGTACACGTTAAGTACATATAGGACCCAATCCTGCATCCATTTCTCAGAGTCAGAGCCCAGTCCTAATATCCTTTCTCAAGTAAAGCTGCCACTTAGTGCAATCAGTGTGGTGTCTGAGTGAGAACTGCAGGATCAAGCCCATACCATCATCTCCACCCCAAAAAATTATGGGGCATCATGCTAAGGAGTAATCCAAAAACAGAAAAAAAACAAACGTGAGACATTTTAGTTAATTATATTTTATCGTCACTTTAGCGAGGACTATGTTATTCATTCACAGAAAAAAATATCTGGGTCTGGAGAAAGGAACCATTGAAATTATTTCAACTTTACCTTTGTGATAGAAATTTGTTTCGATTGCTTACTGCAAGAAATTATGTCATGTTTAAATTACTAAAAAAAGAAAAGGAGTACTTGTGGCACCTTAGAGACTAACAAATTTATTTGATCATAAGCTTTCGTGAGCTACAGCTCACTTCACGAAAGCTTATGCTCAAATAAATTTGTTAGTCTCTAAGGTGCCACAAGTAATCCTTTTCTTTTTTGCGAATACAGACTAAAACGGCTGCTATTCTGAAACCGTTTAAATTACTGATTATTATATTTTATTTTCTTTAAACTAAGAAAATTGTTCATTAAAGTGACATTCTTCAGTGAAAACACTGTAAAATAGTTTAGTTTCTAAAAAAGCCAGCTAAAACAATTCATATTACTATGAAAGGATGTTTTTCTTTTTCTAAATAATAAATCATTTTCCTGGAACTGAACGATGTAATTTTGTTAATTAAAGATGCCAACTTTTTCAAATTTGAGTAGCTAAAGTGAGGCACCTGAACTTGTAAGTGGGTTAATTATTTCAGAGCTTCTGCTGAAGTCTATAGGAGTTCAGAGGTGTTCAGCACTTTTGAAATACAGTCCACATATTTAAGTGACTGACTTTAAGAACACAAATCTGAAAATTTTGGCTGCCGATTTAATAGCAAAAACTTTATTTTAAAACTAAAACCATCCTGTTTCAATGGGATTTCCACAACACATAATACAATAAAACTAAATATCAGCATTATAAAAATATTTAACTTCTATATTTTGTTGCTTATGTAGGGCTGTAGATAAAATGCAGAAATAGACAAATAATCTGATTTCATGGTAAATAATTCATCACTAGACTGTTTTAAAATGTTTTAGTAGATAAGAAAATCTGAAAAAAGAGTAGTAATATTATGATTACTTGGTAATTTTGTTTTTTCCAGATATTAGTAATTTCTACCCGCATTTGATGGCAATGTCAGATCCTAATTTGCCAAATATATAAAGTCATAGACAAAAACCAAATAACAACACTGCTCCTCAGGTAACAGTTTGTAAAGTAGAAAATTACATAGGCTACTGCATTAGCAATAAATGTCAGCACTGTGATATTGCAATTGTCATTTGTATCCTCAAGTAAAACTTATAATTAGGCATTGCAAGTTAACTTTTATCGGTTGAAAATCATTTCTCCATATACCATTAAAATGGTATTTTATGACACCGGTGCCTACAATAAAGGTATAACAAAAATTAAGATTACCATATAACAAGGCACAATGCCTCTTGCAAGGATCATTCCTAATAGGTAGTGATATACAGCTATTTATAAGTAACCAGGAGTGATATCCTGGTCCCACTGAAGTCAGTGAGAATTTTCCATTGACTTCAATAAAGTCAGGATTTCACGTTAGAACCATAGAAAAATTTACTCAGTCTGGCACTTGTTATAGGAATATTATTCATTTGTTCAACACCTGAAATAAAACAAACTTTATACTTAAGTTATCAAGATAAATCCTTAAGCATCCACCCAATTCGCTGGAAACAAGGTTTTCTACATTCTTAAAAATACAGCAAATATATAACAAACCATAATGTTGGCAAAGTCTGTTTTCTTTACATACTTTGCCATATGATGTAATTAAACCTACAATTTCCACACTTACAGTGTTCAGCATAAAATTTAGTAACAAAAACACCCTAATATAACTATTCCAAATACAAATCTAAAAGATGTCCTTTTTATTAATGAAAAATTATACAATTTCAAAAAAATATTGTGGAAACAGTATTCTACTGCTTAGTTCAACTCTAAATAACTGAATATTAACAATAATAGTAATTTGTAAATTGGCAACTGGATAGCAAAATCAGATATAATACTATACCTTTGAGTTTAGAATAATCATGAATAAAAACAAACAAGGGGAGACAGAAAACCAGATGAAGCGTGGACAAGTTTCTCTGATATCATCCTCCAAGTTAAACAGAGGGGACAGGAATCTGTTTAGCTGAAGTGCTGTCATAATCTCGCACCAAGTCATTAGTGGTATGATAATGCATGGCAATATAGGATTTGGCAAATCCAAAAGTAGACTTTACTGGCTGTAAGCTATTTGGCGTGCTCACTTCCTGCGAAGGGCTGCTGTTATAGATGCTGTAATAAGGTTCAATGTGGGTATTCATGGGGGTTGAGCTGCTCTGTGCATAGTGCTGATGTCCAACAGAAGCCTTGGGACTCAACACACTTTCCTTAGAATGACTAGGACCACAAGCTTGATCCACAAACTTTTTCTGAGGTTTTGGAGACAACATGTATGCCGAATTGGTTTCATGATGGGATGACTTGTTTCTGTTGACATCCAAGCTCCCTTTGCCCATGGCTCGAAGCCTTGTCTTCTGCTTGCAGCAGAAAAAACCAAGGGCTAAATACTGGAGACACCAAAGGACTCTCCTCCTAAGTCCAGCACTGTTCCGGGAATATATAAAAGGATTTAATCCAGATTTGAAAAAAATGAGGGTAAATCCACACAACTCAAACTGGTAGAGGATGAAACCACCATTCCTGGACAGCACATCCTGCACCAAGAAGATCCCCAGGGGGAGACAGCAAACTAAGACAGAGAGGACAATGACCACACATGTCACCACCGCTTTGGAGTCTTTAGCTGTGGACAAATTCACTGTAGACACCAGTTGGAGCCTGGTGGATGCTGGAGCTGGCAGCTGGCTGAGATTCTTACTGTAGCCATGGGTCTGGACATGCTGCAACTTGTTGTAGTTCTGGTTCCTGTACAAAGCAGGCACGGCACACTGCACCCCATCCACCCCTCCTGAAGCAAGAGGTCCAATGAAAGGCTGCGGTCTGGAGGCATCTACTGTGATGATGGGGGGACATTTCCTCACTTGGGCATTTCTCCTCAATGCCTGAGCTATCATGATATAGGAGACTGAGACCACAGCTACACAGCAAATGAAATCACTCACATACAAGTAGAGGATGATCTTCCCTTCCCCACTGATCAGGCTGGACATGGGGAGGCAGAGGCGGGACTTACGGGTTCTCAGGGTGGCCAAGGTAGCCAAGGTGAAGCTTGTGGCCCACAAGAGCAAGGTGAGCAGGAGAGTGCAAGGGAAGGAGGCAGTTCGGTTGGGCTGCTTCCCCAGCACCATCCGCAGCCGGTGCAGGGCAATCACAGCCACTGTCTTGAGAGACATGATGATGAAGCCAGAGCTGGTGAGGTGGAAAGTAAAACAGAAAGCATCAGGAACACCATTCACAGAGTTGAAAAACAGGACGAAGGCAAACATGGGGGCAGTTACCCCACAAATGAAGAGGTCACAGAAGGACAAGTTGAGGATCATAAAGTCAAAGTTAGTCCTGAATTTCCTGAAGGCTGGGTCGAAGAAGGACAAGAAGACAATGAGGTTGCCATAGGACCCCAGGCAGAAGATGATGGCCAGCAGAAAGGTGCAGGTGACCAGTGTGGCTGTGTGGATGATTTCCTGGAGATCCCCCTGGAAAGAGGAAGAGGTGGAATTTCCACTGAGAGAGTGCAGCAGCTGTAGGGAGGTGTTGAAAGGATCCAGGCGCCTTGGGTCAGCCCAGTTCTGCAGCCTGTCTGTCAGGTTCATCTTCACAAAAATAAACACACTCCCACCCCCAAAAGGGGAGTCCAGTGCCTCAGCTCAGAGGCTTGGGGCAAAGCGGGTCCATGGTGGATGAAGCCTGTACACACCCCAACCCAAAGGAAAAAAAGTCAGAGCACAGAGATTAGCCCACAAAAGAGCATGAGTCACCGAATGACAGATGTTAGGAAGGAGAGGGACCTAACAGGACACACACCTCATCCCCTAGGGGCTGAGGCTGGGCTCTTCCCTAAAGTACAGGAGCCCCCCCAGTCAGTAAGGCATCGACAGAGACAGGGGACGGGGCCAGGGAGAGACCCCAGTCCCTGCAGGCAGGCCAGACCTCCCCCACCCGGTAAAAGGAGGCAAAGGCCCCAGTCAGAGCCTGCCCCACTCCCCAGGCTCCCTGGTGCATAGGGCCATGCCCACCCCACAGCCCCGCACCCGCCTCCCACGCTCCCGCAGCGCGGGCACAGACCCGGAGCCGCGGCGGCAGGGGCACCACTGCCCCGCTTGCCCTCTGCCCCCGGGAAAGGGAGTCGCTGAGCCCAGGGCAGCGGCGGGTCCGGGGCAGGGGCGGCGCGGCCGGCTCCTGGCGAGTGGCCCCGGACTGCCCAGCCAGGGCCAGGCAGGAGCAGCCGGCAGGATGCACGCAGGGCCCCTGGCGCGCCCAGCACCGCAGCCTCCCTGCCGGCCCCGGCGCTCCCCGCTCCGCCAGCAGCCTCCGCAGGTGCCCCGCACAGCTGTGCGCGCCCCTCCCGCCCAGTTGTTTCCTCCTCCCAGATGCGAGCCCCCCCCACCCCGCCAGCGGTGCCCGTCTGCGGCCCCCCGGGCGCCGCCATCCGGGCGGCCGGGCGCGGGGACTCGGGGCAGGGGAGCGCCCGCCCGCGCGCGCGGAGCCCCCTTACCTCGCTGCTCGCGGCGGCTCTGCCCCGGCTGCTGCGGCGGCGCCGGCCTGGCCCCCGGGCGGCCCGGCTCTCTGGCGAGCGCGGGGCGGGAGCCTTCCCCGGCTGGGCTGGGGGACAGGCGGCTGCTGAAGTCATCGCCGACGTGCGGGAGCGGATCAATCCCCTCACTGCCACCTGCAGCCAGAGCCCGGCCGTGCGCTGCACCCCAGGGCACGCACACGCTGCATCACAGCCACACAGTGCACCCCCGCTGCACAGTGCAATGCACCCCCGCTGCACCGTGCAATGCACCCCCGCTGCACCGTGCAATGCACATGCTGCACCACAACCACACACTGTACCCACCCTGCAATACACACTGCACCACAATTGCACACGGCACCACAACCACGCTGCACCCCGTTGCACTGCACATCGCAACACACCCACACAGTACAACACCGCCACACACTGCACACTGTACCACAACTACACACCGCACCCCCACGGCATGCGCACACATGCTGCAACACACATACTGCACCACCACCATATCCTGCACACCGACAATGCACCACTACCACATGCATAGTGCACCATCACTATATACTGCACCAGCACTGCGCACACACTGCAACACAACTGTGTGTGCACCATGCATGCACATGCACCCCACAACTGTACCTGCACATATGCATACTGCACCACAACAGTGCACACATTGCAACACAACCACACATTGCAACACCACAGCACACACTGGTACACACAGTGTGTGTCAACCACACACAGATCTACAAATGCAGCAACACAGCCTCACAGAGCCACACAGAGGTACACTGCCATATACAGAAGGACAACCACACACAGCCCCATCACCCCAGAACACAGCCATGCAACCCAATAATACAACAGAGAGGCACTGTCACAAGACAGTGTAACATAGCCATACAACACACAATTACACACAAACATGAGAGAGGCAGCATCATCACATAAAACTACCACACATAGCAGCACAACTTATAAATAGCAACACTGAAGAAGCACTGCTACCACACACACAAACACACATTCAGTGCCACAACACACAACAAAACACATCCCCAGACCACACAGAGTGTGACAGCAACATACACACACACCGCTGGTGACATGGTAATGCATAAAATGCTACAGCAACAAAGCCGTAGAGCCACACATTGTGTCAGAGTCACAGCAGCACTCTCTTATCCACATACAAGCCATGACTATGCTAGACCCTATGGCTGCCTCTAGACTGGCAATTTTTGGGAAAAGCATCCCTGGCCTGTGGATAGTGAGCTCTGCATGCTGACATTGTCTCCTTGTTACACGACTGTACAGCACCAGGCAAGAAGCAGCCCCAACGCTGGCTTGGGAATCCTAGCATTACTGTAATACAAAATCAAATAAGAATAACAGCAAGAGTGCGAGTACAGGTTGCCTGCTACCACTGGAAGCCCTCTGTCATGTAATCCTGCAGCTCTAGATGCCATAGTGTTAAATATGGGCCAGATGACACTACGGATCCCACTGCTGCTACAAACCAGCGGAGAGCTCCGGTCTGAATTTTGTCAGTAGAGACTCAGCCCTAGCATAGCCAGGACAAAAGTGCCTTCACAATATTACCAACTCATGGATTTTTTTTTTCCGGAGTGATGGGATTTTTCTTAGAACGGGGCTAGTTTAGTGATGAGGCAAGACACTCCAGCCCTCTAGCATTCCCACTTGCCCATTCCACTTGCCTGCCGCCTGGGAAAATCAGAGGTGCTGAAGGCAGAGCAGTCTCTCCCCCTTCCCCATCCCTAAAGCCACTTGAAGCCATTCACAAAGGGGTGAGGAGAGGGAAGAAGGGAGCAAGAGAATCCGGCAGCTCAGGGCAGCTCCATTTCCGCCTGCCCCCTCCCATCCTGTGAGCAATAAGGATGGGATGGTGCATCTGCTCCTTCCGGTCTCCATCCCTCTGGGGAGAGGTGCGGGGGGGGGGGGGGGGGGGGGGGAGAGGTGAAGAACCCCATGGAGCTTCCCCCTCCCCATCCTGGAAAGGGGAGATGGGACCAGACTTGCAGCCCCTCCCCCAAACTGGGAGAGGAAGATGAAGAATCCTAGGAGGAGCAGAGGTGAGGCTGGGCAGGGGTTGGGGTTAGAGCTCTGTCAGCAGAGGCCAAAATCCCCTTACTTAAAATATTTGGCAGCATGGGCAGCACTAATTATCGCTCACACTTATCAGGAAGGGCAGGAGTTATTCAAAAACAAAAGACAGACCAAAACCCCCACAATATGGTAATTAAAAAAACAAATCTCAAATTTGGGGTCCAATCTCATTACTTTTTGGGGTCCAACTCATAATTTGTGATCTCTTGTGCTTGGCAACAGTGAACCTTGACACCTGGTTTCAGCACTGGTCAGCTTCCTAGCCTTGGTATAGCTACAGTGTCCCAACAACTCGGTGGCACGCCAAGAATCAAATACTCTGTTGCCTGGCCAAGTGCTACAAATGGAAAGGGGAGAAAGACCAACTGGCATCTGCTGGGGTACATGTCACACTGCAAAAGAGGCTTTTAGGTGTACGTCTGAAGAAAAAGGGTTGGTCTTAACTGGTGTTAGCTGAGTTAGGTTAAAATAGCAGTGAAGACACAGCAACTCAGCTTTTAACTCAGTCTAGCAACTCAAGTTAAACCCAATGGGGCAGCCTCCTTTTGAACTCAAGCTGCTAACCTGAGTTAAAAGCTGAGGAGTTCCTGTATCCTTGCTGCTATTTGAACCCAAGGTAGCTAACCCGAGTTACGAATGCACCTCTTCTGCAGTGCAGACATACCCAAAGTGTCTGCCCAGGATGGGG
Organism: Dermochelys coriacea; assembly: GCF_009764565.3. Classification (NCBI taxonomy): domain Eukaryota; kingdom Metazoa; phylum Chordata; order Testudines; family Dermochelyidae; genus Dermochelys; species Dermochelys coriacea. The sequence goes on along the minus strand of NC_050070.1, from coordinate 180,114,914 downwards.
CTCTGCTGCATGTTTGGAGTTTTAGCCTATAGGAATGAACCTACTGGATACCTTCCCTCCAGCCAGGTTTTTGAGGGAAAGGCATAGAAGGTGCTGTATTTTACCATGTTCAATCTCCAGCCAGCGGAGGACTCCCTAATACAGGTGAACAGGAAAAAGAAATAACAGCCAGAGACAGAGGGCAGCAGGCTCAGGAGGATGCCAGCTAATCAGAGGCAGAGTGTGAGCTGGAGCTGCTTGCTAGTGGCTGTAGCCTCAGAACTGGGACATAGGGATGCTGGGGGTGCTGCTGAACCTCCTGGCTTGAAGTGGTTTCCTTCATATATAAAGTTTACAGTTTGGTTCAATGGCTCTCAGCATCTTCCCTATACGAATTGTTCCAGCGCCCCTGAGCTGGGAAGAAAGGCAAAGCTGGGACTGATAGGGGCAAGCTGGCCAAGAAAGCAACCTGTTGTTGGCAGCTGTAGTGGCAGCAGCATGCAAGCAGGAGACATGGGATATGATGGGAACAGAGGAGGAGAGTGTAAAGCAGGGGTTCTCAAACTGGGGGTCAGGAACCCTCAGGGGGTTGCAAGGTTATTACATGGGGGGTCGCAAGCTGTCAGCCTCCACCCCAAACCCCACTTTGCCTCCAGCATTAATAATGGTGTTTAATATATTTAAAAGTGATTTTAATTTATAAGGTGGAGTCGAACTCAGAGGCTTGCTATGTGAAAGGGGTCATCAGAACAAAAGTTTGAGAACAACAGGTGTAGAGGGCCCCAATGAGACCCTGTTCCAGTTACAGCCCTGTACTGGGAGCTGGGCTGGGCTAGAAACCATGGGTTGATTTTTGTTGTAACCATTGACATCACTGGGGTATTTACATTTCTTCCTTTTGCTAACCCAGCCAAGTAACCCGGTTACTTATTTGAACTACTTGAGTGTCAGTGGGGACTCTTGAGAGCTAGAACCTATGGAGCCTGGTGCTCAGAGCACTTGCCTCTGAGTTCATGGTACACAGAGGAGTTACCAGTCACCTCAAAGGGAGCGGTATGCACAGCACTCAGAGCAACCCCCTGCAGCAGATGGAATTGATGATCAGTTGGCAAGAGCAAACAGGACAAATGCCCAGTTTTGCAAAAAAAGTCGGGACAGCCCTTAAAAAAGGGACTGTCCAGGCCAAAATGGGATGTACGATCACCCTATTGATTGTGTACTTGGTGAGAGTCTGGCTCAGGGCTTGCACAATTCACTGTTGTGATGCAGTGTGGCAATTCTGGTAGGGATCTGTAGCAACTTAGATAGAATAGAATAGAATAGAATACCAGAGTTGGAAGGGACCTAAGAAGATCATCTAGTCCAACCCCCTGCTCAAAGCAGGAGTGTTTGTTTTTGATCTTTTCTTCCCAGTGACTCATATATTGTTGTCTCCATGTCAGCATCATAGCAACACAGTATCACACAGAATGTCTCTCTCTCTCTCTCTCTCTCACACTCACACACACACACACACACACACACACACACACACTGTCAAAGATCTCTCCCCTCACACAGAGGGCAGCTCCATAATTCAAGGCTGCTTGTGAGGTTTAGTGAGGCATGTGCCATAGAATACAATGCAGGCTGCATATCGGTTGCCAAGGAAACTCACAGGCTGCATATCCTAGAAGTTTTCCTGAGGGGAAAGACAAGTCAGTTAAAGCAGCCTGGGGAAGTTTTGCTTGGAGTGAAATCAAAGTCCCAGGCTCATCTGGAGAGTAGAATAATGGCTGCATATTTAGTTTGAAGGCTCATTTGTCCCTGAACAGTGGTCAGGCTGTGGGAAGACTGCTGAGCATACAACACAATAGCATCTACAGTTCTCAGGACACATGTGTGGGTAACAGAACCCTTATTTCTGATTGTAGTTAAGGTTGTGGTTGCTTAGAGCATGACTATACATACTGAGCCAAAGTAACTGGCTAGTTGGGGTTTTGGAGGTTATACATGCACCAACTCATGAGGGTGAACAGCTAGGAACTCGGCACTAAAAAGAGAGGAGAGACCCTCTGCTCATTGTGTTAAAACAATTCTGCTGATGTTTTAAACCAGGATGAGAAGAGAATACTGGGCATGCCTAATCTCAAAGTAGCATTTCCCTTTTCCCTTCTTTTTCCTTGTAACCATCACGTAGGAACTGTTTTTCATAATGGAAGGATACTGTAACAAAGCAGCCTTTGGTGGGACACTACTATCAATTCAGTACCAATTCAGGACAAATTGCTTAGAGCATGGCAGTCACAGCCCAAGGCTGGGGGTCCTTTGCAAACCAAACCAGCCAAACAGAGAGGACTTTGGTTCTACCCCACTGGCTACCCAGAAGTCATACAAGCAATTCCCTTTGACGCTCCAGTTTCCCGGTATCACCACCAGCACTGCTCCTTATGGGGATGAATGGTTATGAAAACCAATAGCCCAGTAAAAGAATAAAAGGTTCTCCCGATCCCAAAGGACCAAGCCCCAGACCCAGGTCAATATACCAGTCAGATTTTACCCACAAATCATGCTGTTGCCAATCCTTTAGAATCTAAAATCTAAAGGTTTATTCTTAAAAAGGAAGAAATACAGAGGAGAGCTAAAATTGGTCAAAGTAATCAATTACATACAACAATGGCAAAGTTCTTGGTTCAGGCTAGTACCAGTGATGGAATAAACTGCAGACTCAAATCACGTCTCTGGAGTACACCCACAGCTTGGATGGGTGATTCAGTCCTTTGTTCAGAGCTTCAGTGTAGTAAAGTTTCTCCAGAGGTAAGAAGCAGGATTGAAGACAAGATGGAGGGGATGCAGCTGCCTTTTATAATCTCTTGCCATGCAGCCTGTGCTTCCTTTGTTTCAAACACAAGCTGCCCAGCACATTGCTTGAAAGCCTCAGAGTTCTCTTCATAGGCATTTCCCTGCATGTCTTGCTGAATCATAAGGTGTATCTGCCTTCTCTCAATGGGTCAATTGTATAGCTAATGATCCTTAATGGGCCATCAAGCAGGCTAGGCAGTCCTGATGCCAAACTGTCTGGGGTGTCACCAGAAGCATAGCACACGTTTGAAATATAGACAATATAAAGCCAATACTTATAACTTTATATACAAAAATGATACATGCATACAGATAGCATAATCATAACCAGCAAACCATAACCTTCTCATAGACACCTCACTTGACCTCCTTTGTAAAAGATTTGGTGCAACTATAAAACCTTGGTCGCAACAATCATCTATACAGTCACAGTTTATGTCAAAAACATCACAGATACATTTTCCTAAATTGATTTTTAAGCATTTCCTCCTCCTTTTCTTGGGTCACTGAGCCCTAGACTCTAACAGCACAAAGTTCAACAGGGTGCCAGTAGATAAAGTATTGATACAACTTCCAGGTGGCTGAAGGGCTTCAGTCTTGTGCTTTCCAACACACAATGTAGCCTGCTAACTAGCTTTGGACTTAACTGTTTTGAGTAAATTAGTATCGTCTGCAAACTTTGCCACCTCACTGATTACCCCTTTTTCCAGATCATTTATGAATATGTTGAACACCACTAGTCCCAGTACAGATTCCTGGGGGACACCGCTATTTACCTCTCTCCATTCTGAAAACTGACCATTTATTCCTACCTTTTGTTTCCTATCTCTTAAACACTTACTGATCCTTGAGAGGACTTTCTCTCTTAACCCATGACTGCCTACTTTCCTTAAGAGCCTTTGGTGAGGGACCTTGTCAAAGGCTTCCTGAAAGTCCAGGTAAACTATATCTACTGGCTAACCGTTGTCCACATGTTTGTTGACTCCCTCAAAGAATACTAAAAGATTGTGAGGCATGATTTCCTTTTACAAAACCCATGTTGACTCTCCCAAAACATTGTGTTCATATATGTGTTGTGACAAAGCTCTGTCCTTGCCTCCGTGGGTCCCGCGTTTCCTGGCGGATTTCGCTAGCCTGAGAGGCTCACTGTGACCCTCCATGTAACCCTTCTTTCTCTAGAGACAAAGGTCACAGTCTACTGAGCCATTTTCATTGTGTCTCCATAGCCCATTAGACAGCAAGGCATTCTCTCTTGACTACTGCATATTTCTGTTCTCTTGGGAGAAGCTTTCTGCTTAGGCAGAGGATTGGGTGTTCCTCTTCTCCCACCATTTGCAACAGAACTGCTCCCAACCCCGCCTCGGAAGCGTCTGTTTGTAAAACAAATTCCCTGTTAAAGTCCGGGGCTATGAGTACGGGGTCATTACAGAGGGCCGTCTGAAGGTCTTTAAATGACCCCTCTGCTGCGTTGGTCCACTTTACCATGTCTGGACCTCGGGCCTTCACCAGGTCCGTTAGGGGACTTGCCCTAGTGGTGAAGTGGGGAAATAAACTGTCGGTAGTAGCCTATCACGCCTAGAAATGCACGGACCTGCTTCTTTTGGGTCGGCCAAGGCCAGTTTTGAATTGCCTCTAGCTTATTCGTTTGGGGCTTCACTATGCCCCTTCCCACAATATATCCCAGGTACCTAACCTCTGCTAGCTCAATGGCACATTTAGCAGGATTAGCAGTGAGGCCAGTACGCCTTAAGGTGTGCAGTACTGCCTTAACTTTCTCCAAGTGGATTCCCCAGTCTGGTGTATGGATGATGATATCATCTAGGTATGCAGCTGCACAACTAGTATGGGGGCGCAGCAGCTTATCCACAAGGCACTAGAATGTGACTTGGACCCCATGTAGCCCAAAAGGGAGGACGGTGTACTGGAATAGCCCATCCGGGGTGGAGAATGCTGTCTTTTCTTTAGCTTCTTTGGTCACAGGAATCTGCCAGTACCCTTTTGTCAGATCCAATGTAGTCAAGAATCTGGCACTTCCCAGTCGGTCAACCAATTCGTCAATACGTGGAATGAAGTATGCATCAAACTGGGATATTTCATTCAATCAGCAAAAGTCATTACAGAATCTCATGGTACCATCAGGTTTAGGCACTAGAACAATTGGACTGGACCACTGACTATAAGATTCTTCAATAACCCCTAATTCTAACATTTTCTTTACTTCGGTCTTGATTTCCTCTCTTTTGGCTGCTGGGATTTGGTATGGTCTCTATGTTACCTTGGCTCCGGGGATCGTGCGGATATGGTGATAGGTCTCAGTCGTCCACCCTGGTTTTGTAGCGAACACATCTCTGTTGCGATTAATCATGTCAGCTGCCTCGATCTTTTCGATCGGCGTCAAGTCGGATGATATCCTCACTTGCTCATGTAAGTTATCCTCCTGGGGAAGGGTCTCCTGCATGACTAAGCATGTCTCTCAATCGTGCCAAGGTTTTAGAAGATTGATGTAGTAAATTTGCTCCGATTTCCAGCAGCCTGGTTGCCACACCTTATAGTTCACGGCTTCGATTATTTTGTAGGGTCCCTGCCACTGGGCCAACAGTTTACTTTCTGCTGTGGGCACCAGTACCATCACCCGATCCCTTGGTTGGAACCATCAAAGCTTCGCTTGGTGGTTATAATGGGTTTGTTGGGTCTCCTGTGCTCTCTCCAAGTGTTCCCGTACAATGGGCGTAACTCGGGCTATCTGATTTCTCATCTGCAGTACATGCTCAACTATGTTCCTCCTGGGATTTGGCTCCTCTTCCCAGGCTTCTCTGGCTATATCCAATATGCCCCGAGGGTGGCACCCATATAGTAGTTCGAATGGAAAAAAAATGATGGAGGCTTGTGGAACCTCCCGGATGACGAACATGAGGTAAGGCAGTAGGGTATCCCAATCTTTCCCATCCCAGCTCACCACTTTCCTGATCATGGCCTTGAGGGTCCTATTGAACCTTTCCACAAGGCCATCTGTTTGCGGGTGGTATACAGAGGTCCGTAGGGCTTGTACATGGAACAATGAACAGAGATCTTTCATCAACTTGGACATGAAAGGTGTCCCTTGATCAGTCAATATCTCCTTGGGTAGCCCAACCCGGGTAAAGATCTGTACTAGCTCCTTAGCTATTGTCTTGGAAGCTGTGTTGCGCAGGGGAACAGCTTTCGGGTAGCGGGTTGCATAGTCCAGTACAACAAGCACATATTGGGGGCCCCGAGCTGTCTTCTGTAGGGGCCCTACCAGATCCATGGCTATCCGTTCGAAAGGAACCTCTATTATTGGATAAGGCATCAAAGGAGCCCGCAAGTGCGGGTGAGGGCTATGTAACTGACACTCCGGACAAGAAGTGCAGTATCGCTGGACATCTTCATGTACTCCTGGCCAGAAGAACCTCCACAGGATCCGTGCCTGGGTTTTCTCTACCCCTAGGTGTCCTCCAAACAGGTGACTGTGGGTGAGCCTCAATATGGCTTTTTGATGTTTTCGTGGCACCAGAAGTTGTATCTCTTGCTCCTGCATTTGCACCACGCGGTACAGGAGATCTTTCTTCACTATAAAGTAAGGTCCGGGACCCCAGACCTTCCCATCCACGGGTATCCCATCAATCTCAGCCACCTCTTTCCTGGTGTTATCATATCTGGGGTCCTCCACCTGGTCCCGCCCAAAAGTCTCTCTCCCGGGACTAACTTACCCAAGCTCCCAGGGGCCGGCTTCTGCTTCTTCTAACGGCTTGCCGCCGTCATGGCTGGGGGCAGCTTCTGGCTCACCTTCTGTGGTGGAAGTTTCTCTGTTGGCTGCTCGCATCCATCTGCCTACTAGGGAGGTCTTCTGGCTTTGGGTGAGAATCCGGGTTCCCAAGGCCTTTGTGGCCTTCCTCTCCTTTTTTGTCTTCCGGGACTTTCGGGGGGCTGAGAACAGATCCTGAGAAATCTCAGTGAACATCGGGGGTTGACGTTCCCCCGGTGATGACTCACTGTCCTCAGGGTCCCCATCTCCCTCCAGCCTCTCCAGGGAAAGTAAATTATCAAACCCTGGATAATCCCTCCCAATGACTACAGGATATGGGAGTATAGGAACTATGCCCACGGTCACCTCAATGGGGTTTCCCTGAAGCTCTATCTCCACTGGGATGGTGGGGTAATAGCTCACGGCCCCATGCACACACGTCACTGCTACGCGTTTGGCTTGTAGCAGCTGACTATTTTTTACCAGCTTACCCGATATGAGGGTGATAGCACTCCCAGAATCCACAAGCACTGTAGTGTCTGCTCCATTTATCCTCACTGGCCTGGTGTAATTATGCGGGGCTAATGCGACCGCTGCGAGGTGGATAAGGGAGCATGGGACCTCCCAATCCCCCAAGTTACATTGCATAGGCTCCTCGGTGCTGGGACACTGTGCTGCTATGGGGCACTGTGTATGCTATGCCCCACTCCCCACATGCATAACATCTATAATTGCTTTTAATCACTCCCCTATCCCGGGGGTTAGGGGGTTTAGTCCCAGGGCTCCCCCCACTCAGGCCAATCCCTTCCTTCTGGGATCCCCGCTAGTTTTTGGCCCCCCCCTTCTTCCACCTAGGACTTCCCAGGGGTTTGGCTGCCCAACCTTCCAGGGTTGGGGTCGGGTGCTTGCTTCGAAAGGGGCCTTTCTTGGGTAGTCAGGTCAGTCCCCTGGCTGTCATCCATCTTTCTACCAGTGTTATCATCTCATCATACGTGGACGGATCATTCTGGCCTACCCATTTGCGGAGATCTGGCGGCAGTCCCCGCATGTAATGGTCTATGACCAGGTTTTCCAAAATCTCCTCCAGCCTGCACATCTTGGGCTGTAACCACTTCCATGCGAGGTGTATGAGGTCGAATAGCTGGGACCTCGAGGGTTTGTTCTCCTGGTATTTCTACTCATGGAACCTCTGGGCCCTTACCGCTGCCGTTACCCCTGCTCGTGCTAGGATCTCTGCCTTCAGACGGGTATAGTCAGTGGCATCTGTGGCAGGCAAGTCAAAGTAGGCCTTCTGGGCCTCTCCACACAAAAAAGGGGCGAGAATGCTGGCCCACTGCTCCTGGGGCCACGCCTCACACTGAGCAGTCCTTTCGAAGGAGAGAAGATATGCCTCTACGTCACCTCTTGACATCGTCTTTGGCAGACAACCAGTGGCCCTCAGGGTTTGCGTCCCATCAGACCCCTGGGCCTGGGTTGTGAGGATCTTCAGCTAGTTCACTACCTCTCTCAAGAGAGCACGATCTTGGGTCGCCTGGCTCATCAATAATTGATTGGTTTCCTGCTGTAGCCGCATAGACTCCTGTTGTGCCATTGCCTGGCTGCCGTGGCTTGTACCAGAGCTCTTACCACCTCCTCCATTGTGGTACAAAGCAAACAAACAAACAAAAAAAAATCCAAACCCCCAGTGCACTTTTTTTTTAAACCTCTTTCTTCCGCCACGCTGTGAACGAAATCCCACTCCTGACACCAGTTGTGACAAAGCTCTGTCCTTGCCTCCATGGGTCCCGCGTTTCCTGGCGGATTTCGCTAGCCTGAGAGGCTCACTGTGACCCTCCATGTAACCCTTCTTTCTCTAGAGACAAGGGTCACAGTCTACTGAGCCATTTTCATTATAAGCCAGCGAGGGAGGTGAGGAGAAGTTATCCTTCCTTGCACAGTCTTTGTTGTCTCCCAGTCTCAGTGATTAAACAGGGGGCAAAGGTTGGGGGGGGGAGCCCGGGCCCACCCTGTACTCCAGGCTCCAGCCCAGGGACCCTAATAGTATCAGCTAATGTAGCTGACCTTTTAGAAACATGACATGTACAATTCCCTGGGCTACTTTCCCCACAGCAGCTCTCACTTCCTCAAGCTCCACTTCACCCTTACCTCAGGGCTCCTTCCTTGTGCCTGATATGGTGTATACTACTCAGCCTCTCCAACCACACAACTTCTTCCCACAGCTCCTGACCTGCACACCCACCTGACTAACTGGGAGGCTTTTAATTAGTTTTAGCCAGCCCCTAATTGGCTTCAGGTGTCCCAATCAACCTAGCCTTGTCCCTGCCTTCTGGAAAGTTCTTAATTGGCCCCAGGTGTCTTAATTAACCTGGAGCAGCTGCCATTTCACTTATCCTGGTACCAGGGATTTGTTTAGCCTGGAGCTAATATATCTATCTCCCACTACTCTTCCATAGCCATCTGGCCTTGCTCTGTCACAGTGTCTAATAATTCTGTTCTTTACTATAGTTGCAACCAATTTGCCTGGTACTGAAGTTTGGCTTTCTGGCTTGTAATTTCTAAGATTACCTCTGGAGGCTTTTTAAAAAATCAGAGTTACATTAGCTATCCACCCAGTCATCTGGTACAGAGGCTGATTTAAGTGATAGGTTACATACCGCAGGTAGTAATTCTGCAATTTTGTATTTGAGTTCCTTCAGAACTCTCGGGTGAAAACCATCTGGTCCTGGTGAATTATTACTGTTTAATTTATTCCAAAACATCCTCTATTGCAGGGGTGGGCAAACTAAGGCCCGGGGACTGCATCTAGCCCTCCAGACATTTTAATCTATTCCTCGAGCTCTCTGTGGGGAGCGGAGTGTGGGGCTTGCCCTGATCCAGCACTCCAGCCAGGATTGGGATTTGTCCCACTCCACGCAGCTCCTGGAAGCAGCGGCATGTCCCCCCTCTGGCTCCTACACATAGGGGTGGCTAGGGGGCTCCACACGCTGCCCAAGTGCTGCCTCCGCAGCTCCCATTGGCCAGGAACCGCTACGGGGCCAGAGCCTGTGGACAGGACAGCGTGCAGAGCTGCCTGGCTGTGCCTCCTTGTAGGAGCTGGAGGGGGACATCCCACTGCTTCTGGGAGCTGCTTGAGGTAAGTGCCGGCACCCCTGATCCCCTCCTGAGCCCCAACACCCTGCAAGATGATCTCCATCATGCCTTCTGAACCCCTCCGTCCCAGCCCAGAGCAACCTCCTGCATCCCCAATGCCTCATCCCCAGCCCCATCCCAGAGCCCATACCCCCAGCCAAAACCCTCATCTCTTCCCCTCCCCTCCGCACCCCAACCCTCTGCCCCAGCCCAGAGCCCCCTCCCATAACCTGAGCTCCTCATTTCTGTCCCCACTCCAGAACCTGCACCCCCCCAGCCAGAGCCCTCACCCCTCCCACATCCCAAAACCCAATTTCGTGAGCATTCATGCCCTACCACACAATTTCCATAACCAGATGTCGCCCTTGGGCCACAAAGTTTGCCCACCCCTGCTCTATTGACACCTCAATCTGGGACAATTCCTTAGATTTGTCACCTAAAAAGAATGTCTCAAGTGTGGGAACCTCCCTCACATCTTCTTAAGTGAAGACCGACACAAAGAATTCACTTAACTTCTACACAATGGCCTTGCTTTCCTTGAGGGCTTCTTTAGTGCCTGGATTGTCCAGTGGACCCATTCGTTGTTTGGCTGGCTTCCTGCTTCCGATATAGTTAGACAAAAAATGCTGTTAATTTTTGTGTCTTTTCCCAGTTGCTCTTCAAATTCTTTGTCCTGCTTAATTATTCTTTTACACTTGACTCGCCAGAGTTTATATTCCTCCAGTAGGATTTGACTTCCAGTTGTTCAAAGATGTTTTTTTGTCTCTAATGGCCTCTTTCACTCTGCTGGGGTTTTGTTGTTCGTTTTTTTTGGTCTTGTAGTGGTTCAATGCGGGAGCCCTCCCACTCTGGGTCCTCTGGAGGCCACCCCGCCTCACTAAGTCACTGATACGTCAGCCGCTGTGGGGAACGAAGCAGTTTCCGCTCACAGCTGGGGCCCAGGCCTGTGCTCAGTCAGCCCTGGATCAAGGCAGGGCAGCAAAGAGTCTGAGGCTCAGGCCTGTGTGCAGGCTGAGCGGCAAATGAACAGTCAATTAGCCGAGGCCCTGGATCCAGGAGGTGCAGCAAAGAGTCTGAGGCTCAGGCTTCTGGCCTAGGGAAGGGGAGACTGCCACCCCCAGGTTGGGTGGCAGGGGAGACACAGACCCACCCACTCCACTGCGTCCTGGCGCAGGGCCCTAGCAGTGACAAAGCAGTTTGTCATTGGGTCAGCGGGGATCCATGCCGCAACACGTTGACTCACCCTCTGTCAGCGTTGCGGCCAGACAGAGGTCTGCTCCCCTAGGCCACTTCTACATTCCCCTTCTTGGTGTATCTGTTTCTGTGAGGAGCGGTCGAGATTGACAGCAGCTTCCAGGACCACGAGCAAGTCTTTGGGAGTCTGGTCCAACAGTGGTCCGGGCCAGTCATCTTCTCCCCCCGGGGTCAGATCCGACAGCGCTCTGGGCCAGTTGTCTGCTTCCTCCAGGTCTGAATCAGCTAGTAGCCCCGGTGGCCCAGGCCAGTCCTCTGCTCTCTCAGCACCCTCCACTGCTTCCCAGCTCGGGAGGCCACGGGGCGTCTGGTCTCTCCAGTGGTTGCCTCCCTACTGAGCTTTCTCGGTCACCTTTTATACTTCCTGCCCCTCCCTCCCACTTCCTGGGGGAGGGGCAACTAGGCCCTGGTTCTACCCATCAGGGTTCAGTGCAGGGGCCCTCCCACTCTGGGTCCTCGGGAGGCCACCTGGCCTCACTACACCCCAACCTCCCTTAAGTCCAGCTCCTGATCTTCGGAGCTGGGCTCTTGGCTTTCCCCTAGGCGGGACCAAAAGTCTGCCTTAGCATTCGGTTTCCCTGCGTGGTGTCAGATAGTGAAGGCATACTTCTGTAAGGTAAGGTACCCTCTCATCAGCTGAGCATTGGTGGTTTTCATGGTACTCAACCACTTTAGGGGCTCATGATCGGTTAATCAGAATGAAGGGTTTCCCGAAAAGGTAGTATCTGAGGGTCTCAATCGCCCATTTGATGGCGAAGGCCTCCTTTTCTATAACCGCATAGGGGCGTTCTGGAGAAGAGCTTCCGGCTAATGTAGAGGACAGGGTGCTCTTCCCCATCCACGTCCTGGGATAAGACCACCCCTAGCCCCACCTCCGAAGCATCTGTCTGGACCAGGAACTCTTGGTCAAAAATCGGGGCTGAATAGTACAGTTTCCCGACCCAGGCCCTCCTTGAGGGTTTGGAATGCCTCTTCGCATTCTGCCGACCATTGTACTCGACGGGGGCTGTCCTTAGTTAAAAGGGCCATGAGGGGAGCCGTGATGGATGCGAACTGGGCGATGAAGTGTCGATTGTAACCTACTATGCCCAAAAACTGCCAGACCTGCTGCTTTGTAGTTGGCATTGGGCAGACCTGGAGGGCTTGGACCTTCTGAGGGTCCGTACGAGGCCTCACCCTAGAGTATATCTCAGGTAGGTAGTTTCCTGCCATCCAATTTGACATTTCTTTGGGTTGGCCATGAGGCCTGCTTTCCGAATGGTCCACAGGACCACCACTACCCGGAGTAAGTGTTCTTCCAAGTGGTGACTATAGATAACAACATCCTCTAGGTAAACGGCCGCGTAGGTGATATGCGGACTCAGGAGGTGATCCATCATGTGCTGAAAGGTCCCGTGGAGGCCAAAAGGCATCAGGAAAAATTGATATAGCCCCGTTGGAGTGGCGAAATGTGGGTCCAGGGGGACCTGCCAATACCCTTTTGTGAGATCAAGTGTGATGATGTAATTGGCAGTTCCAAGATGGTCAAGGAGCTCATCAATCTGGGGCACTGGATAGGCATCAAACTTCGAGATCGCATTTACCTTCTGAAAATCAATACATAAGTGATGGCTCCCATCAGGTTTTGGGACCAGTACAATGAGACTGCGCTTTGATGACTCCCAATTCTACCATTGTTTGGATCTCTTTTTCCACAATCTCTCACATCTGCCGTGGGAGAGGGCGGGTCGCTTCTTAGACTACCTGTCCCAGGGTTGTCTGGATCATGTGGTGTGTGATGGTGGTCTGCCCAGGGCATGTGATGAAAGTCTTCCAGAAGGGTTCCAGGAGGCACTGAGCTTGTTTCTGCTGATTAGCTGACAGTGTGTTGCCCAACTGAGGCTCCTCTGTCTTGTCCAACTCAGGCACTTGGGGCCCTACGGCTGGTTCGGGTGGGTAGGGGATGATTAGCAATCCTTCCTGGGCATGCCAGGGTTTCAAGAGGTTCACATGGTTCAGCTGTTTCTTCTTCCTCTGGTTGGGCTGGTGAACCTCGTAGGTGACAGGCCCCATCTGATGGATGATTTCATATGGGCCTTGCCACTGAGTCAGGAGCTTTGACTCTTCTGATGGGAGGAGTAGAAGTACCTGGTCCCCAGGTGTAAAGCTTCTTGTTTGGGCCCCTTGGTTATAGCACTGCTCCTGGATCCCTTGGGCCACCTGAAGGTTTTCTCAGGAAAGGGTCCTGGTTTGGTCAAGCCAGTCTCGCAATTGCCATGCATATTGGAGGAGCCCCTGGGAGTTTGAGGGGGATCTCTCTCATCAGATCCAGTACCCCGCAAGGCTGGCATCCATACAAGAGTTCAAAGGGAGAGAACTTAGTGGATGACTGGGGTACCTTGCAGTTGGCCAGGAGCAACGGCGGAAGTAGCTGGTCCCACTGTTGAAGTTCTTGAGGAGGAAATTTCCTCAGCATTGTCTTGAGCATTCTATTAAAGTGCTCAATGAGCCCGTCCATCTGGGGATGGTATATGGACATTTGCAGCTTCCAAATGTCAAGCAGGGCACACACTTGGCGGAGTAACCGGGAGGTGAAATTGGTCCCCTGGTTGGTAAGGAGCTCTCAGGGAAGCCCCACCTGGGCAAAAACCTTCAGCAGCTCAGCCACAATGGTGCAGGTGCTGGTGTTCTGCAGCGGGATGGCCTCAGGTAAATATGTGGCATAGTCTAGTAGGCCAAGGATATGCCAGAACCCAGCCTTGCTCTTGGGGAAGGGCCCAATCAGGTCCATGGTGACTTGCTCAAAGGGCACTCCCACCACGGGCAAGGGAAGTAAGGGTGCCTTCGACATCCCGGGATTGGCGGCCAACTGGCAGTCAGGGCATGAATGGCAATAGTCCCTTACCTCCCAGTGAACTCCTGGCCAACAGAAGTGGGATAAGACCTTAGCCAGGGTCTTTTCTTGTCCCAGGTGGCCAGCTGCAGGGATGTTGTGAGCGAGCTTCAGAACACTTCTCTGATGGCATCGGGGAACAACCAGCTGGGTCTGGACCTCCTGGGTCTGGGGGTCCCGCTCTACCTGATAGAGGCGATCAGCTGTAAGTTCAAACTGCAGCCACTGCAGTGCTCTCTGGGGGTCTACTACAGTCCCATTGACACGGGACACTTGGTTATAGGCATGCTCAAGGGTGGTTTCATCCGGCTGGTCTTGTGGGAAGTTGGACAGGGAGGTTCTCGCAGGGTCTTCCCCCGCTGGATCTGGGGGCCGGGTTTGGGTTTTCCCCTCTCTGTTCCTCTTCCTCTGGTTCATGGTGTCCCTCTTCACTGGCCTCAGGTCCCTGGTCTATCCCTGCATCTTGCCCTAGAGCTGTCAGGGGAGGAGTCCCCCGACGGCTGGCCTCCCAGAGAAGGTCATTAAAGCCTGGCCAGTACCGGCCAAGAATGACGGAATAGGCAACGGTGGGGGCCAACCCTACCATCATCTCCTTGGTCACCCCATTTATTGTTAGAAGTACCCGGGCCTGTGAACACAATTGAGTCAAATTTCTCATATGGTCCTTTTTGGGTTCAGGATGACTCCCTGCCGTATGAGGGTCTGCTCATTTCCCAAATCCAGGAGGGCCATGACTGACTTGGGGCCCACTTCCACTGGCATTGTCAGCTTTGGGGAGGATGGCTTGTGGGCTCGAGATTCCCTGGTTCAGATCTAGCCAAAGCTACAATCCATCTCTGGACAGTCCCACTGTAAGTGTCCAAAACGGCCACACATGAAGAAGGGCCCCACGTTTGAATGCGCTTACGGGGGCGCTGCTTCTAAAGGTGGGCTTCAATGATAATCTGGGCCTGCTGAGCTCAAAACTCCCCGAGAGGCATGCCCTGTGGATGATCGGGGGGGCGGGGTTGGGTTACGGACGTGGTTCTGTGAGTTGTAGATGCCCGGGTGCTGCTCAGGTCTGGATCTGTGTCTGGGTCTCTGGGTCAATGCTGGGGTCATCGCCCTAGTTGCAGTGCCCAGAGCCTGGGTCCCCGGCCTGATGGGATCTTCAGCATCCAAGAAGTCCTCCATCAAGGTGACAGCTGTGCTTAAAGTTTTTGGATGATGTCAGAGTACCTATGTCCTCCCGCGGGTCAGGAGAATCTGGGTGAATTGTTCCAGGGCCACTTGCTCGGTGACTTCTCCTGCTGAATGCCGCTCTGGGAGCAACTACCACCAACAGAGGTCCTTTATCTCATGGGCGATGGTGCGAGGTTGGGCCCCTGAAGGGTAGGCTGCCTTTCGGAGCCGCCAATGAAAGGTCTCAGGGGTAATATTCAGGGCGTCCAGGATGATCGTCTTCACCCACTTGTACTCTTGTGCATCTTCATTTGGCAGCCTCTAGTAGGCGGTCTGGGTGATTCCACTCAAGTATGGGGCCAAGAGGGTGGCCCACTGCTCCTGGGGCCACCCAGCCACCACAACGACCCGCTCAAAGGTCTCCAAGAACGCTTCTGGATCATCCTCTGGTCCCATCTTGGAGAGCCGGGCAGGCACCAGGGCCATGGTGGGGCTGACGGCCCCCCAGATCGGGGCACACTGGGTTGGGGTAGCAAGGTCGAGAGCTGTTGGAGGCACTGCTGCTGCAGCTACCGATGTTGCACCCCCAGTTCCCAAGGGGCTTGCTGTTGTTGGGCCCCAGCTGCTGCACCAGTTGTTGTTGCTGCTCGCTTTCGGCCAGGTACATAAGGAGCTTCTCCAGCTCCATCCTTTTCTCTCTTTCCCCCCTTCCCCCAAGAACTCATCGGGGCAGCCACGGGACCCCTTATCACAGGGGTCAGATCGATGCCCATATTCTCCACCAAGTGTAGTGGCTCAGTGCACTTCGGATCCTCAGGAAGCCACCCCACCTCACTATGTCACTGATACATCAACCGCTGTGGGGAATGAAGTGGTCTCTGCTCGATCAAGGCGGTGCAGCAAAGAGTCTGAGGCTCAGGCCTGTGTGCAGGTAAACAAACAATCAGTTAGCCCAGGCCCTGGATCCAGGAGGTGCAGCAAAGAGTCTGAGGCTCAGGCTTCTGTCCTGGGGAAGAGGAGACTGCCACCCCCCAGATTAGGGGGGATGCAGGCCCACCCACTCCACTGTATCCCAGCCCAGGACCCTAGCAGTGACAAAGCACTTTGTCACTGGGGATCCACACCGCATCACTCTGTCAGGTCCGATGGCAGTCTGGGCCAGTTGTCTGCTTCCTTCAGGTCTGAATCAGCTAGCGGCCACAGTGGCCCAGGCCAGTCCTCTGCTCCCTCAGCACCCAGCTCAGGAGGCCACAGGAGACATCTGGTCTTTCCAGTGGTTGCCTCCCTACTGAGCTTTCTGGGCCACCTTTTATACTTCCTGCCCCTCCCTCCCACTTCCTGGGGGAGGGGCAACTAGGCCCTGGTTCCACCCACCAGGGCTCAGTGTGGGGGCCCTACCACTCCAGGTCCTCGGGAGGCCTCACTACAGTCCTCATACTGTTTTTTTAATTTAGGGTATACGTATACTTTGAGCCTCTATTGTGTTTTGAAAAAGTTTCCATGCAGCTTGCAGGCATTTCACTCTTGTGACTCTTCCTTTTAATTTCTTTTATTTTGTGTAGTTCCCCTTTTTGAAGTTAAATGCTACTGTGGTGAGTTATTCTGGTGTTTTTCCCCCTACGAGGATGTTAATTTGAGTTACATTATAGTCACTATTATAAATCGGTTCAGCTATGTTCACCTCGTGGACCAGATCCCATGCACCACTCAAGACTAAATCAAGAATTGCCTCTCCTCTTGTTTCAGAGTAGCAGTCGTGTTAGTCTGTATCCGCAAAAAGAAAAGGAGGACTTGTGGCACCTCAGAGACTAACAAATTTATTTGAGCATAAGCTTTCATGAGCTACAGTTCACTTCATCAGATGCATGTGGTAGAAAATACAGTGGGGAGATTTTATATACACAGAGAACATAAAACAATGGGTGTTACTATACACACTGTAATGAGAGTGATCAGGTAAGGTGAGCTATTACCAGCAGGAGAGAAAAAAAAACAAACTTTGTAGTGATAATCAAGGTGGGCCATTTCCAGCAGTTGACAAGAACATGTGAGGAACAGTGGGGGGTGGGAGGGGGAAATAAACATGGGGAAATTGTTTTACTTTATGTAATGACACATCCACTCCCATTCTTTATTCAGGCCTAAGTCAATTGAATTCAGTTTGCAAATTAATTCCAATTCAGCAGTCTCTCGTTGGAGTCTGTTTTTGAAGTTTTTTTTGTTGAAGAATTGCCACTTTTAGGTTTGTAATCGAGTGACCAGACTGAAGTGTTCTCTGACTGGTTTTTGAATGTTATAATTCTTGATGTCTGATTTGTGTCCATTTATTCTTTTATGTAGAGACTGTCCAGTTTGGCTAATGTACATGGCAGGTAGGGGCATTGCTGGCACATGATGGCATATATTACATTAGTAGATGTGCAGGTGAACAAGCCTCTGATAGTGTGGCTGATGTGATTAGGCCCTATGATGGTGTCCCCTGAATAGGTATGTGGACACAGTTGGCAATGGGCTTTGTTGCAAGGATAGGTTCCTGGGTTAGTGTTTTTGTTGTATGGTGTGCGGTTGCTGGTGAGTATTTGCTTCAGGTTGGGGGGGCTGTCTATAAGCAAGGACTGGCCTGTCTCCCAAGATCTGTGAGAATGATGGGTAGTCCTTCAGGATAGGTTGTAGATCCTTGATGATGCGTTGGAGAGGTTTGAGTTGGGGGCTGAAGGTGATGGCTAGTGGCGTTCTCTTATTTTCTTTGTTGGGCCTGTCCTGTAGTAGGTAACTTCTGGGTACTCTTCTGGCTCTGTCAATCTGTTTCTTCACTTCAGCTGGTGGGTACTGTAGTTGTAAGAACGCTTGATAGAGATCTTGTAGGTGTTTGTCTCTGTCTGAGGGGTTGGAGCAAATGCGGTTGTATCGTAGAGCTTGGCTGTAGACAATGGATCGTGTGATGTGGTCTGGATGAAAGCTGGAGGCTTGTAGGTAAATATAGCGGTCAGTAGGTTTCCGGTATAGGGTGGTGTTTATGTGACCATCGCTTATTAGCACCATAGTGTCCAGGAAGTGGATCTCTTGTGTGGACTGGTCCAGGCTGAGGTTGATGGTGGGATGGAAATTGTTGACATTATGGCAGAATTCATCAAGGGCTTCTTTTCCATGGGTCCAGATGATGAAGATGTCATCGATGTAGTGCAAGTAGAGTAGGGATATTAGGGGACGAGAGCTGAGGAAGCATTGTTCTAAGTCAGCCATAAAAATGTTGGCATACTGTGGGGCCATGCGGGTACCCATAGCAGTGCCGCTGATTTGAAGGTATACATTGTCCCCAAATGTGAAATAGTTATGGGTGAGGACAAAGTCACAAAGTTCAGCCACAGGTTTTCTGTGACATTATCGGGGATACTGTTCCTGACGGCTTGTAGTCCATCTTTGTGTGGAACGTTGGTGTAGAGGGCTTCTACATCCATAGTGGCTAGGATGGTGTTTTCAGGAACATCACCGATGAGCTGCAGTTTCCTCAGGAAGTCAATGGTGTCTCGAAGATAGCTGGGAGTGCTGGTAGCGTAGGGCCTAAGGAGGGAGTCTACATAGCCAGACAATCCTGCTGTCAGGGTGCCAATGCCTGAGATGATGGGGCGTCCAGGATTTCCAGGTTTATGGATCTTGGGTAGCAGATAGAATACCCCTGCTCGGGGTTCTAGGGGTGTGTCTGTGCAGATTTGTTCTTGTGCTTTTTCAGGGACTTTCTTGAGCAGATGGTGTAGTTTCTTTTGGTAACTCTCAGTGGGATCAGAGAGTAATGGCTTGTAGAATGTGGTGTTGGAGAGCTGCCTAGCAGCCTCTTGTTCATATTCCGACTTATTCATCCTCTTGTGGGTTCCAGGAGTAGCTGCTTCAAGAAACAGTTATTAATGTTGTCTAGAAATGTTATCTCTGCATCCTGTCTTGAGGTGACATGTTACCAGTCAATATGGCGATAGTTAATCCCCCCACATTATTTCAGTTTTTGCAGTTTCTCTGATCTCCCTGAGCATTTCACAATTACCATTGCAATCTTGCATAGATGGGTGGTAGTATATTCCTACCGCTGTACTCTTATTTTTCATGGAATTTCTATCCATAGAGATTTTATGGTACTGTTTGATTCATTTAAGATTTTTATTATATTTGATTCTATGATTTCTTTCACATATAGTGCCCCAACCGCACCAGTATTACCTACTCTGTTATTCCTATATATTTTGTACTCTCGTATTACCATGTCCCATTGATCATCATTGTTCCACCAAAACATCAATAAATATTGCATTTGGCATTTTTAACTCCTCTCCTGCCCCAAATGCAGCTTTCATACATTTAGAGGTACTCTAAATATAGGCACTGCTACACCAGATCAGACCAAAGCTCCATCAAATCTGGCATCCTGAATCCTAGAGTTGCCTTTGCTTCATGCTTTAGAAGAAAGCAGCTCTCCCTCCCACCCCTGTGCCCCAATGCATCTGGTTAACTCTGTGCTCATGATAATTCCTGTGTGGCTCATGCACACACCTCAAGCAAATATAACACTTAGGCTACAGAACTACTTTGTGGTGAATTCCATTTCATTCAATACTTAAAGCTGACTGCCTGCCCTTTAGAAGCCTTAAAAAATAATGTTAGTGCGACAAAATGTGCCTGCGCTGTGCAGGAGGTCGGACTAGATGATCAGAATGGTCCCTTCTGACCTTAGTATCTATGAAAATAGCGTTGGCAACATTTTCAAACAGGGAGACAAAGCTGTTAATAACTTTTCCTGCATGGGCATTCCCCTGGCTGAAAGAGCACTCTGTTTCGCATGGACCTGCTCAGAGCCTGAGAAGAACACAGTGTACAGATTAGCTGAGACAGTGCCTTTCAGGAGTCCCCTCTCCACCAGAGGAGGAGGAATCAATACTTCTTAGTCAGATTAAGACAAAGGGTATGTCTACATTTAAAATGCTAGAGCTGTGCAGCTGCAATGCTTCAGTGTAGACACTACACGTCACTATGCTGACGGGAGGACATCTCCTGTTGGCGTAGGTAATCTACCTCCCTGAAAGGTAGTAGCTAGGTTGATGGTAGAATTCTTTTGTCCACCTAGTGTTCTCTGCACTGGGTTTGGCTGGTTTAGGTACATCTCTCAGGGGTAAGGATTTTTCACACCCCAGAGAGACTTAGCTCTACCAAAGTAAATTCCTAGTGTACACCAGGTCTAAGAAATGGCTTTACAAATAAGAACAGCAGGAACTCCACTGAAGGCCTGGGAGTTTTTTCATTGACTTCAGTGGGCATTGGTCTGGAGCTAACAACTAAGAGAATTGTTCTAAATGAGTGAACTTTTTCAGGTAGTGAGAAAGGGCCAGATTCTGATACATTTACACTGACCAGTGCCTCATACCATCAATAATTCCCCCAATGTCAATTAAACGACTTGTAGGCTAAGGTGCTACCTAATGTAAGGATACCAGAATCTGACACCAAGATCTCAGTCTGGCAAAGCAATTAAGTACATGCTTGACTTTAAGAGTACGAGTAATCCCTATGATGAGGTATTCATTCCCCCACCCCCCGAAGGGATGAAGGTGGCTCAGAATGAGCTAATTAACCTAGTAGACTTGACCTGGGGGAGACTTAGGCTTGACTGACAAACACTAATTGAAGCTGGAGCCCATCTGACCAGGAGCTTGTCTAAAGCCAGGACATGGGAATAGCAGAGGCTGCAGCCTGGAGATCTGCAGTCACACTCTGAACTTGGTGAAGAGAGAAAGAGGAAACTCTCCGGGGGTGTGGACACCCTGGGATCTTGACCCAAGGGAAGGGTTTACCCAGAGGGGTGGTGGTGGTGAAGAAAACCTGCAGAGGGTGGAGTAGGAAGACTCCCACGGACATGGCAGTGAGGATTGAGACAATGCAAGCCTTGGCTGCCAATTGTAGGGTCCCTGGGTTGGAACCTGGAGTAGTGGGCATGCCTGCATTCCCCTAACAGCCTCTTGGAAAGTGGCACAATCTTGAATGGGAAGACTGCCTGGAATGGCACCCAGACAGCTGGTCCAGTGAGACTATTACCTTGGAAGGGGAAAACTATGTAGTGACCTGGCCAAAGGGCTGAGTCACAAAGAGGAAGCACTGTGATTCCTACAGAGCAAGAGGGGCTACGTTGCAAGTGAAGGAAGAAGGCAGAGCTAAATGGGCAGAGCTAATTCCCAGACGCAGCCATTGGGGGATGCCAGAGCAGGGAATAGATCTCTCCCCTCCTGCATTACAGTCCCATTGAAGTCAAGTAGTCACATGCTTAAAGTTAAACACACATTTAAGTGAACAAATATGATGATAAAATCAAACCAACCCTCCCCTCGCCCAAAGGTGGAGCATATTTCCATAATGTGTTCTATATTAATTACACTACAGTATTTGAAACTTCAGCGTATGCTGTAGTGTATTTAATAAAAAGAATGAAATCTCAAATAATATGAAATGTCATTGCAGCATCTGCTATTACATCTTTACTGTGAGCTGGAAATTAGCCAAAGGGTAGATTGGTGAGGGTCCACTTGACAGCATTCAGTATTAATACTTTGCATTTCTTTAGCACTTTTCAAGTAAAGATGTTAGAGCACTTTACAAACATGAATGCAATCAGCCTCCCACTACCCCGTGAAGAAAGTTTATTATCCAAGGTTATCAATGGAGAAAATGTATCTAGATGGCTTAAAAAAATACCTCAGAAAACTGAATATGGTATCTCCCCCATCTCTCTGTAGCCTCCTCTTGTTGTCTCTTGTCTTATACGTACGTTTTGAGCTCTTCATCTTTTTGTTCTGTTTTGTACAGCACCTAGCACAGTGGGATCCTGGTCGATAACGTGGGCTCCTAGGTGCTATCACAGGACAACTAACAAACACAAATAGTATCTCATTCTTTGATTGTTACATTAATTTACTTGCCATTCACAAAACATCATGGTCAGTTTTCAAAGTGACTGGAGATTTTGGGTGTCTCAATTTTTGGGTGCCCAATTAGATACACTTAAATGGGCTTCATTTGCAGGAAATGCTCAGCACCTGCCCTCTGAAAATATGCCTCCTCAAGGGTCTCAAGTTACGCATTCAAAAATGACACCACCGAAAGTCATTAGTCACTGAAAACATATGGCAGTAATACACACTAGATATTAACCAGCCTGACTGGACAAGGCAGCGAGGTGCTATGAAACTGCTATTGTGCAAGGACTCCTGCTTTATGTATTGGTATTGCATGCATTGTACTGGTTCTGTATGGATTTGTTATCACTGGAAAAGGCCCAGACAAATACATAAAAGCATTGCAGTGCTTTGTATATGCAGCAAAAACAACAACTCAAGAAAGTTGCACTGACAGTTTGAAAGCTCACCTGAGATACATGTAGATTTATTTTTAAAACATTTCTTTATAAAACCAAGAATATGGCAAATATTTTTGTTCAATAAACTTATGACTCAGTTCACCAGCCTGGCCAATGCACATTGTAGGCTAAATTCTCTTTCAGCTATTTTTCTATTGAAATTAATTATAAGGCTGTTCAGCAATGAGATGTCAGTCTCCTCCCGGAAAGGGCCACTTGCCTAGAGTGAAGAAGGAGAGACTCTTCTGGCCTAAACACTTGTTTCATGTTGCTGTTATCCAGATATGCGGAATGGGGTTCCCAAGGCATCAGTTGTATCTTATTGCTTCAGATTATGCTTTTCTCAGCTGTCCTGTCTCTTGTTGATGTTCCCTGATCACGGTTCATTTATCTTCCTTGGGTGAAATCCTAGCCACACTGAAGGCACTGGGAGTTTTGTCACTGACTTCAATGGAGCCATGATTTCACCCCTTAAGTTTAGCTATAGACCTCAGAGAAAACATTACTGTGTAATTAAACACAACTGAAAAATCATTCTCTGATCTTTTACTAAATGCAGGAGGGAGTTACCGCAAAGTGATTAATACTGTTCACTTTGAGCAAGAAACTCTTTCAGAGCCATTTAGCATGCTTGGGGACTAACAGGACGATTCTGATAAATGCAAGACCAGGGAGCGTTTGTGCAAAACTTACAGCAGAGTGTGACTATTTTTGGTGCTGCTCAAATAACGTTTTTAAAGGTTTCCTCTGCTATTAATCTTACAACAGCATAATAACAGTGGAGTTAGCAGACCTGGGTTCTGTTTCTGAATGTGCTATTGACTTACTACGTGACCTTCTATAAGTTATGGAAACCCTCTGTGCCTCAGTTTCCCCATCTGAAAAGTGGAAATGAGATAACTTGCCCTTCTTTGCAAAGTACTTTAAGGTCTAGGGATGGAAAGGTCTGTATAAGTGCTAAATATTATTACTGGTCATAGTTTCAAATTTGTGTGCCTACAATCAGGCTCCTGAATTCCCATTTGGGCACCTACATAAATGGGTTGAGAAAAGGCTGCTCAGTACTTTGAAAATCAGGCTATTTACTTAGGGTCAGGTTTTTGAAAGTGCTTAAGAGCTTAGGAGCACAAGTCTCACTGACTTCCTTAGGCATTTATGAACATCCAGCCCCAAGATGCCAAAATATGGATTTAGGAGCTTAGTTTAGAAACCGTAGTTTGAAAATTTTTGCCCATTGGAGGTGATAGTGAAGGGTTAAATATTTGTGAACTGGACACTTTCTCAAAAGGAAAAACTGTTTTGCTAAAGGTAATAATTAATTAATATGGAAGACCTCAGAGGAGAGAGATTTTTTTCCAGTACTATAGTTATCAAAATGTAGAAATATACCTCTCTGGGTTCAGCACAAATGTTTCTAGTAGAAGCGTGGCAGTCTTTTAAAAATTTAAGTAGAAGGTTGTGTGTTCAAATTCTCTTTTTAATATCAATCACCAAAATAAAACAAGCAGAGCACAGGACTACTGTACATAGTCTGCTGAGCTGCTATGAATATCAGAATGTGGCATGCGCTAGATAAAAAGGTCATTAGAACTCAGGTCTTGTATTTAGGAAGTGAAGAAAATAATTGAGGCAAAAAGGATCTCCATGGGAACAAGAAACAATACTGCACAATCCTTTTACACTGGCAACCTAAGTCTCTCTCTCGTCCTCCCCTTCTAAAGAAGATGGCTTACAGCAAAATCAATTTGTGTCCGTGAGACAGGAAACATGATCGCAATCATTTTTGCAGCATCTTTCATAAGACATTTGGATATGAACTCGTTCTTTACAGTATTCTTAGACCATCCCTTGACAATAAGCATTTCTAAAATATGACGGTCTTTAATCCTAACATTACTAAACGTCACACACACGCCCTCTGGTAAACTACTACTTAAGAAACTTGATCCCCAAGGCATCTTTTCCAATGCAAGGCCAAGTCCTGTGAATATTTTCTGCACGAGGTTCAGTGTTATTTTTGAAAATAATTTTAAATATCATTCCTCTTTATAACAGAGTGCGTGTGTTTCACAACTTTGCTAAAACAGCTCTAGACTGGTGCTGAAAAATATAAATGAAAGTAAAATGAAAATAATTTAACTCAGCTCACCACTTGTAGAATGAAATTACGAAAAGGGGAGGGGGAGGTTTTTCTAAAGTTGATAAACTGCTATGAAAAGTACATTACAGAAGTTTAAATAAACTGGGATTCTATCTGAGAGACAGTAGAACCAGGCATAGTTAATTTGGAACCTACATAAGCAAAACAATGACCAATTGCACCTGGAGAAAAGGGATATAGGGGAAAAGTACATGAGAAAAATCTGGGTCTGCATTAGAAAAATCCACTGACATGAGCAGCTCCCTTGGATATATTGCTGAAACTATAAATATTATCATTTCCATCCTAAGTTCTGTCATCTTCATTGAACTGTTCAGCCTCTTGAAGTTTAACATGGCCCAAACTCTACTTCAGTGTCTTTATAGTAAGAAAAAAGCTGGGCAGAGCCGTGAGGATCTCTCTTCAGACAGAGACAGCTTCTCTTACTTCTCATTCTAAGTGGTGCGCTATCTCTGGTAGTGTTGTTTGAAATGTGGCAACATCCCTTGAAGCTGAGTAGACTAAGAAGGAGACGGGTGCTCCAGAGAATAACATGCTTCAGCGTGTCCAGTATCCACTTGCCTGAAGTTGAACAGAACTAGGCAGATGAGTAGTGGGCCTCCCAGGCCAGTTTCTGAACAAAGGGCCCAGGTGCATTCATACAGAGGGAAAAGTAGGACCTATTCCTTGACCAGGGTTGCCCTGTTGCTTCAGATCTTACCCCTGAAATAAGAGAAATCCCTTCTCTGGTACCTTTTCTGTAGGTAGTGATGAAAGGAGCTTCTGCCTCTGCACAGAGTTCTTGAATTTTGCCAGAGGGTGGCATAAATACCATGGCTTGTTTGTGTTGTTGGCTACCCCGATAGAGCTGGGTTGGTGAGGTTCTGTGGGCTGCAATGCACAGGAGGTCAGACTAGATGATCATGAGGGTCCCCTCTGGCCTTAAAGTCTATGAGCTCTTCCCCACAAAGGATTCCACTGGAGAATTCTGAGGCACAGAGGAATTGCTGTCAAGTAATGAGTCCAAAGTTTAAGATAGAGCTGGTGCCTGGTACTCTAACTTCCATGGCTCTCACTGGATGCCTAACAGAGTCTATCACAGACTTCAGAGATAAATTGTTTATAGCGTTGATATGAATTTGACATGATTGCAGATGTGGAGGCTTTTGTGTCATTGCATCAGAACAATGTGGGTATAGTGAAACATGGTTGCCAGTGAGGCTTTAGAGTCCACTTCAAAGTCCCTTTTATCTTCTTCACTGTGGGGTCTTTGAGGAAGAATCCCCCTCAACCGGGATGTTCAAGTCAGGGCAGGCAGGGAGCAGTTGTGCCAGAGAACCTCTTCTGCAGATCCTCAGAGGGTCTCCTTGCAGATGGAGCAATTCAGCTTTCTGCTTGCTCTGTTTAGCATGCTCCACCATGGTTGGGAGGAGACTTAAAAGGCACTCTGGAGAGCAAAACCCAACAAACCTCTGTCCCCTAAGGGAGACCAGAGACCAGGGGAAAAGACGTTGCTTGCTACTGCCCGAACAATCAGCTTTAAAAACTAGGATGGCAATGACAAGGTGGGAGCACTGAAACCATCACTCAGAATCTGGTTTAAGTGCAGAAGGGCCAAGCCCCACAAACAAGTGAACTGCCTCCAGTATCTGTGAGGAGAGGCACAATCTAAATGTCTCAGACTGGGGGATATGTTGGGATTCACAATAATATTTTATGGCTGAAATTGATGGAAGCTAGTTAGAAATACGTTGGTGATTGTTAGCTTTGGAATATCTGATTTAAGTTGGGGTTGGTCCTGCTTTGAGCATGGAGTTGGACTTGATGACTTCCTGAGATCTCTTCCAACCCTAATCTTCTATGATTCTATGGTATGTTGCTTGAGGGAAGCCAACAAAGAAAATTTTAGCAATGAACAAAGATGGTACCCCAAGAAATGGTTCCTAAATCTAATGTTTTGGCAAAACATATTGTAGTTAATCATTGGCTGTGTGTGTGTTCTTTCTGTGTGCTGTCCAGCTCTGCGCAGATAGCCAACACAGCAGATCTCGATCAAACTGCCCACAAAGATCACTGACCTGTTTCAGTAGCGAAGGTGCCTGGCCAGGTTTATTGTCAACAAAGCATGGTCCTATAGATGCTACAGGACCCTTAAGACATGTATGCCTATTACAATGGACCAGCTCAGTGAATGGCAGGACTTTCCATTCCCCCCCTCGGCCAGCCAAAGACATGCCCTCTGAGATCCCTCTTTATACACTGATACTAGCAAGTTATGTAGTGCCCCTCTGACATCAGTTACTCCCTTTTACCTTGTAGATGTTGGTTTGATCAAAACATCTCTATCCATCACCCTGTTATCCTGACTTTATCTTTAAGAGGAGTCAGTGTATCCTTGTATATCTTTGGGGAGTGTGTTTACACCATAACCTTGTATCGGGGTGTTCTGGTACTACCCTTCTGGAATGTGTTTGCATGAGTGTCCTGTGCCAAGTACTTTTCAGGAATGTCTGTGTTTTTGCAGTGCCAGCCCTGTTCTTGCCAGATTCTGTGAACTTGCAAGCAGACATGTTTTGTAACAGAGCCTGACTTCTGCTCACAATCTGACTTTTGCTAACTTTGCTTTATACCAGCAAGGATTGACCACTACTGTAGTTCAGGCTTCAGGCCTCATATACAAGACCTCATGTATTAGGCTCTCTTTGTACTACACATATCATGGCGCAAGCCTAGGACAGAATGAAATTAATCTGAGACACGGAAGAAACAGTTAAAAGACAAATTTGTTTGCACAATCACAAGTACGTTTTTATCCCAGGGAATTTTCAAGTCGAGCAATTAACTACGATTTGCAGAGCTCACCTATCATGGCCAGTGCTAGTTGCTTATTAGCTACAATACAAAAGGAGTACTTGTGGCACCTTAGAGATTAACAAATTTATTTGAGCATAAGCTTTTGTGAGCTACAGCTCACTTCATCGGATGCATTCAGTGGAAAATACAGTGGGGAGATTTATATACATAGAGAACATGAAACAATGGGTGTTACCATACACACTGTAACCAGAGTGATCACTTAAGGTGAGCTATTACCAGCAGGAGAGGGGGGTGCGGGGGAGAAGGGAAACCTTTTGTAGTGATAATTAAGGTGGGCCATTTCCAACAGTTGACAAGAACGTCTGAGGAAGAGTGGGGGATGGGGGTGGGGGATTAAAACTATTTCCCCATGTTTACCCCCACCCCCATCCCCCACTCTTCCTCAGACATTCTTGTCAACTGCTGGAAATGGCCCACCTTGATTATCACTACAAAAGGTCTCTTCCCCCGCCCCCCGCTCTCCTGCTGGTAATAGCTCACCTTAAGTGATCACTCTGGTTACAGTGTGTATGGTAACACCCATTGTTTCATGTTCTCTATGAATATAAATCTCCCCACTGTATTTTCCACTGAATGCATCCGATGAAGTGAGCTGTAGCTCACGAAAGCTTATGCTCAAATAAATTTGTTAGTCTCTAAGGTACCACAAGTCCTCCTTTTCTTTTTGAGAATACAGACTAACACGGCTGTTACTCTGAAACCTAGCTACAATACAGTTACTATTATCTTTGAAGCACAGGGCCATATTCTCAGATCCCTTTTTATCCCAGTTCCATAATCTGGCTAACTTGCCAACTGAGAATGGGAATTCTCAGCTGATGTAAAGCTGGCTCCTATGTCAATTGCCCTAAACCCAGCAAAGGGGGCAAAGCAGAACTCTCTGCTTTCCTACATCAATTTTCAGCTGAGGTGTTGTCCTTTAAATAGCATAACTTATTACATGTGCTTTCTACAATCTTTAGTGCTTTCAAAGTTAATTTTCATGCTACTGGAGAGAGCTGAATTTCTTTGACTTTAGACAGCCGTTTGACTAGTGAATTCACTGTTGTGAAGGTAAAGCCTTTGGTCCTGGTCTCATCAGAATTCACAAACTAAGGAGGGTGAGGCATCATCAGCACATCAATGCAAAGACAAAAGAAAACCTAGAATCCTGCTGGAGGAGGGACTGGTCATTCAACAAGTGGCATTCTTCCCTCTGCAGTTGTACTGATTGAATATCTCAAGTAAGATATTAAGGGAAATTTGTTGTTGAGATGCTAATTCTAGGAAGTGTCATAAAACAGAGGTTGTGTCCACCTGTGGTTAAGTATTCCTAAAGAAATTTTCTCAATAGAATGGTGTTGATCTCAATATCTTGGCCAACTTCCATTTGTGTGATTACTTTGTGCCCTTTTAAAATTATACCCACATTTCAAATGAATGCAGTGTTATTCCCTTGCTGTCGTTAACTGTGGTGCTGTGGGATGTTAGAACGGATGACATGTTCTATTCCTGAGGTAGTGCATTTCAGTGATGGGTAAAGAGACTATTGTTTATACAAAAAAATTTAAAATGGCAACCTACAGTCTGCACCACATAAACAACCTGACTTCTCTTGAATTCCACAAAATATTCCATATAGATCTGATACAACAAGCCCACAGAAATTGGAGTAGACAATCCTAAATTAGATTCTGAAAGTAGTGAAAGACAAAAAATGCAGATGTTACAAACAATCCATTTATTGGGTTTTAAACTAGGTACACAATTGAAATAATTTTGGCACTACACTATGCAGTGGTTACATCTGTGTGCTGACACTTAGTAAATACTGTACTAGGAACATTGCTGTGCTTTAAAATTGTATTGAGTCACTCAATCAGCAGGTACATATTTCAAAATGTGTTGTAGTGTTCCTGTAAGGAAGACTGTACAGGTTGTGTGAAAGATGAAACACATCAACTTGTGAACTATTTCATTGTAGGAGGTACCTTGCATTCTGTAATCTAATCACATCAAAACATGTGATGTTAGCATTTAAAGATGGTCACAAATGTTGCATTAAAATCCTCATCAGATGTAGTCACGAGAAAAATGAAAACTAAAACAAAATAAAATTTCTGCCTTTTAAACAAGGAACGATGTTTTGCTAAAGAAAATAATTTAAAAAACACTAATGGCATTTGATTTGATACAAAAGCCAGAA
Source organism: Dermochelys coriacea (assembly GCF_009764565.3). Taxonomy (NCBI): domain Eukaryota; kingdom Metazoa; phylum Chordata; order Testudines; family Dermochelyidae; genus Dermochelys; species Dermochelys coriacea. The sequence continues at coordinate 180,085,323 of NC_050070.1, read as the reverse complement.
GCACTATAGTATTAACATTGAAGCGTCAATTTTTACAAATTAATCTCACAATGATGTTATGTAAAAGGTTGCAAACTGTACAATGTCTTCCTAAAGCAATGCCTCTACAATTTATACAATCTTTTACATCTATGTAACACATATTAAACATGTCGTTAAATAGCCAATAGATATCAGTCTCTGAACAAACTTGAAGGCAAAAAAACAAAACCAAAAACAGAACTTCCACAATCTTAGCAGTCTTCCATTTATGCAAGGTATGCTTCTCCAAATAGTGACTAATAGTATTTTTAATGAGAATATTCTGTTAAAAAAATTCAGCCATTCAGTGCTTTTACACACTGTACATACTCTTCAGTCTTTGAATTAAAACATTGCTTGATAGCAAAAAATTCATATCTATGGGCTCTATTCATCTGAAAAGATCCACAGCCTTCCACCTTTCAGAAGCTGCGGATGGCCATGGGTTTAAGTAGTGCACCTGGTCAGATTACCTCCTAAAACTTGGCCAGGCCATGGAAATTGCCCCACTTTCCATAGTACTGATCTAGGCTGCAGAGGACAGAATGGATATTTACATTTCCATAGAAGGTCAGATTTAAAAGGGTAGTCCAACTCTCAGATGGATTAAATGGTACAGAGTTTGTCACCTAATGGGTACTTGAAAGCAAGCAGTGAAAAAAAATCCTTTGAGAAAAATAGGTTCTTGGCCTCTTGTCATGGGAGTAGGTGGGTTTGAGGTTCATAGGTACCAGCTCCTGCAGGTTGATACGATAAAAAACGTCAACCAAAACTGGAGCACTTCCCTTAGAATGTTCAGACTTGCAGTCGTGTGTGCTCTGCAAATCCATTGACGTAAAAAATGAGTGGGCACATGGAATAAGAAAGAGAAAGGAGGAGATGGGTGGTATAAGCCAGTGAGTAGAGATTGAAGGTGGTAAGGTTGTATAATGCAAGTCCATGACAGTACACTTTGAAACAAGTAATGATCTGGCCCCGCAGATGCAGTAATGGAAGAACGCAGGGCTCCCATAGCTACTCCCTGTAGAGTTGTAATTTGTGATGAATAGAGCTCTGTTAGGACCTAATATTTGTATTTTAAAAATGGTTTTGATTAGGCATCAGGATTTCCAAGACTAAAAGTTCCATACACAATAAATTAGTTTTGAGTTTCCTTTATTTTTGCAGAAATGTTTTCTAGGTCCTCATTTTTTCCAAGAAGAACCTGAAAATAGAAATAATTAAAAACAAGATTATATCTTCATCCATGTTCTCGTGATATTACAGAAAATGATGATTAAAAATGTCCCTTGCAGGCTAGCACAGTAGCCCAGTCACAACACACATCATTCCCATGCAAGAGATCAGGGTTCAAATTCAAGTCTGATTCCTTGTTCTGCAGGTCAACAAGGACTAGGAACACCGTGAATGTGGTATGCTCAGTCTCAAGGTACCTTGTGTCTCTCTAGTGATGCTCCTCTGACAGAAATGCAGAGGGCAGCTTATGGGCTGAGAAGGTTTGGGAGCAAAGGGAGTGTTGATAAAACTTCTTTTCTTCTGACGTCCTAGACTTTTAGTTTATTGTGTATTCCCTTATTTTTGTTTGAATAAAGTAAAGATAAACAGCAGGTCACTAAAAGCAGAGTTTTCAACCAACAGAAGATACTCCACTGAGCATTGATAGGGACTTCATTTGGAGGGAACGCTTTTCCCTGGATCTGGGACCTTCTTTCCTTCACTTTGACTGGATGGCTAGAGTGGATATCATAAAATGGCAATGTTTTCTAATTTAAACCAAAATAAATGCAGCCTTACCTATTTAAGCATAATAGCATGGTGATACTAAGAGGTCTGTAAGGACAAGCAGCTGGTCATCAGTGAACTGCTGTTTGTGCTCCTGCCAGTTGTCATGGTGTGTCCTCCGGAAATTGGACAGTGTTTTCTTTACTGTCATCTGTGTAGCAGGCAACAAAAAAATTAGATCTGTATTAATTTTTGATATTTTTTAAAAATTGTTTCACATCTGTGGAAAGTTTCCCTAAATGGGATAACAAATATCCAAAACATTTCCCTAAATGGGATAGCAAATAACAAAAGTAAGAGAGGGTTAATCACCTTGTGCAGTAACTGAGGTTCTTTGAGATGTGGGTGCTCCACTTTAGGTGACTGTGCACCCTGCGCCTCTAGTCGGAGAATTTTGACAGAAATACTTGGCTGGGCCACACATGCGCTCTCCCAGTCTCGCGCCGGCAGCGGCAATTAACTAGTGCTGTGCAGCCCCCTCACTCCCCCAGTTCCTTCTCTACCACAGAGGAATTATTTAGAACACCGAAGTAGAGGGGAGGAGGGTGGGCAGTAGAACACCCACAGGGACAACCATCTTGAAAAACCTCACTTACTGCACAAGGTGAGTAACCCTCTCCTTCTTCAAGTGGAGTCCCTGTGAGTGCTCCACTTTAGGTGACTGTAGGGCAGTGCCCCTCAGGGGAAAGGAGAGAAATTTGGAGTTAGGTCTGAATGTACGATAAGACAATGTGTCCCAGCCGAGTGTCAGAGGCTGAGACCCGATGGATGATGTAGTGTTGAATGAATGTGTGATGAGAAGTCCAAGTAGCTGTACTGCACATGTCGGTAATAGGCACATTGTGCAGGAAGGTAACCGATGTGGCTACAGATCTTGTGGAGTATGTTCTAATCCTTGAGGGGGGGTTGTAGGTCATGTTGTCGGTAACAGAGCTGAATGTAATCTGAAATTCATCTGGAAAGTCTCTGCTTAGAGATGGATTTTCCTTTGGAATGGTCCAAGGTAGGGAAGAACAATTTAAGAGTTTTCCTGAATGATTTGGTCTGTTCAAGATAAAAGGCTAGTGCCTGTCTAACGTCAAGGGTGTGGAAAACAGCTTCTTGCCTGTACTTGTGAGGTTTAGGGAAGAATGTGAGAAGATGGATAGGCTGATTGATGTGGAAAGAAGAAAGGACTTTAGGCAAAAATTTGGGGTTAGGTCAGAGTGACCTTGTTTTTAAAAAAAAAAAAAAAAAACAACCCACATAGGGTGGTCCAGCCGTAAGACCAGAAATTTCTCCCATACGATGGCAACTAGGAAGGCCGCCTTCATGGAAAGATGTAGAAGAGAACACATGGCCAACGGTTCAAACAGGGCGGTTCTGAGAGATCAAAGCACTAAAGTCAGATCCTACGGGGGTGTTGGGGCTCTGGGTTCTGGGTAGAGACTGTGCACTCCCTGCAGGAATCTTTTGGTAATCGGGTGAGCAAAGACTGAAATGCTGTTCACTTTGTCATGGAATGTTGTAATGGCTGCCAAGTGCACCCGCAATGAACTCACTGAAAGGCCAGATTTCTTAAGGTAGTCCATGACCACTGGTATGGGAGAGATGGTGGCGTCGATTTTTTTTTTTTTAGGCACTACGTGTGGAATCTCTTCCATTTATGTAGGTATGTAGCGGGTGTAGTAGGCCTTCTGCTGTTTAGCAGGATGTCTTTAACACCCTCAGAGCAAGTTATCTCCTTTGCCATGGAACCATTGAGGAGCCAGGATTTGAGATGGAGCAACTCCAGGTTTGGACGGAGAGTCTGACTTGCATCCTAAGAGAGGAGATTTGGAAGAAGTGGAAGCCAGGGGCATGATGACATCTGTTTCAGGTATGGGTGCCAGGTTTGTCTGGGCCATGCTGGTGCTATCAGAATGACTCTGGCTTGATGGATTCTGATCTTGTCCAGGATCCTGGACAGCACTATGGTACGAGGAAAAGTATACAGGAGGGGTATGTGTCACAGAATGAAAAATGCATCGCTGCTGGATCCTGATCCCAGACCCACTCTGGGACTGGACATTTGCTGTTTTGTTTTGTGCTGAACAGGTCTATCGCGGGGAACCCCCATAGCTGCAATATGCTTTGGATCACGCAGGTTTGATTGCCCACTTGTGGTCATTTGAGAACCTTCAACTTAATGTGTTGGCTGTGCTATTCTGAGACCCCCGGCAGGTAGGTGGCAGATATGGTGACTGTGTGTTGTATGCACCATGTCTAGAGTTTTATGGCCTCCATACATAGGGAGTGTGATCTTACTCCTCCCTGTTTATTTATGTAGAACATGCAGGCTACATTGTCCATCATGATCTGTATATTTTTGTCTTTAATCAGAGGCATGAAATGTGCACAGGCATTGCGAACTGCGAGTAATTCCTATACATTGATGTGGAGTGTTGATTAGGAAGGAGATCATCTTCCCTGTACTGTGAGCTTATGTAGGTGGGCACCCCACCCCAGTAGAGAGGCATCCGTTGTGATTATCGATTTGGGAGGAGGCTGAAGGAAAGGGACACTTGCGCAGATGTTGTGTGGGTGAGTTCACCATTGTAGTGAGTCCTTGACCTTTGTTGGCATACTCAGAAGTTTGTTCAAATTGCATTTGTGTGGTGTGAACACCATCTTGAGCCAACACTGCAAGCAGTGCATGTACAATCTGGCATGTTTCACCATGTATATAGTCACTACCATGTGATCTAGTAGCTGAAAACAGGTCTTGGCCGATATCCTTGGGCGGTGCACTGCGGTACTGATGTGGTTTGTTAGAGTGGTGGATCTCTGAAGAGGTAATGATGCTGTCGCTTCTAGAGAATTTAGATGTGCGCCGATTAAGTCCAGTTTCTGGACTGGCGTTAATCTGGAATTTTGGACTTTTATTTGTATACTGAGACTGTTGAAGAGTGACGTTGTCTGGTGCATGACTGTGATGGCTTCTGCCCAAGTGTGAGCCTTGATTAGATGGTCGTCTAAGTAGGGGTATATATCATGACCCAGTGCTTGCGAAGGTGGGCTGTGGCCACAGCAAGGACTTTGGAAAATACTCAGGGGGCCATGGAGAGGCCAAAGGATAGTACTGTATATTGCAAATGGTCCTGTCCTAGTATGAATCAAAGAAATTTGTTCTGCATAGGGCTTATTGTAATGTGAAAATATGCATCTTTCAGGTTAAGGGCTGCAAACCAATCCCTTTGTTCCAGTGCTGGAATGATTGTAGCTAACATAACCATCCTGAATGTTGTGTTCTGATTAATTTGTTTAACTTCCTGAGATCGAGGATGGGTCTCCACCCTCCAGACTTCTTTCGGGTTAAAAAATAATGAGAATAGAATCACAGAACTGGAAGGGACCTCAAAAGGTCATCTAGTCCAGTCCCCTGCACTTGTGGCAGGATTAAGTATTATCTAGACCATTCCTGACAGGTAGAAGCCCTTCCCTCTATGATGTACCAGAACTGTGTCTACTGCGCCCAGTTGTAGGAGATGCTCCACTTCCTGTCTCAGGAAGGGCTCATGAAAGGGGTCCCTGAAGAGGGACAGGGAGGAATGGAGAGGAACTGGAGGGCATAGCCAGACTTGATGATTTATAGTACCCATCTGACAGAAGTGATGGTTCACCAGTTTGGATAGAACTGTATTAAACAACTGGTAAAGGGATGATTGGTGGGAAGTCTGGCAGCAAGTTGTTGGCAGCAAAAGTCGGGTGGAGGTCTGGTAAGCCCTTGACCAAACCTTCAAATCTGCTGTTTAGAGGTTGATTGTTGAGATGTGGTGGGTTGGGAGGAGCTTGGTCTGCGTCTGAGTGGTCTCTATCTATCCCTCTGGTTACTGTATTGTCTTGGCTGCTGTGTGTACGATGATCCTTGCCGCCGTGTCAGTAGAGTCCAAAGAGGCTTTGAGGACAGTTCTAGCCAAGAGGTGGCCCTTGGAAATGAGCGATGTAAACTGCTCTCTTTTGTCCTCTGGTATGTAGTCAATAAAGTCAGAAAATTTGGAAGCGTTTTTATGGTCATACTTCACCATAAATGCTTCATAATTAGTGATCCGGAAGTGTAGTGTTGTTGATGAATAGGCCTTGTGGCCGAGTAAGTCCAATCTTTTCCACTCTATCATAATGGGTGGTTCTAGAGTAATGCTGTTTGCCCCATTTGTTGACTGCATCAATTGCCAATGAATTTGTCTGAGGGCATGTGAATAGAGATTCCATCCCTTTCGAAAGGATGTAAATATTTTTTGTCTGAACTCTTACATGTGGGTGGGATGGTAGTAGGGGTCTGCCAGATGTTTGTGGCGGATTCCATGATTGCTGAGTTAATCTGAAGGGCAATCTTGGAGGAAGTGACATTTGAAGTATATCCAAGAGCTTGTGACGTGACTCGGAGATCTCCTCTAGGGTTTTCTGGAGTGTCTCTGCTATTCTTTTGAAGAGCTCCTGGAAATTCCTGAAATCAACTCCAGCAGTAGGCGTAAGGGACATAATAGTCTCATCCAGTGACAATGAAGTGCAGGTGCAGGAGCTGCTTCCTAAGCTAAACCTTCTTCCCTCTCCTCAACACTGTTTGGGAGGGGTAGCTGGTGACACTGTGGATAGTGGTGAAGAGTGCCTATGTACCTCCATGGTGCCACTTAGGGGTCTGGGGTAAAACTGTCTATAAGCTGCCCATGGGTCCCAGAATGCCCATTCAGATGGGAAGGGCATGGGGCTCCCAGGGGTGACCATACCACCCTTGAAATTCAGACGCTGGTGTAGGCTTAGGGAGTTCCTGATGTGTGGACCGAACACTGCCTTGCATAAGTGAAGAGTGTTGGGAGGAGAAAACCTCCCCCTTCTTCATCTTCATCCTCCTTGCTAGAGATAGGAGGAGCGACTGTGGTTGGTGGAGGGAGCGGTAGCGAAAGTACTGAAGAAGTATCGGTACCAAGGAGAGACTATTCTGGTACTGGGACAATTGTCAGGTCCTTTGGAGCAAGAAACTCTTGAGGATGTGGTACTGATGAAGGTACCTCTGTGAAAGGCGGTTGTGATAAATGAAGGGCGGGGGGGGGGGTAGCTCCCTTTTATGGGCACCCAGCCAGCCAGCCAGTCAGCCAGCTATAAAGTCCCTCTTGGTGTCTGTTCCCTGCTTGCTTTACCTGTAAAGGGTTAACAAAGTCCCCCAGATAAAGGAAAGGGAGTGGGCACCTGACCAAAAGAGAGCCAATGGGAAGGCTAGAACTTTTTAAAATGGAAAAAAACTTCCCCTTTCTCTCTGTTATTGTTCTCCAGGAAAGAGGGGAACAGGGAGCAATTATGCTATGAGAAGCTTTAAGCCAGGTATGATCATAGATACCTAGAACTATTTATTTGGAACCCCCAGATGTGTAAGCAGATTAGGAATGTTTAGAAAGACGCGATTAGGTTATTTCTTATTAGCTTGTGGACTCTGTGCTAACCCCAGATGCTTCTGTTTGCTTGTAACCTTTAAACTGAACCCCCAAGAAATTTTGGGTGCTTAATTTTTGGAATTGTTTTTTTTAAATCTAGCAAAAGCCTAAGTTCCACATGTATTTTCTTTCTTTTTGTTTTTAATAAAATTTACCTTTTTTAAGAACAGGATTGGATTTTTGGTGTTCGAAGAGGTTTGTGCATATGATGTTTAATTATGTAAGGGGACTGTTGCCCCCTTACTAACATTCAGTGGGGTTGTTTTAGTTGCTAGCTCCCAGTACTAAAAAGGGGGAAGGATCAATGGAGAATCAGGACCCTGAGACTGACAGTCCCCAGGAACAATGGGGAGAGGCCAATGCTCCAGGTCAGCCTGAATGACAGGGCAGGCAGGCTAATCAGGGAGTCAGAAGGCCAGGGAGGTCCTGTCCTCCGTGTAAGCTGGAATTGCCTGCATCAGACAGAGTGGGGCTGAGTTAAGGAGAAAGCAGGGGCCCGAGCTGAGCTGGGCCGGATCCAGAGGGACCAGAAAAGCAGCCCAGAGAGAGCAGACCCTGTCCTGGGAGCAGAGCTGCAGCCCCAAAGCCAGAGGCACAGCCCAGAGAGAGCAGACTTGCCCTGGGAGGAGAGTTGCAGCAACCAGAGCCACAGGGGCCAGAAAAGCAGCCCACAAAGCAGGTCAGTGCTGGGAGCAGAGTCAAAGAAGCAGCCTGCAGAGCAGACCTATCCTGGGAGCAGATCTGTAGCAACCAGAGGCAGAGGGGCCAAAGAAGCAGTCCAGGGAGCTGGAGGCAGAGCAGCAGCAGCAGTGCTGAGACAGAGTGGTAGAGCTGGGGCTGGAGCAGGCTGGAGCTGGGTGTAGTGAGCAGCTGCGGAGAGCGAGGAGGATCCTGGGCAGCAGGCCCAGCACTGGGAGACACCTCAGCCAAGAGGCTCTGCAGGCCAGGCTTGGATTGTAACCCCGACAGGGCGGGGACAACGCTGGGAAGAAGGGTCCTACCACTTAGAGCCTGAGAGCGTGGCCACCACCAGAGCAAATGTCCAACCTACAGCATCCCTGCAGCACAGCCAGGGCCTGAGAAGAAGGCCTGGGACTTACAAGGAACAGACTGTGAACTGTCCTGACATTCCAGAGACACTGTTTGTGATGTTCCCTGCCACAGAGCGGGCTGATGTGTTTCCTTTAACCTTTCCCTTATTCTTTTTAAAATTAATTGTTGATTAAATAACTTGCATTTGCTTTAACTTGTATGTAATGGTCAGTGGGTCAGAAAAGTGCCCAGGGCAGAGAGAGTACCCCGGATTGGGGACAACCTAGTCCCTGTCCTAGGTGACCACAGCAGGGTTGGGGGTCGAGTCTCCCAGGAATCCTGGGCCCTGCCTTGTTGGGGTTACGAGGACTCTGCCAGACAGGAGAGTGGAAGGGGAGTCCTCAAGGGCAGCGAGGCCACTGGGTAAAGGAAGTGGGAGTGAGGACTCGGATCCTTTCGCTAGCCCACTTCACCAGGGTAGTGCAGAAGCCAAGAAAGTTCCCAACGATAGCAGGACTATTCCCACGCTTACAATTAGCTGCGGCAACAGCTAATTTTCTTTGTTTTCTTTCTCAGCTCTTCCCCGGAGGGGAGTGGAAGGGCTTGACGGTACCCCACAGGAAGGAATTCCCAAGTGTGCCTTCCTGGGTCCCAAGGGGTTTGCATTTGGGTGGTGGCAACATCTACCCATCCAAGGTCAGAGAAAAGCTATAACCTTGGAATTTTAATACAAGCCTGGAGTGGCCAGTATTAATTTTTAAAAATCCTTGTGGGCCATCACCTTCTGCGCTCAAAGTGCCAAAGTGGAGAATCTGCCTCGACAGAGAACTGTGGCAATACCAGAGGACCTTGCGGTACCAGTAGGAAAGGAGCCAACAGAGAGCATGCCAAGGATGGTGTGGCAATCTGCGGTGCAGTGTCTGTGCTACTGAACATAGGGCCAGCAGGTGGCACCGTTGCCTTTTGTACTGCAGAGTTGCTTGGTACCGAGCGCTTTTTCTGTGCTGCCAGTGCCGGGGTGGAGGAGGCGGTCTTTTGTCTGCCCTCCTTCTCAGAGCCTGCCTGCTAGGGTCTGTGGCTGTGACAGTACCGCCGGTACTGGAAGTCCCTGCTGACTCAACGGTACTAAGCCATGGTGTGTTCGCTACCAATGTGGTGGACAGAGTCGGGGAACGTTTCCTCTTTGATGTGGTCTTGTTAAGGGGAGTGTTAGCTCTCCTCTTTCCACATCCTTCAGGAGATAGGTCCCTTCCTTTCAGGGTGGAGGAGGTGGGTCTGTCAGCAGGCGCCTGCAGTGATAGGGTGGCAGGAGAAGTTTGCAAGCCCGGGTCTCAGGTGAGATGGAGGGACTTCTCCATTAGGATAAGTTTCAGTTTAAGATCCCTCACTTTCCTTGTCTGGGTCTTAAGACTGTGGCAAGGGGTGCACTTCTGGGGCACATAAGTTTCCCCAGGCACCAGACACACTGCGAGTGTCCAACAGAAAGCGGAACTGCCTCGCGACAGGAGAGGCAGCGTTTAAAGCCAAGCGAACTGGGCATTCTGAGGAAAAATAATGTCCCTTAAGAGGACGAAAGGAAAATTTTTATTTATTTTTTTAATGGGCAGAAAAAGAAATAAAGGGTTCTTAACCAACTAACCTAACTACACTAAACTACTTGACTAATTTAATTAAACTAAATGTGAGATAAAAGCGAGAGCGCGCACTGCTGGAGCCCTGACTTGAACCAAGGGTGGCTGAGAAGAAACTGGTGGGTGAAAGGGTCGCACAGAACTAGTTAATTGCCACTGGAGGCGCGAGATGGGGAGAGTGCATGTGCAGCCCAGCCAGGTACTGCTATCGAAATTCTCTGACTAGAGGTGCAGGTTGCACAATCACCTAAAGCGGAGCTCCCACAGAGACTCCACTTGAAGAAGAACAGGTAGTTCTATATTTGGATGACACTCCTCAACTAGCATTTGTATACATTTAGACAGTTGGAAAGTCTGGAATGGACCCCCAAAAATTCATCCAGTCCAGATCTGTAAGATTTCAGAATTTAGAACTAGTTTTGAATTCTAATCTCTCTAGATCAGCATTGTCAAGTCTCTTAAGTATAGTGAAAGAAGCTTTGCTTGTTGGTTTTTTGTTTTGTTTTGAAAACTTTGGAGACCTATGATAAATTCTTAATTAATTTTGATCAAAATAGTTTTATTCCCTCCTCTAAATTTTCAATCTTGTTGATGCTGCTGTAGGGGCTCAGGCTCTGCTGGGTTTTTCAGACAGATGGTAAAAGGTTTAAACAATAATTTTTGTTCAGTCAAATACAACTTGCAAAGTGGGTAGGAGATCAGACTTTTAGGGGGACATTCCAGAGATATCGTCTCCTATTATTATTTAGTACATCTCATTTGGTGCACCGCAAAGGCAAAATAATTATATGCACTCTCCAGATTTAATTTTTGTAATCCAGTGAAAGTCAGCCCTATCAGAACTGGTTAGCTCTTTCAAGGAAATTCCCCTCCACAAAGTTTAAACACTATAGTTAATAACAATAATATAGTTAGATTGCTAGCAACAGCTACAGGTAAAGATGCTTAAGTATTTCCATTCAAAGCCCCTTTTTTGAGTTGCTCACAGAAGTTTCCAGTACTTTCATCTATCAGGCTGCAATCTTATAGGCCCTGGTCTCTACCCAATGATTTTGTTTGCTTTATTTTGTTTAGTTTGTGTAAAAACTGTGTTAGTCATTTTTGAGTACAAGGAGAGTGAAGGAATTTCCCCATTATAAATAAAACACTCAAACTTTCTACTTAATTTATTTTTGGCTCTAGTGTAGAAATGACTGAGGCAGAATAGAAATATGACAAGGAATTGGCATGCTTTCATAAGGTGCCTTTGAGTTAAAGCATGTTTGGAATTAGCAAAGTTATGAGCTTTTGAAGAAAAAATGTCACACTGTGACACATATTCCTTCGCAGTCTTTCTTCAGGAAGCTAATGTAAGGATGACAGACATGTTTTAGATTAGAGTAAACAGAAAGAAATAAATAGGAACCAACTATTTTTACCTCAATAGGCTGAGGATCATTCAGGTGGGCACTGAGGTCCATCAGAAGCTGGGGCATCCAAGTGGGTACATCATAAGGGCTTGACAAAATACATGCACTAAGACCAAGCACACCAGCATGGCGCTTAACCAAGTCTGCAATGAAAAGACCGTAATATACATGTGGCAGGATACAAATCTCTCAAAATATGTTTCCATAACACAGCCAGACTTGAAACTTCACTTTTAGTAATGCCAGCTATTTTTAACTTATGAAAAGTACTAAAATAAATACACATTAAGCATAAGTTATCATGAGCAGTAAAGCGCAACTAACATCCATACTAGGGGAATTCTTAATCTCCACCTCTTCTATCCACTACAGGCTTTTGTGAAGAATCAAAAAGGAGAGGTTATTTACCAGTTCAAGGGCTGTCTCTGCAGTGGACTCAAAAATGCCTGTACCAGTGTTTTGTAACTTTCTGGTAAACTGTTCCTATTGGGGCTCATGTAAATACAGTCTAATGTCACTGAAAGTTCTAGGGAGGGCAAGCTCTAACTTAGTTCCTTTCTCCGGTGCCTCACAGGTGAAGGTGGATGAGGAGTGTGACTGCTAAGACAACCCTCAAAGAATTACACTGACTGGTAAAATAACCACTTCCTTTTTGACGAGTCTCTGAATACATGTACATTCATGGAAATTGGTAAGCAGTACACCCTAGGTATAAGAATAAACCACAAAAACCTATTAACCTAGTCATATAACTCTGCCCTGTAGTAGTATACTGTTATTTAACATTTATACTGTATCAGCACCCGAAGTACATAATTGGGATTGGGACCTCATTGTGCTAGGAGCAATACAAACATACAGGAAAAAAGTCAGATCTATAAAAATGTTTTGTCTCGATGCTTTATAAACATTTCAGTATTATAAATATTTGCATACACAACAGATCCGTTTCTTTATGTATACTGCTTGAAGCCTGTTCTAGCCATCTGGGTTGTTCATATAATAAGTTGTCTAAGGACAACGTAAATAAAAAGAAAAGGAGTACTTGTGGCACTTTAGAGACTAACAAATTTATTAGAGCATAAGCTTACGTGAGCTACAGCTCACTTCATCGGATGCATGAAGTGAGCTGTAGCTCACGTAAGCTTATGCTCTAATAAATTTGTTAGTCTCTAAGGTGCCACAAGAACTCCTTTTCTTTTTGCGAATACAGACTAACACGGCTGCTACTCTGAAACCTAAATAAAGTAACTGAACCAGTTTTTTAATTTACAGTTTGCTTCTCCAAGGCAGTGTCTTTACCTGCAGAAGGAATGGTATCCACCACTGTGCCAAGGTCTCGTTTTCTCTTTTTTGGTAGTCTTGTCTTGCAGAGCTGTTCAAAGTGAGCCTGCACCGGGCTATCCATAGTGAGGAAGTTGCACTGTAGCAGGCCACTCAGTGTGGTAGCAGCCATTTCTCTCACCTAGGAGCAGAAACATCAGCTACATCAATTACTACAGCAAACATTCATGGCTGACTTTTATTACTGCCCTGTTGGACTTATCAGTTAGATCATGTTGCCATACTGTGCTTGACAAAGGTCTTTCAAGTTTTTATCACCTCATCTTAGTAGGTCATTAAATACAATTAGTATATTAAAGTGTCACATATAAAGCAATAAACAATATTTACAATTTTAAAACTGTCTTTACACAGATTGACAAAATTAGTGATCCACGACTGCAGCAAACAATAAAATTTCAGTGTCAAACTTGTATTGTAAGCTAAAACAGCAACTGATTTTGAAATTTGAAAAATAGTCATGTGTGATAAATATATAATCCAGAACAATTTATAATAATGCTACTGTAATTTTATAGAAAATATATAAATAGTACAACTATTATAGAGATACCTGCTTTGTCCATTAATGAAATTGGTACACTAAGATCAGTTTACACAGGGGAAAATATACATTTATCCAAAGTGTTTCATTTTTTTCCTTGCTACATATGAAACTTTTACAATCCACAGTTTAGGATTAACATCTTGGAGGTATGCAAATTTAAGAATTTTTATATTCATGATATGTATTATCCTAGCTGAATCTTGGGAAATTTACAAGGCCATCCTGTATTAAGACTGAATTATGACAATGCTGTAACTCTTGCTGATGTTTATAAGCAATGTTGGGTTATTAGGCAATAATATTATGTCAGTAGTGTGCAGTCACTGATTCAGTTGTATAGCCTTCCAGTATTCATTTTACTGCCTTGAGCCTTGGTCAATCCATCAGAAAACTGACTTGTAAAAATAGATATGACAGAAACATGCACCACTCTTTTGTAACTAAGTTACCAAAAAAGTACAAGCCAAATCAATTTCAACTAATTACCCACAAATTCACAATGCTACAATCTTTTTTAAAACTTCACTGGGTTTAATTATATCTGAAGACAATTAAATTACTGTTTGCTTACAAAAACAGTTTCGCCTACTCAGTGTTACTACATCACTCCTAATAGGCCATTAAAATTAGTGAAATACACAAAAAAAAATTAATAAATTGTAGAAACACAGGTTCTGTCTTCAGAGTAGCAGCCATGTTAGTCTGTATTCGCAAAAAGAAAAGGAGGACTTGTGGCACCTTAGAGACTAACAAATTGATTTGAGCATAAGCTTTCATGAGCTACAGCTCATTTCATCGGATACATCTCAAATTTGGTCTTGATGTAGCAAGCCCATTGCTATTAAAAATCGAGGTGTATGGGCTGACCATAAGAACATTTTAACATTTAAAAATCTGAAAGCCCAATTAGCTTATTAAAATGTGGTCAGCAGTTGCCTCATTTACTGATAAGTACATACTGTTACACTTACATTAAACAGAACGCACATCTATCTAGAGTACAAACACCTACCCACGCTCTGAATCCAATGTAGCAGATTATAATAAATTATATCCTTGAACATAATGTTCTGAACCTCCACAAAGCAATAAAGTATAGCAGCAAGTGCTGTAATAATTAAACATAGTAAGTTAACAATAGGCTCTTGAGGCTTCCTTCCATTTAGATTTCCACAGCATATTATTCAAATGTGATCCTCGTTATTAATAGTGTAAAGTATGAAGTGAAATAGTCTGCCAGTACTGTTTATCAGCAATTTATGAGCCTCTTAAGGACTAAGCTGTTAAATGAAACATTAAGTGCTAATGCAAGTCCCAGAATAGGTGGAAGCCTGGCTGTAAAGTGAGCAGGCTCACTAGGTACCTAATCATTTACATCACTGTTCACTGTATTAGAATCCATTTTCAATATTGTCAAATCAACCTTACTAATGGCAATATTTTGCTGCAAGGAACATGTAGAAACAAAGTCCTTAAAAATCACATTAATAAAGTATAATTTTATACATATGTACTGCAATGCCCATTAACATCTCTCATAGTTAAGAATTTATAAGCCATTAGGCCTATATGATGATCTAAAAGCTACAGAGTAGAAACATATTCAGTAGACTACTCTCTCATGCATTAGGATTTTCTAACTACATTTTTTGTAGAGGAGTCAAACTGTAGCAGTTGGCTTTCTTGTATCTAAAAACAAGTAATAAGTGTTTAATGACACACTGAAAATTAAAACAAAAAATTCAGACCACAAGGAAAAGTTGTAGTGGAGTATTCTCAATGTACTATTTGCTGTAAGAAGCTAAAGACACTCAAGTTTCTTAAAAGGGAAACTGCAGTGTAATAAAAAGATTTTAAGCAGTATATTTAACTAAATAAAGAATAAATTAGTGAAGAACTTTTGCAAAAAGAAAAGGAGTACTTGTGGCACCTTAGAGACTAACAAATTTATTAGAGCATAAGCTTTCGTTAGCTACAGCTCACTTCATCGGATGCATTTGGTGGAAAAAACAGAGGAGAGATTTATATACACACGCACAGAGAACATGAAACAATGGGTTTATCATACACACTGTAAGGAGAGTGATCACTTAAGATAAGCCATCACCAACAGCAGGGGGGAGAAAGGAGGAAAACCTTTCATGGTGACAAGCAGGTAGGCTAATTCCAGCAGTTAACAAGAATATCAGAGGAACAGTGGGGGGTGGGGTGGGAGAGAGAAATACCATGGGGAAATAGTTTTACTTTGTGTAATGACTCATCCATTCCCAGTCTCTATTCAAGCCTAAATTAATTGTATCCAGTTTGCAAATTAATTCCAATTCAGCAGTCTCTCGTTGGAGTCTGTTTTTGAAGCTTTTTTGTTGAAGTATAGCCACTCTTAGGTCTGTGATCGAGTGACCAGAGAGATTGAAGTGTTCTCCAACTGGTTTTTCAATGTTATAATTCTTGACGTCTGATTTGTGTCCATTCATTCTTTTACGTAGAGACTGTCCAGTTTGGCCAATGTACATGGCAGAGGGGCATTGCTGGCACATGATGGCATATATCACATTGGTAGATGTGCAGGTGAACGAGCCTCTGATAGTGTGGCTGATGTGATTAGGCCCTATGATGGTATCCCCTGAATAGATATGTGGACAGAGTTGGCAACGGGCTTTGTTGCAAGGATAGGTTCCTGGGTTAGTGGTTCTGTTGTGTTGTATTTCTCCCTCCCACCCCACCCCCCACTGTTCCTCTGATATTCTTGTTAACTGCTGGAATTAGCCTACCTGCTTGTCACCATGAAAGGTTTTCCTCCTTTCCCCCCCCTGCTGTTGGTGATGGCTTATTTTAAGTGATCACTCTCCTTACAGTGTGTATGATAAACCCATTGTTTCATGTTCTCTGTGCGTGTGTATATAAATCTCTCCTCTGTTTTTTCCACCAAATGCATCCGATGAAGTGAGCTGTAGCTCACGAAAGCTTATGCTCTAATAAATTTGTTAGTCTCTAAGGTGCCACAAGTACTCCTTTTCTTTTTGCGAATACAGACTAACACGGCTGCTACTCTGAAACCTGAAGAACTTTTGTAGTATATAAAGTACAAAAAAAGAAGAAAAGTGTGAAGCTGCCATTTTGACAGTCTCCTAGATTAGATCAGGACTGAGAAAATTAAAGTCCCATTTAAAAAACACTATAAATTAGATAATTTACTGTAAGACAACACTGAATCTATGTACTTTTTATGTGTTTTGGTTGATTTAACAGCTGTTTTAACATTGACTCCATGAACAAAACATCTTAACCCTTTAAGGGACCATTTACCCAGACTAGGTGTTTCCATTTCACAGATTTTAATACCAGAATGGATAAGTTATAAACAAACTAGGCAGCTGCCTAGGCGGTATATTCTGCCTAGGGAAATGGGGGCCAACCTAAGTGGCACTGCAACACTGCATGTCAAGTTACAATGCTACTAACTCAAATTTGGCCTACCTGCCCCTCCGTCATGATGGGGGTGCAGCTGGGCTCACTGCACGCCCCCCCAACCCAGTTGAGAACTTCTGTTCTGGGAACAGGAGGGGATGGCAGACTGAACTTTTGCCTAGGCCGGCAGACTGTCTTGAACAGTCTTTGACAATGGACCATGATAATGATCTAGTTTGACTTCCTGCATAACACAGGCAGTAGAACTCCAAATGCTAATTCACATATCAAGCCTAATTACCTGTGGTTGAACTAAAATGATTTGAAAATTACAATTAAGGACTTCAAGGGATAGAGAATCTTGATAAGATGTTCCAGTGGTTACTTACCCTCACTTAAAAATCTGTGCTGAATTTTCAGTTTTATTTTTTTTTTTTAGCTTACTTCAGCTTTCTAGTCACTAGATTTTTTTTTAATACCTTTGTCTGCTAGATTAAAGAATCCAGATATTTTCTCCTTGTAGGTACTTTGAGACTATGATCAAGTCATGTTTAAGCTTCTCTTCAATAAACTATAGACTGAGGTCCTTTAGCTTCTCATTGTAAGATGCATTTTCCAGACCTCAAATAATTCTTGAAGCTCTTCCCTGAATCCTTTCCAACTTTTCCCAACATCCTTTTTTAAGTGTGGACACCAGAAGTGGATATATTATTTCAGTAGTGGTCTCACCAATGCTACAAGCAATATCACCTCCCTACTTTTACTCTATATTTCTCCAAGGATCCTTCCAAGGATCATGAGCCATGGTATTATACTAGAGTTTATGTTCCTTTGGTCATCTACCATGATACCTAAAAAAGATACAGTAGATGAGGTAATATCTTTTATTGGACCAACTTCTGTTGGTGGAAGGGACAAGCTTTCAAGTTTCACAGAGAGACCATCTTGGGCCTTCTCTACACTACAGAGTTTTGTCGACACAAGTTAAGCCGACAATCAAAATTGGTATAATTACATCGCTTGTGCATGTTCACACTATACTCCTTCTGTCAGCAGAGTGCATCCATACTTGGTACTGTAGCATTGACAATGAGAGCAAAGCACGGTGGACAGCCATCCCACTGTCCTACTTGACACCTTCTGCAGCTAAGAGTTGTGGAGCGGATCGTGCCATGATGCAGTTCTTTCTGTCCCAGAATTCCATGCGATTCTGACTGCATTTCGGGGCATTTTTCAATGGCCTGTTTACTGTGTACCCACCATCTTTGTGTGAAAGGATGGATCCCGCACCGCTCTCTACTGTTGTAGTCATTGTTATGAATACATTGCAGATGGTCATGCAGTATATCATGAGCACCCAATCTGAACAGGAATCAGAGTTACCTGACCTGCTGTATGTCATGTAAAGAAACACCAACAGATTACTTTTGGCATTCACGGAGCAGCTGAACACAGTGGACTGTGGAATACAACTTTGGCAGACTAAAAGTACGTTGGTACTGCTCCATAATATTTGTGAGGCTCAGAGCAAAAAATTTCCCCAGGATGGAGCAGCCAGATACCAGTGCTATTAGAGGGGCTATTCGAATCAGGGAGGTTTTGAGGTGATATTTTGATAATGAGCCCTAGTAATGTAAGTCTTTCTATATAGCACTCTGCCATGCTTTGTTAACTTGCTTGAAAATTGTGATGATTCCCGATTGGGATTTGTAGTCAGCAAATGATCACCACTATGTATTATTACCAACAGCAACCACCTCATGTAGGAGACAAATGAAGATTGGTTATCTTTCAGAGAGTTTGTTTTTATTAAATACTAATTAACAACACACATGAAAGGCTTGGTGGGAAGGCAGATAACAATGAAGGGCAGTATAAGCTCTCACAGCTGTGTGTAAGTCCAGCTATCATTTTGGAAGTTGTCCGACGGGGGTGGCATGAATGGGGTACCAAGATGTTCCGGGAAGTTGCAAGGAATGCGTGGGAGGAGTTTGGGGAGGGCATGGAAAGCAGTTCTGTAACAGCTGGGATGGGAGGGAAGCATGCATGTGTTCTGCCTGGAGAGTGATTAGGGACTTCAGCATCTCCATTTGCTCCTCCTTCACTTTTATCATCCGCTCTTGGTCCTTTACAATGCACTCCTCACTCTCCTTTCTGTCCTGACTTTCCATTTTAAATTTTTCCTTCAGGGTCTCTCTCTGCTCCCTGCGTTCACTTTTTATGGCCTCGGAGGATTGAAGCACCTCTTGGAACATGTCCTTCCTGCTCCGCCTTGGTCACTTCCTTTTCTGGCAGAGGCGCTGTGCTGGTGAGTAGGGGTACCCCTGAATGTCACATCTGTGTATTGTTTCTTGTGCTTCTGCAGAATTATGATGGTCATGCACAGCAACAAAACATAGTAAAATACACCTCTTAATATATCAATCACTTTCTCATTGTCCCTTGGCAAGTGTGCATCTTAGCGAAAACCCTAAACATGGTGTGTTCAGCCTAGGTGGGTGTTGGGCGTTCAAGATGGGGCAAAGGCTCTTCGTGGTTTTTAAGGGGATCACTGCTGGCGAGTAGAATCATACTGTAAATTCTGCCACCATTTTCCACAGGTGGGGATCACTGAAGCTGATATTTCACTCCTGAGTGTAAGCAAGAGTGCATCTCCTGCATGCATGTGGCTTCAGACCAGGTCCCTACGCTGCTTGCCTGCATGCTGCTTTGGTCCCTGCACAAGTGATTGCCAAGTGGCATGGGAAAGTTTCCTACAATGAGGGATGGAACAAAGCAGCTCTGCGAAGGAACTTTTGGCAGAGGATTGGGGAGTACCTGCAGGAAAGTTTCCTACAGATCTCTCTGGAAGATGCTCGTGAAATCTCAGTGTGCGTTAACACATTGTTCCATTGCACTGCTTAGCTGCACAGGGAAACGTCCAGCACACAGAAACACAGCTAGTATTGTACATTTCTATCCCTTAACCCACTTCTAGCACATAACAAAGCAAAGGACAGCTCTATCTCATATCACCAAGTAGCATCAACTGAGAAAGATTACTTACCAGAGCTCCCCTCTCCTGCATCATGCGTACCAGAAATGGAGTGGTGGGACTGGCTAGAGCCCTCCTGGGTGGAGAAGAGGTCCTGGCTCACCACAGTATTAGATCACCCTGTCATCTGTCCCATCTTGTCATCCAACTCGACCCCTTGTCCACCACTTTGTCCTTGGAGTTGAGTCTGCTGTCCACTGTCTCCAGCCACCCCTGCAGTATCCCCAGATCTCTTGGCAGTGAAGGTGGGGCCCAGCTCCTTATAGAAGAGGCACGTCTTCGGTGCAGCACCAGAGCAACGGTTTGCCTCTCTTGCCTTCTGGTACGCCTGCCTCAGCTCCTTTATCTTCACATGGCACTGATGCGTGTCCCGTTCGTAGCTCCTATCCAACAAGCCACGAGAAATCTGCCAGCGGGTATCGAAGTTCCTATGACTGGAGTGGAGCTGGGATTGCACAGCCTCCTCTCCCCACAGCTCAAGCAGATCCAATAATTCAGGTGTGATCCAAGTGGGAAAGCGTTTGCTTCATGGAGCTGCCGTGGTCAGCTGGGAAGATGCAATGTGAGCTGTCCACGCCGAATAAATAGGAAGTGGAATTTCAAAAATTCTCTGGCCTTTAAAGGGGGAGGGGTGGATGCCTGCATACCAGGGTGTAGGACAGCGGAGTGCTGATGAGAGTGGTCAGGTTAGGCATTGTGGGATATCTCCTGGAGGTCATTTACAGTGACATAATCAAGTGGGGTATCTACACTGATACTTTGTCGATGTAACTTTGTCGCAAAAAGTTCTATGCTTCTTGTCAAGGTGATTTTGTGAGCAAAGCAGGAGAATTTTGTCAGCAGAGGTAGCACTGTAGCGTGTATACCTCCACTGTTTTGCCGACAAAACCTGACTTTTGTCAACAGAACTGTGTAGTAGAGAAAAGGACTAGGACGTGGGTTTTATGGCCCATTACAACAACTTGTAACACACCCTGCTGCCTAGGAACCCGCCATTGTCCTACAACTGCAGAGCTGTTAATTGCCCATTTCATTTTAAGTGATAATCTACAACATGCTTATGCTTAGTCTGTCCCACCTTGCATTTAGCTTGGACACTCTAGATTCCTTCTCCAGACTTGAGGAAGAGCTCTATGAACCCTGGAAGTTTGTCCCTTCCAGCAACAGAAGTTGGTCCAAAAAGAAATATTACCTCATCCACCTTGTGTCTCTCATGTCCTGGGATCAACACAGCTACAACAAAACTGCAAACATGAGGGCTGGGCTGAGAACTGTAGAACTGATTCCTGAGGAACCCATGAGAAATACTAGAAATTTAAAAAGTCCATTAAGAGAGAGGCAAAAGAAGTGGCGGGGAGAAGCATCAATTTTAGCACTTTTACTTAAAATAACCTGAAAATCCACTTCAGAACTAAGAACTTGTCTGTCACGTTTCAGCCCAGAACAAGGAGACAAGGTATACAGACTATCAGAAATGAGGTTCTATACTGAAACCACCTTCTCATTAAATATAGCACGATGAAAGCAATACTATGGTAATTACTGAAACATACTGGAACTTGCCAATTCTTATAATGAAAAAGCAAGATTACTGCTACAGTAAAGTTTCCATGGTAACAACATGATTGCAAGAGATTACTACACAAAATAGCTTTTGCTGATATCTACCTCAGCAGTTCAAGGACATACGTTTTATCTAATTATTTGCAAATCTATGTAACTATTAAAAGTGAACATCAATTTTTGTAAATTATGTAAATGTGGGATTATGTGATGCATGCTTTGATTAGTACGGATAACCAGTTATCTAGGCTTACAGCGCTTGTTCTACTGTAATATTATAACATGCAGTGACATGACTGATACCAAAGAGACCTGCTGGAGAATGGAGCCAGTGCATTGGGAGCAGAGGGTTAAAGTGCTGTTCTTTAAATACAAGCTTTAATCTTGCACAATTTGAAATATTAATTCTATATTTATGTTTTTAAAATTACTTGCAATTCACCTTTCACAGCTTAGATTTTCATAATAGTGAGACTTTTCAGCCCAATTTTAAACAGATTTTACACAAAAGCATGACACAAGATGGACTTCTTGTCCTTCAAAGAAGAGAAACATGTTACATGAAAATGAACTTTTAGTTAGGCATTATGGAAAAGTTCTCCTTTGCAAATAATACACAGAACAAAATGGTATTTGGGGACCAGAGGTGAAAGGGCTCAGTTCTGGCTGAAACATTAACATTTCTCACTATGATTCTGCACTGTACATTATATATATTATATTATATATTATAGTGACAAAGGTCTGTCCTTGCCTCCGTGGGTCCTGCGTTTCCTGGAGGATTTCGCTAGCCTCAGAGGCTCATTATGACCCTCCATGTAACCCTTCTTTCTCTAGAGACAAGGGTCACAATCTACTGAGCCATTTGCATCATAAGCCAGCGAGGGAGGTGAGGAGAAGTTATCCTTCCTTGCACAGTCTCTGTTGTCTCCCAGTCTCAGTGATTAAACAGGGGGCAAAGGTGGGGGGGGGAGCCCGGGGCCCACCCTCTTTTAAGTTGGATGCATTTAAGTTACTTAGGAACTTGAAAAAAATGGTTACTAACTTCCTGTAACTGTTGTTCTTCAAAATGTGTCTACTTGCTCTGAGCACCACTGCTGGAAAGTTTCCCCGAGTAGTATCGTTTGGGTTGGCTCTGGTACCCCTTGGAGTCACACCCTCATAAAGGTGGTATATAGGGCCCCACCGACCTGCTGTCCCCTCAGTTCCTTCTTGCTGCCTAACTCCAACAGAAGGGCAGACTGGGGGGTGGGGAAGGGGGGTGCGGAGTGGGTTTGGAATGGACATAAGCAATACATCTCGAAGAACAGTAGTTACAGAAGGCTAGTAATTATTTTTTCTTCTTTGAGTACTTGTTCATGTCCATTCCAATGTAGGTGACTCCCAAGCAGCTGGAGAGTTTGGAGTTCATTGGCACACTGACTGTAACACTACTTGGCTGAAACCCACATCGTCTCTAGCTTGCTGGGTGATGGCGTAGCGGGATGCAAAAGTGTGGACTGATGACTATGTTGCTGCCCTACAGATGTCCTGAATCAGAACTTGGGCCACGAACGCAGCCGATAATGCTTGAGGCTCTTGTAGAAAGGGCTCTTAGCGGAGGAGCTGGCACCTTCACTAGGTCGTAGCATGTGCAGATACAGGAAATGATCCACGATGAGATTCTGTGAGCTGAGAGTGGACGGCCTTTCATTCTGTATGCAATGGCTATAAAGAGCCGAGTAGATTTCCAAAAGAGTTTAGTCCTTTCCATGTAAAACGCTAGTGCATGCCTAACATCTAGCACGTCGTGTGTCTGTTCCTCCTGTTAGAATGTGGTTTCTTATAATGAATAGGATAGGAAGATAACTTGGTTATTATGGAATTGTGAGACCACCTTTGGCAGGAAGGCTGGGTGGGGCCGCATCTGCATCTTGTCCTTGAAAAAGGCTGTGTACAGTGGTTCTGAAATAACGGCTTGGATCTCTAAGACCCTTCTGGCTAAAGTAATGGTGGCCAGGGAGGACAGCTTCCAGAACAGATAAAGCAGAAAGCACATTGTCAGCAGTTTGAATGCAGTAGAACCTCCGACCCCCTTAGCTCCGGTGGAACCTCTTCCACTGCTCCCACCTTAGAAGCGACTGCACCTCCTGGTCCAGAAGTTGCTTGTGAGAAGGTCCCTGAAAAGGGATGGAAAGGGAGGGTGGGAAGGAGGGGAACAACTGACTTGAAGAGTGTATCCCAGTTCTATCATGTGTAGCATCCAGCAATTTGAGGTAATGCGGGCCCATCCCTACTAGAAGTGGGATAACCAGTCCACAAATATAGGAGAAATCAGATCCACACATTGTCCTGATACATTCCAACAAAAGGCCTGCTTAGACCCTGCAGATTGTCTTGGGAGGGCGGAGAGGGAGGCAGGCACCGGGGCAGACAAGGACTGGGATGGAGAACTTCTCTTATAGCCTCTACTTCTTCTCCTGCTATTGTCTTATCTCTGCTGTGGGGGGTAGAAGCGGGCCATCGGTTGGGGATTAGAGTGCTTCCTGGCAGGAGCCGGTGTACACAAACCCAGGGATTTCAGAGTGGCTCTGGAGTCTTTCAGACTATGCATCTTCAAGTCTGTTTGTTCAAAAAAGAGCAACTTGCCTTCAAATGGAAGGTCCTGCACAGTCTGTTGCACCTCATAGGGCAACCTCAAGGACTGAAGCCATGAGCTTCTTCTCATGATCACAGTTGAAGCCATGGATTGGGCTGCTGAGTCTGCCACATCCAAAGCTGCCTGAAGGGACATCCTTGCCACCAATTTCCCCTCTAAAGCTAGGGCCAAGAACTCGCCTGACTCCTGAGGCAAAAGCTCCTTGAATTTCGCTATTGCACTCCAGGAGTTGAAATTATATTGGATCAGGAGTGTTTGCTGGTTTGCTATCCTGAGATAGAGGCCGGCAGTTGAGTACACCTTCCTGCCAAAAAGGTCTAGTTTTTTGGCATCTTTGGCCTTGGGAGTCAGCCCTTGCTGACTTTGCTGCTCCTGCTCATTTGCCACTGAAACAACCAACGAGCCCGGTGGTGTGTGTGTGTATAGAAATTCATACGCTTTGAGAGGGACAAAGTATTTTATCTCCATCCTCTTTGCAATAGGTTGGAGGGACGCAGGAGTCTGCCACAAGGCCCTGATAGGGTCCAAAATTGTATCATTCAAAGGCAGAGCCACCCACGATGGCCCTGAAGCTGCTAAGATGTCTACCAGGGCATGGAAAGATTGGAGGATCTCTTCCACCGGGCTGTCAGTGTTAGCTCCTGAATGGTGGGAGATTGCAGAGTACCTCCCAGATTACAAGGTGGAAAAAGAAGACTCAGGACGACACGTTCAATCAGACATGTTGAGGTTCAAGAAAGGATGCTGGATGCTAGAGTCCCTCTGCAGCCTATGCTGAACCTGCTGCCATCAGCACCCAGTTCTACATTCTCCTCCCACAACTGTCCTATGAGGTGGGGATGGGGGGGTATTCGGTATCCCTTGCACTCAACATCAGGGGAGGGCACAAGGACCAGAAGGTGCTCATTCTCACACCTTTGATTGTTACTGCAGTGCATCTGTAAGCAAGCTTTTCTTGTTTCTCCCCCCACAGTGTTATCAGCCCTTTTTGCCCCAGGTCATTTTACTTTTCTTAGCTGTCTTTGTGTGCATATAAAACTTAATGGATTGAGGAGAAAAGGCCCCTTATCCATTCAGTACACGGTGGTTGGTGGGGGTGGAGTTTACAGGGAAGAAAATGCAATGGAGGGGACAATTTGGTAAGGAACAACACAGGTAAGTGTCACATTACTCTGGCTCATTGTTGAAACTGGTTTTCAAAGCCTCATGGAGATGCAAAATCCCTCAGTGTTCTCTTCTTATTGCCCTGGTGTCTGGCTGCTCAAAACTGGCTGCCAGGCGATCTGCCTCAACCCCCCACCCCAGCAGAAACTTTTCTCTCTTTGTTTCACAGATATTATGGAGCACACAGCAGGCAGCAATAACAATGGGGATATTGCTTTCACTGAGGTCTAACCTAGTAAGCAAACAATGCCAGTGATCTTTTAAAGGTCCAAAGGCACATTTCATCACCATTCTGCACTTGCTCAGCCTATGGCTGAATCAGTCCTTATCGCTATCCAGGCTGCCTGTGTACAGCTTCATAAACCATGGGAGTAAGGGGTAGGCTGGGTCTCCCAGGATCATGATTGGCATTTCAACATCACCAATCGTTATTTTGCAGTCTGGAAAGAAAGTCCCTGCTTGCAACTTTCTGAACAGATCTGTGTTTCTAAAGATAGGTGTGTCATGCACCTTTCTCAACTATTCTACGTTGATGTCGGTGAAACCACCCTTGTGATCCACCACTGCTTGCAACACCATTGAGAAGTCCCCATTTCAGTTTATGTACTCTTTGGCAAGGTGGTCTGGTGCCAAGATAGGGATATGTGTTCTGTCTATCGCCCCACTGCAGTAAGGGAACCCCATCATGGCAAAACCATCCACTATGTCCTGCACGTTGCCCAGAGTCACTATCCTTCTTAGCAGAAGTCTGTTAATGACCCTGCAAACTTGGATCACAACAGATCCCACTGTAAATTTATCCACTCCAAATTGATGCCACACTGGACGGTAGCAGTCTAGCATTGCAAGCTTCCACACACCTATCGCCACTCGCTTCTCTACTGTCAGAACAGCTCTCATTTTAGTATTGCTACACTTCAGGGCTGAGGAAAGCTCTTCACACAGTTCCTGAAAAATGGCCTTACACATTCAAAAATTCTGCAGCCACTGCTCATCATTCCATAGCTGCATAACGATGTAGTCCCATCAGTCAGTGCTTGTTTCCCAGGCCCAGAAATGGCGCTCAATCCTGTCAAGGTGATGCGTGACTGTCACCAGCAATTGTGAATTGCTCCGCTCTAGGTCTTCCAGCAGGGCTGGTTGTGTAGCATCACACTACTCCACGTGTGTGATGTAAATAGTATGTATCGGCTATGTAAATACTGCACGATAAGGCACAAGGTTGCTCACAACAACAGTGTACAACTGAGCAAGGTCCATGCCTATCGTGCTATGGTGTCCTTGTGGGTAACCCAGGTTTATGAAAAAAGATGTGAAAAAGGCTTGGTTTGTTTGCCGCTGATTTCAGGAAGGGAGGGAGGGACGTAAGTGCATCATGTGAGGCTAACACCATGTTGCCATAACCACCCATGTCAATGTTTTGGTCTTGTAAGGCATTGCAAACCCAACCCAAAATTCCACTTGGCTACATGCACTGTGGGATAGCTACTCACAATGCAGCACTCTGTGCATCAATGCAAGCCCTGCTAGTGAGGATGCACTCTGCTGACACAATGAGCGTAGTGCGGACACACAAGATCAAATTGCTTAAATTGGAGGCTTGATGTCAACTTAACTTTGTAGTGTAGACATGGCCTCAGTCCGACTATACTTCTGGAAAATCCTAGTAACACTGATAATCTCTCAAAAACACAAAACTAAAAATTACTTCAACAGTGGTGATAAATGGAAGATATTTAAAATGCATTTCTACTCTGAAAAGAAACTTTATAAAAAGGCCATTGTGAAGTTATGTTTCTATATTTTGATGGCTTCCATAGCAAATTTTTTCCATTTAAAAAGTAAAAAGATGTTTTTTCTAACAGTCAGTCCTGCAGACTCAACCTAGAATCTGAGTCAGGCTTAGATTTTTTGTTTTTGTTTTTTAAATTACTCATGCATCACACCAGTAATAATGGCTCTGCAAGACAAATTCTGCCCTCAGACATGGGCAACTCCATTGTCTTCAAATTATATCTGTGCTACTCTACTGAATCCATTCAGAACTGAAGACAGAATTTGGTTCTGCAATAGGAACTTATTTCTAATGTATTAGCCTAGACAGAGTCCAGTTCACTTGCTCATAATACTGCAGAACCAATACTGCCAATCTGAGTCAAACGTAGTAAAAACTTACTTTTGTCACTATAATCAGCTGCTGTGAAAGAATACACACAGGTAACCTCTGCTGAGTAAGAAAGTGTTATTTTTACATAATCAGATTTTAGAGTAGAAATGCATTTTAAATCTGAAGGTTGGGTTTTCTATTAATACCCATTATGTCCTTAGTACTGTAAAGATACTGAGTACTTGTGGCACCTTAGAGACTAACAAATTTAGTGAGGAAGTGAGCTGTAGCTCACGAAAGCTTACGCTCAAATAAATTTGTTAGTCTCTAAGGTGCCACAAGTACTCTTTCTCTTTTTGCGAATACAGACTAACACGGCTGCTACTCTGAAACCTGTAAAGATACTATCTCTCTTCCAACTGTATTTAAAACAGGACAGAAAACATTAGGAGGCTTGTGCCATTTTATTATTGCTAATGAAATGCTTTCTGGAATAATTTTGTTTTCCTGTCAAAAATAGAATTTTATATAGAATACAATTCCATACAAGTTAGCATTTTTATTATATATTCAAGAAACTAAACACAAATGCATTTTCTATTAGTGCTAAATATGGAAAACTTTCTATTCTTTGTATGAAGTTACACAGTAAGAGGCAAGAAACTAGATATATATAAAGATAAATATAAAAAACTTTAGTTCTGCTTCTTTTATTCACATTCAATGTCTTTCACTGAAAGTCAAAATACATGGGAATAGGTATAACTTCATGTTTACCTCAAGCTGTTCATCTTCCAAAAGTTTTATAACCAACCATCTTATGTCATTGACAGCTTCTCCATTGTTGAGGAAGATAAAGAGATTATAAAATACCATAGTCTGGAGGTAGGTCAGTATTGTGTACCTAGCATGCCAAGAACTGCTTCTTGCTGTCTGAAAGCAACAAAGATTAAACAGTTGGAATTAAAAACAAGGGCATGCAGACAAGCTATCTGATTTACTCTAAATATTGTCATGTACCATTACTTAAACCTTTTGTGCTGCTGCAGCAAGTTACGCATAAAAGTTGTTTTCCCTCCTTATAGTTAGCTTTGTTTTGTTTATGTTCTTTTAGGCTAAATTTCCAAAGCATCTAAATACTTAATATTTGTAGTACTGGATATATAACTGAGAAACTAAACAGATCACACCTTTTGATTTGTTCATGACCTGTTCTAAGTGGTCAAAAAGTTTAGTTATGCTCAATTTTGCATTGAAATTGTCTGTATAGTGGACTTTAACTGTGAAAAAAATGCTTGTTACTGACAAAAGATGTAAGCAATGGGTGAAAGTTGAACTAGTACCACCACTTTGACTGCATCCCCTCCTGACACCCGTTTTCAGTAATGGGTAATTTTTCTAGAGTAGATGACAGTTGAAAGATTAAAGGAAAAAATCCATTTGCTCAATTTTTTTATTTTGTGCATTTGATAGCACCTCTGTATACAAATCAGTTTCTCCTTTTCTCTGTATAGTCTGTTTTCCTTTTCATTTCACAGAGTTATAAATAGGACAGACATACATTTTAACAGAAAAATACCATTGTAAAACCACAAAAAATAGGAGAGGGACCCAAGAGAACATGCTACATTCTGAAACTACATTTCAACTTGTTTTTGAGATAGTCAGCTGGAAATCTGTTCTATGTCTAACGCTGCAAGTCTGCCACAGAGGTCACGGAAGTCACAAATTCTGTAACTTTCCGGAACCTCTGTGACTTCTGCAGCCTTCCAGTCCGCTTGACCACAAGGATGCCTGAGCCGCACTGGGCCCCACAGCAACAGTGGTGGTCCTGGGCTGCCCCACCCCTGCCAGGAGCAGTGTTCCTGGGTAGTCTCCCATCAGCAGTGACGGCGGGCACCCTGGAGCATTCTCCCAGAGCAACGGCGGGTGGCTCTCCCGGAGAACACCCCCAGAGCACCCCCAGCACCAGCAGTGTTCCCAGAGCCTCCCAGGACACCCAAGATTTAGTCAGGGGTGTATAATACAAGTCATGGACAGGTCACGGAGCTGTGAATTTTTGTTTGTTGCCAGTGTCCTATCCATGACTTTTACTAAAAATACCCATTACTAAATCTTAACCATAACTATGTCCCTTTCAAAGTGAAATTTTTATTTTAAGCCGACTTGTTACTAAACCCTTACTTATTTTTATTTCTTAAAATAAATTTAACATCCTATTTGGGGCAAATATTTTACAAGTAAAAAAATAAAACTGGAAACAGAACTGTTTTGAGATAGTATTTTGTTAGAAACAAAATGTGAAACATTCATAACATTCATTACAGGATTTATACTCATAGGAACCTAAATGTAAGTTTAATCCTTTTTCCGCTAAAGATAACTATACTTTCAAACACTGGGTATAATTTTTAGTGAATAAACTAGAAGAAAGGCAATCCTTTCTTTACAAAGAGTTTAATGTTTTATTAATATGTATTTCTGCTTGGCAAAAAATAAAAATAAAAATTGGAAGCTGATATAAAAGCCATTTTACAAAGCTAATTCAGATTATTGTTCCTGATGACCAAACACTAACATGGAATTTAGTACAAAGCAAAAAAGTCAGCAGTCTCAGTAGTGCTGCCTTTTTGGCTGGTGTACAGCGAATTACTGTACTGCAATCAAGAGTTTAACTAAGTACTTAAACATTCTTCATGATTTTGGTGAGATGTGTGCCACTTCAATATAGAAATGAACGAATAAAGCAGTTATACTGACAACAGTGTCACTATACAGATTCAAAGAATATAAGCAGCAAATCATTTCAAAAACTACAGAAGACCTTTGCACATGTAGCACTGGCAGGAAATAAGAAATACTTTGTTTCATAATTGTTAACTCAAGTTATCTTGTATGCATAACAAGCTCAATAGGTTTTAAAGTGATGTGCATTCATTAAAACAATTTAGATCACACTCACTTGTTTTAGCACCTGGAGTATCAAAGGCACTTGTTGAGGATATAGCAATCCCTGAGACATTAATGATAAACACATCTTAGCATCTCTTTTGAGTTCATCATAGCTATTGTCATTTTCTACTGGTGCAATCTACAAAATAAGAACAAAACAGGAAGAGTTAAATATTTGTTGCTAAAGAAAAATCCTGAAAGAAAAAAAAAGAAAAACCTCTTTGCATGAAATTAATATGTTATCTGAGGGGGGAAACTATTCATTTTAATAACTCAGTAGTAAAGATTAAAACTGGGTCAGTCATCAAGAGGGGTCCTATTTACTTTAGAGGACCATGTGTCTAGGAAAGTTTAAAATTTCTGTATTTTAACATGTAAGATTTATCGACCTATAAATGCTCAATTGGCCTAAATTTGTTAAGCAAAGTAAATGAGTGTTAGGCAAAAGTTTGAAAAAATGTTTTTAACGTTCTAAGGAAGGATATAAAGTAGATGGCTGTTTAAACAGAAAGTTTTCCATATCCAATTAAGTTTCTCTTTCATATCCTCAAAGCCAGTCCAGACACTTGGGTATAATTCCACCCTGCCAGTAGAAAAGCACACAAGAACTTTTTGGCCAGGTCACCCCCTGTATATGAAGGGTTTGCTAGCCCATAGAGGGCAGCTGTTGCTGTCTCCAGCAGTAGAGAAGTCCTTTGCGGTTTGATAGAAGAAAGAGGAGGAAAAATGGACCTGAGACTGCAGAACTCTCTCAGTCTGGGTCACCCATGTGTATGGTTTTCCCTTTTAGGCTGTCTGCTAAGAGGTTCACCATGTCCTACTCCCACCTCCAGGAACTAACTCAAACTCCTCAGGTACCAGGCTATTTCCCTCAGAGGCTCTCTCCTTTTGCTTTGTACAAGGTTTGGAATGAAAATAACGGCTGAATTTGACAACTGCTGGTTGCAGAACCATTGGCTAAACAATAGATGCGCTAATAATTCACTTGATTGAGAAAAGATGACAATGTTTTAAAGGTTGTTCTTACATGTGGAGGATATCTTTCACTGAAGATCTCTGATAGAGAAGAAGTTATTCACCTTGTGCAGTAATGAGGCTTCTTTGAGATGTGTGTCCTTATGAGTGCTCCACTGCAGGTGTGTCTGCATCCCTGTGTTGCTGCTCGGAGAACTTTGGTAGCAGCGTCCTGTGACGGTGCACCCCACAACGCTTTATGGAAATATGTTTATGAATGCATATATAGATTCATAGATACTAAGGTCAGAAGGGACCATTCTGATCATCTAGTCCGACCTCCTGCACAGCGCAGGCCACAGAATTCACCCACCCACTCCTATGAAAAACCTCACCCATGTCTGAGCTATTGAAGTCCTTAAATCATGGTTTAAAGACTTCAAGGAGCAGAGAAGCCTCCCTCAAGTCAACCATGCCCCATGCTACAGAGGAAGGCGAAAAACCTCCAGGGCCTCTCCAATCTGCCCTGGAGGAAAATTCCTTCCTGACCCCAAATATGGCAATCAGCTAACCCCTGAGCATATGGGCAAGATTCACTAGCCAGATACTACAGAAAATTCTTTCCTGGGTAACTCAGATCCCATCCATCTAATATCCCATCTCAGGGGATTTGGCCTATTTACCCTGAATATTTAAAGATCAATTACTTACCAAAATTCCATTATCCCATCATACCATCTCCTCCATAAACTTACCAAGTAGAATCTTAAAACCAGATAGATCTTTTGCCCCCACTGCTTCCCTTGGAAGGCTATTCCATAGTTATATATGACATAACTAGAATGTGTTTTATGCTACATATGCCATGCAACATATCTATGTAAAGGTTATGATCTACTAAATATATTCATCCCATTTGTATGCATGTGTCATTGTTGTATTCGAAGTTATGAATATTGGCTGTATGCTTGTTTGATTTTAAATAACCACAGTAAGGTATTTGGTCAGCTTCTTTAGAAAGGAATTTGCAAGTTACGTGCCCAATCAAGAAGCACTTAACGCACAATGGATCTTGGAAGGCTCCAATCCAAATAAGAAGTCTACTCGAGGATGTTCAAGGTATACCTCTACCCCGATATAACGCTGTCCTCGGGAGCCAAAAAATCTTACTGTGTGTAGTGGGGTGGCTGCCCCACGCCTATTCTAGAGGGGGCTCCAGCAGGCCAGAGAGGCTGTGCAGGTGGACGGCCAATCAGAGAAGGCTTGCTAGGGAGCCAATCAGAGGCTGAGTAAGAGATAGCCAATCAGGGCCAGGCTCAGCCCTATATAAAGGCTGCCCAGGAAGGGAGCAGGCAGTCTCTGCCAGACCTTCAGAGGGTGAAGGTCTGTCTCCTGTGCAAGGGGACTAGCACCAGGGACAGCGCAGCATGGGACAGGCGAGGGGAGCAGAAGGAACTCCAGCCTGGTATCTGCCAGGCTGCAGGCCCCGAGGGAAGGGCCGGGCTGGTGCAAAGGGGACGAAGGAGAAGTGACCCAGGGAGAGAGGCAGACAAGGGGAGAGAAGGAGGGCAGGATGGCTGCCATCAAAGGGTCCCTGGGTCGGGACCCAGAGTAGAGGGTGGGCTTGGGTCTCCCCCTTGCACGTACACCCAGCCATTGGATGTGGCGATAGTGGACTGCACTGGACCCCTGGCAAAAGGGGTTAGATTTTGGGGTGTGGTTGGCCGCTGTGGCTGGGCAAAGTGAAAGACTGCTGATAACCCCCACCCCCCATAAGGGGGTGAATGAGGACTAGGAGACACTGCTGGAGAGCACTGTCTTGAAGAGGACACCACAAGGAGGGAGCAACATGGGTCCAGGCGCCAAGAGAGGGTGAGAGATGGACGGGACACCACCAGTGAAGGGCGCTCTGCCCTGGACTGAGCTAATTCCCTGATGAGTCAGCAGGAGGCCCTGTGGTGGCGAGTCCCAACCCTGTCACACTGTGTTATAGGTGAAACCGCGTTATATCAAACTTGCATTGATCCACCGGAGTACACAGCCCCGGCCCCCCGCAGCGCTGCTTTACCGCATTACATCTGAATTTGTGTTACATTGGGTCGCGTTATATGGGGTAGAGATGTAGCATGTGGACAATGGCTGCTGTCTGTAAAAACTGAGTCATGCATGGACATATAACTTGCCATGTGACTCCAAAACTCCATCTTGGAGTTGGACTTTGCATAGAAGAGAGGAGAGGGTCTCTGCCCACAAGAGAAAGTCTATTTAAACCCCTGGGAGATCCCTCCATTTTATCTTCAGCTGGCACAAGAGATAGCTTCTCCATCCCCAAGGATACCTGAAACTAACTGGAACAAAGGACAGTAACTACAAGGGGTGTGAGTGATTGCTGGATCCAGAGCAGAAGGATGTTTCTGTTCAAAATGTTCTGTGTAAATTAATTTTGTTCTGTGTGCAAATGAGGAATGTATGTGTAAAGAAATAAGTGTGAAGGCCATCGTTGAGCCAGATGTACAAGAAAGGAACCAGAAACAAATGCAAGGGCGCCAGGAGGCTGCAACATGTTCCTATTGAAATGTCACAGGAGGGCAAATTAATGACT
Source organism: Dermochelys coriacea (assembly GCF_009764565.3). Lineage (NCBI taxonomy): Eukaryota > Metazoa > Chordata > Testudines > Dermochelyidae > Dermochelys > Dermochelys coriacea. Next base: position 180,051,688 of record NC_050070.1, on the reverse strand, counting down.
CTAAAAAAGACAGGCACCTATCAATGGGGACAAAATAGCAGTGATCAAAACCAGCATGGGATAACTCCCTGAGGAACTTGATGAAAGAACAAGATAAAGGATAAGAAGGACAAGTTAAAAAGCAAAACAAAACAAGCACTTGTCAAACAACAATTGATTACAGCATGACAGTTCAAAACTCATTGATCCCAATGAAGGAAAATCACTATATAAACAGGGGGGCTTGCCATGAAACTTAGGGTTTGTCCTGCCAAGACTTCCCCGAAGCATCGTGTTGCAACCGATGAAACCTGGCTCCTCCCTAGAGGTGACCAACCTAGCTGGCCACTAGGTTGATCCAGACTTTGGACTGGTAACTATAACATCGACTGGCAGGACAGTGTGTGTGGTGTGACTGAATGCATATGCTAATTGCCGTATCTTCAATAAACACGGCGTACTGCCTTTTCCCCTGAAAAAGATCCCGTGTGCTTCTTATAAGTATAACATTTTTGGTGGAGAATTGCAAAAGGGGGAAGACATGCAGTGTGATTGTTGAACATACTGCTAAATATTGTTAAAAGGTATACCATACGTATAAAGTGATCAATCATTCAGGTGTGCACAACCCTGGGCGTAGAACTGTTGGGCAATAGGGGGAGGATTAGAGTCCTCGCTCCAACCAGTCTGTACGGGAAAACGATATAGATAATATATATTCAGCCCCGGTCGTAGAAGTGCTCGGCCATAAGGGGGATGGTTAGAGTCCTCATTCCTACCCGTCTGTTGGGGAAAAATTGCATAGATGAATATACTCTCGGTCATAGCAGAATCAAGCCCAAAAGGTAGGGGGCTTAGTGTTTTCCCCATCCTGCTCTATCAGGCAGAGTTCTTTTTAGTGGGTATAGACTTTTGTGTTTTATACGTCCCAGCATGAGCGTGGGCGCGGAAGAGTTATAAAGGTAAAAGAGATTCATAAAGAAATATGTTCAGGCGGTATTTTCTATGTGAGACCCAACTCTGAAGGATATAGGAGTGTGGGCAAATAGTGGTAGCACCTGTGTAGGAAATGTTTAAAAGGAAGCAATCCAAAGATGATACTTTATTCAAGAGATTAATCCTTTTAAACAGATCTTGCTCTGTTAAACCAAACTCTGAAGGATATAGGTGTCTGGGCAGTGTAGTATTTTTTGTGAGTGATGTTGTGGTGATTTCACAATTTTGAAAGAAATGTTTTAGGAGAGGGACCAGGAAGGGTGGGGGCTAGTTGAGAAGCCCACCCTTCTTGCTAAATTGGTAGTGGAATAAAGCCTGTGTCCATAAAAAGGGACAATTCAACAAGGGAAGCAGAATCGGGCCCAGACAAGCAGGCAGGCAACAAATAAAAAAATTGGAAAACAGGTTGGAACCCTGAGGGCATAGTGGCAGGTAGGGGTGTGTGTGTGTGTTTGAGAGAGAGATTCAAATCCCTGGAACAATACTTGGAATGGTGAAATCTGAATTGAAGATTTTTCCCCTGAAAAAGATCCCGTTAAAAAAAGATTCACAGCTTCTTATATGCATAACACACTGCAGGTGACTCCTAAGCAGTACCCCTTTTGGAGGCCTGGGACTTCAGAGTGGGGTCAGTTAGAGATGACAGTACTGTGGAGCCAAAGATGGCATCAGAGGCAGAGTCCCAAGTGATCGCATAGTGTTCTGCAAAAGTGTGGCCTGACGTCCATGTCTCTGCTCTGCAGATTTCTGAGACAGGGACGTCCTTGAAAAAAGGGACAGATGAGGAAATCGATCTTGAGGAACAAGTCTGGATCGAGTCGGGGTGTGTGTGTCACAATACAAATTTGGTAGCACTATCTGATGCAATTCGAGATCCGCTTACAGCGTCTTTGGGCTGATACTGCTCAGCTCTTGGATCTTTCCACCACAATGAGAAAAAGTCATGGGGACTTCCTGAAAGCCTTTGTAGAATGCTAGAACTCTCCTAACATCTAAGGTATGTAGTATAGCCTCCCTATTGTCTCGGTGAGGCTTGCGATAGAAGATTATAAGATGGACTTACTGATTCATGTGAAAAGGGGAGGTTACCTTAAGGATGAATTTTGGATGCGGCCTGAATGTAATCTTGCCCGGAAAGAATACTGTTTGGGGGGGGGGATGTGCCCTCAAATCTGCTATCTCCCCTATTCTAACTAAGGTAATTGCTATCAGGAAGGCTGTTTTCATTGAGAGGTACATCAGTGAACAGGTGGCCATGGGTTCAAAGGGGGGCCTAGTCAGGCTTTTCAGTACCAGGTTTAGGTCCCACGAGGGGGTAGGAGTCAAGGTTGAGGGAAGAAATTCATTATACCCTTAAGGAACCTTTTAGTGGTTGGATGTGATAGTACCGAGTACCCCACTATAGGTTGTTGAAAAGCTGTGACAGCTGCAAGATGGACCCTAATAGAGTTTAGGGACAATACTGACTTTAACGGTCAGAGAATATTCCAGAATATGTGGGAGTGTTGCTGACATTGGAGATAGTTGTTACGATGTACACCACATCTGAAACCTGGACTATTTCTGCAGATAAGTACGTCATGTGGAGGACTTTCTATTGTGTATTAGAACCTCTTGTATTTCCTTTGAGCATCAACTTTCTAGATGCTGGAACCATGCAGGAGCCATGCTTTGAGGCAGAGAATCCCAAAGTAGGGATGTAGGTTACACGCTTTATCTTACGAGAGGAGATATGGAATGGTTGGAAGGGAGACTGGAAGGCACATTGTGAGCTGTGGCAGGTAAGATACCAGGTCTATCTTGGCCAAATAGGAGCAATCAGGACCGTGAGCTTAGTCCCTTCAGCAGTAGAGGAAACGGAAGGAAGTGTAAAGAAGGTCCTTGTCCCAGGGGAGAAGAACATTGCTTAGAAAGTGTTGTCTTGAGCAGCAGCAGGACCACTTCTTGTTCTGGTACTCGGCAAACAGGTCTGTGGATTGTCTTCCCCATCATGTGAAAAAGTCATGGAGTACTGACGGGTGCATCTCCCACTTGTAATCGTGCGTGAATTAGCAACTGGGATCATCTGCTATTGAGGTCTGCATGCCCAGGAGGGAAGCCATGGACAAGATGATGTTGTGGAGATGCACCAGTTCCATAATTTCATTGCTTCTGTGCATAGGGAGGGCGACCTGGCCCCTCCCTGGCAAATGTAGTATATGCAGGTTATGTTGTCCTGTTAGGATATTTGTATGCGATTCTGCTATCAGCGGGAGGAAATGGGTGCAGGCATTCCTGACTGCTCTCAGGTTGAAGACATTGATGTGTAGAGATCTCTCCAGAGGTAACCATTTGCTGAGTGATGCATCGGTGGTAAGCAGTGATGATGGTGTCCTCTGTGAGAAGGGAATCCCTTTGCCTACATTGGCTAGGTTCTTTCACCAGTCCAAGGAACTTTTGATCATGGTAGGTAGTGACGGGTTTGTCCACACTGTCTTTGTTCGGCCTATAAACTGAACTGAATCATAATTGGAGGCATTGCATGTGGAGTTTGGAGTGCAGTATCACAGCTGTGCCCACTGCCATATGCCCCAACAGTTGGGGACAGAGTCTGGTTGGTACTTGAGGACTGCATTGAGCCGTGTCTATGAGTGAGACCAGGGATAGGAACCTGTGTTGAAGTAGGAAGATTTGGCCTGTAGAGCATCCAGGTTGACTGCCATGAATTCCAGGTGTTGCATTGGCGTGAGGGTCAACTTCTGGGTGTTGATCTGAAAGCCCAGTTCTGTAAACAAATGTATAGTGGTGTTGATGACTCAATGAGCCTCCTAGAGTGATCGGGCTCTGAGGAGACAATCGTCCAGGTAAGGATAGATCATTATCCCTTGTGAATGTACATGAGCGGCTACCACTGAGAGAACTTCGGAAAATAGGGACCAATGAGAGTCTGAAGGGGAGGACTCTGTATTGGTAATGGTGTGTCCCAGAGTGAATCTGAAAAATCATCTGTGAGCCGGTAGTATTGAAATATGAAAGTAGATGTCCTGGAGGTCAAGACCTGAAAACCAGTCTCCCTGTTCCAGAGATGGAATGATCATTGATAAGGTGACAGTCTTGAACGTCTGAGCTTTGACAAACTTGTTGCGAGCTCAAAGATCCAGTATGGGTCTCCAACCTCCCTCCCTTTTGGGTATTAGGAAGTAACAAGGATAGAACCCCTTGCCTTGTAGATGTTGAGGAACTGGTTCTGTAGCTCCTAACTGGAGGAGTCAATCTATCTCCAGTTGTAGCAGACTCTCATAAGAAGGGTCCCTGAAGAGTGACAGGGAAGAGTGTTGTGGAGGGGGTAGAGAGGTGAAGTGGATGGAGTACCTGGATCAGATGATTTCTAGGATCCATCTGTTTGACATTATGTGTTCCCAGGCACTGTGGAACCCTACCAAATGGTGACCAAATGGGTGCATGGTCATAGACAGTAGTGGGAAGTGGTCTTGTGATGCCTTGACCTGCCCATCAAAAGTGGTGCTGAGAGGGTTGAAGATTGTGGACCAGATGCCTTATGTTTTGGGAATTTTCCCTTTTTTCTTTGTGGCTCTTAATAGCGCTGTGATGGGAATTGAGATGAAGAATCTATGTGTTGGGATTGGGGGCTAAAAGATCTTTTGTCCCCGTGTGTACATTCCCAGCAACCGGAAGGTGGCCCTGGAATCCTTCAAGGTGTGGAGGGAGGTGTCAGTCTTCTCAGCAAAGAGCTTCACATCCTTGAAGGGGAGGTCCTCCACTATGGTCTGCACCTCCTTTGGGAATACAAACAAGTGGAGCCATGAGACCTATGTCATCACCAGTCGTGGATCTGGCGTAGATCTGCTGTTGGCGGCGTAGAGGGCCAACTGAAGTGATGTTTTTGCCACCATTTCTCACTCCTGAATGATGGCCTTGAAGGATTCCCGACGACCCTCTGGCAATTTATCAATAAAGTCATTCAGTTTATGGTAATTTTGTGTAATTGTATTTTGCCGTGAGTGCAATACGAAACCGAAAGGTGGCAGAAGAAAAAACGGTTACCTATCTTTTCGTAACTCTTTTCCTTCGAGATGTGTTGCTCATGTCCATTCCATTCTAGATGTGTGCACGTCCACGGGCACAGCTGTCGGAGACTTTTGCCTTAGCGGTATCGTTAGGGTCGGCTGTGGTACCCTCTGGAGTGCCACACTCATGCCTCGGTATATTAGATGCTGCCAGCCTTTCGCTCTCTCAGTTCCTCTTGCCGGCAATTCTGACATAGGGGCAGGAGGGCGGGTTATGGAATGGACATGAGCAACACATCTTGAAGAACAACAGTTATGAAAAAGGTAGGTAACCATTTTTTCTTCGAGTGCTTGCTCATGTCGATTCCATTCCAGGTGACGCACAAGCAGTATCCTTGGAAGTGGGCTTGGAGTTCACAGATGTGCGGCTTGTAATACTACTCTACCGAAGTCGGTGTTGTCTCGGGCTTGTTGAGTAAGTGCATAGTGAGATGTGAACTTGCGAATGGATGACCAGGTGGCGGCCCTGCGGATATCTGAAATTGGCACATGGGCTAGGAAGGCCGCTGCCGAGGCTTGCATTCTAGTTGAGTGGGTGGTTAGAATCGCTGGAGGAGATTTTGCCTGATCATAGCAAAATTGGTTTGTTTCTTTTGATGTATAAAGGTAGCGCTCTCCTGACGTCCAGTGAGTGCAACCTACGTTCCTCATCAGACTTATGAGGCTCTGGGAAGAAGACTGGCAAAAATATGTCCTTGCTCATGTGAAATTGTGAAACCACCTTGGGCAGGAAAGCCGGATGTGGCCACAGCTGGACCTTGTCCTTGAAAAATACAGTATAGGGCGGCTCCGAGGTAAGTGCCCTAAGCTCGGAGACCCTTCGGGCAGAAGTTATCGCCTCCAGGAATGACACCTTCCAGGAGAGCAGAAGAAGGGAACAGGATGCCAAGGGCTCAAAGGGTGCTCTCATGAGCTGCGTGAGAACCAGTTTCAGATCCCACTGAGGGACAGGGTCCCAGACCTGGGGGTAGAGTTGCTCCAGACCTTTCAAGAAATGGACTGTCATGTTATGAGCAAAGACCAACCTGCCCTGGAATGGAAGGTGAAAGGCTGATATGGTGGCTGAGTGGACCTTAATTGATGAAAGGGACAAGCCCTGGAGCTTGAGATACATAAGGCAGTCCAGAATCACCTGCAGTGAGGCTTGTTCAGGCCTAACCATTGGGTCGAGATCCAGCACATGAATAGTTTCCATTTGGCCAGGTAGGTTGCTCTAGTGGAGGGCTTTCTACTACCCAGTAGGACCTGCTGTATGTGGCCCAAGCACTCTTGCTCTTCAGCATTCAACCATGCACCAACCAAGTTGTTAGATGCAGTGCTGCTAGAGTCGGGTGCAGGAGCCTGCTGTGATTCTGGGATAGGAGATCCAGGTAGAGGGGCAGCTGCAGTGGGGTCATCACCAACAGGCTATCAGCATGCCGAACCAGCATTGGCGAGGCCAAGCCAGGGCTATCAGGATAACTTTGGCCTTGTCTTGCTTAATCTTCATGAGGACTCTGTGAAGCAATGGCACCGGTGGGAAAGCATACATCAGAGCTGCCAACCACAGGAGTAAGAAGGCATCCAACACGGGAGCCCCTGTCGATCCCCCCAAATGAGCAGAACAGGTGGCATTTCCTGTTCTGATGCATCGCGAATAAATCCTCCTGGGAAGGTCTCCACTTTCAGAAGATCCTGTGGACCGGGTTGGGGTGGAGCGACCATTCATGGCAAGATGAGAAGGCTCTGCTAATATGTTCCTGGTCTTGGGGAGGTGTGCTGCCATGAGATGAATGGCATGCTGCACACAGAAGTCCCAGAACTGGAGGGCTTCCTGGCAAAGGGCTGATGACTTGGCTCTGCCGTGCTCGTTGATATAAAACATTGTGATGGTGTTGTCCATCAGGACTTGAACCACCTTGCCTTGTAAATGGGACTGAAAAGCCTGACAGGCCAAGCGAACTGCTCTGAGCTCCCAGATATTTATGTGGAGGGAGTGGTCGACCCCCAACCAACAACCTTGTGTACTGCGCTCGTCCAGGTGGGCTCTCCACTCTAGGTCTGAGGCGTCGGAAACCAGAGTTAGCGACGGGAATGGGGCCTTCGAAGGGAACGCCCTGCAACACTGATGCAGGGTCCAACCACCATGCCAGTGATGACTGGATGTGGTCCAGCACCTTGACTACCAGGTCTAGGTCGTGCCTGTTGCGGATGTAGACTCACGCCAGCCACGCCTGCAGCAGCCAGAGATGGAGCCAGGCATGATGGACTACGTAAGTATATGCTGCCATGTGGCCTAGCAAGCTTAGGCAAGTGTGGGCGGTGGTAAGCGGGTGGCCCCTTACATGGGAGATCACATCTGACATAGCTTGAAAAAGGGCCTCCAAAAGGAAGGCTCTGGCCCATGTGGAGTCAAGGACCACCCCGATAAACTCTATTTGTTGCACTAGTATGAGGGTCAATTTCTTTTCATTCACTAACAGGCCCAGTCCATGACAGGTGGAACACACCAGATAGAGACTGTTTTGCACTTGATCCCTGATGATCCTGCTCTTGATGGGTGGCGGGTGGGAGAAAAGGAACTCTGGTTCCTTTGCAATGACTTATTTCTTGTCCACACTTTTACAAGTTGGGGCTACCGATGTCAGCGTTTGCCACACAGTTTTACCTGGGTCCAAGATGGCTTCATTGATTGGGAGGGCGATCTTCAAGGAGGATGAAGAGTGGAAGATATTGATGAGCTGATGGTGTGTCTTTGACCTCCTCCAGTGGTATGTGGGGGATATCTGCTGCTCTTTTTATTAGCTCCAGGAACAGATGGAAGTTGTCTGCCATGGACAGTGATGAAGGCATGACCACTTCGTACGAGAAAGAGGAGGATATGGCTTTACATGTTACCTCCTCCTCCGTGTCCCCTTCTTGTTCCTCCGTTTCCCAAGGCTCTGAGGCCCTCAAAGCTGTGGCTGAAGAAGCATGCCTGGAGGATTTTTGGGCAATGCTTGAAGCTCACAAGGCAGGCAGTTGTTGTGCTTCTCAAAGGGCCTTGGATGGCCATTTTGGTGGCATAAGGCCTGGCGGAGGTGCCCCTTGGTGGCCGTATCAAGATGGTGGTGGTGGTACATCTGTGGGTACATTCCTGGATGCTGTTGATAGCGGGTCTCATATGGAGCTTGGGAGGAGTACAATGAAACCTCCTCAGGCTAACTATCCAATCCCTCACTCCACAGTGGAGGGATATGGCATGATTGTGGGGATATGCCCCATGCTCAGCAAAGGCTCAATCTTGTGACATCGGTACAGAGGGGCATAGAATTGGGTGCCTGTATCATGCCCAGATCACTGACCTGGGAAAATTCTGCTGGAACCTATCGTCCAGATGTTGGTGGAGATGGAGACCTTGTCTGTCTCCCTGGTGCTGTGTGGGCTATTGTTGCTGGTGGCACCAATGTTGACTTGCGTACCAGGAGCATCTTCCTAGGATATTTGCCCTTATCTCTCGGTATCGAAGATCTGCCTAAACGGTCCATGGGCCTGTTAGCGGTACTAGATAACGATGGTCACCATGAGGCATGGGTGTCGGATTGTGGTCTTGATGCCTGTGGTGTCGAGGATACCGAGTGAGGCGGCAAATGCTTTCAGCTATTCCTAGGCTCGCTGAAGGGACTTCCCACTCTCTTTTTTGACTCGTGAGGAGTCCCCAGTCTGTTTCTTCGACCCACTATTTTTCAAAGTCAAAGGTTGAGGGGAAGAATCATGCCTGCCAGAAGGTAGGGGTCAGAGAGTTGCGTCCGTAAAGATAATTTTTTGGCAAAGCTCTCTGTCCTTGCAAGATCTCTGCCAGAGCTGCTGGCAGAGAGAACTCTTTTCTTGGATATGGCCCTTGCCATGGCAACAGATGCACTGGGCGTGCTTGTCCACAACCGGGACCGTCTCACTGTAATTGCGGCATTTCTTTAAGCCCAGAGAGCCTTGTCCAGGAGGGTTCCCCCCCCGGGGGTTGAGAGAAGAACAAAGTCCATTCTTCTTCTTTTAGGCAATGACCAAACAAACAGTAGGAGGAGGAGAAGAAACAAAACAGGCTTCTAAGGAAGCTAAAAATTAGCAATTGTAAAAGAATAAATGATCCACAAATGGACAGCTAAAGCTCCATCACTAGCTGGGGCAGTTGAGAAGGAAAGGAGGACTGTTAGGGCTTGTCTACACTGGCAAGTTTTGTTGCCAAAAACTGCCTTTTGGCGACAAAACAGCAAGAGCGTACACACTACAATGGGACTTTTGTCACGAAAAACGCCCAGTTTTGGCAACAAAAAACTTCCTCCCCTATGACAGACTTTTGTCTTTTCCCCTCCCTTTATTGTCAACAAAGGGCCAGTGTAGAAACTGCTGATTGTTTTGTCAACAGAACTGGCTTCTGCCAGTATCCCATAATGCCTGTCCTGATTGCTCTGCTCAGTGTTTTGAGCTCTGCTGCCCTGCAGGCATGCACCCCTCCCCCTTCAAAGCTCTGGGAAGTACCTGTGGGCTGCTCCGTTTGGGGAACAAATAAAGAGAAAATAATTGGAATGCTCCTGTTCTGTCCTGCACTAGGAACACAGCAGCAGGTAGACTGCTGCTGCAGGGGGCGGGGATTCCTCAGCACGGAGAGCTCACAGAGCTGCTCATGATGCTGCTCTTGGCAGCTGAGGGAGCTGTGGGAGAACTCAAAGAGAATCCCCAGATGCGCAGCAATCAGCTCTTCCTTCCCACAACACTGAACTGTGGGATATATACCCATGGTGCATTGCTCACCCTGTTGATGATGGTGTCCCCAATGTGGCATGATCTATCGACAGAAGGAGCAAGTGTGAACACCCCTTGGAGATTTTTGTTTTGTCGACTTTTGGTTGTTGACATAAGTTTTGTAAACAAAACTGGGTAGTGTAGACAAGCCTTAGTCCCTGAGCGCTGGCTAGCCTCGTGGCGCAGTACAAGGTAAGACTGTGCATGTGCTGGCCCAGCGGACACTGCTACCAAAGTTCTCTGATCAGCAGACACAACTACAGTGGAGAACCCATAGGACATTACTCAAAGAAGAACTCCAGGTTTAGCATTGAGTTAGAAGAAAAGTTAAACTAGAAATATTAGCAATATATTTTTGTATCAGTAACCCTTTTGTGTGTTTTGGGGACATACGTTATTTTTAGATAACTAGCTGATCTGACGTTTTATTAAAGTAAGAATGACTCTTCCCACAAAGGCAACCTGTACTTTAAACAGAAATGGATGCTATTCTGCCTTGCTAAGTTCTTATGATGGGCTGATATAGAACACAAGGGATCCTGAACTCCCAGTTGATTAAATGAAAAGTGAGCGAGAGTATGTTTTAAATAAGGTATAAACTGACAAAATTGGTAACCAAGGATTAAAGTAACAAAGCTTGCCTAAGCAAAGTTTAGATTTTTTTCCATTGCCATAGAGCAACAGTAGTCTTTCATCATAATGTAAATTTGACAGGATTTTTTAAAAAGACTGTCTAATTTACATTCAGTATGCGGGAATTAATGATGAATCCCTCGTGAATTCTAAATCGAATGAAATTTGCTGTTTTTTTTCATGGCCTTAACAGTTGTGAAAAAGCCTGCTTTGTTGCTGTCTGTTAATTGAATTTGATCTTAATATAACTATAGGGGCTGTTTCCACTACTGGAGAGAAAAAAAAGTGAAGATGGTGATATTCCAAGTCTAAAGGTACTCGTGTCTTTTTACAGTGACTTGGGTTAGGGTGGACAGTATAATCTAGAGAAAGCCTGCTAAGAATAATAGGTTCCTTATATCAGTCATATTTTAGGCCAAAAGGCCAACTGCTGTGAAAAACAAGCTGTCCCATTCTATGCAGTGGTGGTGAAATGAGCTGTCTCAACTTATGAATGGTAGAAGGACTACAGGAGCCTACCAAGACCTATAGAATACCTCCATCTTTGAAAAAGTAAGAGTCTCACACCTGCTAACACTATGGTGTTGGAGTAACGGCAGAAGAAAACAGTTTAAGTGACTATACTCTTTAATCTTCTAGAACACTGCAGCTAAACAGCACTGCATAAAGAGTTTCTGAAGTATGAAACAGAACAGTGGTCTGCTGGACACTACTCTACTTCCTTTACCAAGTGTCCCCATTATGTCTCCGCATTCAGAAACTCTGGCCAAGTTCTGCCTGTTCATTGTAAGAGCATACACCTGAAAAATATCTGGATCTCTCTGCACCCTTTCATCTTTTTGAAACAGTTCAGGATTCCTCCATAAGATCAATCATATATTTCTGTGTGCAAGAATGGGAGGGTGTATTAGAAAAACGCTAGACCAATGGTTCCAGATTCTATAAGTACACTACCAATTTCACACACAAGCAAAGGAGGATGTTGGGGCAGAATTTGGCTAGCCATATATATATGCTAGCCATATATATGCACAGTTTTCTATTTAAAAAAAAATTAAAATTTTTATAACTTGTTTTTAAACCAAATGTGACTAAAAGCTCAGTAATTAAAATGGGTACCTTAAAAAACAAAGGTAAGAGTTGGAGTTGTTCTGTGACAGCCGTGGAGAAGGACCGACCTGCACTTGCCATCAACCACTTCAGGACTGTTTATAAAAAGACAGAAATACTTACTGAATAACAAGGTCAACAAGCAAAATGACAAATGTATAGGCCAAATTCACTTCTGGCATAGCTCACCAGATTTCCACTAATGTTAGTGGAGTTGCATCAACAGTAAGTTTGGCCCTGTGTTCTTATGTTAGAGCCCATGAGTTTTCATTAGAATAATTATTATTCAAGACATAAGTGGAATAAGTTATACATTAACACAGTCCAACCTACAAGAGGTACAGACACCTCTTTAGTATAAAGCTAATGTAACAAAGGCAAAATTGCATATTGTAAGTACGCCACTTGCAGTACTCAATCATAAGTCTGTGCAGCCAAACATATTGTCTGTTTTCACAAGTTAAATTCAGCAACTCACTGGTTTTCAAGAGTTTAATGCCCTGAGTTCGCTCATCTTGTTCACCAACTCCATTCTCTTCCATAACATGGTTCTGAATTTCTTCATCCACTTCCATAAGAGGTTTGAGCTTTTCAAGTATTCGTGTAGTGAACTCATGGACATGAGGGGACTTTGTTGGAGCAGTAGTTGGCAAGGAAACATCTATCATGAATATGTAGGTCAAAACACTAAAAATAAATAACGCAAATTTATACATGAAGAAACCAGTTAAATGTGTTCAGTGGCTATTTGCCAATTTCAATTACTAGTTGAAATTTAATACTTTTCTGAAATTTAAAATTTCTTCCTGTAGACCACATAAAATAAATAAAACCAAATCCTATCTGAAACAGAATGCAACATCATTGTAATTCAGATCTTTATCTCAATTTAAGGCATTACACCACAAGAGTACAATGCACCAAGACAAATAACCTCAGTTCACTGAGCTGCTTGACTATATATACACACATCTAAACCTCAGTGAGAACATGAGGAAAACTATTAATTGTGGGCTTAAGAACAGTTTTCACCTAATGAGAGAGAAAGTGAAAGACTCAAGGGGGGAAAATGCTATGGCTTCTATTTTTAATGAGTTCACATTTTTCATCTTTGACAATGTCTATCTATTGCATTCGGAATCTTATTTGGCGTGTAGGTAACTTGATATCCTGTAACAGAATTATTTTTCTTATTTCTGACAAACATGCTATTTTGCATACTGTACATGAAAAGATATGCTGTTTACTTATAACTCTTTCCTCAAGGTTGCAAACTGCAGACACACAAAATGAATCATACAATAATAAATGGTTAAAAAAACTGGGCATGTTTAGTCTTGAGAAACAGAGACTGAGGGGAAACCTGATAATCTTCAACTATATTAAGGGCTTTTCTAAAAAGGATGGTGATCAATTGTTCTCCATGTCCATTGAAGGTAGGACAAGAAATAATCACCATAATCTGCAGCACAGGAGATTTAAGTAGATATTAGGAAAAACATTTTAATCATAAGGATAGTTAAGCACTGGAATAAGCTTCCAAGGGAGGATGTAGAATCCCTGTGATTGGAGGTTTCTAAGGAAAGGTGAGTCAAATACTTGTCACGTATAGTCTAGGACTGTGTATTTGGTCCTGTTTCACCATGTAGGGCTGGACTAGATGACCTCTGAAGGTACCTTCCAGCCCTACATTGCTATGGTTCCAAATTATTCTCCGACTATAAATATTTCTAGAAAAACCCACTCTAGCACATCTGAGACCCATTGTTCATTAGTTATAGGTTCTAACTTGTTACAATTTGATAGACTTTCAATGGCACTTAGGAGCTTGTGTGGTTTTGAAAATTTTACCTTGGTCTGGCAGGGGTTGGGTACAGTTCATTTGTTTCTAGAGCGTTAGAGCTCTCCCAGTGTGAAAATGAGAGGTCACATGAAACAACAGGATGAGGATCAAGACATCACTCTATGTTTACAAAAAGTGCCTGTTAAATAGCAATTTATGGGTACATTATTTTTGGAAGATATTATTTATTTCTATTCTGATACTACATGTATATGTAGTAGTATGTATATGTTCACATACCTAGGAAGACAATCATCCAAAGAAAATAAATACTTGAGTATTCAATGGACATGAACAGAACAAAGAAAATTCTTCAGAAGAGAACACGAACCTTCCTATTCTTTCTCTGACATTTTTGTAAACCTGGGTGAGTTTAGGTTCCAAGTACTTTAGTAACCTGTGCAACAGCTCTGGTACTCTCCATTCTTGCTGTGCAAGGCCACCTTGCAATACGTAGAGTCGGCTAGAAATTGGAACATGAAGACTTTAGTTAGTTTTACTGTATTGACAACTGCAACTTATTTTTCCCAAGTCTTGTTTTAAATGATTTACATATATCCATGAACTACAGATACACAAGAGTATAAAAGCTTTTCAATCACAAAATGAGAGTAACTATTACAGTACTGCTGTTATGTCAGTACCATAGTTCCACAATTGTTACAGTTCTCAAACTTATTTAATAGAGCCCCCCTTCTTTGTGTCTGTAGTCATTTACACCCCTCCCCACCCCCACTACATATACTGCTACCCAACTTTGAAGGCAGAGTGGAGAGCAGCAGCTGCTGGTCAGATGCCCAGCTCTGATGGCAGCTACACGCCAACAGCAGCACAGAAGTAAGGACAGCAATGTGAAAAGTGATATTGACAAATATCACTTTTCACAGCAGATTTAGAAGTAAGGCTGCAGCAGTGCAGAAGTAAGGGAGGAAATGTGAAAAGTGATATTTGTCAATATCACTGTTTATAGCAGACTTAGCATCCCATTGCCATCCTTCTGTGCTGCTACTGCCGCTCCGGGGCTGACCTCTTTATCCCCGCCTCCCGGGTATGCACGGCCCTTCTGCATGAGTCCCAGCCACCAGGGGCTGACAGCCAGAGCTCAAAAGAGCACAAAGCTAGCACCTCCCTTGACACATTCAGGAGGTACGCCCTATAGTTTGAGAACCGCTGTCCTAACTGAATCCAATTAATCATAGTGATGTGCTTTAAGCAATGTTTTTCCCCTCTGGGCCCTACTCTACCCCTGGGGAACTAAGGATAGGAGGGGGAAGGGCATGAACAAGGAACTACAACTAAGACAGGTTCTTGTGTGAGATGTGCAAGTACAGGATTAGACTCTTGGCTCTTCCACCTTGCAGTGGCCAGTCACAATATACTCTGAGTGAACTTTATCCACATCTCTTACATTTGTTCATGCTTTACCCATCAACTGTAAAGCAATTTGAAGGTAACATTTTACCATGCATCTACAAACGATCCTCCTTCACCACTCAAAGGAGACTCCAACAACAGCTCAAATAACCAGTGCAGTTTCCGAGGATCTCTGCTCTCCTGATAAAGAAAGTTATAAATCAGTAACTGGAAAACAGAGGAATTTGGTGATTCTACTTTAAGCCATGTAAAAAGAAAGACAATTAAATATTTGCATTAAATGTTCTTGAGGTTCCTATGTATGTATTATTACATAAATGAAGACTGTTTTGCTTTTCTCAAAATTAGGGTCCAATAAAAAAAAAAAATCAGGACCATACAGAAATGTGGCATTCTAATCATGTATAGTAATGCAAAAGATTTAATACAAATTACTTAGTAAAGTACAGTGATTTAAAAATAGTGTTATTTTTATTTCTATGGCATTTTAAAGGATGTAATCTAGTTATGAAAAACTATTAACATTTAGTGTAGAGAAATCTTACTGGATACAAGGCCTGGTCTATACTAGAAAAAAAAAATGGTTACCTAAATTTTCGTAGCTGTTGTTCTTTGAGATGTGTTGCTAATGTCCTTTCCATTCAAGGTATGTGCGTTCTCACCACACACACAGTCGTTGGTGATTATTGCCTTAGCAGTATCCGTAGGATCAGCTGTATCGCCCTCTTCAGTGCTGCACTCATGCGTTGATATATTAGTGCTGACCCTAAGCCCTCTCAGTTCCTTCTTGCTGGCAACTCAGGTAGGAAGGTGGATAATGGAATGGACGTGAGCAATACATCTTGAAGAACGAAAAGGTAGGTAACAGTTTTTTATTTTTCAAGTGCTTGCTCATGTCACTTCCATTCTAGGTGACTCACAAGCAGTATCCTCGGAGGTCGGCTTGGAGTTCACAGTCTAGCAGCTTGCAGTACTGCTCAACCAAAGCCAGCATCACTCCAGGCCTGCTGGATAAGTGCACAACGGGACATGAACGTGTGGATAGATGACTGGCTGGCCGCCCTACAGCTGTTCTGGATAGGCACTTGGGCTAGGAAAGTTGCCGAGGAGGCTTGTGCCCTGGTTGAATAGGTGGTTATGACTGCCGAAGGTGGCACCCCTACCTGATCAGAACAGCAGTAAACGCAGCCAGTGATACAAGTAGAAATTCTTTGAGTGGACACTGGATGACCTTTCATCCTGTCAGCCACCATGATGAACAATTGGGTTGACTTGGCTTGTTCCTTTCAATGTAGAAGGTTAACACCCTCCTGACATCTCAGGAATGAATCTATGCTCTCCTCCGACTTATGCGACTTTGGAAAAAAAAGACAGGTAAATAAAAGTCCTGGCCCGTATGCAACTGTGAGACCACTTTGGGCAGGAAAGCTGGGTGTGGCCGCAGCTGGACCTTGTCTTGTAGAAGACCGTATAGGGTGGTTCTGAGATAAGCGCCCTAATCTCGGAGAACCGGTGGGCGGATGTAATCGCAGCTAGGAATGCAACCTTCCAGGACCGGAGAAGGAGAAAGCAGGAAGCCAGAGGCTTGAAGGGGTTAGGCCTGAAGATATTATGTCAAGCACCCAACTGTACGAGGTGAGCCGTGACCAGTCTGACCAGAAGGGGTGCAGGAGGTTGAGAAAAGAGCCAGGAGGTGGATTCTGGGGAGTGACTGGGGCGCCGTCCTTGGGTGCATCCTCAAAACACCTGCTTCTGGCTTCCTTGGCCTCTAGAAGAACTAGGCTGGGGGGAGGAATGGGAAGACGATGGGTGACACCACTGAAATCCTTTGTCCCTGTCCTTCTTCCTGTAGGAGCTGGACTGGGGGACACCACAGAACCTCAACGGAGGTGGAAGGGGACGGAAAGGCTTTCTAGCCTTCTAAGGGGTCTGAAGGCCCAAGAAACGGAGGGTGGCATGTGAGTCTAAGGCCGTGGAGCTGTTCGTCAGTCAGCTCCCTCAAATGGAAGGTCCTGAAGGGTACAACTCTGGGACAGCCCAGAGGACTGTAACTACCAGCTGAGCCTTATGACCACAGCAGAAGTCACTACTTGGCCAGCGAGTCTGTAGTGTCCCAGGCCATCTGGGGAGTGCCTCTCGCCACTGCTTTGCCCTCATCCACCAAGGCAGTGAACTCCTGGGCTCGGTCATGTGGGAGGACCTCCTTAAAGTTGCTGATGGAGTCCCACAGGTTGAAGTAGTACCTGCCTAGCAGGGCCTGATGGTTAGACACCCAAAATTGCAGGCTGGCTATCAAATAAATTTTCTTGCCAAACAAGTCCAGCCTCTTGGTGTCTTTACTTTGTTGCCAGCAGACATGACCGGGGTCCCCCTAGAGAGTGGGTGAGAGATACTCCACCCCCTTTGTGGGGACCTAATACTTCTCTTCCACCTTCTCGGAGGTAGGTGGAATGGAAGAGGGAGACTGCCACATATACTTGGCAATTTTAAAGACCCCTGGGTGGAGGGGCAATGTGACCCGGGACAGGTTGGAGGAGAGTATAACATTAAAGAGGTCGTCAGACTCCTCTGCTAGCTCCTTGATCTCCAAGTTCAGGTTGGCAGCCACCATTTTGAGCAGGGCCTGGTGCTCCTTGAAGTTGTCGGGAGAACTGCTCATTTGTGAGGAGCCTGCCACTGTTTCGTCCAAAGACAATGAAGATGACTGCATAGCAGGGGGAGGTGCAGCTTCCCCTTGCTCGTCTGGGGATGGCTCCTTGGGTGTCAGTACCTACTATGTCACCCACGTGTTGGATTTGGCACTGTGTGCTGACTTGGGTGCTGGCTGTGCCAGGTGCAGCTTGTCTGATTAGGCCTGGGAGTAATGGTGGGAGTACGGGACTGGCATAACAAGTACACCTCAGGGGTTCCAATACTACCACTGAGTGGGTCATTGTCCCGTCTCCATGCCGCAGGAGCCATGCCAGTCTCATGGGCCGGTGGTAATTCGCCTTTTATAGGCGAGGGGCTGAACACCCCTTCAGGCTCAGACCATTGCCCTTCTGGTGACTAGGGCAGAGCTGTAGATGCCCGAGTCTGCTGACTGACCCTCGTTGGCAACTGTAAGAAGGTGAGGACCGATGCCTATCCGAAGAGCAGTACTGGGAAGCTGGAGACCGGTTCCGTGACCAGGAACGATCCCGCACTGGTGGGGATCACCACCTGGGAGATCACCTAGGCAATGGTGATCTGCACCATGGCGAACTCTGGTGCGAGACCTGACGGTATCAGGGGTACCGAGATCAGTGTCGCGACTCAGGTGTCCTGTGTCTTGCAGGCCGAGACCTTGGCCTCAGGGACCTGCGTTTTCTAACTGGGGACTGAGGCTGCGGTGCTATGGCCACAGTGATGGGGACAGATGCTTATAGTCCGGGGATTGGGGATGCTCCACTGCTTTAGGGAGCGGTCCCATAACCGGCTTGCCCGTAGATGCCGGGGCCTTGGCCAGGTCCATCATCTTGGTTGGCATCTGCAGTACCAGTTGGCCTACTTGCTCTTTGGCCGCTGGGTCCACTTCGGGCAAAGATGACTCTACTAGGGGCCGGGACCTCTTACTGCTCCCAGGAGTCAGAATCATAGAATCATATAATATCAGGGTTGGAAGGGACCTCAGGAGGTCATCTAGTCCAACCCCCTGCTCAAAGCAGGACCAATCCCCAATTAAACCATCCTAGTCAGGGCTTTATCAAGCCTGACCTTAAAAACCTCAAAGGAAGGAGATTCCACCACCTCCCTAGGTAACGCATTCCAGTGCTTCACCACCTTCCTAGTGAAAAAGTTTTTCCTAATATCCAACCTAAACCTCCCCCACTGCAACTTGAGACCATTACTCCTTGTTCTGTCATCTGCTACCACTGAGAACAGTTTAGATCCATCCTCTTTGGAACCCCTTTTCAGGTAGCTGAAAGCGGCTATCAAATCCCCCCTTATTCTTCTCTTCAGCAGACTAAACAATCCCAGTTCCCTCAGCCTCTCCTCATAAGTCATGTGTTCCAGCCCCCTAATCATTTTTGTTGCCCTCCGCTGGACGCTTTCCAATTTTTGTACATCCTTCTTGTAGTGTGGGGACCAAAACTGGACACAGTACTCCAGATGAGGCCTTACCAATGTCAGATAGAGGGGAATGATCATGTCCCTCAATCTCCTGGCAGAGGCGGGTCACTGGCTGAACTAGGGGGTCCGACCCCAAGCAGCTCCAGGGTGGGCATGTGGCCTAACATAAGTCCTTTGCCCGAAGCCCGCTTTTTCTGTGGTGCTAGTGGGCCCATCAACTTCAACAACTTCTTAGGCACTGTGGAGGGGGAAAAGGTGCTGGGTGGGTTCCGGTGCTGTGGTGCACTGCACGCCAATGCTGAGGTGCCAGGCGTGGAGTCCAATCGAGAGGGCTCCGAGGTAGGATGAAGCGAAGCCTCCATGAGAAGGACCCTCAAGTGGATATCCTGCTCCTTCTGAGTTCGAGGACGAAAGTTTTTGAAGATCCTGCACTTATCATCCTTTCTGTGGGACTCCCCCAAACACATTAAACAGCTCTTGTGGGGGTCACTAATGGGCATCGGCTGGCTGCACAATGAACATGGCTTAAAGTCTGGGGAATGGGGCATGCTCCACTTCGAGGCAAAGTCCCAGCCGGGACTCTAACTCCTAAACAACTACTCTAATACTTACCTTACAGGTCTAAGTACCTATCAACTAATAACAAAGGAGAGAGAACAACAGACTGTAAGAACCACTAACACTCTTGGGATGTAAGACAAGGTGCTCCGACCAACCATCACGAGCGGTATGAAAGAACTGAGAGGGCACAGGGTCAGCAGTGATTAATATACCAACGTATGAGCATGGCACTCAAGAGGGAGCTACATCCGACTCTACAGATACTGCTAAGCCAAAAATCTCCAATGACTGTGCATGTGGGCATGCACATAGCTAGAATGGAATCGACACAAGCAGGCACTTGAAGAA
Source organism: Dermochelys coriacea (assembly GCF_009764565.3). Classification (NCBI taxonomy): domain Eukaryota; kingdom Metazoa; phylum Chordata; order Testudines; family Dermochelyidae; genus Dermochelys; species Dermochelys coriacea. The sequence continues at coordinate 180,031,927 of NC_050070.1, read as the reverse complement.
GAATTAAGTTTGCTTAACTACTTTGCTCAGGGGTGTGAAAAATCCATACCTCTGAGCAGCGGCGTTAAGCAGACCTAGCCCCCAGTGCAGACAGTGCTAGGTTAATGGAAGAATTTTTCTGTTGACCTAGCTACTGCCTCTTGGGGAGGTGGCTTACTAAACTGTCGGAAGAACCCCTCCTGTCATTGTGAGAAGCCTCTATACCAGTGGTTCTCAGCCTTTCCAGACTACTGTACCTGTTTCAGGAGTCTGATTTGTCTTGCGTACCCCTAAGTTTCACCTCACTTAAAAACTACTTGCTTACAAAATCAGATATAAAAATACAAAAGTGTTCACAGCACACTATTACTGAAAAATTGCTTACTTTCTCATTTTTACCATATTATTATAAAATAAATCAATTGGAATATAAATATTGTGCTTACATTTCAGCATACAGAGCAGTATAAAACAAGTCATTTTCTGTATAAAATTTTAGTTTGTACTAACTTTGCTAGTGCATTTTATGTAGCTTGTTGTAAAATTAGGCAAATATCTAGATGAGTTGATGTACCCCCTGGAAGACCTCTGCATACCCCCAGGGGTACATGTACCCTGGTTGAGAACCACTGCTCTACACTGAAATGGTGCAGCTATGTTGCTGTAGCATTTCAAGCGTAGACAAGCCCTTAAAGGTCAACAGGCCACCCTAGTTACGTTAATCTGTATCTATACATTTTCCAGATCCTTTTCAATACGTGCATGATTAAACTGTGCACTTTTTATTTTATAAACTAAGGACAGTTCTGTGGTCTGAGCTTCAAAAGGAGAGTAAGGAAAAATTCAGCACTAGTGGTAAAAGATTTTACAGTAAGTGCAGAGATTAATGTCATCAACAGCTAGCTCTTACATAGCTATCACAAAACTAGAAAGCAGATGAAAGTGAACTATACTTCCAGAAGAAAAAGCATCCACAATTGTGAATGAGAAAATGTATTTTACTGTTTTCTGTAGGACTTCAAGGATTAGTATATAATGCAGTTTTTAGGTTGTATTTACTACTCTGAATTTAATCCTAATACAATAAATCTAAATATTTTTCTTCATAACATTTTTACATATTACCAAAAATTTGTGTTTAATTTATTTTAACATGAATAACGAGCAAAGCTAAGAAATATTGAGAACTTACACAGGAAGTTGCTATACATGTTCCCCAATCATTATAAGTTTCCACGGTAATATTGGATAAAGCTGTTCGAAGTAGTGGGCACAAAAGCTTCCAAAGTTTCTCTACCTACTCAACAGAAAAGCAAAGGTGAGATTATGGATTTTGCCATGTATGGCTCCTACTTAACTTCTCTAACTCCCAACCCCTCAAAGAGAAATTTGCTTCGTACAGTAGCTCAAAATTATTAGAATCCTGAAAAAAAGTTACTAGGAAAGGCAACAATTCAAAGTGCCAACATCTCTTTCTGTTTTATTTACAGGGTGCTCTGAAGTACTGCTCAGTCAAATTCATACATATGCAGCCTCTTCGGTTTTTTCAGTTTAAGTACAATACTACTACAGGATTGCAGATTTTGTTGCTTCTGTAGGCTGAGTGCTTTGCACAACCAGAGACTCCTTGCATTAATCTAGTCTCTCCCCATGTTCCCTGTGTGCCACCCTCCCATCCCCTTCTATTTCTGCAATCAGCCACCCCTTCCTCTATGCTGGATCTCTGTGTGGCCCCCATTCTCAACCCATGTCCCCCCATGCCAAAGGTTCAATGTGTTCCCCAATCCCGCCTTCCCTCCTGTCCCCCAGGGGCTCTGTCATCCCCATTTACTCCATTCTCCACACCATTCTTATTATTTTCTCTCTTACATCTTTTCGCTTTCAGGATGTCTACATTTAAAAACTGTATTGGGAAGATGGGCAGAGCTGAGATGGGGGTTTTGTTACACTGAAAGGTGTTATTGGCTGCCATCAACTAGTTCTTTGATCAGTAGACAATTATTTACTCCTGGGGGAATTCTGCACCACTGCGCAACACAGAATTTTGCAGAAATTAATGTTGTGCACGCAGAATTTCCTTCCCCTCCCAGAAGAGTCACAGTACTGTGAAGACACTGTTTCATTTACTATAGTACTATATATTCATATTTAAGCAGTATGCCAGTGGAAATATTTAGTTTTTATATATACATTATTCTCACAGCAAAATGACTCACCAAGTATTATTATTTCATCAACTACAATTTGTTAACAACATAGCAAAAGCATCCCAATTGATTAACAACTTAGATTGGTTAATAATTAAATCACACAATGTTTTAATATCACGTGCTACAAAGAACCACCGGAGACACATTAAAGAGCCACTTGTGGTTTAGGAGCCTTAGCCTAAATATCACTGGTCTAAACAGAGAAATGCCACCAAATTAAGAATAAGGCCTCACAAGCTCAGCCAAACCCCCAAATTCAGATCTGCAAAGTGTTTTGGGAAGCAGTTTGTACGAGGTGTCATAGAAGGCAAATATAACAGCAGCAGCAGCAGCAATACATTGCATTTCCACGTATATTCTGTCCAAAGATCTCAAAGTGCTTACCAAACTTTAGTGAATTAAGCCTCATAATACTTTTGATGTAGAATAGGGAGTGTTATTTCCATGAGGAAACTGAAGAAGTCAAATCACTTGCCCAAGGTCACATAGCTAATCCCTGGAAATCACTCAGTGCAAGAGGCAGCAATAGAACCCAGATCTCCTGACTTGCTGTAGTGAGATATAATTCCAGACATTTCCAGCTACCATATATAAACTGTAGCAAGCAGTCCCAAGAATGTGATTTGCCATGAGATCAACTTCAAGGCAAATCTTCTTCCATTATCTTGTGGATGAAATTATCTTACATTTATATGGTGCCTTTCATCCCAAAGCACTCTGAAATGTAGTCACCTATGAAAGGAGCAAAATCTAGAATGTACACTTTGTGGAGTACAACATTCAATACAACTGAATTAAGAGACTTGAATATGCTTTTCAACAATCTCTTTAATTTCTTAAATACTTCAAGACTGTTAATGACTCATTTTCTCTATTACTAGATGGTGTTGGGGTTTGGGTGTACATCAAAAGGTTTTACTTGTTTAGTACACTTTCTAGAGATTGAGCAGTTGATTCAAGATAGAACGACTCAGTATTTTACATATTGTTTTGGAGCACAAAGGAAAATTCCAAAAAATGACAGGCCACTTTTGTAGTCTCCCGTCTCAGATATTTTATTCTGTGTTTGCAACATAATATTCTTAATTTTTTTTAATGCAGTAATAAGCAATGGATAGCTAATTATGTTAACATTAATTTAAGGCCTTGTCTACATTACAAAGTTTTGTCGGCAAAAGTTATGCCGCTTTAATTAAAGCCACTGTTTCATGTCCACACTAGCTCCTTGTGATAGCGAAGTGCATCCACACTAGCAGCTCTTGCTTTGACATAGAGAGAAGTGCACTGTGATAGCTATTCCACTATGCAACCGGCTGCAGGTACTTTGGGAAGGGTCTGCATTGCCTCATGGGGTAGGTACAGCATCATATGATGTAGGTTTCTCAATCCCATCATTCCTTTCCTGGGACATCCTAGTAGATTGTCAGCTGCTTTTTCAACTGAAGTGTATAGGGGGAGGGAGAGGAGAGTGGTGTGTCTGGGGCAGGGGAAGACGGCAGGCTGACCGACCTATCCTGAGGAAGGGGGATGGGGACACCCCCCCACATCAGCCCCCGGCTCTGCTCGGCACAGCAGTCTCTTCCGAAGCAGCCCCCTCTGCCTGCCTGCCTATGGTTCTGTGATTCCCTCAGTTCTCCCACAGCTTCCTCAGATGTCGGGAGCGGCATCCTGAGTAGTTCTGTGAACTCTCCATCCTGAGGAACATCAAAGCAGCATAGCAGTCCTCCCCCGGCCCATCCCAGCCTTGCTCCCTGCAGCAGCAGTCTGCCGGCCGGCCGCTGTGTTCCTAGCGCAAGGCAGAACAGGAGCTTTCCAATTATTTGCTCTTTGTTCCCCAAGCGGAGCAGCATGCTCAGCTGTCAGATACTTCCTGGAGCTTTGAAAGGGAAGGGGCACATGCCTGCTGGGCAGCAGATATCAAAACAGTGAGCAGAGCAATCACAGCCAGCATTGTGGGATATTGGGAGAAGCCAGGTCTGTCGACAAAACAAACAGCAGTGTCTACACTGATGCTTTGTCGCTTTAACTTTGCCACAAAAGGTTTTATGTTGAGGTGATTTTGTTTTGACACCAAAAGTAGCTAAAAACCTAAAAATACATTCAGCACTACAGAATTTTTTTTGGAAAAAAAGCCTATTCACACAAAAATGAAATTTCAGATGACCTATAACTGTGAATTTGACTGGTCAGTTTCAACTGGGGAAAAGTTTTTCAGCAAAGAGAGAGAATCTGTCCTTTGACACCTTTAACCCAGTGGTTAGGGCCAGGGCCAGCCTTAGCATGGGTGACTGCTCAAGGTGCCGCGGTAGGGGGGATGCCAAGAGAGTGTCACAATAACAGCCTCCTGCCACCTTGATCCTCAGAGCGGCAGCCCACGGTCCACCTCCAGCCTCACTCTGGCCCTAACCCCTGCATCTTCTCTTCACCCTGCCTCCAGCCCAGCTCCTCCCCCAGCTCTGATCCGCCCCCATCCTCCGCTCCGCCTGTACCCCTGCTTTGCCCCCATCCCTTGCTCTGCCTGCACCTCCACTCCACATCCTTGCCACACTCCCAGCTCTGCCTCCAGCCCCAGTCCAACCCCATCCCCTGCTCCACTCCCAGCTTCACCTCCAGCCCTGATCCACATGCACCTCCACTCCATTGCCAGCCGAGCTCCATTCCTCACCCAGCTCTACCCCCCAGCCTCACTCAGGGTGTCATTTAGGTAACACAGGCCCTGATTAGGGCACTTGGCTGGTATGTGGAAGACCCAGGTCTGAGCCCTTAATTCTGGAGCAGGAACTGGAACAAAGATTTGCCCCCTTAATGGCCCCACCTCACCTGAGCATCCTAACCACCACGCTATGGGACTGTTGTTCTTAATCTCTCCTGCTGAAGTTCTTCCAGTTTATAGAAACACTTAAATATTCACTGGGAAGAGAGAACGCAACTCTATAGAATGATGATTAAGGCACTCACCTAGGAGGTAGGAGCTGTGGATTTAATTCCCTCCTCTGAATCAGGCACATCTACCTCTACAAAGTGTAACAGCTTCAACAAGAGAGAATAAAAGCAACACACCTATAGCTTGGTGGTTAGGATGCTCATCTGAGACATTTGTGGAATCTGAGTTCAAATCCCTGCTCCAGAGTGGGGATTCAAACCTGGATCTCCCACATCCCAGGCTGTGCCCAAACCACTGGGCTATAGCTTCTAAACGAACACCCTCTGACCCATGAAGTTTGCAGGCCCAAAATGGACTTTTCAAAATTTGGAATTATTTTCAGAACCAAACTGAATATTTTCCCCTGACTTTTCCACTTTCTGGCTGAACTGAAAAAACACCCAGCACTATTCAGCACATAATTTTTCTTTGACATTTTAAAATGCTGTTTACTCTGAAAAGTGAAACTGGCACCTTCTAATTCATATTTGCTTTGTGTATCCAGACTTATTTCTGTTTATTTTAACAACAAATAAGTCAGTGCTTATTTTAGTCTTACTGAACCAACACAGCTAAGATTCAGCGACCTAGATTTTATTTTGCCTTGCACATCAATGGCAATGTCTAAAGCTATGCATTAATATATATATTTATGAAAAAATTCAAGGCTATGGGTTTGTGCAGGTGTCATGGAGTATAATCAGCAAACTATGTAGTTGCCTAGGTATAAATGAAGTAATAATCTGGTCTGCAGAAGAGGTGGTTACTCACCTGTGCAGTAACTGACGTTCTTCGAGATAAGTGTCCCTGTGGGTGCTCCACTGTAGGTCTCGATGCGCCCCTGTGCCGTTGTTAGGAGATTTTTACAGCAGTACCCATATCGGCTGCACATTCGCAAAGCCTGCCTCACACATACCAGTCTTGTCTTAATATTGCGCATGCACAGCCAAACTCCTCAGTTCCTTCTCTATAATGGAGGCCGCCCCAGCTCCGAAATAGAGGGGAGGAGGGTGTGGAGCGGATCACCTACAAGGACACTCATCTTAAAGAACGCCAGTTACTGCACAGGTGAGTAATCTCCTCTTCTTCTTCGAGAGGTGTCCCTGTGGGTGCTCCAATGTAGGTATCTCTCAAGGAGGTAGGGACTTTGAATCTGGAAGGAATGCAGTAGACAGAACAGCTCTGCCCACACGCGTATCGGTGATGGGTCCCTGAGTAAGAGCATAATGTTTTGCAAGTGTATTTTCAGAAGCCCAAATGGCAGCTCTGGAAATGTCCTTAAGGGGGATGTTACGTAGAAAAACCACTGAGGCTGCCATGGATTTGGTGCCGTGAGTCCTGATAAAAGTAGGGGGAGTCACATTCTGTAATTGATAGCAGAGACAAATGCAATCGAGATCCCGTTGGAAAGTCTGTAGTTAGAGATAGATGAGCCCTTAGAGCATTCTGCAATGGGGACAAATAGCTTGTCGGAACGCCTGAAGGTTTTAGTCCTGTCCAAGTAGAAGGACAAAGCTCTGTGCACGTCTAAAGTGAGCATCGTAGATTCAAAGGAATTTGCACCAGGTTATGGAAAAAGATAGGGAGATGGATAGGCTCAATGACATGGAAAGATGAGCGCACTTTCAGTAGCATTCTGGGGAGTAAGCGTAGGGTGACTTTGTGCTTAAAAAATATGGTGTAAGGCAGATCTATGAGTGCTGCAATTTCTCCTGTGTGTCTCGCAGAGGTAATTGCTACTAGAAATGCAGTTTTCATAGAGAGATGTAGGAGGGAACATGTGGCTAATTGTTCAAATGATTTTTGGGTTAGGCATGTTAAGGCTAGGAGAAAGTTCCAAGGTGGATTAGGTGGATTGATGTCAGGGTATAGGGTTTGGGGTCCCTTAAGAAATTGCTTAGTAATGGAGTGAGCAAAGACAGGCCTATCATCGATGGCGTCATGGAACATTGTAACTGCAGCCAAGTGGACTTAGATGGAACTCAGGGAAAGTCCAGAGAGTTTAATCTCTAACCGATAGTCAAGGATTAGCGGTAGAATCACGGAAAAAAGGAGCAGTTTCTTTGGCAGCCCACGGGTATGTAAATCTTGTCCAGTTATGAAGGTAGGTGGTGTGTGTACAATTTGTTGTGCTATGAAGGAGTATATTTCAAACCTGCTCCCAGCAAGTTCACTCTGCATGAGAGAACTATGAAGCCAAACCTTGAGGTGTAACATGGTTAAACTGGGGTAGAGTACTAGACTGTGTTGTTGGGACAAGGGATTCGGGTGGAGGGGTAGTGGGATGGGTGCGGAAAGCGCCATCTTGGCGAGAAAAGGGTACCATACCTGTCTGGGCCACGTGGGGGCAATCATTGACCCTGGCTTGGTCTGTTCGTATTTTGATCAGTATTTTGTGTATGAGTGGTATCGGGGAAATGCATACGTTAGGTTGGTGTTCCATGGGAACATGAACGCATCCCCCGAGGAGTGTTTGCCTAGTTCCGCTCTGGAACAAAATCTTGGGCATTTCTTGTTTGCTGCAGTTGTGAAAAAGTCTGTGATTGGGTATCCCCATGTGTGAAATATGTCTAATACAATATTCTCGTTTAGTTCCCATTCATGGTCTATGGGAAATCTTCTGCTGAGGTCATCTGCGGTGGAATTGAGAGAGCCAGGTAAGTATGCAGCTGATATTTAGACATTGTGCTTCTGTAGAAAGTGAGTGGGATCGCCTCCGCCCCGCCTGTTTACATAGAACATGCAGGCAATGTCATCAGTCATTATCCTGACATGTTGGTTTTGAATGAAGGGGAGAAATTGGAGGCAGGCCTTGAGTATCATTCAGAGTTCTAGACATTGATGTGAAGGGACTTCTCGGCAGGAGACAAAAGCCCCTGGGCAGTGTATTAGGGCATGTGTACTCCCATCCCGTAAGGGATGCGTCCGTAGTTATGATAACCGGCAGGACGTCCTGTAGAAAGGGGACCCCAGAGCAAAGGTTGTGGGGCAATGTCCACCAGTGGGGGAGTCCTTGACTCTGGGAGGTATGTATAAAAGGTTGTTCAGACCATGGACATTTGGTCTGTAGACAGTGGTCATCCAACTTTGGAAACATCTAATGAAGAGGCGAGCATTCCTGACTACAAAAGTGCACGTGGCCTAGGAGCTGTAGGCAATCTCGTGCAGTCACCTGTGGACTGTTGGACACCTTGCTAACCAAAAGGTTGATGGTGTAGAGAAGGTGGAGTGGGAGAGATGCTATTCTTTTGCATGAGTCGAAATGTGATCCTATGAACTCCAGTTATGGGGTGGGAGTGAGCGTAGATTTTCTTTGTTCATTCGTGGGCCAAAAGTATGGAAACATTGGACTGTCCATTGTGTGAAATGAATGGCTTCTTGGAGGGTCCTGGCTTTGAAAAGGCAGTTTACGAGGTAAATAAAAATTATGATTCCCTGCCTTGTGAACTGTTATGACTGCGAAGAGTTTGGAAAAGACACAAGGTGCACTTGAGAGACCGAAAGGTAGGACCCTGTACTGCTAGTGTTGTGAGCTCAGAACGAAGCGAATAAAACGTCTGTGGGCAGGATGTATGGAACATAAGCACCCTGCAGGTCGAGGGCTGAAAACCAATCTCCCTGCTTCCGTGTTGGAATTATGGTTGCAAGAGTCACCATTTTGAATTTATTTATTTATTTATTTATTTAAAGGGATGAACTTATCTAGTAACTAGAGTGCTAAACTAAGGGAAAAAAGGATGTAGAATGGGTAAGAGAAAAAGTTTTAACAAGTATGCTCTAGCCAGGGATGGTAGAGAAGGAAATAAGGAGTTTGGCCGCGCATGCGCACTATTAAGACAAGAATGGTACGTGACGCAGGCTCCGCACATGCACGACCGATACGGGTGCTGCTGTAAAAATCTCCGAACAGCAGCTCAGGGGCGAACCAACACGTACAGTGGAGCACCCACAGGGACACCCCTCGAAGAAGAATCTTCATTACTGCTGATGATGCATAATATGGAAAGAACACAGCTTGACTTTCAGATCTTGGACTGAATTTACAGGGCTGGAAGTTAGAAAAAATATTTTTTTTCTTGCATACTGAGCACATTTAAATCTGAAAATCATTGAGACCCAATAAACTTGGGATTCCACAATACTATTTGAAGAGACAATGAGTCCTGTGGCACCTTATAGTCTAACAGATGTATTGGAGCATAAGCTTTTGTGGGTGAATATCCACTTTGTCAGATGCATGCAAGGTACCACAAGACTCTTTGCCACTTTTACAGATCCAGACTAACATGGCTACCCTTCTGATATTTGAAGAGAGTCACTTTTCAGAATAGAAATGAATTTTTAAGGTAGCACGTGAAAGTTAGTTTTTAAGTAATATGCTGAAAGACCTTCAACCTGGCCATTCAATTGATGAGCATATACTGATTAAACAACTGGAATTGATTCCTTTACTTTTGCAAACCACTTAAAAATGTTACATACACACCTTTTCAAATGTCCAGTGTTTAGAGCCTCTTATCAGACCAGCTATAATTTCAGCTACACATCGCTGGGTACTTTCATGAGAGTCTGCTACCAGATGTTCCAAGTGGGGCTTTAAAACTGGCAAGAAGGCATCATCAAAGTTTCTGAATATGCCCTGTTAAACAAGATTACACTTAAAAATGTTTCACTTAAAATATTTTTAACCTTTAACATTGCATGCAATTTATATTAATATTCCCAGGCTAATAAGAGCAGCAGTTTGTATTGCTACTGTCACTGAAAAAGTAGCAGCGTTAATTCTGTATGGAATGTTTCTTTTCCTATTTATTGTCCTAAACACCTCAGAAATGGATCCACCTACTGCTGTAGGAAATACAATATATAAATATGGGTAGTACACATACATGTTGCATCATTTTCAGTTGCACAAGTTTTTAATTATTTAACCAAATTTATATACATTAACATAGTGTTATTAGTCTTAACTATATTTTCTCCGTAAGAGACATAGGAGATTGAGAAACAAATTTAAAGTTTAAGTATATCGTTAGGTAATGTTTCTAATATGTTCAAAATAGAATTATCCCCAAATGTATATACCCTCTCTATATCACCACTATAAGGGAAGAATATATTTGGAGAATTCAGAAGACAGTATAATGAAGTTAGTCATAGCGACGCTTAGGGCATACCTTCTCTCAACATTTAACAACAGCGATAGCTTGGGTCACTGAATGCAATGCTTTTCACACTGATTTGATAATTATCTATATAAGGAAATTAATTTATCCATAAAAATCTAGTTACCTTGAAAAGGCAAAATCTGCGAGGATTAAATTTGTCTTTTCCTTTTCTGTCTTCTAGAGATAGAAACTTTATTAACTGCTCAACAAATTTTGGATCGGAAAAGTGATCATATATGATTTGTTCTGCCTGTAAAAGAAAACAGTGATAAGCCTTAGTTTAATTTCAAGGTGCCTAGCTACTGCAAGAGTCTCATCTTGGGGGAAAAGATCTTTCCAAGTCCTAATTCTTATTTTTTTCTACTTTTGCCAAATAAGGAATCCAAATCATGCCCATAGTCTCCATTTTCCCCAAACAAGCATTAGGTCAACATCTTAGTGCCCAGAGACTTTTACTCCTATAGTGATGTTGGGCCATCTTTCCTTCCACTAACATAATGCTTTCAAAGTGGCCATTTCCAATAGCACTTCCTATGGGCACCAGCTCTGTACTCATGACTATTCTCCTGATCACTTCAAAATCTTTATCATCATTTCATGAACCACTCATTAGTAGAAACTATGAAGCACTGACACGGTCACATTTTTAAGCAAAATGTATCCCAACTAATCTGAAAATTGGGTCCCCTGTATAGCAATTTTCCATAGTATTTTTTAAAATTTATTTTGGTTTCACACTTTCAGTCATTTCTCACTTTCATTCTTTCCCCTCAAACAAGGTCCAATTCAGTAAGGCACTTGAAGATACCCTTACCTTTAAGCATGAGAGTCCAAATTAAGTCAGTTTTAACTCACATGTTTAAAACTGTGTCCACGCATTGCATACACCTGGAAGTCAAATTCTATATTCCTATTTTATATGCCTCTACAAAGCCAGGCCATGCCTGACTGGAAAGGATTAAAATGTCTCAAATATTTTTTTTCATAATGTATCTACTGCTGTGAACCAACTACATAATTCTAGGTGCCCTTACATTTTTTTTTTTTTAAATAGGCACCAACACCACCTATGGTAGAATATTAAAAATCTAAATAAAATGACTATGTCATCAGTAATTCAATCAAGTCTTTGCATTCCAAGGAAACTCCACCAGTCCACACCAGCAACAGCAAGTACATCAAACACCACAATGTGGCAGAGGCATCAAAAGCAACTGATTGACTTTTAGATCTATCTGATCTTTGCTCTACATCAGGAGGAGATCGACCACCAAAACTAGCAGACAGGAAGGATCAAAATGATAGTACTGCAAGGCAGCTCTAGGACTCTCACTAACCTTTCTCAAAAGAGGAAGATTAGAGATGGCGCAACAGCTGCAAAAATATATATTTGGTTACATGAATTAAAAACAAATTGTAAGGCTTATTTAGCATAACGAAAGACTAAGAAACATTAGTTTCAGCAGGCCTTCCCACACTATGTTGCCATTATGCATCAATCCTGTTCTGGAAGAGTCACCTTTAGAGCAGAAAGCTTAGTGTCCATACTCACCTTCTTGTTGACACTATCAACTACAATCAGCAAAATTGGTAATTAGTAGGGCTGTCAAATGATTAAAAATATGAATCACAATTAATTGCGAGATTAAAATAAACCATGATTAATTGCAGTTTTAATTTCACTATTAAACAATAATAGAATATCACTTAAATATTTCTGGATTGGGGGAAGTGTGTGTTGGGGGAGTGTGTATGTGGGTGAGAGACAAACTGCATGTGTGTGAGAGACAGTGTGTGTGTTGGGGGAAGTGAGTGTGTTCAGCGTACTGTCTCTTTCAGCAGAGCACTCCCCAGTCTGAATGCTTGTTCAGACTGCAGCAGCTGCCAGCGGCTCCTGCTCCTAACCCACAGGCAGCAGCAAACAGGCTTCCTGTCACCCCACCCTAGCTTAGCAGAGACTGGGTAGATGGGGAGGAAGATGGGAACCCCAACATTAGCCCCCAGCCCACTCTGCACAGCAGAGAGGAGCCTACCGGTGCTGAACACCTTGGGTGTGGGGAGTAGAAGCAGCAGTGGCTGCATAGCAGAGCAGTGGGGGAGGAGGAGCACCCCTGCTCCAGAGGTGCCCCTGGTGCCCTGGCCCAGCCTACCGACCCCTAAGGCCAGCAGCAGCAGCAGCCATGCTTCCCATGTTCCCTGGCCCCAGATCAGCAGCAAATGGGTACATAGGGACACCCAGACATCAGCTCCCACCCCCCACCCCTCTGCTCTGCACAGCAGGCAGAAGGCAGGCTCCCGGTCCGGCTTGGCCAGAGGCAGCTCCATGGGGGAGGGAAGGAGGAGATGGGAGCAGCAGTGGAGCAGGGTGGCAGGGGGAGAAGGCAGGCAGCGGCACCACCCTAAGCATGGCGCCCTGGTGTGTGATTAACACATTAATTTATTTTGAGTTAATTGTATGCATTAACTATGATTGACAGCCCTAGTAATTAGCCATTCAATGTGGCCATCAACTTATTTCAAACATTATCTTGATGATTGTTCAGTGCTCTAATGACTTAAAAGTCACAAATAATCTGTGCCAGTCTTGAATCAGAACAATCCAGACTCTCAAAAAAAAAAAAAAAAAAAAAATCCTAGCATGCTTACCTCTACCAACTCCTCTCTCCTCCTCCCAAGCTTTGGTTGTTGCTCAGCAGAAGCATAAACTACCATATTTCTAAATATTAGAGGAAATATATATTAGCATTACTTTCAAAATAAATGAAAGAACAAAAAACAATTCCGCTAATTCTCGACATTCTATATACTGATATCAAATTAAATCTGTGGACTCAAACACCAAAATCTAAAGCAAATTTCTAATATCTTAAACACTTTTGAAACCATCTTCTCTCTTGCCTCCACTATTTGGGGTTGGTGACACTTATAGCCTTCTTCCAAAACACGATTGTAAACCAGGCTGTTGTGCAGACTGATCTCTTTGACATCTGCTGATATTCAGCCCTTGTAAAGAGTCTTTGGTCTCCCATTTGGGTCTCTTCCATCCATAATCACTGCAAGAGCCATCCTACTTTTTTAACACTCTGGTCTCTGTTGGATATGCCCATACCAATGTATAAATAGCCTCCCTAAACTTGTCTTCAACCGGAGCAACCCACATTAGGCCACTTACAACCTCGTTCTGATCTCTATCTTGAAGTGTCCAACCATCTGACCATCCTGACATCTTCATTTCTGTGATGGACAGCATACTGATTTATCTTCTTGTGACTGGTTAAGTTTCTCTTCTCTACATTAAGATGGGTCAAATACAGTTTTCTACACTTTAACGGCATTTTTTTGTCACAGAGAACTGGGGTCAGCTCCCACCGTTTGCACCATACAGCTTTAGTGTAATGCTGGGCATCACTCATGAGGGAACTATCGTCAACAACAAGTAATCCTAGGTATTTATATTGTTTTACTCTTCTAATCTCTCTGCCTGCAATATCCTCTATGTTGAGTCCTTTTCCCTCATTCATCATATCCTCAGTCTTACCGACACCGACGCTAAGCCCCACCTGCTCAAAACTATGCCGCCACTGTTCAAAATTGGCTTGCCAGGTTTCACAATCTTCTGTACATATTACTATGTCATCAGCAAACATCATGTTCCAAAGCGGTTCCCTTTGTATATTCTCATCATGTCCATAACAATTGCAAATAAAAAGGGGCTCAATGCTGATGCGCAGAGTAGGCCAATGTTTACTGGAAATTCTCTATGGTAGCCCCATTTAGTTTTGACTACGGTAATCACTACATCATACATATCCTGGTTTAGATGGACATAACTTTCTGGCACACCTCTGTCACAAATTTTACTCTAATCAGATGAGTGTATGCCTTCTTCAAGTCCACAAAGAACAAACCCAGTTGCTGTCTCTTTTCTCTGAACTTCTCAATGAGGATTAAATAGAGCAAATATGTCACTAATTGTGTTCCTTCCCAGCATGAATCCATACTGACCCTATCACATTTCAACCCCCCCATCCCATATACACGCTTTTCAGTAATCTTCTCCTATATACTTTCATAGCATGTGACAAAAGCTTAATTTGATGACAATCATAAACACTTCTGAAACCTAGTGTTAAAAAAGGGCATCATTGGGGCAAATTTAGCCTCCCAATATTTTTTTAATGATTGATTGTAAAACAAGCTTTTACAAAATCCAAGACCAACAGATGCAATTCCAACAGAAATAGTTAAACAAAAAATATTCCCCACAATGTTTGCAGCACACAAAAAGCTCATATCACAATTGGCTGGAAACGGATTTGCAATAAACATAGAAATGGAGACTATTTTCATTGTCCAAGCCAGGAGAAGTACAAAAAGTAAACAAGTAACACAAAGAAGAAGGAAAATGGATTTTTAAAATTTTCAGTTTTAATTATAGTTAAGAAAATTAAAAATATTATTTTTGACCCAATAGTGTCCCTTTAACTTCAACAGTATTAGTCAAACCTTCTGTTTTTCTTATACAATTTTGCCCCCAATGCACATAATTTAATAGTACTCACTGAGGCCAGGTATAGTATCCCCAGTGTGTTTTCTCCACAAAACAACACGACTCCCAAGCTTGTTTAGTCTTTGGTAAACTTTCACTATCGAAATGCAGCCACTGGTTATCAGGTCTGTCACCAGCCTGAATGCTGGAAGGCTTGGGGACTCCACCTATTTTTAAAGATGTATTAATGTTATATCAGATTTGTTCACAAGCCCATATTTGTTAACATACCCACACAGTTATTTACTGTCAGCTTTTTCATGAGAGAGCCATTTCAAGAAAAGACAGTTACCTTTTCTGTAACTGGTGTTTGAGATGTATTATTCATATCTATTCCACAATAGGTGTGCACACTCGCCACATGCACCGGTGCCAGAAGTTTTTCCCCTAGCAGTACACATGGGGGGAGTGCCCTAGCGACCCCTGGAGTGGCACCTCCATGGTGCGGTATATGGGGAGCTGCGTGCTCCCCCCACCCTCAATTTCTTCTTGCCAAACAACTCCGACAGAGGGGAAGGAGGGTGGGATGTGGAATAGACATGAGCAACACATCTCGAAGAACACGAGTCACAGAAAAGGTAACTTGTCTTTTCTTCTTCAAGTGATTGTTCATGTGTATTCCACAATAGGTGATTCCAAGCTATATCTGTTGGAGGTGGGTAGGAGTTCACAAGTTCTCGGGATGGAGTACCGCCCTGACAAACCTGGCATCATTCTCGGCCTGGGAGACGATCACATAGTGCGAGGTGAATGTGTGAACTGAAGACCACATGGTGGCCCTACAAATGTCCTGGATGGGGATGTGGGCCACGAAGGCAGCCGACGAGGCCTGCGCCCGAGTTGAGTGTGCCCTCACAATGGGCAGCAGCGGAACCCCCACCAGCTCATAACAGGAACGGATGCACGAAGTGATCCACTTAGAAAACTGCTGAGTGGAAATCGGCTGACCCTTCGCGTGCTCAGCCAAGGCGACGAACGGTTGCGAAGACTTTCTGCACAGCTTGGTCCGCTCGAGGTAGAAAGCCAGAGCTCGCCTCATGTCGAGCGTGTGGAGACAGCATTCCTCACTAGTTGTGTGAGGCTTGGGGCAGAGGACTGGCAGAAAAATGTCCTGACCCATGTGGTAGGTGGAGACCACCTTTGGGAGGAACGTGGGGTGTGGGCGGAGCTGGACCTTGTCTTTATGAAAGACTGAATACGGTGGTTCGGAGGTTAGGGCCCTTAGCTCCGAGACCCTCATGGCCAACGTGATAGCTATCAGGAAGGCCATCTTCCACGAGAGGTGAGACCAGGAACATGTGGCCAGTGGTTCAAATGGGACCCCCGTGAGATAAGCCAGCACCAGGTTTAGGTCCCACTGTGGAACCAGGGGCTTAGAATATGGGTAGAGATGGTCCAAACCCTTAAGGAACCGGCTGGTCATAGCATGGGAAAACACCATATGCCCTTGCACTGGGGGATGAAAGACCGATATGGTCGCCAAGTGTACCCTGACTGACGAGGGTGCCAGGAGGTACCCTCAGGTGGAGGAGGTAATCAAGGATAAGCTAGATAGGGGTGGCCATCGGGGAAACACCCTAGTCTGCTGCCCACCTCAAAAACCGAGACCACTTTGCCACATAGGAGCTGCGAGTGGAGGGCTGTCTATTTTCGAGGAGGATGCACTGAACCTGTTCCAAGCATGCACTTTCCTCGCCACCTAGCCACGGAGCAGCCATGCCGTGAGGTGAAGCGTTGCTAGGTTGGGATGGAGGAGGCGGCCCTGGTCCTCAGAGAGCAGGTCCGGGTGGAGTAGCAACTGCCATGGCGGAGCGACCGCCAGCCCCGAGAGGGTCCCATGCCAGTGCTGCCTGGGCCACGCCGGGACAATGAGAAGGACCTTGGCTTTGTCCGTCTTTATTTTCTCCAGGGCCCTGCTGATCAAAGGGAACGGGGGAAAGGCATAGAGGAGCTGGCCTGACCAGGACAGGGTAAAGGCATCGGAGATAGCGCCCCTCCCTAGGCCCCCCCAGAGCAGAACCGGGGGCATCGTCGGTTCTGCCGGGTCACAAATAGGTCCACCTGGGGAGTACCCCACCTTCAGAAGAGTGGGTGAGCCACTTCCGGGTGTAGAGACCACTCGTGCTGAGAGGAAAAATCCCTGCTCAAGTGATCTGCCCTCACATTCCAGGAGGAGGAAGGCTTTTAGGTAGATGTCATGGGCTATACAGAAGTCCCATAGACTGAGAGCTTCGTGGCAGAGGACAGAGGATCGGGCCCCGCCTTGCCTGTTGATATAGAACATCGAGGCTGTGTTGTCTGTGAGGACCCTGACTACCTGGCCCTCCAGGTGCGAGTGGAAGGCCATACACACCAGTCGCACCACTCTGAGTTCCTTGATGTTTATATGAAGGGGTAGATCTCGTAGAGACCACAGGCCTTGGGTCTGAAAGTTCTCCACATGGGCCCCCCAACCCAGGTCCGATGCATCTGACACCAGCTTCAACAATGGGGCCCTGTCCCTGAACAGGACCCCTTGGAGCATGTTATTTGGGGAGGACCACCACCGCAGGGAGGTGATCACCGAGTTTGGCATGGTGAGGACTTTGTCCATTCTGTCCATGGCCTGGGAGAACTGCGAGGCCACCCAGAGCTGGAGAGGCCTCATTCTGAGTCTGGCGTGATGGACCACATATGTGCACGCAGACATGTGACCCAGCAGTTGCAGGCAAGCCCTGGCTATTGTTACTGGGAACTTTGTGACCGAGTCAATGAGCCCTTTCAGGATCTCGAACTTGTCCGGTGGAAGAGAAGCCCTGGCCAACGTTGCGTCCAGTAGCACCCCGATAAACTCTATGCGTTGGACCGGGACCAACATGGACTTGGCGTTGTTTATTAACAGGCCCAGGGAAGTACATGTGGACTGGAGCGCCACATGATCCCTCACCTGCAACCGGGAGGTGCTTTGGACTAGCCAGTTGTCCAGATATAGGAATATTTGGACCCCCTGGCGTCTGACGTAGGCCGCTACCACCGTCATACACTTTGTAAAGACCCTGAGGGCAGTGGACAGACTGAACAGTAGGACCGTGAATTGGTAGTGTGACTGTCTCAGCATGAAACGGAGGAAGCGTCTGTGCTCCTCGAATATGTGGGTGTGGAAGTACACGTCCTGTAGATCTAGGGGAGCGTACCAGTCTCCGGGATCCAGGGAGGGAATGATGGAGGCCAGGGAAACCATGTGGAACTTGAGTTTCACCATGTAGTGGTTCAGGCCTCACAGGTCCATGATAGATCTGAGTCCCCCTTTGGCCTTCGGGATAAGGAAATACTGGGAGTAATACCCCTTGCCCAAGAACTCCTTGGGCACTGCCTCTATAGCTCGTAGGTCCAGGAGCCGACCCACCTCCTGCTTGAGCAAAGCCTCGTGAGAGGAGTCCCCCATGAGGGATGGGGGCAGAGGGCAGTTGGGTGGGGAGGAGGTAAACTGAAGGGTGTAACCTTGGGAGATGGTGTTGAGGACCCATCAGTCCGAGGTGAGCAGCGACCATTCCGGGAGGAAAGCACACAACCAACTGGAGAAAGGGAGCTTTATTGGGGGGTAGGTCTCTGTTGAGAACTCCGACCATCCCGTCAAAAACACCTTTTGACCACCTGCTTGACCTTAGAAGACCCAGGCTGGGGGGCAGGCCGGGATTGCCGTTGCGGGCACTTTCTATAGTCCCACTGCTTCTTGTGGGCGGCCTTGTACTTCGGGAGGGCGGCCTGGGTGGGAGCCTGCTGTGACTTGAACTTGGGTTTTGCTGGAGAAGGGACATAGAGGCCCAAGGTCTGCAGGGTTGTGTGGGAGTCTTTCATGCCCTGTAGCCTTGTGTCTGTTTCCTCAGCAAACAGAGCCTTCCCGTAGAAGGGGAGATCCTGCATTGACGACTGCGCTTCGCTGGAGAGCCCAGAGAGAAGAAGCCATGACACTTGTCTCATGGACACCGCTGAGGCCATGGACGGTGTGGCCGTGTCTGCTGCATCCGAAGCAGGGATGCCCATGTCTGCTGCATGCCCTTTCAGCCACCCCCCCTTTCTCCATGAGCACCTTAAACTCCTTCTTATCATGCTTCCAGAGGGAATCCTGGGAAACTTGTGGAGGGATTCCTAGAGGTTAAACTCGTAGTGACCCAAGAGAGCCTGATGGTTTGCTACTCATAGCTGAAAGCTTGACACCTAATAAACTTTTCTCCCAAAAGCATCCAGCCTCCGAGAATCTTTGTTCTTGGGGGTCAGGGCTGGTTACCCCTGCTGCTCCCTATGGTTGACCGACTCGACCACCAAGGAGTTGGGCGTCGGGTAGGTATACAGATACTCGTGTCCCTTCATGGGTACAAAGTACTTGCGCTCCTCCTTTTTAGAGATGGGAGCCAACGAGGCTGGTGTTTGCCACAGGGCATTTGAAATTCTTGCCACCCCTTCATGGAGTGGCAAGGCCACCCAGCTCAGTGCTGAAGGGGCAGCACATTGAACAGAGAGTCTGAGGGCTCTTTCATCTCCTCAGCCGGGAGTTGAAGGCTCACTGCCATCCTTTTTAGGAGGTCTTGGTGGGCCCGGTAGTCCTCCTGCGGGATGGGGGGAGGGGCGGGGGGAGAGGCCGCAATCAGCTCCTCCAGACAGGGTGAGGCCGGTGCGGTGCTTTGGGTATCGTCTGGCACCGGAGGATCCACGACCTGATTGGACTCCGGGCATGGGACAGAGGACACAGGTCCCACTGACCTTTTTTCTGATGGTCTAAAGGTGGAAGTGGACAGTGCTTCCGAGGCCCCGGCCACCGAGACAGCCTCCAGCGGGGGCTGCGCCAGAGGCCACAGTGCCCACTGGTACCACTGGGCCAGCCACGACGCTTGGTGCCATTGTGCTTGCTGAAGCACCGGCGGGGCCAGCTGTTCGGGCTGGCTAGTTTGGTCTGTAGAGGGGCGGCTCTGAGGGGAGGCTGGGTTGGCGTATGATCCACTGCTGCCTCTGGACCAGAAGAATCGGCGGTGCCGGGATCTAAATCGGCCATGGGACCTCGATCTTGATGCGGAGGAGTGGCACAGACAGTTGTAGCTGCTCCGCAAACGGCCTCGACAGACGGACCCATGTCGGCGAGACGACGGCAATCGACACCCGGGGCTATGGTGCTTTGGCAGAGACCTGGAATGGGAGTCTGAGCGGGAACAATGTCGACGATCGTGCCGCGACAAACTGCGGTATCTCCTGCGAGACGAGGACCATTGGCGACGTCCGCCATGGTCCTGTTGATATTCGCTTCACCAAGAAGAGCGGTGCCGGGAGTCCCAGTCGGACGGCACCTATCCAGACAGTCTGGCTGGTGTTGAGGGTGATCCACATGGACTGAGCCCTGAATGGTTGCTGAGTGGTGAGCAGTATCGGGAACATTCCCTGGACTGAAACCAGCACCGGGAAGGTGGTGACTGTGGTGATCCAGCGGCGGCTTGCCTCTGGAGCATGGGGCCGACATTGGCGGAGCTCCAGGCACTGGCATGGACATGACGTCTCTGGCTGCCTGGAGGGCTTCGGGCGTAGATGGCATCTGGACTTCCGGAGAGGCCTGCTCCAAAAGGGCCGGGCTACTCTGCTCAACACGGAGTCAGAGGCGTAGAGCCCGATGGGGATCGAGGACTACCCAACATGGGCCTAGCCTCTGTCCCAGACTTCCCTTGGTGTCGTTGCAAAGAGGGAGTCTTTCTGGTCCTGTTGGCATACCCCGTGGACAGGGAGTGGTGCCAACTGGATGATGGTACCCGGAGGGTCTCCATGTACTGACGCCATGGTGCCGGGTACCCATTTGGAGCAGCGTGCCGGGGTTGGGGCCAGCGCCAACTCCATCAGGATGGCCCGGAGCCTAATGTCCCTTTCTTTTTTAGTCCGGGGCTTGAAAGACTTGCAGACCTTGTACCTTTTGCTGATATGGTTTCTCCCAAGCAGCGCAGACAATCCGTGGGCGGATCACAACTTGACAGAGCGCCTACAAGAGCCGCACGACTTAAAGACTGCCTGGAACTGCTACGTCAAAAAAAAATTGATGACCCTGGGAAAACATGTACAGTGGCAACCTTAGTCATGGAGCACATACTTGTGCTTACAATCAAGGTACAACACAACCAAGAAGTCTAGTCTAGACGGGACTGGTATCTGTAAAGCTTGTTTGGGTGTTTAGTTCAAAAGACAAAAATATTTTCTTCCAAATACTTTTTTGAATGCTGCTCATCCTCCAGGAGTTCTGCTCACGTTTCTCTTCCAGCTTCCAGTTCATTTTCTATATCTAGTTTTTAGGAAGGTTTTGGTTACAGGTAGTGCAATAGAGAAAGGGATAAGCATGCAGTTTGAAGTAGGGAGACAATTTGTTCACACATCAATTTTTTAAACCAAGAAAATTTGTTACAAAGATACTATTAAATCACAAGATTTACAACTTTAACTAACCCCTACTAATATTAAGAAGAGATTTGATTTTTCCTTCATGTGTGATGCACCATCGAGAAGAGCCAAAACAGCAGACTGAAATTCTGTAGTGAAAATGACTTAAACAACACTTGAGCCTGTGAGGTCTTGTTTAAGGGGCAGGTGAAGTTTTCTGCCTGTTCCTATTTGTAATGTATGCATGTACAAAAAGGGAAAGAGCATCCTGAACTCGGGTTTAAAATGGTTTACCTTTACAATAACTAAATGTTGGGTTCATAGGACTCACGTAACCAAGAAAAGTCATCTGTCACACTGACAAATTCAGAAATAATATAAAAAAAGTGTTATTTAATATTTGTTTATACATAGTGTTCATCATAATCTGGATCATAAAAAGAATAAGGAATGAACAGAAAGCAGAGGCACCTATTAGTATATGCAAGTCTGATTTTGTTCTCATTCAAGTTAATTGCAAGACTCCCATTGTCTTCAAAGGGGGAAGGATCAGGCCCTGTGTCTATATATAAAATGTGTACACACACACACAACCCTCCCTACAACCAGCTGAATAAACTACAAGTACACATCTACTTGTGAGATGTGAACACATTTTGTTTTAAAGGCAAGTGAAAAATGTTTTAGTTAGGTTACCCATTTTGTTTATACCATAATAACAGAGAACATGTGTTTTCTATTAGTAAGGTAGGTGGGAAAATATATTTCCTAAAAGATTCAGGATAAATTTAGGTATTTAAGATCTAAAATCTCTCATTAAACACTTACTGACTTCATAAGGGCAGATGGACACCTTTTTGTGGGCTCTCTTCAACTGTTTGAGGATGCCAGCAACAGCTGAGATCCCCATCTGAAAAGGAGAATGAGGATTTCACATTTTCAGTGCAAGGATTTGTCTAGTCATTCAGATCATAGTCACTCATCCTCCCAGGTGAATGGCACTCCCTTTAAAAAGTCAGTCAACATCATCACGTGGCACTTAGTCACACCAGCAGATGAGATTAATTCCTCCAGTCATCTCAGGCCCCTCATCACAGAGAACATGAGACCTAAATTCCCTCTACGCTGCATGGCCGCGCAGCAACCTATTAAGCGCCATGCAGGCACTCAGGGCTGTGGTGGGGAGAGATGCCTCTCCCCCAGCCCCCAGACCTGCCTCAGAGGGGAGAGGAGCCCTTTCCCCTGCCCCAACCCAGCCCTGGATCTGCTGTGGCCAGGGGAGAGGTGCTTATCCCGCAGCAGCAGCCCCAGCCCTGAAGCTACCGCTGTAAGCCCTCTCTCCCCACTGTAGGTCCAGGCAGCCTGCACCCCAACCCCTGTCCCCACCCCAGAGGCGACACCCCCAGCCGGAGCCCTCACTCCCCCCAGATCCCAACCTCTTGCACCAGCCCAGAGACCCCTCCTGCATCTCAAACCCCTTATCCCTGGCTGGAGCCCTCGCCCTCACACCCCCCACCGCAACTCTCTGCCCCAGCCCTAAGCCCCTCATCCCTGGCCCCACCCCAGGGCCCACACCCCCATCTGGAGCCCTCAGCTCCCCAATCCACCCTCTGCCCCAGCCCTGAGTCCCCTCCCACGCTCCAAACCCCTCAGCCCCACACGCCGCCACATGAATTTTGTTATGTGTCACACATCACCTCCACACTGGTGCACATAACAAAATTCATTCTGCACATACATGGGAAAAATTAGAGGGAACACTGCATGAGACATAGAATTAAACCTCTTTCACATGGTGTGCATAGCACAAAGCCTGCCGTCTAGTTTCCTCTTCCCCCCCAATCTCCCACAATGCTGAAAGAGTGTCCAAGTCTCACTGACAAGCAGGATAAACAAAATTAATAGTACACATTTTTGCTCATTCAAAAGCCCTCAGATCAACTGCCATTGTCATAGGACTCCCAAAATCATATGCAATTTGAGGGATGTACTTTTGTATGTATAAACAGGGCTCTGCTCCCCAACTGGAGTCTCTAAATAACAAACAACCACCAACACCATTTGATCAGGGATTGACAAAGCAAAAGAAATTTTAATCAGTTTGCCATCTTTACCTTGCGAACCACTATTGCGTCGTGGTTGAGACACTGCACAAAGAATCTTATGGCACGGACAGGTAGTACCCTATCATCCCTCAGGAGGAGAGACAGAAAGCCAATGCCTATGTGTTCAAACTTCCAGGGGCTAAAAAAAACAACATATACAATGAATAGTGGAGTGCTGTATGTGATGCTGTTGTTCAAAAAAGGTTATAAAAATATACCTAAAAGCAAAAAACCATCTGTTAAGAAGGGGTATCTAACCACCATAAAACTAATGTTCTATTCCATAACCATGCTGTACGGGCATCAGTCTTATTAAGAGAAGGCCTGTCTACATCACTTGGGGAAAGAAAATGGGCCTTGAAGTGAGTGCAAATTGCATCCATTGAAGGCTCTTTACAGTTAGACTGGTGTAAAATTACCTTAATGCAACTGAGAATTAGACCTCACATATCTTTATTTAGCTGGTAGTATTTTAAAAATAATATACCTGGTTAATAGTAATTTAAAAGTACTTGCACTTCATTGCCATCTTTATGCTAGATAAATAATTGTACTCAAAAATTGTTAGAAATGGACAGAGGTATTGAAAACAACAACAACTAATTACTGCATTCACCTATAGTACAGGAATCGGGTGGATGGCAGCAATGCAAGATTCCTCATATTGACCTGACACTTCCCTGTTCAATTGGGAGGGAGAGTTGAACAACCCTACAAATGGCCCTTCTGTCTCCCTATATCCATTCCATTTGATGTTGGTTCTTGTCCATCAGAAGTAGGCGAAGGCCAAACACGTTTCATGTATGAGATGTCAGACAGTACAACTTTTTGATCACTACTGATCTAAACTGCATTTTAACCAGTCCTGTACAGGAAAGGCTGCATATGTCATTTCCAGTTATCGAAGCTATCTATTTTACTGTGCATTTTTTTAATTTAGAAAAACTAGCACACAAAAAAGTTCACGGAGAAAGGCAAACTTACAGATTTCTTTGATTCATGCAATCTAACAGCATGTAGACCAAATTTTCATAGTTTCTGAAAAAACAAAAGTAAAATGAGTATATAGACGTGAAGTGTACTGTCAACAACTAGACATCATGGAGAGAAGTGTTTAAAAGAATCTTTATATAAACAAAATAAGGCATTATATTTTCTCTTCATTCTCACAACAAATATAAATATAAATATATATATATATAAATATAAATACTACAGACAATGTCTGGTAATTAAAATAACACTGCAGATGCTGTGTATATGACATGTTAATTTTTTTTGAGAGGAAGGGGTGGAGGGGAGAGAATCGCTGTTGAGTCAAGGGAGGAATATTACGCTGATTCCTCCACACCGTGGCTTTGTCTAGACTAGGATTTCAAGGTGTAATGTTGGATCATGTTAGTCAGCTAAGTCTAATTAAAACCCTTAAAAACTCGAGTCAAGACATGGCAAGCTATACTTTAGCATATGCTAAAAGGGTTGAGTTTAAGTTTTAATTTGTCTGGTCTTGACTAGACTAGAAGTTTAGGTTTTAGAGTAAGTTAACTAACGTGCTCCAACATAGTACCTTTAAATTTCTGTCCAGATAAAGCCTAAAAAAGGCAGCTAGTTTGCCCAGCTGAGTGGCATTTTCTGCACTGTGTTTTGGAGGTGTGAAAATCAGGGTATCATTTCCCTAGAATGCACAAGTTGGTCTCTATCCAATTAGATCAACTTGCATATCATCAAAATATTCAAGTCTCGGTTTTTGACATTACTGACAAGCTCACAGGTTAATTCACCCTCACGTACACTATTAGAAACCAGGAGTAACTCCATAGGGTCAGTAGAGTTTCCTGCCAAAAGCTGGCATAAGAGAGAAGTTGCATGTACTTTATAATCTGCCTGGATATACACCGGGGCAGGAAAACTTTTTGGTCCGAGGGCCACATCGGGTTTCCAAAATTGTATGGAGGGCTGGTTAGGGAAGCTTGTGTCTCCCCAAACAGCTAGGGTGGCCCAGCCCCTGCCCCCATCCAACCCCCCCTGCTTCTTGCCACCTGACGGCCCCCCTGGGACTCCTGCCCCATCCAACTCCCACTGTTCCCTGTCCCGATGGCCCCTCCAGGACTCTTGCCCCATCCACCACCCCCAGACCCCCCACCCCTGACTGCCCCCTGCCACACTATCCAACCCCTCCTCTCATTCCTGACTGCCCCATCCAACCACTCCTTCTCCCTATCCCGACCCCCACCCCTTACTGCCCCCTGCCACCCCATCCTACACCCCCCCTCCCAATTCCTGACTGCCCCCCGGGACCCTTGTCTCATCCATCCCCCCTGTTCCCCGCCCTCTGACCGCCCCGACACCTATCCACACCCCAGACTTCCCTGGCCCTCTATCCAGCCCCCCCTTACCGCATTGTCTGGAGCACCGGTGGCTGGCGTCGCTACAGACGCGCCGCCCAGAGCACTGGGTCAGGCCGTGGCTCTGCAACTGCGGCGCGCTGAGGCTGCGAGGGAGGGGCCGGGGACTAGCCTCCCCAGCCAGGAGCTCAGGGGCCGGGCAGGAGGGTCCCACGGGCCGGATGAGGGCTGCAGGCCGTAGTTTGCCCACCTCTGATGTACACTATGCTTTGCCATACCAATAAAATGTGCTCTATTTTAGATTCTTCAGTCCTGTCTGGCCACTTTGCAAAGTGGCCAGATTCTGGCTGTAAATGGACCATGGACAATTCCCCATGTGAAGGGGAACTTTCTGCTGGTGTGTTATCCCTTGATGATGAGGATCCTTTGCCAGATCCCAGCCCTGGCTTAAAGCCATGCCAGGGGGAGGTATAGGACGTAATGGAAGTCGGTCAGCGCCAGATGCTGGACCAATGTACAATCAAGAGTTGTAATCAGCTCCCTACTAGCCATTGTTCCCTTGCACCAGGAAGAAATGAGCTAGACAACTGTTTTCGTCTCGTGTCCCTTCATTCAACAACCCCCTTTTTAATTTAATACTCTTCTAGCATTTTTTAGTGAAAAATTTATGCCATTCAGAGTCCTCCAAGGAAGGGTCAGACTGTATAACATGGAATGTCCTAGAACGAAAATTCACATGCAAGGCCAACTTCTAGGCCTTTCCTGTGAAGTTAAGGCCGACTTTTCCCTCAGTTCTCTCCATGTCAGATAATTTTCCCAGTGGGATGTAGAAAACAGTAAGTCATCCCTGGGGGGTGCGGGGAAGGGTTTAATTTACCGATGCAGGTATGAAAAGGAACATAAGAGCTACTGGGGAACGCTGTTCTGTAACACCCTTCCACCAAATGCTGCCTCGGCAAGGATGAGGATGTCGACTACAGTGTTTGAAAAAATGTGGATGGAAGGTCCTGTAATAGCTTTATAGACCTTCTAATAAGATGTGTGTGATCTTTCCAAAAAATCATTGCTCTTTCCACAGAGTGAGTGGTAAGTGGTAATGAGGAGTTGTACCTCAGGCTCCAAATGCCTCTGCTATATAAACTTTTATTACTATGTAGGCTTTATTTACCTCGAGCTTATGAATTTTACTTCCTTAGGATATTTGGCTTCATCCAGGACAAAAATACCACTTCCTATTATACAAGAAAGATTGCTGTTACCTTGGGGACAGAGGCCTCCTTAGTTTACAGAACTATGTTTGATGGAGCATATAACAGACTTCATTGAGAGCATACCAAGCTCCAAAACCCCCTTGGTACCAGGAGGGAGCAAGTAAGCAAAATACTTTCAGGGAGAGGAGGAAGAGACCTACCAACTGTGAAGATGAAAGGCAGTTTTATTAGGATTTGTAGCATGCAGCTCAAGATCATAACAGGAATTTGTGTTTTGACTGAGGACTGGTAAGAATGGTGGTCCTCAGCCATCTGTTATACGCTGGTGAGGAGAGATTCTCATGGATTTCCTTACAGTGCAATATGCCCGAAGTCACTGACTTGTCCACATGTACACTGGTCAGGCTAACACCAGAATATCCTTAGCTTTAGCATACTGTCCCTTATGTGTATCTCTTGTAACATCAACATCTAAACCTCAAGTGATACACAGACATCTGTGAATCTCCTCCAAGATACTAGGAGGATGTTTATCACTTTCTCAGAAAGAGTGACTGATTCCTTTCCAGGTGATGGGCTAAGCAGCACTGGATTTTGACTCAGAATCAGCCCCCCATTGTGTGAAGTTTGACAGGAGGTTCCAGTTACATTTAAATTGGGTCTGAGAACCAAGACCTGAGAGTTAATGAGAAGACAGTTACAATTACTGTGGTCTTGCTCCTTCACAATCTGATTTACCATCTTTACTATCAGCAGCAGAGGGGAGAGCATAAAGGAGGCCACTTAGCCCACTTCTGAGATAAGGGGACCACAACCTATACTTCGGGGTATCTCTTGCTCACATAGCACCTCTTCACATTCCAAATGGACTGGGATGCAAACAGAGCCATCAATAGGCTTCCAAACTGCCCTGCAACACACTGAAAGGCTAACTGATCTAGACGGCATTCCCTTGGTTTTTCATGCGTCTTGGTGAGCTGGCCGACATTGACTTTCCTTCTTGGTACAGAACTTTGAGTAAAAGAGTAGAGGCTTACGTCCAGGACATGAACTACTCCTGTAAGTAATGCTGAACATTTAACTTCTTAGCAATTGTTCAAATACCAGATTTCTGAAGAATCATCTGCCGGAAATGGAAGAGTAAGTTTGATGGTCAATAGCATGAGACAGTGCTAGTTTATTTTAATTTACTTTGGGGAAATCATAAATATTATCTTAAGCACCCTTTTTCTGAGTGGTTCACTCCCAGATAGGAGCCCCCCCCCCAAAAAAAAATTCCCCTCATAGGAAATCTAGGTGAGGGATGTTGCAAAGGGGAATTTTCCCAGACTCATGAAACCCGAAAATCAAGAGCAGCTTTTGGAGTTGGATGGTTTTCCAAGAAATGGTGGCCTTAGTCTTTCTACTCCAGAAACTGTAGCAAAAAGTCTCCTCCTAATGTGTAGGAACCTGCAAGAGCAGCAGTTTCAAAGGGAACACTTGCTGAGATGAGGTAGATTGAAGATTCTCTCACTGGAACAAGGGAGGGACCAATTCCCTTGTCTAAAGCCTTGTTTTGTTTTTTTTTAGGTGGGGGTCATCTATCCTCCCAATGGCCTCCCAGATGAACACAGAACTGCACAATCAGAGACTGCAGTTAATAGTCCAGGGCTGACACTGCTATATCCAAGTTTAGTCTAGTAATAGCCTTATTTTCATCTATGGGAAAGTCATTTTTCTGCAGGGAACCAAAGAAATCTGCAGGGGACATAAATTCTGCGCTTGTGCAATGGCGCAGAATTCCTCCAGGAGTAAACTTTGCAGGGTTTGAGGGGTTTTTTTTTTCCCGATTTTTCATTTTCTAAAAACATAAGCAACTGTTAAGTTAGATCTCCATTCACGCTAAACTCTCGAAAGCTTAGCTGAGAGTCTGAGGTATGTCACTTATAGACCAGTTTTAGATATTTCTACTTCTCTTTGGAGAATCTAGAAAGGAGATTCTCTCATGAAAGGTTTTAAGATGTTGTGTTGTTCCTTTACGAGTTTATTGTGAGCACCAGCCTTCACCAGTCCCTGGGGCAGACCTCCGAGAGAATGGTGATGGGGTCCTAGGAGGGGGAAAGCGTGTTATCAGAGAGATTGAAAGAACAGTCTGTAGACATGTATCCTGCATGTTTTCCTAAGGAAAACAGTAGCCCTCCTGTGGGATGGCTGGAAGAGGAGAGAAGCTAGGTGCATCTTCCAGGTAAGGGGATCTGTATCACTTTACCCCATGCTCCCTGCTGCTGGATCTGGGCTGATTAGTGACAGACTACACAAAATGAAAAGTGAATCAGAGACACTGGAGATAAAAGACTCATTGATAGGACCCTACCAAATTCATGGTCCATTTTGGTCAATTTCACGGTCCTAGGATTTTAAAAACAGTAATTTAATTATTTCAGCTATTTAAATCTGAAATGTCATGGTGTTGTAATTGTAGGGGTCTTGACACAAAAAGGAGTTGTCGGGGGGTTGCAAGATTATTGTGTGTGTTGGGGGCGGAGGGGGCAGGTTTGCGACACTACTACCCTTACTTCTGCACTGCTGTAGACAGTGGCGCTGCCTTCAGAGCTAGGCAGCTAAAGAATGGCAGTTGCTGGCTGGGAGCCTCTCTCTGAAGGAAGAGCCGCCGCCAGTGGCAGCACAGAAGTAAGGGTGGCATGATATGGTATTGCCACCCTTACTTCTGCGCTACTGCTGGCAGGGCACTGCCTTCAGAGCTGGGCGCCTGGCCAACAGCCACCACTCTCAGGCCACCCAGCTCCGAAGGCAGTGCAGAAGTAAGGTGAGCATGGGGTGAGACCAGATTTCACGGTCCATAAACTGTTTTTCACGGCCATGAATTTGGTAGAGCCCTACTCAGTATCAAATGTCCCAGGAGCTTCTCACTTTCATGGCAGCTGAGCCCTTGCAAGTAAAACAGCTTGTGGGAAGGGGGATACTTTGCAGCCTTCTCAACCATCTCAGCATGAACCTTACTTACACACTGGCTGGGAACAGGAATTTCTTCCTTGGGGTTACTATGGGTGTCTCTTCCCCCAAGATTCAGGAGGCTCCAGTGAACCTTTCCTGGTTGCTCTGAAAGCTGTGGGAAATGCATTCCTCATTCCTAGGAGAGTGCTAAGGGGAGAGAGGTGCAAGGGGGAGGGAAGTTTGAAAAAACAAACAAACAAAAAAAAATTATCCCCAGTTCCATGCCACTCATTCAGGCCACATCTCAGTGAAGGGAGCTTCCATGTGGCCTACTCAACTGTCTCAGTGTGGACCTTGCCAACATGCCAGCTGAGAGCTGGGTTCCTGAGGTGTTCTGTCTCCCATTTCTGAGGGGAAAAGGGAGGACAGGTGGTCTTCAAACCCTCCTCAGAAAGCCAAAAACAACAAAATGTTGGGACTAGATTTAGCAGTTTTGAGGATAAAAACCTCAAAACCAATGAAGAAACAGAGCATTTAGGGTTTTTTTGTTTTTTTTTTTTGGTTTCTTTTTTGTTTTGTTTTTTTACAAATCCTGTGAAATCTCTGCTACAAAGGGAGACCTGGAGTCTGCAGTGGGCGCTTCTTGGAGGAATCTTCCTATGGGGAGATCCTTAGCCCATGCCCTGAGCAAAGATCTCATCCGCTCCCAGTTGCCATGGAGACAGGGAACACTCCACCATTAAGGTTGTCTGACATGGAGGGACCGAATAATTGTTTCGATTATTCCAACCCCTCTGTACTACACTGCCTCCAAGCATCAACTCTCTAAATGAATTTCCAAACTAGATGTCAACGTCATTGCTTTAAGGCTGATCCATACCTTCTCTTCTGTCTATTGCAGCAATTATTCCCAGGGGAATTCTGAGCCACTGCGTGTGCACATAATTCATGTGCCAGGCATAATTCTTTTCCCCCCCACAGAAAATAACTTCTGCTGGAAAGTTGCCGCAGTTATGACTTTTGGCCACCAGGGGCTGCTGTGGTACTAGAACAGAGCATCTGCTCCCAGGCCAGCCCCAGCTGGGATAAGGAAAAAGAAGAGGCTGCCTTCCTGGCAGTGCCCTGCCAGTGAAGCTAGGTCAGGAGAAAGGAGATATGGGGGAACAGACAGAATGGGGCACATGGGGCTGCTGGGGGGTTACAGACTGGGGTTCATAACTGCTAATGGGGGAGGACAGACTGGGGCAGGGGCTAAATGGGAGTGGAGTGCAGGGCCACGTAGGGACAGGGGAGGGGATGCAGGGCCACATGTGGGAAAGGGGGGTGGCTGAGTATGGGCACAGGGACACATCGAGGAAGGGGGGGTGGCTGAGTGGGGGGGCACAGAGATATGAGAGTACGGGAGAGGGGGTGCAGGGACACACAAGCTGGGGCTGGCTGAGGGGGTGCAGGGCCACATGGGGACGGAGTGCAGGGACACATGGGGGTGGCTGAGTGGGGGTGCAGGGCCACATGGGAATGGGGGGGAGTGGGTGTCTGAGTGGGTTGGAGGGACACATGGGGACGGGGCAGATGTGCCTGATTGAATGGGAGAGGCTAGGGGTCTGCCAAGGTCTGCATGGGGGAGGATCCCTAACAATCCCTCCCCACTCCACCCAAAAAAACCTGTTCCATACTTTCCCCACACACACCCAACAACCCTCCAGGTTCACTCCCCGGCTCCTTTCCTCCCCCTCAGCTCCTCCATTACCCTCGACTCCCCCAAGCCTTTGCACTGCTTCTGAGAGGGCTGGAAATACAGCTCTGTATTGCAGTTTAAATGAATTATTCAAAATTTTGCATAAATATGCCTAGTAAGGAATCTATTTGTCAAAAAACATTTCCTGAATCTTTTGTGTTGTCTGTATTGTTACAGACATACTTGCTGACAAGTATTTTGAAATAAATTCCAAAGTAATTGAAACTGGTGTGATTATATTGTGTTATTTTGACAAATAAAATATGCAGAATTTTAAAATATTATGCGCAGAATTTTTAATTTTTTCATGCAGAATGCTCCCAGAAGTAAGCAATATTCTCTTATTACTATGTTGTCTCATACTCAGGCACACTGCTGCCTTTTCTGTTTCAGCTGCACTGTTGCTGTTATTGGTGAGCACCCTCTTGAAGACCTCACGGAAGGGGTACACAAGCACAAACACATTAAAGTGATTGAAAACAAAGCTGGCAAATGCACAAAGTAAATCAGTTGAAAAAAAATCGTTCATTAGTCTGAATTACTGTTATCTTAATAAGTACTTATAACTATAACTGGTACAAAATTTTGAGATGAAGTGCCATTTTGTGAACACACTACTGGAAGGTGCTCAGGCACTATGATGATGAGAATATGGAATATTCCATTCTATATAGGTTTTCATACAAGTCAATGGTGTCCCTTCCAATGCAGTTAAGAATTACGGAAAGACAGCTACAATAAGAAATTAAAATGATGCAATAATAGAAGGAAAGATGGTCGCAGTACAGTGTCTCTTGTAGGCTAATGTATTAAAAAAAAAAGGTTATGAAGAAGAGATTACTTTTAAACAGTTTCATTTTTGCTAGAGAAAACCCTACACATAGATGTCACAAATAATGATTTCTTATTAGCCTCAAAACTCAGAAGAAAAATAGCACATCTTCTTGGAATATTACATTTAATGAACAATTTTAGATTAAGTTTACATCATCACTCATGAACTGTATATGTTTATCGACTAAAAACTATTATGCTTACTGAAGTCTACATAGACCAATCTAACTTACTGCAAGGCCTCAGCATTCTTTTCTTTCTGTCGTTGAATTCCTAACTGAATCTCTTCTGAACTAAGCATCATCCCGCTGGCGCTTGGGTTTTTTGCTTTTTGCATTAGAATGGCCATCTCAACACATTTCTCTGGAACCTGTTGAGAGAGAAGGGAAACATCCCTAACTGAACAGCAGCCAAAGAATATTAGCCATCCTTTTGGAAAAGGAGACACCCAGAAAGGCAGTCAAATGAAGTGCCCATACTGTCCCTTCCACACAGATATGAATAAGCCTCCCTTTATATTTTACAAAATTCCCTTGAGAGGCAATTCAGGTTGTTCCTTTGTTATTTGACAGGAATCACTGCTCCCAGTAGTTTGTTATAAGATGGAGGAAAATTTAGTAATTTTAAAATACTGATAGAGCTATGATTACATGTCTATATTTTAAGGCATGGAGTAAACCATGCACAAACTGTGATTTTATAGTTAAACAAAAATGGTAAAATATTTATGATAATGGTTTCCATCCCCATGTTTCATTTATTAAGTAAATTTAGTATCGTGAAAGTTGTTAGATTAACAACAGAACAGACACAACACAAGTACTGATGGTGCAAGATTCCCCACACTGTCCTGCAAGTGCTCAACAACCTTGATCTGGAGGGCCCACACCTGACAAGAGCTAAAAGATAAGTTCTTTTTCATTCCCATTGTATACCTGGCCTCTAAAAATTTGGGGGGGGGGGAGGGGGGATCAAATTTTAATAATCTTAAACTCAAATCTGTAATATTCCAGTCTTAGATATATTTATCTATATTTATGCATACTGGAAATCAGAATGAAATCAATACATGAATATTAGTAGTCAAAGCTAAAACGAAACATGTAAAATTTATTAAATGACTGATTCATTTTATCAAATATAAGTCAAACGACCTCCAAATGTGATGTTAGCTTTTAAGTGATTTTTTTGCTTACTGAAAAGTCCAATCCAATTGTTTCATACTGTCTGTGGATCTTTTCTGCTAGGTCATCAAAGAGTCTCACTATAGATGGCTTTTCCAGAGACATAGCTTTGCTAAGTCCAGAAGAAACAATTGCTGGCCATGTCTGTACAATACAGTCCCAATCATGAAGATTTGCCAGGCATACTCCACTGTGGTTTCCAAGAAGACAATACAAGGCACCCTATAGTAAACAAGAGTTGTAATATTAAAAGTTATATAAAGCAATCATTCATATAGAATAAAAATTTGTTGCTCTGTATTGTACACATTATTAAATTGTAACATGAACTGAGATTAAATCATCCAGTTTATCACTAATATATACAAGATATTCCACACAATTCTTGACATATTAAATATTTATTTCAGTAGTGTGTGCAAGTAGTGCTGACTAATTGGATTTCTCTTTCATAGAATGGTTGTGAGGGAACTATTTCCACAGAACACATTTTAATAACCACAATGAATAAACACACCCCTTCCTTGATCTACTAGGGTTGCTAAAAAAAACTACTGAACTAAGAACAGTCTGCTGAGATTTTATTGCTTTGTACTATTTTTTTTTTGTTTTAATTAGGATATAAAAGTGAACAGCTATTAGCATAAAGCATTCATAATTTCTGAGGTCCTGATGAAATGGGGTATATTCATGAAGGTAGCGTATGATATACAAATATTTTTTATGAGCACTTTTTTGGGATGACTGCCTAAGTCACTTTAGGGTTAGCTAACCATGAGTAATTCAACCATCCCAAAGTCATACTAATAAAATCTTTACACCATACCACATGTATTTTAACCATTAAAATCTTACACACAAACTGAAGACAGATCTGAAATTAAGTAACTGAGACAGTACTTTAAACTGCTGCTGAGTAACATTGTGTCGGTCTGGCCGCAAAAACTCCAAAACCAAAGGAATGATATCTCTGCAACAAAAGTTGTATGTTCCCAGTGCTGTGAAGAATGCTTGCTGAGCTTTATTTCTGACCTGTAGAAAGATAAGCATTACCACAGATCTACAAGTACACAAAAGAATATACAAAGCAGTGATATCCTAGTTCCCTTCAATTACTAACTTGCAGTTCTTAGGAAGGTGAGTCAGTGCATTTGTCTTGCCATGGCCCATGATGCATCTGTTCTGTAAACTGAAGACTTCAGTTTCCACAACTGTCAATCTGGCACATTTGCTAAGCACTTAATACAAATGAGATTACAGTTTAATAACTCAAAAGAGTCTATGGTCCCAATTCTGATTTTGGATGAGTGTGTGCGGCTGCTATTGACTTTAGCAAGTCTTTAATTCATAGGACAAAACACACTTTTGCAAATTTCAAAAAAATCAGTCAAATTTTGGGCCTAACCAGGATTGGACAGAGCCCTGGAAAGAATTATGTGAGTAATTAAATGTTTCATACATTACTGAAATGGAAATAAAAAAAACAAAGATTCTGTGACACTGAATTCTACCAACGAATTAAAAGCTATATTACATTACATTTCACTGCAAATATCAAGTTGAAAATAAACTCAATAAATGTAATTGTTGACTGAATTAATTTAGCACAGAAGACATATTCTTACCTGACCATAGGAACTTGTAGACAAACACAGAAGATCCCTGATCATGTCTTGGTGTATATTTTTATATTCACAGCCTTCAACAGTTAGAGTTCTCAGCTAAAGGAAGTAGAAAAATCCCAATTAGACACAGGCTCTATTTGCAATTTTACAAATCTAAGAGAGGAAAGTTATTGTAGAGATTGAGAATGTTTTTAGTTAAATAAGATGTTACAGATTAACATTTCCTAGTATAGTTGCAAGTAAAAATTGGTAATACAGAAATGTACATTACCTCATGCTGCAACATGACTCTGTCAATTAGCAAGGCTCTAATATGCTGCTTCTTTCCTTGAAGCTGCAAGGAAAAAATCAGAGTAATTTGGTTCAGATCTCAAAGCTAACTTTAGCAATGTAAATATGAACTCTCACCTCTTATGTTTTCTGTACACAATATATTATCAGCGGGTTCTACAATGAGACATTCTGACTGTTGGGCTGCAGTTATACAAAGGATTTTTTAAAAAACTTCTGCCACAGTGTCAACTTGTATCCGTGGATATTGATCCACGTCATGTGATGGAGTGAAACTGTAACCTTGACCCATGTCATATGTCTGGAGATAAGAAATAATGACCACTCTCATACAGCACTCTTGTATGTCACTTCTTTATTACACAGTGTTAATCACGGTATGAATATGCTTAGATATTTGTACAACTGCCCCCAACTTTCTTAAAGATTTTTCCCTAACCCCTCAGCAATTTGAAGCTGGCTTATGCCTCAATACATAAAAGTTTATATCTCGTGCACAGTTGAACTTAGCATGTGCCCTTCATAACTAACTTCAGTCAAAGAAATCTGGCATTTGTTTATGGTCAATTTAAGATTATCTTCTTTTGTATGCTACAGAACATTGCTCCGTCTCATTGTGGTGTTTATTTTTGCCCATCAGCAGCTGATAATCAAGTTCTGCCACACTATCCACATCTTCAAAAATCTGGGACATGAGCCTTTGGTATACCTAAGGTGACGAGGCAATCCCAAAGGAAACTCACTTAAACATATGTACTAAAAATGGGACTTAAAAGGTGAACAATTTTTCACTTCCTATCAAGTCAGACCTGCCAAAACCCTTGGCTTGCATGCAAAACTGGTAATACTCTTACATTTTGAAGTTTCAATATCACCTCTTCAACCATTCTCATGGGCTGTTGCTTGCATAGAGCCACATGTAAAGGATTCCTTTGCATAGCATTGTGACTGTCTCCACATTTAAGAACAAAAATCTGGCTTCCATCATTTGTTTACTTTTGTATTTTGTCTTTATGCCTTGGTATTTATCAGTACTTCTATATATCACATTTTTATTACATCTCCCATTACTGCTTTACCACAGGGGAACAGCATCAGCGCTAGAACAAGGATGTGAAAGTTTCAGAAAATCTTTAGTGAAAATATGGCTTTAGGATCTTAGATGGAATTTCTGATTAATCTAATATCAAGAGGTTAATAGTGTTGCTGCCATTGTGTTACAAACAAAACCCATGTGGAAGATGGGAGGCTGCCTATATATAGTAATTTACTGCATCCTTATCTTCCAGTCCAATAGGCAGGATTATGAAGCATTTTTAATTCATTATGCCCTCTAAGAGGCTAAAAAAGTACTCTACTGTTTAGCAAACTTCTTCCCTTTTGTATCTATTGGAGGTTGAAACTAACACGACTCTTTGTTTACATCCTTGTTTGTACATCAGAATAGCAGATGTCAGCATAATTCTAAAAATAGAATATTGCACAAATTCCTCTGAAGAACCAGAAGAGAACACACAACATTTTTGTGTAGAGCAAGAAAAAGAAAAATATACAACTCAAAATCCTTAGTAAATATTTGAATAAAAGACTCTATTCAAGTTATTTTTCCTATTATTCGAAAGGTAACAGTGTCTGATGATTTTGGGGTGTCCGTCTGTACAGTTTATGAATTCTGGGTGAGATTATGAAGTTATCCCTATGAAAATTGATTTCTTCTTATTCATCAGCAGGTGAACAGTTGGAAAATGGACATGATTCTGATCCAGACCTTAGATTCTGAGTGGTCCTTGATCAGCCAGTCATCTAAGTCAGCCTTTCTCAAATGCGGCCACCAAGGGCTTTTCTTGCAGCCACAGCCTCCTGGGCAGTGATGGGGTGGGGGGGAAGAATGGCAAAATAGCAGCCCCTCCCTGTTGCTCCTTGATACACCACCTTGGTGTTTTTTGCTGGGGTTGCCAGCAGGGGTTTGACCCTGCCCCCCTCCGGAGACACCTGGGGCACAACGCTGGAGGAGCAGGCAGGCAGTGAGTTCCCCAACTTCCCAGGGGCAGTGGGGCTCAGGATTTGTGCTTCAGCCCTGCGGAGGTGGGGGCGATGGGGCTGAAGAGCTCCGGGTGCATGGCAGCGGGCCCCAGATTCCAGCCACACGGCTTTGGGCTCCATCCCTAGGCACCGTCTCCCGTCAGTGGGGCTTCAGGATCTGGACACAGGGCTTCAAGCTCCAACCCCCAGTATTTTAAGAAAAAAATATCAGAGTCACCAAATAGGAGAGCCAGTCTGAGGCCACCAAAACATTTGTCCTGAGAACCCCTGATCTAATTATGGAAACACCTGGATACTCATTTTTTTCAGATAGGCTACCATCACACGGGACACCACTGAGCGCCCATAGGACAAAACCCAGAATTGGTAATGATTGTTGTTCAACACAAACCTCAGGAAGGACTTGTGCGTTGGGTGTATTGCACTGTGAAACTTTGCATCCTTGAGGTCAAGGGCAACATAACAGTCTTACTGATTTAGGGAGAGGATAACTGACGCCAAGCGAGACCATCTTGAACCTGTGTTTCTTGTTATAGATGTTCAATGGTCTGAGATCTAACACCGGATGAAACCTCATCTTTTTGGGACTAAGTAAGTACCTTGTATAGAACCCCTTTCCCTTCTGCTGAAGGGAAACCTCCTGCATAGCATCCAAAACAAGATGGGACTGCATCTCTTGTCAAAGCAGACATTCATGGGACAGGTCCTTGAAGAGGGATGGGGAAGAAGGTTAGTTATGGAAAAGGGAGAAGAACTGAATTGTGTGGCCTCTCTGGACCACCTCCAATACCCAGCATTCTGATGCAGGACCAGGCCTGTTGGAAGTGAGCCAGATGTTTGCTGAAAGGAATGGAGGGCAATGATTGTGGAAGGAATAGTATGTTGTCCTTGGGCACTGAGTCAAATCTGCTGATCTGCTGCCTAGTCAGTGCTAAAGCAGGGTGGTGCAACTAAGAGGTAGATCCCCCACACCCTCCAACAGACTTTCTTCTCAAGGGCCTTTGCCTGCAACCTAGGCCATCCTGCGACCTAGGGGCTCAGATGGCCTATACTGGAAGAATAACTGTCACGGATAGGGTTGGGCTCTGAAGCGTCTTCTTCTGGAGGCCAGGATATAGATCCCCAGGGATATGAGGGTGGCCCTAGAATCCTTGAGGGATCTTGTGATAGGGTGTTCACCCCAAAACCCGCCCCGAAGGGGTTAATGGAGGCCAGATGGGACCATTAACCTATTAGGCTGCAAGCTGGGAGAATTAAGGCTGAGAGGAAAGCTATAATTAGGGTAAACTTACCTGTGCAGGAACAAGAGGGGCTTCTATACAGAAGAGAGAGGCTGCAGGGAAGTAGTCTGCAGTCACTCCCTGGGAGAATGGAGGCGTGTTTGGGGCTATACAGGCAAGTAGCCTACAGTTACTCTCTGGGAGGAGGGAGTTGTGGGGCTGGCAAACCAAGTGAAGGGTGGAGAGCCAGAAGGTAAGGAAAGGGCTCAGGGAAAAGGCAGCAAGGTGGGTGCAGGAGGGTGCAGACCTTGGCTACTGATTAGAGGGTCCCTGAGCTAGAACCTGAAGTAGAGGGCAGGCCCAGGTTCCCTTACCAGCCACTGGGGAATTGGTATCATAGGGGCAGTGCAACACATTGTACCTCAAAGCAGCACCTTGGAACTGCCATATTCACCATGGTGATATGATTATGATACGTTTTGTCCAAAATATGCCTTGTGAAGTATCATTTTAAAAGTCTTGATCTATTGAATATTAATATCTGTTGGATTGTATATGGTATCATTGGATGTGAAGTTATGAAGTTTTGCTATGTGTGTATTACTGAAATATGTTGTGAGGTTGAAACACCCACAACCAGCCTTTCAGGTATAACAGTGGAGTAGCCAGGCGTGCTGATGGCCCATTAAAGGGAATCCACTCTCCCAATGGCTATCCCAGATGACTTCTCTGAGAGAACATGTAGACAATGGAGACTGCTTGACCAATCTGGACTGCCTGATCCCCATGTCAAACAATCTTTCCAGCAAGCTGGAAGAAACTATAAAAGAGGGAAAGTGACATCATCACTTGGCCACTCCCCCTGCCCAACTCAACACCTGGTGAACAAAGACTCTGAACAAAGGAAGGGATCCTGTTTAGTTTGTAGAACTCAAGACTACAAATTTTTATTTCTTAGGTAACCAACTTAGATCTCTACACTTGCTACTTCTAATCACCTAAAATCAACCTTTCTGTAGCTAATAAATCTGTTTCGTATTTTACATAAAACTGTGCATTTTGGTTGAAGTGCTTGGGAAATCTCAGCTCAGTTTACAAAGACTAATGTGTGTCCTCTCCACATAGAGGGAGAGGCAGACTAGGGAATGAACTTACACTGACCAAAATTCTGACCAGTGAAAGACCGTACAGTTCTGGGGTGCAAGGCTGAGGAACTGGGGGGAATTGGCCGGAGCCTCTCTATTGTTGGTTCATGAGCGGCTGAGAAAGCATTAATGTAACTCAGTTGGATGTGTCCCTGCCTGTGGATGTTTGTGTAAGTGCAGTACCTGCAAAAGGTTTGTAGCCTGACACAGCATCACAGAATGAGAGGGATACCAGATTCCAGGTTGCACCCGGGGTCCCATCATAGGCAGTGAATGAGAAGAGCTAGTCTCTGAATGGCCAGGAAGAGGCACCAACTACGGTGAGTGGACGCTGTGACAGATCTCATTGCTTCATCAGTCTTCTTGTGGAAAAGTGAGCAGCCCTCAAATGGCAGGTCCTCAATAACTGTTTGAAATTCTTCAGTTATGTCTGCCGAGGCCAGCCAGGAGGAGTGGCGCATTGCAACTGTTGTTGCCATCACCCTGGAGGCAGTGCCTGAATGTCCAAAGCTGCCTACAACGAAGTTCTGGCCACCACATGACCTCTCGCCAGGCTGGCCTGGAACTCATCCCTGAAATAGTGTGGCAGCCTATCAAACAGTTGTAAGATACAGGCAGCTGATGCGGTCGCATTTTGCCAAGATCCTCATCAGGAAGCTCGAAGTGGAGTAGGATTTCTGGCCACCGCGTTTTAGGTGCTTCATCGTCTCATCTTTAGAGGTCAATTTCTGGCCACTCTAATGGGATTGCTCATTGGCCACTGGATGCAAATAGAACTCTGTTCATATCCAATAGCCAGGACTTGGTACCATCTAGCTGTCCATTTGGATGTCAGTGCCGGTGATGCTGGTGTCCGCCATAAGGCTTTCATGGGCTCCAATAGCCCCTTGTTGATCAGGATCACTATGAGTCCCAGTACCAAGTACAGGATATTGAGGAGTTTGTGTGGCATATCCCACACCACCTGCATAGGTATCTCTAAGGCCACTGATACCCATGTCTCATGAGGTCTTAGAAAATCTTCTAGTCCTCAGGAGTGGCAGCTGACTGTTCTGGAACAAGGGTATCATCTAGAAGAGCTCATGGCCAGTACCATCCATCCCTTGCTCTGGATCTGCTCCACTGGAGCCGCCTACTCCTGGTCCCAGGGATGCTGCAGGGACAGGTCCAGTCTTTGGCACAGGGGTGATTGTTTGCCTCATGAGTGTGGTGGAGAAGCTGGTCCTGGATAATACTGCAGTCCCAGGGAGTCCACATGGCATGATCATATAGCACCAGGCCCCCCAATGTGTGGTCTCAGTGATCCCAGTACTGGGCTGGGTTGGTTCTGCCCTCCACCACAAGGACATGTCTCTTATCCCTCAGATGAGGTTGATACTGCTGGGTAGCAGGACCTGACCAGGGATGGCTAATGGCTTTCCTCTGAGTCAGAATCAGTCCTTTGGGAAGGATGGTGCTCAACCTGTGGGTCTAAGGGGAACCTGACCAGACAGTGGAAGCATCAGTCACTGGGCCCAGAAATCGGGACAGCATCAGGGTGAATGCAGCTCCAGTAGCCGCACAGGTGTCAGCCATGTCAGCATGGCCCAAAGTGCTTGATCACCAACAGATTGGTGTGGCAGTAACTGCGCTGGAGCTGGGGGCAATAGAATGACCAGCACTGCAGTCAGGCTTCTATCCAGTACCGGGCTA
Source organism: Dermochelys coriacea (assembly GCF_009764565.3). Taxonomy (NCBI): domain Eukaryota; kingdom Metazoa; phylum Chordata; order Testudines; family Dermochelyidae; genus Dermochelys; species Dermochelys coriacea. The sequence goes on along the minus strand of NC_050070.1, from coordinate 179,990,344 downwards.
TCTTTCTTTCTGACTACCTCAGTAATGAGAAGACTAAAACAGCCACGACAGCATCAGGTGAGACCTCTATTATGGCTAGGTCCACTCAGCAGGTACGGGTTCTCGTGCTTAGGGAACTTTTCCTAAGTTTTGAGGCACCCTTAATGTCCAAATGCATGGTAGTCTTATGCAACCTTGAAGTCAGATCCAGGAAGGGTGATGATCTTCACCTCTTTGCGCTCTGAGTCTGATCCATTTCTCTCCTTCCCAGATGAGGAAGCCAGAGGACTGAGTGAACATTTGGCTGGCTTTGATGAGATGCCAGGGCATTTTTCAACAGCCAGCGATCTCCTGAGGATCCAGGCGCCTAAAGTCCAGGGTCAGAGATTGGCCTTATCACTGCTTCATCAGACAACCCTCGATTGCTAGGTCCACTCTGAAAAGCACCTACAGTTTTTACAGAGTTTCAGAACAAGTCCCTAACTGAGACAGAACATGGTGAGTTCATTGTTCAGAGGCACGACTGCTTCACAGAGTGGGCAGCTCTTAAAGCCCAGGGATTTGCCATGGTCAGCCATAGCAGCTGGTAGTGCCAGTGATCACAGGGGGAGAATCCTTTGTCCCCCACAGCATCCTGTAGACCTAACTAAACTGAGACAAAGTGGATGAAAAAAGAGTCACTTTGGGGATGAAGAACAGCTGGCTCTAACCAAATCCAGTGAAAGCACCAATGATTGTTGCTAGGAAGGGGAATCCAAGAAATGGGAATTCTTGAAGAACTAATAAAACTATGATTTTATCCTCTGTTGAGTGCATTTGCTCCCAACCCCAATTATCAAGGTAGCATGCAATCTCAGGTTCCATGCCTTCACTAGTCAAACACAGAAATAGTTGTAGTGGTTGGAAAGGCCTTGGGCGAGTTAGGAGACTACACACTCGAATACAGACTTAACTACTGTGTCACAGTTTGGGCAACTGCACCTGTATTTCCCTTCTGCGGTCAAGCAAAGGCACCCACTCTAGGTTCCCGGATCTTGAGCAGTAATCTTTATTGGGTCAAGACCTGAATCTCTCTTCCTCTTGACCAGGGGATTTTCCAGGCTGCACAGTTCCCTGCCTACACTGTGAATTCCCCAGCAAGTTAGACTACGTAGACAGGCCTGTGTCTGCATTTTGCTTTCTACTCAGAGGCTATAAATAGCATAATTGATCATGGTTATAAGTTACCACACAGACATTTCTAAGCAAGCACATCTATTCTTAAGGTGAAAGCGCTACAAAGAAAATATATTAAAAACAATAAAAGAACCTATGTGCATGCTAATTATTTTATCAGAGATCACCCTCCCTCCCAACACCAGGAAGGGCTCCAATCAGAGTTAATCTTTCAAACCTCACCAAAGGGTTTTTTCTGTGGCTTCAAGTTCATAACAGCCTCAGCTCAGAACAAGCACCCCAATTGTGCAGATCAGCCTGTTTCTTTATACAGATTGAGCCTCTGATCTCAATCTTTAGGAGCAGGTAATCAGCAGATAATGGTTCTCTCCTCAGGGCATAGCTTCAAAAAACTTGGTTTCTGCATAATCGGTGGAGGACATTTGCATTCATCTCCCCCAAGCTATTTCCCAGGGGTTCCACTTCACAGGTATTGTCCCAAAAGATCATTCTTGTTTGCCACATTGTTCAATATAGTTCTATGACCATGAAGGCCCACAATAATCTCTCTCTTTAATACAATGGACTCCAAAATATTTAAACTTAATTCTATATGGTTTTCCAAGGAAACTGCCAAATCTGTCACATACTGCTATCTAACACTTTTACCACCTCAAAACAATATCTCTAAGATATTTCAGGATGCTCTCTCATGAACTAAAGCAGAAGATGAGATGCAACCTACAGACGGTTTAAACATGCAGTAGCAACATGCTACTGGTGTGGGTGTCTATGGGGGACTTGACTGACAAGAGCAGATTCTCATTAATGATCATGCTGTACATTTGCTGCTGGCCTAATTTAAGATCTTGGTCCTTATCTTTATTGCTTTAAACGCGTGAGGACCTAACTACCTCAAAGATTGCCTTCTCTGCTCTCTACCTCAGCAGCCATGTTCAATAATCTAGATTTCACTTCTCATAACATTGGGCAACTCATTTAAACTCTCCATGCCTCAATTTCTCAACCTGAAAAAGTAGATATTAACGTTTACCCCTTTTGAGAAGTGTTTGGAGATCTATTGATGAGAAGTGCTAAATATTATTTAAACTAAGGGAGAAGAGTTTGGTTCCTATATGCTTCTCAACTTAATTGGCATCTATGGTTCTAATATCATTAGTGCTTCACAAGTGCTAGCAATAGCAGCAATTTAACATCCAAGGACTATATTATTTCCATGCAGATAAGTCACCAAAAATAAAAAATCCCAGCATGTAGTTTCTTAGCTAATTAGCTAAGAAAGACTAGCAAATTAACAAAGATCTATCATTAATAGTATCAATATTCAGTACATAAAAAGGGATGTTATGAGGCTTAATTAACATTTGTACAGTGCTTTGAAACCTTTTGAAAAAAGGCACTTATTGTAACAAAAATATTCTAATGATACATCAGCCCACTGTAACTTGTATCAATTTCACTAGGAATGCAGGCAAAGTTCCATTAAGACAGTAAAGGCCAAAAACCAGCCAAACCTAAAACTTTAAAAAGGTTGTTTTTCCCTAACTAAACTATGTAAACAAGATACTGACCCTGTTCTCCATTGACTTCTTCACTAAGTTAAAGCTCTTCCACCGTGAGTCAAACTCATGCTTGTGAGACCCTTGGAATTGTAAGAGATCACCAATGATCTAGAAACAAATGGTTTTACATTATGTAAAACAAGTCAACCCATTAAAATTAAAATAAAACACATAAAAATTACTATTATACCTTTATGATTAGAAACAAAGACTTGGTATCATCTTCTGAGTTGTTGAGTATATAGTCTACCGTTGGAATGGAAACAAAAAGTGTGTTATCTGATATGAAGCTCAGTTCAAAGAGTTAACTACACTCAATGAAATATTTTCGCTACTTGTGAAGCTCAAAACATTGTGTCATTTATGTTGCCATACAATTCACGACAACAGATTTTGCCTCTTTGCTTTGCTCTACAATACTGATATTAGATTTAAAAGCACAATAGACTGACAACGTTTAAAGCAAATCTTTGCAGACATACTGAATATAGGATGGGGAGAGAGAGAGACAAAAAGTGTACTTACGCAGTAGTTTCCTTATGACCCTAGCCATGGTTTCTCTGTGGTTCTCTCTTGATAAATCTACACAAGATAATAGAACATTCATTATACATAAAGTATATTCTCTAAGTTACACAGTGTTATAAAATATAAAGAAGCTTAACTGAAAAAAATAATTAATGGAAATCCGAGTGTGACATGCAAAAGCTTAAGAACAGATTAGAGTTTCTTTATATACCTCAAATTATATGAGGTATGGAACTCTATAAGGGTGATATAAAAAGACTGGAAAAAATATTATATTTTTATAAAAAGAAAAGGAGTACTTGTGGCACCTTAGAGACTAACAAATTTATTAGAGCATAAGCTTTCGTGAGCTACAGCTCACTTCATCGGATGCATATATTTTTATGTACATACACCTTTAATAGAAACAGTCCTGATCATCTCTATGACACAGTCATGGGGTACCCCACTCAGTTTTCCACATCATGCTGAAATCCTATGTTGCAGTCACCATCTGTCAGACCAAATACTGGACAGGACATCTTTCAAGTTCATCATCTCCGTTCGCTAAATGAGTACAATAATGGTTCTTCAAGCGAAGTGGCAAAAATGGTTTACAGTCCCCATGCAGGTTGAGACATGTTTCTGTTCTGCCTTTCAGGGTATATATACACTGCAATAAAAAACCTGCAGCATTGAGTCTCAGAGCCCAGGTCAGTTGACTCTGGTTCGCAGGGCTCAGGCTGCTGAGCTAAAAAGAGTGACGATATTTGGACTTGGGCTGAAGCCTAGCCTCTGAGACCCTGTCCCCCCCTGGGGTGTCGGAGCCCAAACATCTATACTGCAATTTTTAGCCCTGCAACCTGAGCCTTGCGAGCCCAAGTCAGCTGACTTGGGCCAGTAATGGCTGTGCTGCAGGTCTTTTATTGCAGTGTAGACATACCCTTAGGCACAGTTAGTAGTGGTCAAGTGCTTTGCCTAAGATGAGGGAGAGCAAAATAGGAGTTTGGTTCTGTGCAACGTCAGAGTGGTGCAGCGTGTCCATCATATCACAAGCTCTGAAGAATACACTGACTGGGGGCGGGAAAGAAGAGCAGAATGCCCAAGGGGTGGGACTTTATCCTTCAGGCAATTAAGAAGGGGAGAGAATGGAGTTTCTATTCTCTTTGGTTGCTTGGAGGGGACGGTAAAGTAGTACTTTGCCAATCCAGGCAATGGGAATGGTAGAAGGAAGAAAGAGAACTTCCCATCGCTTCAAGCACTGAGGACAGTGGTTGGAGAGAAAGTTTTATTCAAAGAGAGAAGCTTCACCTCTGACAAGAATCTTTCATATGCCAGGTTAATCCTTTAGAAGTGCTGCAAGAAAGAGACCTGGGCTCAAATCCCTGTTACACTATAGCTTCCTGTATGACATTGTGCAACTCAGTTTCTCTGCACCTCAGTTCCTCATCTTGACTTTTTAAGCTCTCTTCAGCCCGGTTAACCTCCATCTCTGGGTCCTGAGAAGCAGACTGTCCTGCTCGCAGCGTGCTCTCTCAGTCTGTGTGTCTCCTTGTCAGCCTGTCACCTCTTGCTGACTCCCTAGCCAGCCTCTAGCAACTCATTCAACCTCAACCCTTTTCCGTGGTTCTCTAATGATCTGTTATCTTCCTTTTGATCCTAGGCTTACACTTGGGAAAAATAAGCCATTCTTAGCCTGGCTGTAGTCAGGTAGAATATATTCCCCAATGAACAGCTTCACCATTGTTTCTTCAAGGCTTCTTATCCGAGTCACCATTTTACCTTTCCTGCTTGATTCCTTTAACAACTTCTTTTGATCTAACTCCATAGCAAGTAACCCATCATAAATACGCACACATAGGCATGCACCATAATGAAAAAATAATACAGATATTTCCCAGTTGGTCCCAGGTGCCTAAGACCACTAAATACAAGACTTGGCACAAAGAATGGTATGACTTGAAGCTGAGAAGCACCCAAATTATGAGACATGAAAAGAAAGAGATTATGAACTACTGAGCTACATGACAGACATATATATACTAGCTGCTCTTCTCCCTCACAGCTATGCAATCTCAGAGTACACATGGCAGAGACTCAGGTCTCACATGCCAATCATTTACTACGAAAACACAATTAAATGGATGTACGTGGGTAAAGACTGCTGAATCAGGCCCTTTGTTTGTAAGTAGCATATTCAGTTTGAATATCTGTCCCCTTTAGTAAACTTCTGGAATATTTTTTATGTTTTACTAACATGATAAATAAGGCTTCCGATTTCCCCTTCTGGGAGTTGTGGCTTTTTCACCGTGGCCTAAGCATTGCCAGGCTTTTCTGAAGTTTTCCTTCCATTCTCTGTACCAACTGTTGTAACTGCTACTGGCCCAACTGATCTCGAACTCCACCCCAGCTACACACAGATAGACAGGTTCTCTGAAATATACAGGACTGATCACCACCCTAAATAACCAGGACCACACAGCACTTATGCATTCAAACAGGACATACTTTGCAGCTGCAGCCACAACAAAAGTGTTAGCCAAAGTATATGTTATACGTATTGCCCACCATATCAATATGTATTACATATTATATTAACATTATATAAATGTTAGCATGAAGTCACGCTAAATTGCATTCTGCTTACTCATGCTGAGGTATATATCCCACAATACCCCGCACAGCACAATACTGCACTTCACACAGGCAGATGCAGAACTTGTCAAAACCAAGACACATGAATGCTCTGCTCTGGTACAAACTTAGGAGGTGCCTTCACAGGAATGTAGTGTCCAAAAACAAAATAAGGAAAGATGCACCATGATACCGGAAAAAACAAGATACAAATTTGTTTGGTAAATTTTAGTCCTGGATGATGTACAGAGTGCTCATAAAAAGTTACAATATAAATATAGGAAGTTTGGAGAGTGTATTTCGGAGCACAGCTTCTGTGTAAGATGGACTAAATACTGCAACTGTTTCCCAGAAGGACTGGTAACATATTAACTCTTTCCTTTCTGTTTTGTACCGCTCTGTCTTTAGATAAGAAGTTTGGCTAAGCTTGGTTAGTTGGTCTCAAACATTTTTAATAATGAACCATAAATGTAATCAAATCAATTGGCTATGCATTTAACAATAAGAGTACAAAATTAATTATCTCGTGACTTGATTTAACAGAGTTGGGACTGACCTACCATAGTTAACACCAGTGTAAAGTTTTGTCTCTTCCAAAGACACCAGACTTGGAACCCTGCATGAAGACAAAACACATTGTATTACAAGGTAAGGAAATCTGTCTAACAAAATGAGTTTTATTGACAACTAATTTCTACTTACAAATAAGGTTAATGCTCGTGGATGACTGAGAAGGCTTAATTTACTAATTTTATTTGTTATTTATCTTTAACATTCTGAAAGCTAGGAATACCTACTGGTCAGGCAGTTTGCCTGTTTTGAGAGAGTGAAAACCAAAGCAAGGCCACCTTGAGTATAAAATCTTGAACAAGTTCCATTTAACAAGAGTTTGAAATGTCTCACTTCTTCTGATGCATGTTCACGTCAGCATGACAATGAGGGACAGTGGCACTGATGCAGCTATTTATTGGATTAATTGCGGGTGAATCAGATTACTGGATAGCAGGGAAATGAATAAGAGTCTCAGGAAAGGCTGAATATATAAATTCAATAGCTTATTTTCCCCCACACCTGTGGTCCTTCCTTTAAAAAAGAATGGTGTGCAATGTGCCCATCTGTTAATGCTAGTCTCTGAAGCCCAACACTAATAATAACCATGCCAAGAAAGTACATAATAGTCAGCACAATACATCTACATGACAAGTTTTTTCTTATAAAGAAAAGCTTAACCAAGATAATGATTTGGTTATGACTTGATTCTACTCTAAATTTTTAGCTGTGCATTCTTAGTCCTTGTAAAATGTGTTTTTTGTACATGGTTGCATAAATAAAACAGCAGACTGTGACACTGGATGCCAATGTATCTAATGGCAAGACCAAGTCATTAGAATATACATTACATTTTCTTTCCTGTTTTGTTTCTAAAGCTACATCATAGACACTAAGGGTAAGTGGATTCAGATCCTGAAGGAAAAATCACCAGGATACTTTTCAAAGAAATTCAGGAGCTACATAAATACTGCACTAACGTGCTGCAAGAACAGTATCACCAAACGGTCCATACTGCTAAATATAAATTTCCTGTGGAATTGAGGACTGCATCAACAGTGGAAATGGTGCAAAAAAAGTTAGAAAACTGGGAAGAGGAACAATATCAGTCTCTTATTGTTATAGATGTTTGCTTGGCAAGAAGTGCTTACACACGTAGCACCGGCATCAGCACACATAGTGCTAACACGATAAAATGAAACAAGGCTCCACATTTAAATTGGTGGATTGAGAGCTTTACTCGTCAAGACCAGAACTGAGGGTTATATTTACCCTAGAACAATAATTGATATCACTGATACCTAAAAAAGAACAGGGAGCTACAGTCATTACATTAAGTGAGGTACTGGGGATGTCAACAACAACTGCAGGAAAATCCCAACATCCTAAAACCTAAAATAAATCCCAACACCCTAAATCCTAAAATAAAGTCTTCTAGCTAACAGACACATTTAATTGTTTTTGTATTGTTCACATCTACACATTAATCAAAATCCCAAATCAATTAAAAAGGAAGACATTTTAGTTCAATTTTAAAAGCTCTCAATTTAACAAAAAAAAAAGTTTTCACTTTATTTTCCCTTCTGTGTTTCTTCTAATAGCACTAAATAAGAAGCTTGAAAATAAATATATCTTTCCATACTAATAACTTTTCATTTATTTTTCCCTATGAAAAGAACTGATATTAACATGGGTGCTCCATTTATAGTGATTTGTTTGGGTACCAACATTGATTCCTGAACAGCTCCAACATTAAGGTAAGATAGCTGTTCCCTCTTAAAAAAAAAAAAAAAAAAAAAAAAAGATACTGATGGTGCTACATAGAAAAATCTATTTTTAGAAAAATGCTGGCTAATTAGCATAAATCCTTCTCAAAACAGATGTTTACATTTCTCTAATAGATGTTTCCAATTTGGAAGATATTAACAATATTAAAGAAATGAAGGTTACTTATTTATAATCAGAGTTCTTCAAGATGGCGCTGCATATTTCCACTTATGGGGTACTGCACGACCTATTGGTGTTTAAGAGTAGAACATTCTCCAAGCAGTGTCTGTTAGTGTGCTCACATTCTTACATCTCCCCTCAGCATCTTCGAATATTTTGAGGGTGAGGCTATATCAAGGGGCCAAAAAGCCTCTACCACTTCAGTTCCTTCCATTACCAATCCAGAGACTCTCAGAAAGAACAAGAGGACTCTCAGAAAGAGGAGAGAGTGGGTGAGAAGTGTGAATATGCAGAGCCATCTCAAAGAACTTTGGTTACTAGTAGTGATTTTCATTTCTTTTTCGAGTGGCTCTGCATACTCCCGCTTATGGGTAGTTTGATCAGCAGTGCTGAAAATAATCTGGAGGAGGGAACAGAGTCCTAATTGATTAGAGACTGAAACACCATTCTACGAAGTCTAGCATCAGTCCTGGAAGCCAAATCACGAGCATGATGTTTACTAAAGTGTGTACAAAACTCCAGATTGCAGCCCTGCACATTTCTGAAACAGGGACTTGCTTAAGACACCGCCACAGCTCTGGTGGAAAAAGTCCATACCGTTATAGGTATAGGAACTCCTGAAAATGTGTAGCATTCAGCAATACATTATTTAATCCATCTAGAAATAGTCTGGGGAGATATGGTATAACCCACATGCCTGTTAGCATAAAACATGAATAATCTATGTGATTTTTGAAAACTTTTAGTCCTACTTAAATAATATGCTGTGTTACTGACATAAGCTAGGACCGTATAGATCATTGTTGCAACCAAAGTCCTGTAGTGGCACCAAATCTTGTATAAAGGGGGTCAAATGAGGTGTCTAAGACAAGGTTATGGTTTGCTGGTTATGATTATGCTGTCTATGTGTGTGTGTGTGTGTGTGTGTGTATCATTTTTATAGTTAAAGTTATGAATATTGGCTCTATACTGTCTGTATTTCAAACTTGTGCTATGCTTCTGGGGAACACTCCAGACAAGTTGATGTCAGCTCTGCCTAGCCTGCTCGATGGCCCATTAAGGACCATCAGCTATACAACTGACCCACTGAGAGAAGGCAGACTCCTCTTATGACTCAGCAAAGTATGCAGGGACATGCCTATGGAGAGAACTCTGAGGTTTTTCCATGCCATGTGATGGACAGCTTGTCTTTGGAACAAAGAAAGAAAGACCACATGGTAGGAGAATATAAAAGTCTGCTGCAGCTCCTCCATCTTGTCTTCAATCCTGCTACTTACCTCTGGAGGGACTTTGCTACACTGAAGCTCTGAACCAAGGACTGAAAGACCCATCCAAGCTTGTGGATGTACTCCAGAGACTTGATTTGAACCTGCAGTTTATTCTATCACTGTTGCAAGCTTGAACCAAGAACTTTGCCATTACTGTATGTAATTGATTCCATTTAACCAATTCTAGCTCTCATCTATATCTTTTTCCTTTTATGAATAAACCTTTAGATTTTAGATTCTAAAGGATTGGCAACAGCGTGATTTGTGGGTAAGATCTGATTTGTATATTGACCTGGGTCTGGGGCTTGGTCCTTTGGGATTGAGCTTTGGGATCCTTTGGGATTTTTTTTCTTTTACTGGGAAATTGATTTTCATAACCATTTGTCCCCATAACGAGTGGCACTGGTGGTGATACTGGGAAACTGGGGTGTCTAAGGGAATTGCTTGTGTGATTTGTGGTTAGACAGTGGGGTAAAACCAAAGTCTTCTCTGTTTGGCTAGTTTGGTTTGCCTTGGTGTGCATAGAAACCTCAGCCTTGGACTGTAACTGCCCTGCTTTGAGCAATTTGTCCTGAATTGGCACTCTCAGTTGGGTCCTGCCAGAACCAGCATCATTACATATACAAAAGCTCTTCTTGCATCCAAAGTATGTACAACAGATTCCAGCTTATTAGTTAGCAGCTTTGGAGAAAAGACTGCCAAATTAATTGTCTGACAGATGTGAAATTCAGAAACGACTTTTGTCAAAGACCTGGGATCAGGCCTAAGAACCACCTTATCTTTATGAAAAGACATAATTGGAGGATCAGCTATCAGTGCATTTAATTCACTCACTCTTCTGACTACTGTTATGGAAATAATGAATTATCTGAACCAGCTGAGCGGCAGCGAACCAGCGGAGCAGCGGGGACAGCAGAGCAGCTCACAGCAGGAGTTTGCCTGGGACTGGTAAGTATCCGAGTGTGTGTGTTTGCTTGCTGAGGAAGTATCCGAGCGTGTGTTTGCTGGGAGGGCAGGGAGAGAGCCTGAGTGAGTGTCTGATTGGCTGCTAGCCTGCAGGGGGCGGGCATTAGGGTGTCTGTGTGTTTGCGTCAGGGAAGCCTGGCTGTTTGAAAATAGCCAGACCCTCGCGAACCAGCTGAGCGGCAGCGAACCAGCGGAGCAGCGGGGACAGCAGAGCAGCTCACAGCAGGAGTTTGCCTGGGAGTTCGCCTGGAGTGAGCCCAGTGAGGCTTACATCTTGCCAACGTCTCTGAGGAAGCTCAGAGTAGGTAGGTGATATGGAAGGGGGGGGTTCAGCTATTGTGACCTGCACTGGATGTGCCATGTTTGTCTTTCTTCCACAGGACAGAAGCGACTTTGTCTGTACAAAGTGCAAGCTGGTCTCCATATTGGAAGAGAAGATTGAAGGTCTGGAGCAACAGGTAACGACCCTGCGTTGTATACGAGAGACTGAGGATTTTCTGGACCAAACTCAGGATAGCCTTCTAGGGGCACAAAGCTCTAAAGATATAGAGCAGGTTGCACAGAGGAGCCAAGAGGCCAGTGAAGAAGCTTGGCAACATGTGACCTCCAGAAGAGGTAAGCGGAATGTCCGGGTTCCAGTAACACAGACACAGGTAACTAACCGCTTTCATGTTCTCTCCACAGGTACCAATGCGGAGAGTGGACCAGATGATATGTCTGGGGGGAGAAAGCAGAAGGAGACCCCGCTGGTTGGGAGGCATGAGATGCGATGTCCTGTGGTTGGGGGTTCCACGACCACCACTCCCAAGAGGAGAAGGCGGGTGGTGGTGGTCGGGGACTCTCTCCTCCGGGGGACTGAGTCATCTATCTGCCGCCCTGACCGGGAAAACCGAGAAGTCTGCTGCTTGCCAGGGGCTAAGATTCGTGATGTGATGGAGAGACTGCCGAGACTCATCAAGCCCTCTGATCGCTACCCCTTCCTGCTTCTCCACGTGGGCACCAATGACACTGCCAAGAATGACCTTGAGCGGATCACTGCGGACTACGTGGCTCTGGGAAGAAGGATAAAGGAGTTGGAGGCGCAAGTGGTGTTCTCGTCCATCCTCCCCGTGGAAGGAAAAGGCCTGGGTAGGGACCGTCGAATCGTGGAGGTCAACGAATGGCTACGCAGGTGGTGTCGGAGAGAAGGCTTTGGATTCTTTGACCATGGGATGGTGTTCCATGAAGGAGGAGTGCTGGGCAGAGACGGGCTCCATCTTACGAAGAGAGGGAAGAACATCTTTGCCAGCAGGCTGGCTAACCTAGTGAGGAGGGCTTTAAACTAGGTTCACCGGGGGAAGGAGACCAAAGCCCTGAGGTAAGTGGGAAAGCGGGATACCGGGAGGAAGCACAGGCAGGAAGGTCTGTGAGGGGAGGGCTCCTGCCTCATACTGGGAATGAGGGGCGATCAACAGGTTATCTCAAGTGCTTATATACAAATGCACAAAGCCTTGGAAACAAGCAGGGAGAACTGGAGGTCCTGGTGATGTCAAGGAATTATGACGTGATTGGAATAACAGAGACTTGGTGGGATAACTCACATGACTGGAGTACAGTCATGGATGGTTATAAACTGTTCAGGAAGGACAGGCAGGGCAGAAAAGGTGGGGGAGTAGCACTGTATGTAAGGGAGCAGTATGACTGCTCAGAGCTCCGGTACGAAACTGTGGAAAAACCTGAGTGTCTCTGGATTAAGTTTAGAAGTGTGTGCAACAAGAGTGATGTCATGGTGGGAGTCTGCTATAGACCACCGGACCAGGGGGATGAGGTGGATGAGGCTTTCTTCCGGCAACTCACGGAAGCTACTAGATCGCATGCCCTGATTCTCATGGGTGACTTTAATTTTCCTGATATCTGCTGGGAGAGCAATACAGCGGTGCATAGACAATCCAGGAAGTTTTTGGAAAGCGTAGGGGACAATTTCCTGGTGCAAGTGCTAGGGGAGCCAACTAGGGGGAGCGCTTTTCTTGACCTGCTGCTCACAAACCGGGTAGAATTAGTGGGGGAAGCAAAAGTGGATGGGAATCTGGGAGGCAGTGACCATGAGTTGGTTGAGTTCAGGATCCTGACGCAGGGAAGAAAGGTAAGCAGCAGGATACGGACCCTGGACTTCAGGAAAGCAGACTTTGACTCCCTCAGGGAACAGATGGCCAGGATCCCCTGGGGGACTAACATGAAAGGGAAGGGAGTCCAGGAGAGCTGGCTGTATTTCAAGGAATCCCTGTTGAGGTTACAGGGACAAACCATCCCGATGAGTCGAAGGAATAGTAAATATGGCAGGCGACCAGCTTGGCTTAATGGTGAAATCTTAGCGGATCTTAAACATAAAAAAGAAGCTTACAAGAAGTGGAAGGTTGGACATATGACCAGGGAAGAGTATAAAAATATTGCTCGGGCATGTAGGAAAGATATCAGGAGGGCCAAATCGCACCTGGAGCTGCAGCTAGCAAGAGATGTCAAGAGTAACAAGAAGGGTTTCTTCAGGTATGTTGGCAACAAGAAGAAAGCCAAGGAAAGTGTGGGCCCCTTACTGAATGAGGGAGGCAAGCTAGTGACAGAGGATGTGGAAAAAGCTAATGTACTCAATGCTTTTTTTGCCTCTGTTTTCACTAACAAGGTCAGCTCCCAGACTGCTGTGCTGGGCATCACAAAATGGGGAAGAGATGGCCAGCCCTCTGTAGAGATAGAGGTGGTTAGGGACTATTTAGAAAAGCTGGACGTGCACAAGTCCATGGGGCCGGACGAATTGCATCCGAGAGTGCTGAGGGAATTGGCGGCTGTGATTGCAGAGCCCTTGGCCATTATCTTTGAAAACTCGTGGCGAACGGGGGAAGTCCCGGATGACTGGAAAAAGGCTAATGTAGTGCCAATCTTTAAAAAAGGGAAGAAGGAGGATCCTGGGAACTACAGGCCGGTCAGCCTCACCTCAGTCCCTGGAAAAATCATGGAGCAGGTCCTCAAAGAATCAATCCTGAAGCACTTAGAGGAGAGGAAAGTGATCAGGAACAGTCAGCATGGATTCACCAAGGGAAGGTCATGCCTGACTAATCTAATCGCCTTTTATGATGAGATTACTGGTTCTGTGGATGAAGGGAAAGCAGTGGATGTATTGTTTCTTGACTTTAGCAAAGCTTTTGACACGGTCTCCCACAGCATTCTTGTCAGCAAGTTAAGGAAGTATGGGCTGGATGAATGCACTATAAGGTGGGTAGAAAGCTGGCTAGATTGTCGGGCTCAACGGGTAGTGATCAATGGCTCCATGTCTAGTTGGCAGCCGGTGTCAAGTGGAGTGCCCCAGGGGTCGGTCCTGGGGCCCGTTTTGTTCAATATCTTCATAAATGATCTGGAGGATGGTGTGGATTGCACTCTCAGCAAATTTGCGGATGATACTAAACTGGGAGGAGTGGTAGATACGCTGGAGGGGAGGGATAGGATACAGAAGGACCTAGACAAATTGGAAGACTGGGCCAAAAGAAATCTAATGAGGTTCAATAAGGATAAGTGCAGGGTCCTGCACTTAGGATGGAAGAATCCAATGCACCGCTACAGACTAGGGACCGAATGGCTCGGCAGCAGTTCTGCGGAAAAGGACCTAGGGGTGACAGTGGACGAGAAGCTGGATATGAGTCAGCAGTGTGCCCTTGTTGCCAAGAAGGCCAATGGCATTTTGGGATGTATAAGTAGGGGCATAGCGAGCAGATCGAGGGACGTGATCGTTCCCCTCTATTCGACACTGGTGAGGCCTCATCTGGAGTACTGTGTCCAGTTTTGGGCCCCATACTACAAGAAGGATGTGGATAAATTGGAAAGAGTACAGCGAAGGGCAACAAAAATGATTAGGGGTCTAGAGCACATGACTTATGAGGAGAGGCTGAGGGAGCTGGGATTGTTTAGTCTGCAGAAGAGAAGAATGAGGGGGGATTTGATAGCTGCTTTCAACTACCTGAAAGGGGGTTTCAAAGAGGATGGCTCTAGACTGTTCTCAATGGTAGCAGATGACAGAACGAGGAGTAATGGTCTCAAGTTGCAATGGGGGAGGTTTAGATTGGATATTAGGAAAAACTTTTTCACCAAGAGGGTGGTGAAACACTGGAATACGTTACCTAGGGAGGTGGTAGAATCTCCTTCCTTAGAGGTTTTTAAGGTCAGGCTTGACAAAGCCCTGGCTAGGATGATTTAACTGGGACTTGGTCCTGCTTTGAGCAGGGGGTTGGACTAGATGACCTTCTGGGGTCCCTTCCAACCCTGATATTCTATGATTCTATGATTTGCACAACCCTCCCATGTAAATGAGCGAGAAACAATCTGAGGGCCAGATGAATGACTCTTAACCCCAACATGTTGGTGTGCAAGCTTCCCTCCCAAGAAGCCCAATAACTGCAAACTATAAGATGACTCAAATGTGCCCTCCCACTACTGTTTGATGCATCTGAAGATAACCTTACCAATGGCGAAGGAGGATTGAACTGGACACCACTGAGAACACTGCTCTGACTGACCACTCTGTCAATAAGTCCAGAATGTTTTGAGGTATGCTGACTAAAATATGAAGATTGTCCAGATTTGGTCTGAAGACCTAAGACATCCAATGTTGTAGTGGACTCATTCTGACACACATAAATGCACTCACATACGGAGTAGTAGCCATGAGATCCAGAGAGAAAATTACTTTCTGAGTTTACAATATTTGAATCTTTAAAACATATTGCACTATTTTTAAAAATCTGTTCTCTGCCAGAAAGGCGCTCTCTGCTACAGAGTCCAATATGGAGACTATGAATAAAATTCTCAGAGTGGGACAGAGATTCAATTTTTTCACATTCAGAATCAGTCCCAGGTGTGAAAAAAGAAAAAAACAGGGTGGTTGTAAAAGCAATGTGGCTTACTAGATCCTCATCAATAGCAGCATTCAGCAGTCAATAGTTCAAATATGGGTAAATACAAATAGCCTACTTTCACAAATGAGCTGCTACCACAGAGAGGCACCTTGCAAAAAATTTTAATGCCGTGGAAAGATCAAATGAAAGCACCTCATACTGGAAATGGCCATCATGTAATTAAGGTACTTTCAATGACCATGTTAAACAAAGATATGAAAATAAACATACTTTACTGAGAGCTGCAAATTAATACATAGTTGAAAATGAAGAGATTATAGAGCCAGAGTTAACATACGGGATCATGTGACACTCTGTACCTCTGGGGAACACCCAGCACCCCCATGTTCATCCTTGTAAAATGATTGTGTGGTATCCAATGCAAAGTTTGTCATGTTTGGTGTCTTTGGAAAGCTCATGATGGTTATTATAGTGTTGTTATAGTAATTGTTACAGTAATGTTAGAGGTTATAATTTCATATATGTAGGTATGAGGCTGAACAAGCCCAGACAAAAACTCTCCAGAAGCAAAGGGGCAATTCACACCTCATCAGGACATGGATGGGACAAACCCAGCCCAGCCTCACAGGAATAAAGGATGCTGGCCCTATGCAGCAACAAAAGAATCTGTTAGGGCTTGGCTAACTTGCAAGTTACAGCACAATAAAGGAGCCCCAGGAGCACTAGCTCACACTGGCAAGGCATGTAGAGCGCTCTGACTCCATGGCTACAGCGCTGCTGGTACTCCACCTTGGCGAGTGGAATAACATTCGCTGTGCCCCCACTGGAGCGCCATGGTGCCATTGTGAACAAGGTGTTGCATTACTGCGCTCTGATCAGCATCTAGAAACGTCCTATAATCCCCTTAAGCCAAGTGGCCATTCTTGTCATTATTTCTGAATCGCTGCAGGAATGCGGATATGCCATTTGAAAGCTCCGTTTCTGACAGCCGGCTGCTTATCTGCTCCAAGACAAAGCAGCCATTAGTGTGGAATGCTGTGTGTGTGAGAGAGAGAGAGAGAGAGAGAGGGCGGGGGGGAGGAGGGTCTGCTGCTGTCTGAACTTACAAGACAGCATGCTGACATGCTCTCAGCCCCCCCAAAACCCACTCTCTCCCCACATACACACAACACACTCCCTGTCACACTCCACTCCCCATCCCCATTTGAAAAGCACGTTGCACTCACTTCCATGCTGGGATAGTTGCCCACAATGCACTGCTCCCAATGCTGCTGCAAGTGCCGCAGATGTGGCCATGTCAGTGCGCTTGAAGCTGTCAGTGTGGACAGACTGCAGCACTTTCCCTACTGCACTCTCCGAAGGCTGATTTAACTCAAAGCACTCTACACCTGCAAGTGTAGCTATACCCTTGGACTCTCAAGGGAGTCACCCCTCTTTCTTAGGTCAGTTTGGAACTGCGATGAGGTAATGCTCACCTGATTCTGAAGGGGTAGGTGGTCAAAGCCAAGAGGGAAGAAAGGACATGATAAAAGGGAGAGACACTGGCCATGCTCACTCGCTCTCTCTTTTCCACCTACATCTAAAGACACCACACCAAACAACTGAAGCGCTGATCAAAGGGGAAAGCCTGGCTGAAGAGCAACCAGCCAGCCTATGGTGAGAAGCATCTAAGATTGTAAGGGCACTGAAAGTCTTAAAATCAGCTTAGAATGCATTTTACTTTTATTTCATTTGACCAAATCTGACTTGTTATGTTTTAACTTATAATCACTTAAAATCTATCTTTATAGTTAATAAATCTGATTGCTTATTCTACCCGAAGCAGTGCCTTTGGTTTGAATCGTGACAGAGACTCCCCTTAGGGTAACAAGTCTGGTGCACATCAATTTCTTTGTTAAACTGACAAACTCATATAAGCTTCGACCGTGCAGTAGGCATAACTGGACACTGCAAGATGGAGGTTCCTAGGGTTATGTCTGGTACCAGAGATATTGGCTCGTGTCATTCAATTGCACAGTCCAAGGAACAGCTTACATGCCAGAGGCTGTGAGTGAACAACCCAGGAGTGGGGTTTCTCACAGCAGGGCCGGGTAAGGCTGGCTCACAGAGTCCAGGATTGGAGTGACCTAGCAGATCACCGGTCCAGATAACACCAGAGGGGAACGTCACACTGGTGCAGCGAGCAGGGTGTAGGTACAGCTTGTTACTCCAAGTGAAGCTCACACTTGAAGCACAGATATTTGTGATTTTAAGTGAGTCTTAAGTGCAGTGGCTAACAACAGTCAGTAGGAGGTCACAGTTTTGTTATTTTCTGTGTGCTTATTTCGGGAAAGTAAAAACAGGAAAGAAGGAAAATGAGTGAAAGCAGTGAAGCAATTTCAAAGTCGGAGCTTTTTAGGCTGCAGATTACAGAAAAGGAGTGGAAGCACCAGAGTTTATTACAACTGAAAGAACTGGAGATATGAGAGAGAGAGAGAGAGAGAGAGAGAGAGAGAAGAAAAAGAAAAAAAGGCAGCCAGGGAAGTGGCTGCCCATAGAAGGACCATGGAAGAGAGAGAGAGAAAGAATGAGAGCATAAACACCAACTGGACTTGCTAGAGAAGCAGAACCAGAACCCCTGGACCCCAATGACTCCGATCACTCCAAAAATTCACAAATGGGAACACTTACGTTTTGCATACAGTGAAGACGATGATATTGCTGAATATCTGACTACCTTTGAAACGCTGTGTGTAAAAATGAAATCCCGAATGATAAGAGAGTTCCTACCCTGATTGCAAAATTAACCGGTAAAGCTTGAAATGTATTCAATGGAATGCCTATTGAAGATGCTTTAAACTATTGTACATTTAAAGATACTGTTTTGCAAAATTTTCCGATTATCCTCAAAACATACAGAGTTAAATTTAGGAATCTTAAAAGGGATATTGGTATGAGTAATGGGGAATATATAAACAAAATGAAAGATTTGTTGGGAAAATGGGTGAGGTGTAAAGACATGGCAAGTTTTGAAGGAATGTTAGGTCTTGCTGCTCAAATGTATTTCCTAAGCATATATAAGGCTGATATAAAGCAGTGTCTATAGGACAAAGATGTAAAGTCTGTGAATAAGATGGCTTTTTTAGCTGATGCCTTCAACAAGAATCAGGCATCTATTGAGGGCAGGCCACAGAAAGAGGCGTTTAAAACTGGTGGGAAGGGAGGATCCCATTTTACCCCTGGGAAAAGAGAAGGGGCATGGGAGCCTAAACATTCTCTTGCCCAAAAACATTTCTCTTACCCTCATCCCAAATCTCCTGTAAAAGTAGAAGAGCTCAAAAGATGCTACCAGTGCAATTCCACTGATCATCTGATGAATAAATGCCCTGTGCTAGGAGGAAGCAGGCAACCAATACCTCATGTTAGTTCTGCTGTCCTCAACACAGAAACCCCCCAAGCAACTGAAACCTATCATACTGGTTCTGTGAGGTTAGCATATGCAGATATGGAGCATGTTAAGGCTGTCCAAATTGATGGCAGGGAATACTTGGGGCAGAGGGATACAGGGACCCAGATCTCTCTGGTTAAACAGTGGGCGGTCCCAAAGGCCAGTATGTTGCTTGGCCAAATTGCAAAGATTGTGGGGGTAGGTAAAAACAGATTCCTCATACCACAAGCTAAAATCCATGTGGTTTGTGAAGTGTTTTGACTATGGAGGTAATGGAACACCTGCTCCTTGATGATTTGACCTGCTCCTTGATAATTTTTTCCATGTAGCTCAGGTTAAAGTATTTGCCTGCAGCAGGAGGGAATTTTATGCTGGGACCCCGAGGGAAAGGGTAAGGTCTGAGGAACTGCTGAGAGAATGGGAGTGTCTCCTTGATCCTTCTGCAGCAGGGAAAAGTCACATGCTTCCAGGTGGGAGGGTGGTTGAGGCCAACTCCTGCACTGCAGCTGGAAGCAACACCACACCAGGAAGAAATGGGTGTAATTCCTGCCAGGAAGAGAACTGTTGTTAGCTGCTAGCAGGTCGCAGCTGAACCAGAGGCAAAACTGGCTCCAGGGAGCATAGAGAAATGCGTCCCAACGGAGAGCCCAGAGAAGGGGCAGGGAATCTCAGAAATTATTTAGATGGGTGAGGATTCCTGTGACTAACACAGGGAAGCAGTGTGCTTCCAAGTATGGGAGGGGCTGAGACTAGCTCCTTTCCAGCAGGATTCAGAGTAGCAGCCGTGTTATTCTGTATCCGCAAAAAGAAAAGGAGTACTTGTGGCACCTTAGAGACTAACAAATGTATTTGAGCATAAGCTTTTATGAGCTACAGCTCACTTCATCGGATGCATTCAGTGGAAAATACAGTGGGGTAACATGCCCTCAGGCTCAGGAGAGGTGTCATAAGGAAATTGTCCCAGTTGTTAGCCGGTAGAGCTTTGCAGCTGAACAAAAGACAGAACCGTTCCTAGGGTCATAGATAAATGTGTCTTAGGAGGTGGCGCAGAGGAGGAAACAGGAGAAGGAGTAGTGAGGGTACAGGAATGTCTCCTCACTAGTCACTTGGGGCAGGATGCCCAGGACACTAGGAGGATGGCTGGGTCAGCATCTGTGCACCCAGGCACTCAGGCTGTGACCCAGGTTTTGAGAAGGAACTGTGTAAATGACCTCCTGGAGGGAAGCAGTCACAAAGCTGACTTCTCAGGGACAGAGAGAGGGGTGGCAGAGAGTACCCCAATCCAGGTCCCAATTTTTCAGGATACTATTTCTGATAAGTTTTTGGAAAGTAACTGTGTCTCTTTAACTCAAGATGCAGCTCCAATGCCTGTGATAACAGAGGAGTTGGGACCAGGAAATTGCCAGGTGGTAGTTTGCCAGAACACAAGTGACCCAATTGAGAGAAAAAGGGGTGTTCTCCCCAAGGCTGGTGAGAGATAGGAAGAAGTTATGGAAAAGCTGCTGGGAAAAGGTGAATCTGACCAAAGTGTAAACACACCTAGCCCACAGAGCACAGATCATGGTCCTCTAGGAAAAGGGAGGAGGGAAGGACTCAGTGCTGGGAAGGGGAAACACAGGGTAACCCCAAAAGGGGAGCTGGGTTTTCTACATAGGTACAGTCCTGGGGTTGGGAAACCACTCCCCAGAGGGCCAGCCAATGTGCAGGATCCCCCTGGACACTTATCTTGCCAGACTCTGAGATACCAAAATGCCAGAAACATGATTAAATTAGGAGCCCACACAGAAGGGAACACTGGAGGGAAAGAAAAGCCAGTGACTGATTACTTGGAAGAGAGTCAAAGGACACCATGGGTAATGAACAAACTAACCTCAAACTACAATATCTGAACAGAGGGCGTAGCATCATAAAGATACTTGTGAACAGCTATCTGTGATAAAATTTTTGGTATTAATGTTAAGTTCTGGAGATAAAAATTTTGACATGGATGTTGATCCTTATGATAATGCTACTTTTCAATTAATACTTGTTAACAGGTTTAAAGCTGATCACAGCAGAGAAACCATAATAAACCTGGTTTGCTGTGTGTGAATGGGGAAACAGAGGCACGCTGTCTCATGGCCTTAATGGCTGGATGCCAAGAGAATGATGAAACTGCCTTCGAGCTAGTCAGTGACTAACCCTCTTGCACTAAACTAAGAGGGGAGGTGTAACGCTCTGTACTGTGGGGGAACACCCAGCACCCCCATGTTCATCCTTGTAAAATGATTGTGTGGTATCCAATGTAAAGTTTGTCATGTTGGGCGTCTTCAGAAGGCTCATGATGCACTGAGCGTGGTTGTTATAGTGATGTTATAGTAATGTTATAGGTTATAATTTCACATATGTAGTTATGAGGCTGAAAATGTATCCTCATGGCTTAGAACAAGCCCAGCCAAAAACTCTCTAGAAGCAGCGGGGCCATTCACACTTCAGGGTGTGGATGGGACAAACCCAGCCCAGATTTAAAGGAACAAAGGGTGCTGGCCTAGGCACCAATAAAATAATCTGTTAGATGCTCAAGGGAGTCACCTCCCTTTCTTTTGTCAGTTTGGAACTGCGATGAGGTAAGACTCACCTGATTCTGAAGGGGTGGAGGAGGGGGTGTCAAAGCCAAGAGGGAAGAAAAGACATGATAAAAGGGAAAGACATTGGCCATGCTCACTCGCTCTCTCTCTTCCACCTACATCTACAGACACCACACCAAGCAACTGAAGTGCTGGTCAAAGGGGAGAGCCTGGCTGAAAAGCAACCAGCCAGCCTGTGGTGAGAAGCATCTAAGTTTGTAAGGGCACTGAAAGTCTTAAGATCAGCTTAGAATGCATTTTACTTTTATTTCATTTGACCAAATCTGACCTGTTATGTTTTAACTTATAATCACTTAAAATCTATCTTTATAGTTAATAAATCTGATTGTTTATTCTACCCGAAACAGTATCTTTGGTTTGAATTGTGACAAGACTTCCCTTAGGATAACAAGCCTGGTGCATATCAATTTCTTTGTTAAATTGACAAACTCATATAAGCTTCCAGCGGGCATAAATGGACACTGCAAGACAGAGGTTCCTAGGGTTGTGTCTGGGACCAGAGATATTGGCTAGTGCCATTCAGTTGCACAATGCAAGGAACAGCTTACATGCCAGAGGCTGTGCGTGAATAGCCCAGGAGTGGGGGTTCTCACAGCAGAGCTGGGTAAAGCTGGCTCACAGAGTACAGGATTGGAGTGACCTAGTAGATCACCAGTCCAGATAACACCAGAGGGGAATGCCACAGACCAAAACTTTTGCTATTGCTGTTGACGACATCTTTGATTTGATGAGCCAAGGAAAATTGCAAATAATACCGTCTCTGATAATAGAAAGTAGAAGGTCTCCTCCTAGAAGAAATCAAGCCCAAGAGCGAACCATCGATCTTGTCTCCTTCCGCTTTTTTCAGAAGTTCATCCGTCTTTTCACTGAAAATACCTCCCCTTCAAAGGAGAGATCTTTCACCTTAATTCTAGTATCCAGAACCAGAGTAGAGGGAAGCTAAGCATTTTTCCTCAGAGTAACTGGAAAAGCCAATATTCTATCAGAAGAGTCCGAGGCATCAAATGAAGCCCTGAGAGCACGTTTTGCCATATTCCGACTCTCCTCTATGATTGCAATTGCCAATCTTCTTTTATCATTTGGCAAAACCTGCACAAACAATGACATCTTTTCCCACAGGTGGAATTCATAGAGGGCCATAATTGCTTGGTAATTTGCCATCCTAATATCAGGAGAGGAAGAAGAGAATACCTTTCTTCCTAGGGAATCAGTCTTTTTCCCTTCCCTATCAGCAGGAGTGGAATGCGCTTGTCTAGAATTCAAACAGCCACCACCAGAAGCAAATTAGGTACAAGGTATGTGTGAAAACATGAAAACCCTTCGAAAGGCATCTGAAATAATCTGTCTCCTAGGCTTGCAGAATTTTAGCAGGCTGCAGTAGACCATCAAGGATTGGAACAACATCCTACTCTTGGAGGTAGCCCTAAGAATGTCAACCACCAAATGGGAGGTACCCTCCACAGATACTGAAGGTAAGTTCACTGTGGATAACATCTGATCTAGCAGGTCATGAAACCGTAGAGCATCCTCAGAAGGGGAAGATGCAGAAGCTACCCTGACATGCTTGTCTGGTGACAAATCAGGATCATAGTCTGTGTTCGCACACTCTTGTACAAAAAGAGGAGCTATCTCATCATCATCTTCAGACAGAGTATCATGCACCATTGTCTGAGATGCAGATAGATCCAGAGGAATCGGATTTAAGGATTTCTCTGCTGCCAGACCCTCTAGCGTCACCTCTTTATCCATACCTACAAGAACCGAAAAATTACTGTAGTAACTCTGTATAAAGCTATGGAGCCCAGGATTGCCAATTTCCCCAGAAACTGGGATTCAGGAACATACCTGTAGGAGGGGAACCAATAGGAGGCATGAACCAGGAGGAAACAAGTTTCTTTATTCATCCTCTAGCCTCCTCTGGATACGGATCAGGCCTCAGATTCGCAATGGAACACACTGGAGACAGCAAAGGACCTTGAGGGAGGACAGAAAGAAATGGAGAGAAAACTCTTTGAGATGATCCTAAATGAGTCTTAGGAGGTATAGACGGATCAAGAGAAAGCATAATAATCTCCCCTGCTCTCCATTTTTCCGATTAAGATAATATAGACCTCAGAACAGGCAAAATAGGTCTGTTTCTCAAGATCTTCTGTTTCTCATTCAGATCCAAGGAATGTTCAGAAGATAAATGGTGCACATAAAGCACCAAAGTAAAAAGTCTCTTCAGATCAATAGATGGACCAGAACTGGAGCAGGCGTTGAGGCTGGAGCCAAAGACTTAAATGGCAAAGGATCTGCTGAAATACTCAAATCCTTGAAACTGGAACTGGCCTTGGTTTTGGAGCCACAGAGGCCTGTCAGAATTGGATGGTTCTGACATGTGGAATCCAACTCTGCTAACAGTAGCCATCTTTTCCCAGTATTCTTCTTTAGAACGGACACAGCCAGAGCCAACGGCATGGCATTTGATTCTGTCACAGGTGATCTTCCCATCTCCATTAATGGTACCTTTCAAAGACCTGGCTGCCTGAGAAGCAGGACCCGGAGAGGGACCTGATGAGGGTTCCAATTTCCTGGAACCTTTAGAATTGCTCTACCTTGCTGGAAGAACTCAAAGGAACTGCAAATGGCCTCTTAGACGTTGGATCCGATGAATGCCTGGATCCAGAGGGTTTAGCCTCAAGTACCTCCTTAAGGAGAAGAACCTGCAAACTGTTCTGCCACTCCTTGCAAGCTCTGGGCATGAAAGTCCAGCAGATGGAACACCCTAAAGGAGAGGGTGGCCTTCTCCCAAGCACTGCCCTCTCCCAAGCAAGAAGAACTCTGATTCCAAGAAAAATAAGAAAAAGTAGAACTATAAAATTGAGGTTCTCCAACACCAGGAAGATAGCCAGGCACAAAGCACATCTCTTGAATCCCCAGCTTCTTTTTTTTTTTTTTTATTTGGTTTCACCATAATCTGGAACTGAGTTACTAACTTAATTTTCTATACTTCTCACCAAACTACAAATTACGTTAAACAATTAACAAAACACAAAGAATGGATTTCGTTGGTGTTGGTCCTGCTTTGAGCAGGGGATTGGACTAGATGACCTCCTGAGGTCTCTTCAACCCTAATCTTCTATGGTTCTATGATGGGGGAAAAGCAGACCTGAATGGACCAGAAAGGTTTATTTGCATCTTTGGCACACGGTCAGAAGGAACTTAGGCGGTATACGGCTCTGTGTCCCTTTTCATAGCCTTCCCTCAGAATGTTCAAAGACATTGAGTGGAGAGATAGCAGGGGCATGAGAGTGCTCTAACTGGAAACTACTTGGAGACGGTTCTACTGTTAGGCATCACTAGGCAGTGTAATACCACACAAGTGGGAATATGCAGAGACAGTCAAAGAAGAAAGGAAGATTTCTGGTTTCAGCTAGACTAACAGTGTCTCCAAACAAAAGACAACTCCCCTTCTGACAGGTAAGAAAGTAGTACCAATAACCTGAATCAGTAAAAAAACCCAGATGTTAGGCTATTAGCTTTCTTTAATACAATATGTTGGGGATAACGTCAACTACTAAATTAGCTCAATTATAAGAAAAATATTTCTAAGATATAAAGAAAACTAGTATTAAAATTAATACTTTAGCGGTTTCTCCAGCCATCAATGGACAAAGATAAGTCCATAAGTAGCAACTCTACTCAAGGCAGTAAAAAGGATTAAACTATGATTATATAGGCACAGGAGTTTTTCCTGAACTGGATCTATTTCTTCCATCCCACTACTTTCAGGCAGAAGTCCGCTGGCAGAAGAACTCATCATTTTCTGCAAACAAGCCATGTTCTGCAGCAACATCTCTAAATTATGAAGCAAGGGAAAAGGACATTTTACCCCTCTCAAGTCTGTCTACTCCACACTTCGGGATCTGGAGACCATTAACTATAATCTTAGCTCAGATAGTATCGAATAATTAAGGACTAGATTAGAATATCCTTACTCACACAGTATTATTTTACTGTACAAGCAGTCCCAATGATCTCAGTGAGCCTACTCATCGTGTAAGGTTCTATATTCAAAACGAAGAAAGGTATCATTCTTGTTCCAAAATAGGATCTCCTCTTTATTAATATATAGCACTAAAGCTCAGCTACTAAGTCAGCAGCTTCGTTTTAACTATTGAAAAATCAAGCTTTTCTAGTATACACACTATCAGAGGAACATGGCATTTTTGTTATATTTACAGCTGATGCTGAAAAGCAAGATCCCCTCAGAGACACTACTTACATAATTAAAAAAAAAAAGATAATACTTCATTTTATACACAAAGCAAGTGATATCACACAAGAGAATCTAAATGCAATCTCGTGTGTTGTATTGCATCTCATTCCATACTAACTGCATCCAATACACATGGATTGGCTAAAAGAACCTACACTTTGTGTAGGCTGAAAACATGTAGATCCAAATTAACTGAAGCCATCATGAGAAAATTGTTAGTTTATTCTCCACACTACCAACCCTAAAATCTCCTTTATAAATAGAAAATATAAGGTTTTTTTTTTCTAGTTTGAAAACATTTCAATATGTGCCTTGCCCAATTCTCTACAGATGTTCTATACCTATCACAGTCCAGTCATCAGATGCAGCTTCAAAAACAAAGGCCAGTTGGCTTCACGCCATTCCACCAATTGAAATGAAAGTTTTCCTAAATGCAAATACGTATCTTGCCATGTTTAGGATTAGATCATGGGCCAAACCAATTATTTTATGTTTAACATACAAGATTCAAAAACAAAGAACACAATTGGAAGGTGAAACAAGGAGAAAACAGGGTTACTCACCGTGGAGTAGTAACTGTTGCCTTTTCTGTGTGCAGCTCCCCCAGCAGAGCTGGGTAGTTTCCTGGAGATGCCAAGAGAGGTTAGCTAGCCCTGCCCCTCATTGTATGACAGCAAAACCTTACACATTCAAAAGAACTGGTCCTTTATCATCCCTGACCTTTAGAACGTCTTGAGTGAAAAAGATACTAAAGAAGCTTGTACAACAGTTGTGGCAAAGAGGGAGGAGCGATACATGTCCTAATCAAGCTGTATTTAAGAAGGAAAAATGGGGTCTCAGTGAGTAACCCTGTTTTTTGCTTTCCCAGAAGAGCTGCTTAGAGCTACCATAGTAGTACTTAGGCTGTGAAAATGGGAAGCTAGAGAGGAACACAACTGAACAGCAGTGAAAGATGTCTTAACCCTTTAGCACTTGAGAACGTGATAAGTAGACTGCACTGGAAAATTCTGATTTATAGCACCATGAGATTCATTACATAAAAGAGGAAATTAAGTCATTTATAATCCTTAACAATGTTACAAAGACCCCATGAGCATAACAGGAGATTGTTTATGTAGAAATGTTATGTACACAAATATTGTGTGACGATAACCATCACACAAAATGTTATATTTCTGCAACCAGGGTATAAACTTCATACCACTGAAGATTTTGACTAACTATTCAGGACCCTAACTCACCAGCACTACAGAGATACTAAATCCCTCAGGATTTTGCACTCAGCCATATTACTCCTGTGCTAGATGGGATGAAAGCTGTCCAAACCACCTCCTTCCATCTTCTACCTGGCCTGGAGTAGAACTCACAAGTCCACCCCAGTCCATCAAAGTCAGATCAGTAACTATTGTTTTTCTCTTACATTAAAAGACGAAGAAATATGAATCGTCAAAGAGCATTTCTGAAACACTAATTTACCAGATACAAAGAACATTTCAGAGGGAGAAAGTAGCACACACTTGTTTAGGCCAACAATTCATGAAATCTACTACTCTGCCTCTAACACTGGCCTATATCTGGCACTTCAGATGAAGAATGGAAAATCCCTCCCTCCCGCAAAAAAGTAGGTTTCAGACAAAGGAGAAAGAAAGATGCCTTCTTGTACCCACAGCAATCTGCTTACAGCCGGAAGCCACTTACTTTTATCTCAGCTAGCATAACTTCAAATGGTGGCCATTAATTTATCTACCTCCTTTTTAGACATAGCTACAGTATTCAACTCTGACAGCCTGCAGTCACACATTCTACATGGCAAATATGATATGCATTAAGCAGCAGTTAATTTCCTTTTATTTATTTTATATTTACCTGTCAGTAATTTTTTCAAACATAATCTGCTCTTGTATGAGACAGATTGTGCAGTAATAGTGTAGGCACTTAAAATGGAATATCCAGTATTTTGTTTTTACTTAGGAAGGGATTTCAAACATGCCTAAGTGATTTAAATCACGTGAAAGTCAATAGGACCTGTGCTCCTACATCATGCAAGGTGCCTTTCAAAATTCCATTCTTAAAATATAAGCAAAGGAATTACCCAGTTTTAGAAAAGCAAGTTTAGGAAAGCGAGAGTATTATAAGACCTAAACCAATAAAGCCCAAGACCACTTACTAGGTGAGGCACCCTCTTCAGGCAGCAGATAACCAACTCACAAATCAACTGATGCTCCAAGCTACATGATGGCATTGGTGGACTTTTTAAAAAACAAACAACCTTTGTAGTTGAAAGACAGGTGCTACTACAGTCATTAAAGGATAACAAGGGATATAAAGGATAACAAAATAAGACAAAAACTGATGAAGAAATTAGATATGAAAAAAAGGTCACAGACTCTGAGTCTGTGAAATCAGAGGAACACTTAATACACCTGAATATTACTCCCGAGTGTTAAGAGTATAGTTTGAAGTCACTGGGGTGCTTCTATTAACTTGACATGAAGAAAAATAAAACCAGAAACAGAACTAGATAAAAAACTCACAGCAAATTAAGATTACTGAAAATGGGTCAAAACAGTTTTCTCACAGAAAACATTTCAAAATACAAAACTCGTTTCTAGAAAGAAATGACTTGCAATAACTATAAAAAAAAGTTTTTAAAGAAACATCTTTTAAACAAGCTAGGATGTCGGTATAAAAGAGAGTTTCATCCAACAACAGCAAAAAGGAATTGTGGGTTAATAGGGTCCATGGTAACTCATTCTCATAGGACAGCTACTGGGGAAGAGTACTCCTAAAGCAAGGGAACCGAGAATAGGAATCAATCCTAAACATTTACAATGCGAAAGGAAAGTCTTCTGTCTGTCCGGCGAGTAAAATATTACTTTGAAAACCAAGACCAGTGAATTTATTAAGCCCTAAACCAATTTTTCTTTGTAAAAAAGGTTAAGCAGAACTGCTTGCAAGTGTTATTTTAAAGATATCAGTCTTCTAGATAACTATTATTTTTGTACAACAGAGAATTAAAATTTCAATTTCTCACATATAAAACCTGGCAATTGTATATGAAAATAAAGGTTAACTATAACAGGCAATGCTGATTTTATTGCAAATGGCTGCTCCTTCTGTTACAGAGCTTATGACATTTTTATCTGGATGAATGATTTATAATTAGTTTTCCATTTTTTACCTTTATTTAATCTAAAAACTTTACTTCCTTACACAATTAGACCCTGTCTTTTTTGTAACACTGATGGTTAGAAATATGACATTGAATTATATTAATGAAATTTAAGAAAGCATGGCTCAAATTAATTATCAATACAATAAGAACTTAAGAATGGCCATTCTGGGTCAGATCAATGGTCCATCTAGCCCAGTATCCTGCCTTCCGACCGTGGCCAATGCCAGGTGCTTCAGAAGGAATGAACAGAACATGTAATCATCAAGTGATCCATACCCAACAGAAAAAGGTAATTGGAATGTAGAAAAGAAATTTATTTGCTTAACGTAGACCCAGAACAAAGGGAACACATTTGTGAAAACCACAGAGATAAGGGATTGAAGATACCTTCACAAGATTATAAAATTGTATTAGCAAATAGGCACAATACGAAAAGTGTGTCAACCACAAAGTAAATACCTATAATAGACCCCTAATGTATCGTAGAGAGATGTTAAAATAATACTATAACCTAGGTGTGTCCACCAGGCAAATGAGTAATTATTTCTGGTATGTTTGCTAGAGTCACACTTGAGGGTCGACATTAAATCTTAGTCAAGGTTGTTGGAGAAATTAAATGCAATTACTGCTGAAATAAAACAGACCTTCAGCAATTACTACTGAAATAAAACAGACCTTTGGACAAACTTTTGTCTGTCTCCAAACAAGCTGAATCCCTAAAATCACCAGGTACCATAGGTCCTCATTAGGGGTAAGAAGTAAATCAATCAATCAAAGATTTGTGGTGAAGTCTTCAAGTTTTCTGAGTTAGGTACCATCAGCCTAAGTGCCCCTTTTCTCATTTTTGCAGCTTAAAAGCCAATAGACCAAAGATAGATTTCTAACAGTAGTATTATCATCTAATTGACAGACTTTCCTTTTGTACCTACCTAAAGTTCAGATACTACCTACAGTTCTGAACAGAGAGCTATGGGTTAAATTTTATGAAATATCCAAGTTAAAATAGTTATCAAGTTTAATTGCAGTTAATGTTATTGTTTAAAAGTTGTATTAAAGTTTTTTAGTATTAGTAAGCTGTTACTGTGCATATACATACATGCTCATAAATACAGAAGAAACATTTTAATAATTAAGTATTAAATATTACAAATATTAATCAAATTGTTTATTGCATTAATCTTGGTTAATGCAAAAAGCATTTGATTTGAAATGGAAGTGAATATTTTAATGTTTGGAATTGGAATGCTGATTTGATAATGAACCCTGGAAGTTGTTTTCTGTAGAACAAAATTGGGGATAAAGTTTCCAATACTTGAAGCTGAAATAAACTCACCTTGCATTAAAGTTAGCTTTAAGTAAACAAAAAATAAACTTAAGCTTCAAGATCAAAGGAATTTAAGAGTACTGTACATATACACACAACAGATTACAGATTTATAACTGTTAAATGTTACAAACATTGACAGAAAACAGAATTAAATGATTTAGAATAATTCTGTTGGCACTGTATTTTCAATTAATATCAAGAATCATGAAATTATAATAAGGATTAAAGAATCAGCTGAAAGACAAAGGCAGCCTCACTTGAAGATCAGATCGTGAGCAAAGAGTTGTGTTTGTCTGGATCCAGACAGCAGCTACCCACTTCCTAAAAAAGGAGTCCTGAAAGGTAACCTTCCTCTCACCAAGAGAGGAATATTTTTAACCAAGTGGTACTAGTCCCAAATCCTAACCAAAACTATCTTGAGAAAGAGAAACTTTCCTGAAGATTGAAGACACCAACACACAAGCACGCAAGCCTGTCTTATCCTACCTAAGCAAAGCAATATTTGTCACTCAAATTCCATAGGTAAGCCCTGTACACCAAGGGAGGGCAGGATATTGGCTCAGGAAGACAGAAGATACTACTTTTCTAAATGGTTAGAAAATTGGAATTAAAACCTTTGTTCCATAAACCAGGCCACTGTGCTGATAAGGTCTAAATTCTAGAGGGAATAGACTTAGTAACCAAGCAACTTCCATAGTTCCAGATAAGGAAAGAAAAGTTGTACTAAATACAAGAAAGCAAAAATTGTATTTAATAGCGTTAAGAAAACGTTTACTAGGATGTGGTTTCTACTTAAAATTTAGGTTGATGTAACTACGGTACTCGGGGGCTGGATTTTTCCAACCTAATCCCCAGTGTAGATACAGCTGAGTTGAAAGAAGAATGCTTCCATTAACCTATCTACCATCGCTCAGGGAGGTGGTTTTCCTACAGTGATGGAAAAAACCCTTCCTTTGCATAGACTGAGTCAGCACCAGGGGGTTATGCCAGCATAGGTATGGTGCCATAGCTGTAGTGCCCATAGTATAGACATGGCTTAGGACAGAAATATAACTGAGTCAGAGGTTCTGAGAGTTAAGTTTTTCTATGCATTACTTAATTGCTGTTTTAATAAACACTGTATTTCAGCGCAGAACCTGCTCGTCTTTTGGTGTGTTTTAAGACCAAGTTGGCTACCACTGAGCTCTTAAAGCTCTTAAATTTAGTTAATTGCTTAGAATACCATTAATATAAAGTTCATGGTCATTTTGCTGTATGTTACATACTTTTAAATTGTGACTTGAAGTGTTATGTGTGTGGTGTTTGGTTATATTGCTTTTTGTTTTCTTGTTAAACTGGTATGGAATGCCAATAAGTTATTTGCATCATTTACCATTAATGCCCTTTTGTTTTAACATACTGATATAATTGAATATTAATATTTTTATTTTTGAAACATGTTTAATTACATAGTGTGGAACATATGTGGTGTAACCTAAGAGTTATTGGTATCCATTTGGTCTCGTATTGCAATCTATTTTGACTACTGCGTTTAGTTTTAGAAAGTTTAAGTGATTTTAAGTTACTATACTGAACTTTCTTCAGTTTACTACTGTATTTGTGATACTGATTTTCAATCATTGTGTTAAATTTTGCTTGTAACGTTTGATTGCCAATTGTTTAAATGAATGTTTTTAATCAATTTTTCCATTTCTTTTTTTTTATATAACTATTTACCTTCTATATTGTGTAAATCATTTGCATATTATTTACCATGTAGTTAATTTTAAAGGGGTCTTTTTTTCCTAAATAAATAAGCCTTATTTCAAAATCACATTTCTTTGTTTATTTGGTTGGCATCCTCTAATCCAATGTGAGACCAATCTCCTTCTGGGAGAGTAGCAAATTAATTATCAGATAGCTCCATCTGCTGATTTTCTTTTCCTTGAACTACTCCGAAGAGGAAGTTGGTTAATACTTTTATTTAATCATTTACTGTTTCTCCCAACCGTCAACTTTGATAATTTTTGGTAATTTCAATTTTAAAACTACCCGGTACTCAATATTTTGAAAACCGCCACTTTAACCTCCACACTATACTTGTTTTTTTGCACCAGTGTAGCTACATCAACTTAGTTGCCTTGATGCTGAACTGGTGCAAACCTCTAATGTAAACAATGTATGCCAGCAAAAGAGTGGCTTGCAATACTACATTACCCTGATTCAAACCTTAGTAAGGTGCACCACACCAAATCACTTACTACACCAGTGTAGCATCTCTTCACTATAGGTCCACACCAGCTCAGCTATAGTGGCACAGAGAATCTCAGGGTGTAGACAAGCTCTTGAAAGCAGTGTAGACAATATTTTATTCTCTCTGTAAAATGCCATGCACATCTATGGATCTGTATTAAATATTAGGCAGGCCGGGACAGGAGCTTAAGTTTAGGATGATGGCCATTCAAGTGCTCACCTAAATATGTACATTTTGTGTTGAAGTACTTCTGAACACTGTGATATTACAATAAGGAATCCACTAAGCCAGTTTGTGTATTTAAAAGAATCTTTGCAAAAACTTACACCAAAGTTTTCAAATATCAGTGCTGCAAACAGTCACTGAAATTTGTAAGAAGAACCTACATTATGTGGCCTGATCTGCAAAGCTAGTGAAAGGAGCTGAGAATGCTTAGCACTGCTGGGGGGGGGGGGGGGGGGGGGGAATAAATAAATAAAAAAGTCAGGCCACTTCTTTTGGTCCCTCTATCTTGACACATCCAAGTTTGAAACCTGAAAATTACTTATAGTCTCAGTGACTACACGTTTTCCATAATATTCTAACAAATGTAATCAATAATATTATGTAAAAAACAAACAATAACGAACTCAATGCAATTATGACTGAATGAACTTTTCACTGTTCTTGGCAGTTAGCCTAACGTAAGAATCTTCCTGCACCCAATCCAGATGCAGAATTGCAAGGAGAACATGGGCCAGAAGAGACAGCATCAATACAATCTAGTGTGCAGAGCTGTATGTTGCCTCAGCTATTCAGATCATTCTCCTCCCTAAAGGAACCAGACCCTAAAGATGTTACATCTCCAAATTCTGTTGTCTGGTTTTTGTTTTGGGTTCCTTTTTGGTAGGACCTGTTATTCACATACAATATCCTAGTATACAAGAATGCATACAACGTTAAAAAAAAAAAAGGCATAGAAATGAAAGCTTATTATTATTATTGTTATTTATTAACTTTATGTTCATTCTGGTATACTGCAATACTCTGAGTCAGGCAGCCCTAGCTTTCCGGAGGTAAGGTTGCCTGTAGGACAGACCATTTATCTTTATTAAATCCTACTTTCGCTGCAGAAAAACTTTATTTTAGCTCTTCATGTCTTTTTCTTCTGGGAACAGAAAAATTTATTTTGACATGAAACTAAAATGATTTCTGTATTTCTATCAGTCTTCTTCCTTCCCCAGAAGCCAGGATCACATTTAGGATACTAGTGCACAGCATCAATCACTCAGCTTTTATAAAGCTATTAATTAAAGTTAAGGGGAGAATTATACGGGGTATTTAGATAAAGGAAAGGCTGGTTTTCGAGGGAAGTCTTCAAGAGCTTTAAGTTAAGCCTTGAAAAGAGATGATTGAGAATTATCTTAATCATGGTTTGGAAAAGACTTGATGGGATCATACAAGGATCTAGGGATAAAATCTGTTCACATGACAAGACAAAGGTGTCACCTGAGGTCATCAGTTAAACTAAAGGAAAAAAGATTTAGATGAAATGTCAAAAGCAGTCTCTTCGTAAGGGTCATCAATATGTGAAATAGGCTGCCAAAAGAGAGAGACAGCATGAAGGAATTTGAGACTTGAGAGATATACAGAATAAACTAGTTACATTTATCGAGTTGTAAAATTCAGACACAGTGATGCAGAGAAATCTGTGATATTTGATTTCTGAGGCCACGTTTTTATATACACACACACTTTAAAAACTTATATATTAGTTAACAATGCACACCTGTTAAGCCAGAACAAGAAAGGCAAAGCTTCCAAAAATATTGCAACAAACAGTAATTTAAAATTTCACTGGTAGGCCAGGTCTCATCTGATTCGAAAGAGACAAAAAAGCAAATATCTGATAAGAATAAAGTCTCCCAGCAGGAACTTACAGCTATTGCCTGTGACAGAATGCAGGGAGTTAACTGGCGAGTCTGCGCTCCAATCACTGACACAAATTAGCTTCCCCTCAGAGGGCTGATTGGGGCATCAAAATGTACTTAGTTAATCAGGATAGCAGGCTGGGTGAGCTAAAGGATTAATTAGCCCCTCAGCTGAGGGCTGACAAAAAGGCACAGGAAGGAAGTGTAAGGGAAAGAGCAGGGATAGCTGAGCCCAGACTCAGGGAGACCTCTAATCCTGATAGGCCCAGGGAGAAGCACTGAGGATACCAGGGCCATTGTGCATAATTACTGCTGCACAAAACTGTAAAGGTCTTGGTGGAGGGATCTAAAATAAACAGCATGGTGTGGATATTAAATGGGACAGAGAACTGCCCTGTTACATTGGCCAACAGTACTAATTCCAAATCAGGAGAGACTAAACGATCAACTGCAATGAAAAGCCAAAAAGCAGTCTTAGTCCATTTTCTGACCAGCCAGCGTTGGCCGCAACTCACTAAAGAGCGTACTGAGGATCTTACCACCTAATTAAAAAAAACTTCCACTTTGATGGTGAATCAAATTAAAGCTTCAATTCTAGAAAACACAGCATGACCTAGGGATTGGGTGGAGGAGACAGTGAACAACTGCTCAACTGAATTTATTTTTTATAAATGTATGTGACCACAGATAAAGAAGTTCCACTCCTATGGCTATTTGACATCTTGTGGACTAGATTGTGCCTAGTTGTATCCTAGTGCGTAATAGTGGGGGAACCACTTAATGGGTCTTTCTTCCTCTTTCGTGACCCTGTGCAAAAGGCAGCCTCAAACTCAGTCTCTGCACTCCTGGCAAGTGTCTAGTACTGAAGCACCCCAAGGAGGGAAGGCAGCAACAGGGTGTGGTGGGAGCCCTGGCCCCACTATCCTCCCACACTGGCCAAGAGAATAGGACTAGGACAATTTCACACCTTCCCAAAGGGTTCTGTAGCTCCCACTCTGGCATGGACTCCCACTCCCAGAGGCTGCTGTTTGCGTGAAGCACCTCAGTGCTCATTTTGTAGCCCAGTGCAAGCTCCAGGTATAAAAGCCAGAATACAGCTCTACATGTTGTAGAGTTCTTCAGCCTCTTGTGATAACAGAAGGAATACATTTTAACTCATAGTTGCATTTAAATTTCCATATTTCAACATTTTTCAAAAGAGGAAATGATCCCAACCATAGCACAATGAACAGATTTTAAGCCTGAACTACTAACATGCAACAGGAATAAATTCCTTTACATTCACAATTATAATTTACTGTAGTAGAGAATATATATTTTCTGAAGTCCACAGTATACAGGTGCAGGTAGCCAGGTTCACTTCTGGTCTTACACATTTGCATAGGTATTCAGAAACCTAATCGGAATGAAACTAATCTGCTCTTTTAATGTATCAAAAGACCTCAAAATTCAATTTCTGACCTTTTCTGAAGTTAATAACCCATTATAAATAAGAGGGGAAGCTCAGAGCCCTGATGGCTTTATTCTTTCAGGTTGTCTGGTAAGAATCTGAACAAGACAGCAGTACACTGGCTTACATTGTACATGTTCTCTTTGTGATGAGGCAAGATACAAATATTTTAAATGAAAGTCTGCATACTGAACAATGAAGTAATTTTGACACAAGGGAAACAGCTTGTTTGATCCAGTGTATGTGTGCATGGGAGGGCGGGGGGGGGGGGGGGAGAAAAGCGTCACAACCTGAGAGCCAGCAGATCTGTTCTCTATTCCTGCATCTACCACTGTCTCACTATATAATTCTTAAGTTACTTAACCTCTCTGTGCTTCAGTTTCCTCATATGTATAATGGTGACAATGATACAATGCTGACTACCTACCTTCGTAAAGCATATTAACATCTATGCATGAAAAGTGTACATGTTAAGTATTATTTCACATCTTAAATATCTAAGTATTTATAGAACCACAAACCTGAAACCATGCATTTTCCTTAGTGCCATTAGATACGTTTGGTTTTCAAAGAATTCACACACACACAAAAATCTGTCTTAGAATTCACTGTGCAATAATAAAAAGAATAGGAGTACTAAATTAAATATTATAATGTTTAAAAATATAGTACTAAAAATATATTACTAACAATATTTTAATACCTTATTCATAAACTACATACAACAGAGCTTACTTACAGGTGAGCTATCCTCTCTCCTTTTAGAGGAGGTAGAATGTTCCCCGAACCAATTAGGCAGTTGTGCACTATAGTGAGACACTGCTGTACATCATCTCTGGAAGTCAAAAAAGTTAACATTTAAGTCAAAAATTTCAATGTTAGAAAATAAGTGAAGATTATTTATTTTCTTTTTATAAATTATTTTAATAAAGATGTTTTTTCTTGGGTAATCTTAGCAGCTTCTTCCCACTAGAGGTGCTCTGTAGGCAAGTCAAGCATTTCTGATTCTCTAATTCATTAATCTTAAAGACCATTTCATAAAATCCTTTCATGATACACCTCCTTTCACAAAGCCCTAATCCTCAACAGTTTAGTTTTCCGAATTATATATTTTGCACACCATCCTGAAATAGTGAGGGAAATCATCTGCAGCATGACATAAAGAGTCTAATTTAATGCACAGATAACACTGATTTTTCCAAACCCCAAAGATTATCTGAAAATTTTTATTTTCTTCATTACATAAAATGTTCTAGTGTGACGGGGATCATTTTCCAAGGAAGATTTTTTTTTTAAACAATGTTTTGCTATCTCTGTGCTACTGTAGATTTTGAAGAGCAAAATAACTTTTTCCTAACTATTGGTAATGAGTGGCCTCCTAAAATCAAAACTTAGACCACTTCCATCATATAGGGGGGACCTGTGTATTATATTGAAAATTTACATTACTTACAAAGTTATTCCTCTGTCCTTTTATTAAAAAAATGAGCAGAGTTTATACATTTTAAAATAATTTCTGGCACTGTTTTTTGAATTCCTAACTAATTTTTTGGGGGAAGTGCTCCTTGATTACAAAATCCTTAGCTATTATGCATTAGATGTGAAGAATCCTTAATATTTTTAAACACTGATGTCTACATTTGAATTTTTTATTCATCTTCACCTGTATGACTTCAGTATAAAGTGACTGGAAATATTTATATTAAGGATATTTACTCCCGACTGATTTTTGTATATGGCTTAAGCATAAACTGCTAAATATGTGCTTTTATTTCCAGGACAAATATCCACAAAAACGTGATTTCTAGTTCTCAGACACTGGTGTCAAACTATTGGAGTTGGCAACTTCGGGAGAAAAAGGAACTCAAGCACTAAAATATTTCAAACATCTCTGTACTTGGGTACACAGCACTCATCTAAGATTCATCCCTAACCGTTATCTACCAGCCAACCGCAATACCACTAATGGCCTCTATTAGGTCTCTTGCCCTGTTTTCCTCTCATTTTCTAGTTCAAGCTCTTGAATTTATTTCCCTGCTACTGCTTTTTTTCCCCTCAATATTTTTTTTTTTTAATATTTTGAGAGAGCCTATATACCCTAACCAAGACAGATGTCTCATCATGCTACACATTATATAAACAGATTAAGAGATGGTCCCTGCCCTGAAAAGCTTAAAATATAAATAGAAAAGACAGACACAGGGCAAGGAAAAGGGATATATAACCAGAGAAATGGGTTGTAAATCCCATGCTAGTTCCCCACTCTGGTTGGCTCCTCTTTAAAATATATTTTTGGCTGGATTTCTGTAGAGAGATGATTGACAGGAGCAGGTAAGAGGTTGTCATGGATATAGGAAAATGTGGGAACCTGCTCACAGGGACACAGAGAGCTGGAGGGGCCCCACATGTCTGTCTTCATGAAGGACACCACTAAAAACTTAGTTCTTACCTTGATCAGATAATACTACTTATGAGTTATAAAACAACAGGTCCATGTACTTTAGTCTTTTAGGAAGGAGGTTAAATTGATGAAAAGACCTCTATGTTCAAGGGCTTGTACATTGTGATGTTTCTGACTATAGTTCAAAAGAATCTGTCACATATATAAAGCAAGGGGCATCCACCAAAATGCCCAGAGTTTTCAGATGGAGCTTCTGGGGGTCACAAACAGGGGTTCATAAGGGCTAGTGGGGGAGGAAAGACTGGGGCAAGGACTGAATGGGAGTGGAGGTCCAGGATAGAGTCACCTAGTGTATACACCTAGTGTATACCACATGATACTACTGACCTGGACATTTCTTGTTTTCCATTTGCATAGAGCTCTAGCTTGGTGAGCTCTGGCTGAAGAAAAGAATCCAGTAAGTAATAGGCAAAGGTTATTTCCTTAGATGAAGGAACATGCCACTGGATATTCAGGTTCCACAAGTCACCTGGTTTACCCCAGTCCTATAAGAACAAAAACAAAAAGATATTTCCCCTTAGTAAAATGTGAAGCAAACATTAATTAAAAAGTTAACAGATGTGAATAACATCACTTCCAAATATAAGGCTACCCATAAGTAAAAATAACCGCAAGTTCAAGGAGCTAAATTTATACTCAAATCTAGTTGGCAATCCAAGAACAATACAAAACCTGCAACAAATAGCTAGAATATAAAAGATATACTTGCAAGGAATAACTCGCTGACAATTTTGATGTTCTCACTGAAGTAGATTCTTACCATTTGACACAATCCTGCAGTTAAATATTGCATTAGCACATTTTGGGATGACTCAGCACATTAGAAAAGCTTTGTGCTGTAGCAACTCATACCTGAGATAGGAAGGGGCCTGTTATTTTGCAATTTCTAGACAGAATTCAGATATGGTACTTAAACACCTATCTTTCCTCCAAATTCACAGACACCTGCTGATATCTGCTTATGATGGCAAGAGCTCTAAATCAGCTAACTGTCATATCCTTGGCAACTCGTCGCAAACATCCTCTTCAGCTCCAGTTCTTGCCTATCTTCATGGAGTTAGTTAAGAATATAATCTTATCATATTACATCTAAAACTTTTAGTTTGGTTGACCTCAGAAACAATCAGTAAAGAGGAAAGTTAACATTACAGGGATTGTCCATTTGTTAAAAAAAAAAAAAAAAAAAAAAAAAGCTTGCTGTTACTTGTCATCTTTCGAAAAATATCCAAGTCTTCCATGGATATTACTTTGTAGAAAGACAAGTTAAGAGAGAAACAAATATTATAAGAAGCATATGATAGATTTTTATGAAATTAGCAGTTGGAATAAAGTGTCTGTTTAGAAAGCATGTGATATGCATAATTAACTCTGAAGTATTGGGTTTTCTCCTCAGTTTCAGGATGAGTATTCAGAACAACAGGGTTTTTTTTTTTTTTTTTTTTTTTGAGGCATGCATATAATGGAAGTAACAAGTGGTAGAAAGCTACATGACTTGATTTTCACACAAATATATACAACAAAACTGCACTAGCTTCCACCAATGAAGATGACATCCACTACAATTTCGGAGTTTTTCAAAAGACAATCTGATTACTTAAAATGTAATTTTATTGCTAGAAAAGGCTCCCTTAATAACCTGAAAACCAGCTGACAACTTGCTCATTGTTGTATATTAGTATGTCAACACAAAGAAGATAAAAACCAAAAGGCAAGCAAAAATATTCAAGTTGCGATTTAATGTTTTGTTATTATCGCTGCATCTATTTATATTTTAATAGAATTTTAAATGTGAGTGTAATTTCACTGTACATTTATTCTGATTATTTTTCTTTAAATATTGCTCCTAAAATATTTGTCTAATATTTCTCTGTTCTGATCCTTTTATAAAATGGTCTCGTTTCCCAACCACTTTCTACTGGCATAAATGATTAAACAAAGAGCAAGGTAGTGGAAAATCAGGTTCTTAAAAAAAACACACATTCATATTTACTTATTTTGCATACATTTCTCACTGTTCATGAAATCATATGTCCCCATATGTGGGGAAGAGGAACTAGGAAGGGCTATAAGTCTGAGTCATCAGATATGGAGGTGAGGTAATGATGCTTTGGGAGACCCTATCAAAGATGTTAATAATTTTCTAGGTCTAGACTTTTTTTTTTTTTTAAACATAAAAAGAGGGTCAGTGGAGTGTTGAGGAACCCAAAACTTTACTGCTCAACTTTAAAGCTAACAGCAATTTAGCTGCATCTCATGATTGTCAGGTCTCAAGTCAGCTCATCATAAATTGCTACATTTAGGCATAATACAAAACTATAATCATCATAAATTTGCTTTACACTATAAATATAGTAGTGTGAACATCAGCAATACTAAGTGTGCTCCATGTCATTAAGCTATTCAACATAATACTTAGAAATTAATCTTTTCAACTACTAGTGTACGTTTATTTCAGTTAATATAGCTACTAATTTGCAATGCAGGTTTCAAAGTTTAAAGCATCTTTCAATTACACTTTCCATATTCACTGTATTGATAAATCTTGAAATAAAAACCCCCAAATAAAATAGAGTAGCATTTTTAAAGAAGGTTGTCAAATCCTCTAATCCTAAATAAAAGAAAATCCTTGCCTTGATAGGAAAGTATTCAGAAAGAGGCTTGTCAAAGCCACCTGGCACACTGCAGTATTCTGTGGGGTAGATAAGTGTAGTAGAACGAAGAAGATGGTGCAGTAGGTTACAAGACAGAATGTAACCCTGCTTACAGGTTAAATGTAGGGTTCGCTGCAGAATCTTCACAAGCTGCTCCCTGTATGGCAGCAACTTCTTTCCATCCACTCGAGTGATCTAATAAAAGGTGTAAACATTCAGAAGTAAACATAACCAATGAAGTTCAAGAGCTGTAGCACAGGATAATAAAGATCAACACAAGTCCATAGTACCTGGTATAAAACTAACTCTTAAAGTGGTGCTCCATTAAATTTGTATAGAAACATCCAATTCTGCTGCTACATGAAACAATATCAACTTGACTAATGCAACAGAATCCAATGCACCGCTACAGACTAGGGACCGAATGGCTCGGCAGCAGTTCTGCGGAAAAGGACCTAGGGGTGACAGTGGACGAGAAGCTGGATATGAGTCAGCAGTGTGCCCTTGTTGCCAAGAAGGCCAATGGCATTTTGGGTTGTATAAGTAGGGGCATAGCGAGCAGATCGAGGGACGTGATCGTTCCCCTCTATTCGACACTGGTGAGGCCTCATCTGGAGTACTGTGTCCAGTTTTGGGCCCCACACTACAGGAAGGATGTGGATAAATTGGAAAGAGTACAACGAAGGGCAACGAAAATGATTAGGGGTCTAGAGCACATGACTTATGAGGAGAGGCTGAGGGAGCTGGGATTGTTTAGTCTGCAGAAGAGAAGAATGAGGGGGGATTTGATAGCTGCTTTCAACTACCTGAAAGGGGGTTTCAAAGAGGATGGCTCTAGACTGTTCTCAATGGTAGCAGATGACAGAACGAGGAGTAATGGTCTCAAGTTGCAATGGGGGAGGTTTAGATTGGATATTAGGAAAAACTTTTTCACTAAGAGGGTGGTGAAACACTGGAATGCGTTACCTAGGGAGGTGGTAGAATCTCCTTCCTTAGAGGTTTTTAAGGTCAGGCTTGACAAAGCCCTAGCTGGGATGATTTAACTGGGACTTGGTCCTGCTTTGAGCAGGGGGTTGGACTAGATGACCTTCTGGGGTCCCTTCCAACCCTGATATTCTATGATTCTAACAGCAACTCCTGACTCTATGGCCTCTCCAAGTCCCAGTGCTGTCCAACCTCCATCAAGTGCAAGATTTCTGCCTTCACAAGTGGATCTTTTCAAGTTTCATTTTAAAATATATATCTTCTCTTGCACAGTTTCATCCCTTGTCCTTTATTGGTACTAGAATCAAACGCTTTAAATTTATTTCCCATATAACTAATACATTCATTTTCTGTAATGTACATCATGTTTAAAAAGGATGAATTCAAACTGGAGCAGGTTCAGAGAAGGGCTACTAGGATGATCCGAGGAATGGAAAACTTGTCTTATGAAAGGAGACTTAAGGAGCTTGGCTTGTTTAGCCTAACTAAAAGAAGGTTGAGGGGAGATATGATTGCTCTCTATAAATATATCAGAGGGTTAAATACCAGGGAGGGAGAGGAATTATTTCAGCTCAGCACCAATGTGGACACAAGAACAAATGGGTATAAACTGGCCACCAGGAAGTTTAGACTTGAAATTAGACGAAGATTTCTAACCATCAGAGGAGTGAAGTTTTGGAATAGCCTTCCAAGGGAAGCAGTGGGGGCAAAAGATCTATCTGGTTTTAAGATTCTACTCGATAAGTTTATAGAGGAGATGGTCTGATGGGATAATGTGATTTTGGTAAGTAATTGATCTTTAAATATTCAGGATAAATAGGCCTAATCCCCTGAGATGGGATATTAGATGGATGGGATCTGAGTTACCCAGGAAAGAATTTTCTGTAGTATCTGGCTGGTGAATCTTGCCCATATGCTCAGGGTTTAGCTGATCGACATATTTGGGGTCGGGAAGGAATTTTCCTCCAGGGCAGATAGGAGAGGGCCTGGAGCTTTTTCACCTTCCTCTGTAGCACGGGTCACGGGTCACTTGAGGGAGGCTTCTCTGCTCCTTGAAGTCTTTAAACCACGATTTGAGGACTTCAATAGCTCAGACATAGGTGAGGTTTTTCGAAGGAGTGGGTGGGTGAGATTCTGTGGCCTGCGCTGTGCAGGAGGTCGGACTAGATGATCAGAATGGTCCCTTCTGACCTTAGTATCTATGAATCTATATATTACCCACTCTTGCTTAATTCTGCAGTCTTTAGGAAAAAGACTATATGAAATACTATATGTAAACTTTAAGTATAATAGTGCAATAGCAAAAATGAACTTCTTTCCTCCCAAAAGCGCTAAAGTTGAGCCAACGATGGAACAGATATGCAAAGAGACAACCAGAATTTAACTTTTAACATTCTTTGGAATACCTCTGACAAAAGCTGAAGGTTCCAGAGTAGCTCCTTATCTAGCTCTTCATCATGCAAGACATCATCATCTAAAGAGCAAAAGTATTAAGCGCTACTGTTATTATATGGAAGTTAAATGTTCATATAAAAGTTTTCCAATTTCAAAAGTTAAATCCACTTGAGTATTACAAATCAGCTCAGGCATTCACATCCAGAGTCTTACATTTATGAATGTTTAACCACCTCCAACCTTCAAATTCATATTTAATTCCCACCTACCAGATGCCAAGTGTGTTCATCAAGAAGTAAATGCATTTATTTAATACTAATTCAGGAATCAGAGAGTCAAATCTATTCTTATAAGTGCTTTTATTAAACATGGCAGACGAAAAGTTTGTTAATATTTATCTCTTGAAATGACTTTTGGAAACCACATTTCTTTAGAATTTGCTTACAAACAAT
This sequence comes from Dermochelys coriacea, assembly GCF_009764565.3. Taxonomy (NCBI): domain Eukaryota; kingdom Metazoa; phylum Chordata; order Testudines; family Dermochelyidae; genus Dermochelys; species Dermochelys coriacea. The sequence continues at coordinate 179,946,526 of NC_050070.1, read as the reverse complement.
CTTTCTATACACATCCTAATAAAAGCACTCTCTTCTCACTTATTCTTTCCCCGTCAGTCAGATGACTAATTTATAGAAGAAAGAAGAATATTCTCCAAAGAGTAGATGCAGATTTTAAAACACCAATTCTATGTTTTAGATCAGCAAAACTCAATCCTGTACGAAGCTAGTGGAATACATTTGAAATCTTCTGAACTTACTTATGGTAAGATGAGTTATAACACTGCAGCACTGGGGCACAAAGAGCTTCAGAGATTCCTCAGGGCAGCACTGAAAACATTATCATAAATAATCAATTTAAACAAGATCTTATGGTGATAAACAAGAAAAAGAATCAGCATCATCTCAATATTATTTACAACAGAAAAGAAAAGAAATAAGAACAGGACCTTACTCAGCTTGGCTGTTATTCAACCTAAAACTTTTTGATGGTTGGAGTTTGATTCTATACTTTTAATTCTCAGCAAGCACAATGGTATATTTAAAGTGTAACACAAACTGCATCTCAAACTTGCAGTCCTATGGATTTTAAATTATACTCACAAACTATTTAACCTGTTACATTTTCATCCCATTACAACTATTAGATTTTAATCAGGATAAATACAGATAGATTGTAAGAAAAACCTAAATTTCCAAACACATTTAAAGTTTTCCACAATAATAATGCAGGTTCAGTAAGTTGTAATAGTTTTGTATGTAAATTAAATGTCTTGTATGCAACTCCTAGTGAAATAAAACTTCTCTTTTTCTCACTTTTACTGCAGCCCGACACATGTCAGCAACCATCCGACCAGCAACTCTTGTCTCAAATATATTTGAAACAGCGAAGTTAAAAACTTTTTCCAAAGCAACCTAAGTGGAATACAGAAGAGGAAAAAATTTATCTCATCAACCATCTTTTGAACAGAGCAATGTACTGCAGTACTGTACATATGAATAGAGGTGATGCATGTGTGTGGCAAATCATGTCCTCATTGTTATTCTGTAAAATGTTACTGTCAAAAGCGCATGTCAAAGAAAAGCAGAAGAAACATGGAACTGGAAAGTCAGAAATAGATATTCCGCAGAATCATTTTAAATACTCAGAATGCTTGAAAGTTTAGTATGGAGAGATCACCCATTCAATTAGCTTTAGTTATAGATGTTGTGTAGTGTAGTGCGGGGAGGGAAGGGGGGAGGAAGAAGGGGAAAGACAGCAACTTATTGACAGAGAGAAAATCCTGCATAGTTCCTTGCTTGTATGGCATGGCTGGCTTGTTACAGGAAGCTTCTGCAGACTATGTCAAGTTCACTGCATTGGAAGATAAGGATGCTACAATATGTTTGGGACAAAGAGCTTCACAGTCTGAGAACTTTTCCCCCATGCATCCGACGAAGCAAGCTGTAGCTCACGAAAGCTTATTCTCAAATAAATGTGTTAGTCTCTAAGGTGCCACAAGTACTCCTTTTCTTTTTTCCCCCAAGTAACTTTCACTTTGTTACAACATGAGAAGAAAATAGACGCTCACAGAAAAGAAATTTTCCTGCAACAGCTACAACTTAAAAGATAAAGGGTGGGCATCACCACTGAAAATGCTTCAAATACAGGTAACTCTTATATTAAGCATGGCAATATTTTTAAGTCTTTGATTTTTTTGTAAGGTTGTATTTTCTCATTAATAAAGTCAGGGGTCCGATGACATTGAGTGTAGAAAAAAAAAACAACACACATAAGTAGCGCCCCAGATGATGCCGTATTGGGATACTGCCATCGATATTGGCAAATATACTCCTCAGGGGAGTTCCCCATGGGAATGAAGGCAGCTAGAGGAAATCTAAGACCTATTGCTGGTTAGCAGGGGAAGTCTATATCCAATATCCAATTCAGCTTTAGGATGCTTCCAAAAAGACACACACACAAAAGAAGAGGTTTTCATCAAGTAAGCCACAGAACTCTTCAGAGAAGTATCCCACTCCCTCTGTGGTAGGCTCTCACCTCTCTGCCTCTCCCTCCTCACAACTGAGTGGCCCAAAACACACGTTTTCCTGCCACCATATTGGGTGAAAGGAGCCAGATCCTGGCAATGGTGCTGGACCAGTTCTAGATCAGCTGCTTTCCCTGCCTCCACTTTGGATTTTCAGAAGGTTTGCAAACTGGAGGTTTAGTTCCTATCCCCACATACAAGCATCTTTACTTTTCCTCACATCCTACAAAGCTAGACCCATAGAAGGGGAAGAGCCTTAAACATTTTGTTAAGTGCCATTTAAAAGAAAAGAGCTTAATTCTGTCACCTATCTGTAGGACAAGTTAGATAAAATGCAGTGCAGCCTGCAGGTGACTACTTACTATCCAAATAATGAAACAATTAACCCATTCAACTGGAAGATATACAGATTAATACTTTATAACAGCAACAACACTTAGAAGGTTTATATTAAACCAAAAGAAGCCATACAAACTACTATTTTTCATGAACGCTTGATGAAGCGGCTTAATTTTTGCATGCTAAGTGTCCAAACACACATGAACTGTAATTTAAATATCACAAGGACAGAGTTTTTACTATAAGATTCAGGGAAGGACTTTGCTTATAACACTGGTGGACAGAGAAGCCACAGTAATAGCGATTTCAAACCTCTGGGGGAGAGAAGACGGTATCTGGGACTTCAGTAGTCACCACTAGCAGATGAATGGGGAACCTTGCTAAACCAAATTGACCTCTACTTTAGATTTAGATTTTAGATTATCTGTTAGTAAGAGTATTAAGTGTAGAGCATACACTTTAGAGTAAGTTTTAGCTAAGACTTTTGTACTGGAGCACATCATTGTAGTATTTGACAAAGCAGACATCATGAAGCATTTAGCTCTTCTTTTCCAGGTTCTCATCAGAAGTCCAAATGTGCGGCCATTATCGAGAGAGAAGTTTCAAATGTGCAAGCGCTTCGCTATCATAGAAAGAACAAAATCCTCCTTGTACAAAACTGAAAATGAACCAAAGGTAAACATTTTCTTTTTTCAGTACAAAAGTTCCACATACCTTAAATATCTCTTTTGAACACTGAGTGAGGATTGTACTGAAAGTGGAAGAGAGACCTAATTCCACTAAACTCTCGAGATGAGTCATCTTCTCGGTCTCAGTCTCCTCTCTAGTTTGTTCTAGTGTGCTACTTTCTATGAGTCCAAAACATCTACATAATTGGAACAAATCAAAATTTAGTAAATGAATAAAAAAGAATCTTACTTTGAAGATTTTCATGCTGAGAGAGGCTATCCTTCAACAAAAAAAACTTCAAAAACAGACTCCAACGAGAGACTGCTGAATTGGAATTAATTTGCAAACTGGATACAATTAACTTAGGCTTGAATAGAGACTGGGAGTGGATGGTCATTACATAAAGTAAAACTATTTCCCCATGTTATTTCTCCCCCCCACCCCTCCACCCCTCCCCCCACTGTTTCTCAGACATTCTTGTTAACTGCTGGAAATGGCCCACCTTGATTATCACCACAAAGGTTTTCCTCCTTCCCCCCCTCCTTCCTGCTGGTAATAGCTCATCTTAAGTGATCACTCTCCTTACAGTGTGTATGATAAAATCCATTGTTTCATCTTCTCTGTGTGTGTATATAAATCTCCCCACTATATTTTCCATCGAATGCATCCAATGAAGTGAGCTGTAGCTCATGAAAGCTTATGCTCAAATAAATTTGTTAGTCTCTAAGGTGCCATAAGTACTCCTTTTCTTATATACACTTACCTGTCCATAAACTGCAGAACAAAATCTTCAAATTCAGCAGTAGCAGAGCACAATTCTCTCTCCACCTACAGTTTTCCAATGTAAAGAAGAAAGACTCTGAATGTTTAACTTTCCTAATTAAATATATATTTATATTCCCTAAATTACTACCTTTTAAAAAATACTTTCTAAGTAAGGTTAACACTTGGATCGACAGACTGGAGAACTTAGTATTGCAGTCCGTTTTATCTACAGTACAAGAAGGGAGCCACAATCCAATCTTCTTTATACTGTCCTACCAGCATGCCTGGCCCTGCAATCTGGTGGTTTAACCTCTGAGGGTGAAAGTAGTTCAGTCTCCACGGCCATTAAATCCTTGGCCTCAGCTATCTCCAACAAGGATGTCAATTAGTGCTAATTGTGATGGTAGATTTTTTCATGTTATCTGTACACTAGGAACTCTGGGTGCAAACTCTTGCTATATTTTCGTGAGTGCTGTGATTTTGTGGTATTAACATTGAATGTGAATGAGAAGTCTCTGGCAGCTCAGAATTTCTGCCTGAGCTAACTGATGGTACAGTTCTGAACACAGCCATAAAGGGCCACTGCTCAGAGACTAAACTGCAAGAATTGGACTTCAGCTGCCACCAGCAGGGGCCACTGCTCTATTTATAGAATCCATTTGCTCCCCAGCTTATACAGTTTGTGTCAAGCCTGGGAACAACAGACTGTGGGGCAAGCAAAGAAGTGGGGGAGGAGAGGCAGAGGGTGGCACGGGGTGAGGAGCTGCATCCGTGGGCCACTCCTACCCAGTCCTCTCCTCTATTCAAACACTAAGTGGGGAGAGGAAGGGATCACAGAATCAAAGGTGAGTGGCAAATCGGGGAGCACAGCAGAGAACTGTTTCCAGGCATGGGTGCTGGATGGAGGCAGTGTTTAGGGGACGCAGATGGAGCAAGGAGGACAGTGCCCAAAGGAAGGGAGGGGGTAGCAGAGGACAGATCAAAGAGTTGAGATCAAAGCCTGGGGAAGGGATGGTTTTGGATAAGGGCCCCACCTATCCACTAGCAGTGAATGGGAAAAGGTCCCCCAGTTTGTGTGGTGCATTTTAGGATGATTTCAATTAAATGATCATGCACAAAAAGGGTGATTTCCCATAAGAGTTCAAAACTGACAAAAAAGCAGCAAGGCACTTGCTTGCTTATTATTAAGAAAATCATTTCCATTTTTGGATTTGTGAAGGTGGCAATCATGGAAACTCAATGTTCAAACTCCTTTCCAAGAGGCTACCAAATAGCTAAATTATTAATTTTAGGCAATACCAAATTGGGCCAGATTTGGACTAAAAATGAGAGATGGAATATATCTCATTAACAAATCTTCAGTCTACATTCTTCGTTGGATTTATTGTAAACACATTAAAAGGGCACTACCACGTGGTTTTACAGAACCTAACACTAACAGAAGGCTATGGTTTTTGGGTTTTTTTGAGTATCAAATACAGTTTGGATTTAAAATACCTCCAAACACTGCAATATTGTACTAATGTATGATAACTGAGAAGTGAAAAGGGATCACTTTTCATTGCTCAGTTCAGTAAACCTAAACAGTGAAACCATTTAAGATTTTGAAAATTATTTCTTTTATATTAAGCTGTTACTAATAGGAAGTGTGTTATTTTTAACTATGCAGGGCAACACGATGCCCCTCTAAGACTCTTGGTAACGCACTTGTACAAGAAAGCAGTTAAATTGTATTCCTGTAGAGAGATCATTACTATCATTGTACCATGAGAGTAAGCAATGTTTTGTAGTTTATATTTTATGTCTAGGAAGCATTCTTACCTCTGTGAGATCATCTCTCTCTTGCAGCACAGATGAACAATCTACTAAAGGCACCAGAGTAGAAAACGTTGCAATAAACTGGAATGTGATCTGTTGGGAGTTGCAAATATGTCTCAACGCATATTATCACATTATACATATTAAAAGCTGATGAGATTTAAAACAATCTATGGGATTTAAAGCTTGAGGCATTAATTAGAACAGGAAATCTTTACAAACTTTCTGTAAAAAAAATGAGAAAAAAATTAGTTGTTTTGGAAACTTTTATTAATATCTTTCATTCAAAGCAGAAAACTTCTGTACTGGTTACTACCAAAATCAAGTACAGAAAATAATTCCATTTTCAGTAAGATTATCTTATTTTGTACAATTCAATTATGGAATTTTAAGGAAGAGACTTCCAACCTAAAATGTAAAATATGCATAGGTATGCTACATTGAAAGATGCACCAAATGTTGAAAGTGACATTAGATGACAAATATATATTGTTTAAATACCTGATCAGCATAAGTCCCTAAGATATGGGCATTTCAGACCTGATCCAATGCCCACTGAAATCAGTGGGCATCTTTCCGTTTACTTCAATGAACTTTAGATCAGACCCTTAGGATATGTCCACACTGCAAATTAAGGTGCATTTGTAATGAAGGTAGGGGTACTTGTGCTAGCTTTAATCTAGTTAGTGCGGGTAATAATAGTAATGAAGATATGACAGCACAGGCTTCAGCATGAGCTAGACAACCCATTGCAAGCCCATCGGGGACCCTGTGAGTGTACACAGATTGCTGTGTCTGCTGCCAAGTCTTCCCTGCTATCATTACCTGTGCTAGCTAGGTTAAAGCTAGTGTGGGTCTGCTTACCTGCATTACCATTACATCTGAATTTCAAATGTAGACACACTCTTAGAGGCAAATTTCTGCCCCCATCCCTTGCACAGATGTGCAATAACCAAACGTGCCATTCAGTTCACTGAGCTGAAGGCTATGCAAGGTGAGTCCACTGTATATGCACTGCAGAGTACTGCTGTACAGCAGCATAGAAGGGTGGTCTATGACAAGCCACGAAGCGTGGTCAGTGAATCCACAAATTACATGGATTGCCTGGCTAAAATCCATCCAGATGCTGCAGTAATAAATAGATGCTCTGTGCCATAGCTTCGATATATTTTTTTGGGGATATAAGGAATTTTGTCTCCAATTCTCACATAGGTCTCTTGCCTAAAAACCTTCTATATGTCAGAATTCAACTGCACTTTATATTGCAGCTCCATTTATAAACTGTTTTACTAAGGGTCAATTTGTGATTATAGGTTAGGCCACAATTTAATCACGGGTATTTTTAGTAAAAGTCACAAAGTTAGACAGGTCACGGGCCAGTCACAGGACCGCTGCCCAGCAGACCACAGCTGCTTCGGCCGGCCACCCACCAGAGCAGCAGCTGATATGTCTATCCCAGGGGCCACCTGAGCAGCTGGCCCCGGAGCCAGCTACTTGAGCTGCCCTAAGGTCAGGCACACTGGCACCTGCAGAAATCACAGAGGTCACAGAATGTCACGGAATCTGTAACTTCCGAAACCTCCATGACAGACACGGAGCCCTAATTATGGGTGATTTAATAAATGGTTAATCAACCGTTATATCTTTATGGAGGTCAACAAGTTGCTTATAATGATCTATACTTTTTACTGATGCACTGAGGGTTATCTATGTACACACACTATTCATATCTGTAATATGTTTATAACATCTATTAATCATTTATTAATCTTTTATAAATGGAACCTTAATATGAAGAGTAACCTAAAATCCTTTGGAAACATAATCTGAGATCAAAATTAAAGAGCCTTCAAAGTAACTTTAAATAGACAGACTGTATTTTATACTTTAGGAAAATCTGAGATTTATATACTTACCATGCATTTACTAAAGTCATTTGGATCCACACCAGGCAACGCTCTCATCAACAGAGGTAGCATGTGCGTTGGACCTTCAGGAAACCACTTGCCCCCAGACACCAGGCTACGAGCTACGCCAATTACGCAGCTTAAAGTAGCTGTGAGCTGATGAGGTTCTGTTAATGTCTCTAGTGCAGGGTATGTTCTACAAAGTTTGAAGAAAAAGACAGATTAAAAACAGCTAAAAATTGTAAACTTCTAAAAGAAAAACCATACCTGATGAAATTAGATAAACAATACTATGTCAGTTTAACATGTTCCTTTTAGAAATTATCCAATAGTCCAAACCTTTTGTTGTATTTCACTGCACAGTGAATTTAATAACTCCTTTCTTTTAAAACATGCTCCTCTCATCTGAGTAGAGCTGTTCACCACCAGTGTCCCACAGAATTATTGTTGAATAAATTATGGGTGATTCCAGTACATGGTCTGGACTAGATCCAGGGCTATAAAATTAAAAACAAAACAAAAACTAAAGACTGACTATTACAGGTGCTATGGGTCAGTCAAAAAAGCCCATATTATTAAAATACTATACAAATGGTTCAGATATTATTTAAAATATGAGCTCTTTATGGATTTCAAAAATTATATGTAGGACAAAATATTGGTCTTTATTGTCTCTAAATACCAAAATTAAATAAAGATGTAACGTTTAATAGTTTTATATTAACCCATTAACTGAAGAAAGGCCTGTATTTCAAGACATCTTGTTAAAAATTAAAGCTCACATTTATTACACAAATAAAATACTGGAGTTGAATTTTTACCTGTCCTGTGCTTTTTTATATAAGGCACTTCTTTAGCACCCCATATAGTGATAATTGTGAAATAATTCCTATTATTGTCATGACAATTCAAAGACATACTGAGTCACCGTGTCACATCTGCACTACTTCATTCAAAACACACTAAATTACAAGTCTCAGATGTGCCTACACAGAACAGAGCATTGCATTACGTGTATTGAGACAAAAGCATTTAGCAATATAAACCTTATTATGCTCCACCACTCAATTATGCAGTCATCACTAACCCAGAATAAATACATTACCACTGTTGCCTTACTTAGAAGAGCAGATATGTTATTTTTATAAGTAACAAATGTAGCGAGTAAATAAAGGAATGTGGAAAGTTAATTTTTCAGACGCTGCAAAGTTCAATTATATTCTCAGGAAGGGGATGGTGCAATGGTTTTACAATTTTGATCGTTTGAAGGGAAATGGTAAGAACAGTAAAGGGGATTATGTTGTTGCCAGTTCATTTGATTTTTATAGTGAATTTCAATTATAGTTGGGGGCCCAAAACATTCCAGATGAGTGCTATTTTTGCAGTTTTCTTGTAAAATCAAAGGCAACATCAAAGCAAATTTTTTACCTACCTGTAACAATACAGGTACAATGCATCATTTGTCAAAAAAATTGAAAAATCAATACAAGTATGTAATATATTACACACTTTTTGCTACTCAAATAACATTAAAGATACTTATGTAAACTTTGGCCCAGACTGTGAGCTGTGACAAAGAGAGTTCAGCACAGCTCAGGAGTGAGGGGTGCAAAACTGGCTTACAGTTGATCCTGAAACTGTCTGTTGACAGTCTCCATCATAAATTAGAGCAGCTTGAAGGCAATTCTAATTTATGCTAGCTAGCAACAGTCCCAGCCATTCCAGGAACCAGGGAGCAGCCGAGCACAAAAAGTAAAAAGCACTTCCTCCTTCACTTGGCAACACCCCGACTAACCTAGTTGCAGGGATGGGTGTGGATGCGATCTAATTCAGCAGCTCCCCCAGCCCAAGTACTGCCTTTCATCAAGGAAATACTTCTGTGGCTCACTATGGCTGCTGGGGGGCAAGCTCTGAATTTATATTTGAAGTAATGTTTCTTCATTGTAACTTACTTTTCAAGTACAGGTGGAATTACTAACTCAGGACGCATTAGTGCAAGATTTTGTAAGGCTTGCGCAGCCTCTAGGCTTCCAGTTTTACTAAACATAGCCAGAAGGACAGGTTGAATAATGCATTCTACAAAGTCTGTAACATCTTGATCAGCAAGTTTATGGCTATCAGGCACAGGAGTTAGCCAAGTCTTCTTCTTGTAACGCTCACGATGCAGTCTTCTAACAACACTACTTGGTAACCTTTGAAGCAGTTTCATCAACTTGTTCTGTTGGATATATAACCAGAGGAAACAATCAATTTCAAGTAATTAGCAGTGAGAATGGACAGTGGCAAAAACCTGATATAGCCTTCCTATACCAGGAACTCAAAAATAAGATGTGTTAACTTCAGGAGAGTTGCTCAAAATGGATAAGAACCACAGGAATGTAGTAAACCTAAATGTTCAGAATTCACTATGAGAATTCAGTTCCCAGAACATTACAAGCTACACTGTACATGTCATTCCTAATCATTTCTATAAACACTTAGAACACATGCTTATATACTCTGTACAGTGACTAAATTAGCTCTAGAAAAAACTCAGATAAATGAAGATTATTTACCAGCAATGGAGATCTTCCATAAATATGAATGTGAAGAGGATATGCTTGAAACATTCTGGAATATGTAAGCCATCCTGTGATCTTGGAGCTGCTCAGGAATGAGGCAGGACTCTGGCATGAGTTAGAGCAGCCTTGCCACTAACTTGTGCCAGCTACCAGGGGAGATGCCCTCCACTGCCTGGTAGAGGACCCATTACAATACCTCTAAGCCATCCAAGGATCCTCTGAGGGTCAAGAAACCCAGCTTTAAGGTTGTTAAGGGATCTACCCCACTTCATGGACTGTATTTGCAGAGTAGGTTGGGAAAGGTACCTGCCCTTGTGTCCACTATTCACATGTATCAATATCTATTTCCAGTGACAAAGAGTTAATGTAAAAAACACCACGAAAGACTAGGTTAACCTGGTCTGTGAACCAAACCTAATTTATGACTGTACTGCTGGAATTCAGTGCAGCGAATTGTTCACCAGAAATATTTGCACCAGTAATATTTGCAATAGTAAATTGCCTTTTAGTAAGCTCCTTTCTGCCCTAACTTACGCACAAGCAACTCCCATTCAAGAAAGTTGTATGAAGGTAGAATTGGATCCAATAATTTTTCATATGTTTTTCTAGGATACTTCTAATTAAAAATAATTGTTTGAGATTAAAAAAGCTCATTTTATCTCCGAAAGGTACTGTGCACAGAGAGATATATAAAAATCCAGTTCTGTTGAGAACTGTAACATCAATTTTAACTGTGAAAACTAAGCTACAGTCTAAATTCAATACTAAATATTAGCAAAATGTAGACATAAAATAGCATGTAACAAAAATAGCATAAAATGTTAAATAGTGGATTTTTAGCTGTGCTTTTAACAAAAGTTCAGTTCATGTTGATTAATCAAAGGTAGATTCTGCTATACTTACAAATGTAGGTCAGTATTGTATCATATTCTCTTAATGAGGAAAGTGTGCTTCAGACACTGGAATCATACTATCAATTATTTCAAAATCAGGTTTTACTAGGTGCTTGAAAAACTGACAGACACAACAGAGACTAGCAGCAAGTTTAATTTGACATGTTCATTTTCACTGCTTGTACTGTAAGACAGTTAAAAAATAAACCATGTTTTCTTAATAGATAGTGGTAGTTTTCTGGCTCCTTTTAATTTCACACATCACATTAGTGTTTTCGTGGAAATTTATTTTTTAAAGTATATACATAGTCCATAGTAATCTATTATATGATGAAATTGTTTGCATAAAGCAGCATATACTCTTTTACTAAGAGCGAAGAGCACAGTAGTGAAAAATTCAGGATAAAATTATAATCCCACTCCAAATTTAAAATCTTTAGTCTTAAAATCAAAGCATAACAAACTCACCAGCCAGCGACCATTATTTGAAGGATGGTAAAAAGATGCAATACTATTGAATAATCCAGACAAGTGCTTCTGTACTAGTTTACTTGGTCCACCCTGTCCAAAACCAAATACATATATATTTAATCTACTTAACTAGAAGAGCATGAAAAAGGACACTGTAGAGGTCAGAAATCAAGTTTAACCTACCCAAAATAGATTATTCAGCATCATGAGACAAGTTAAAGATAGATATAGTATCCTTCCATAACAAATGCAACTTGGATTAACTAACAAACTATTAACTCAAATCACTGGGCTTGGTTTTGGTCACAGAAACATTCTATTACCTCTTTCTGCTTTTCTTCTGTTCTTGCGAACAGAAAGAGTTTTAAAGTTTGCAAGAATTCCACTTCTATCTATTTTTAGAACTATCTTTCTTAAAGTATCTTTTTATATATAACAAATGCCATGCAATATTACAGTCTGAGGAAGATGGGCAGGAAAAAGGAAACTGCAATATTCTGGTAACTTATTATTGAAGACAAATTCAAACTACTGTGCAAAGGATACTGAACTTTTGTTCAGCTTTTAGTGAAGAATGGCAGTGTCACTAAAAATACCCAAGACCAGACATAGGAAGCCTAATAATTGAAAGAAATATACATAGGCTTGGAAGGATTAGATTCTTATTCGGTTATATCAGTTTCACCATCAACAAACCAACAGAAAAATATTTCCATGAATGATAATCAAAAATTACAGATAGGCTAAGAAAGAAAAATACTGCTTAAGAACTTATTAGAATTTCATTTAAGAAAATTTGCTTTGCATACTCTGACATGTGATGTTAACAACTTGTGTTTTACCAGTTACAAAGATTTAATTTTACTAAATCTCAATGTCTTCTCCAATTAAATAACTCTTGTTTGACACCCCCTCCCATAATTTCTCGAAACTGTGAAAATTTAAATAGATAAAAAAATCTAAAATGCTTAAAAATAATCATCAATATTATTGGTCAAAATTGTAAAAAAAATAAATAAATAAATAAAAATCAAATTTTGCCAACTCTAAATATACATTATTGTAAGTGGGGTGGCTGATTTCTCTTAGAAATTCATATTCAAATTTTTATATATCTAAGAAAGTTAATAGGAGGTTCTTAACCCAGTATTAAGAGCAGCACAGCTGTAAGTCAGTAAGAATAAAAAGCAAGTTACCTGAGATTTGAACCTTGTAATGAGGCAGAATGGCCTCCCTCCGGACTTGAGAGCGAGGGACCACTAATTCCTCCAGTGAGCAGAGCCAGACCCGCCCTTCCCCCCCAACCAGAAGTACCAGGGTGGAACTGGAAGTTATAGGAAAAGCCCTGCCGCTCAGGTGAGTAGGAGCCACAGAAGAAGATATACCTCTCCAGTCTGCTGCTACAGCCAAGCCGACGGTGTGCAGTGCCTTGCCTCTGGAGGAGACTATGTAACACTGCACCCCATATTCTTCAGATATTATGATGATATGATTATGGCATAATTCTGATGTATTTTACGCAAGATAGGTCATGTGAGATATCATTGTAAAAGTTATGATTTACTGAATATGATTATCCTATTTGTATGCATTATCATTTTGTATCTGAAGTTAGGAATATTGACTATGCATCTGTGTTACAAATGTGAGCACACATGGAACGCCCACTAGACAAAGGACTTTCAGTCTAGATGGCTGTCTGGGAAGAGCCCGTTCAAGTTAATGAACAATAGGCCTTAAAAGAAGCCTCATTTCACACCTGGGGGGCCTTACTGAGGATGCTACAAACAGCCTTCGACTCATGGCTGCTATGACACTACAGGGACATATGACCATGTTACCTGGTGCTGGACTCCATCTTGGGATATCAGTGTTTTTCCACTGACTGGCATGGGAACCAAGCTTTGAAACAAAGGGTTCCTGCCAAATGCAAAGGCTATTTAAGGCAGGGGAGGGACATCATTGTGGTTCTTCACTGACTCCCCATCCAAAGAGACTCCTGGAAACAACTGAAGAACTAAGACTGAACTGGAAGAAGTGCTGGACCCAGGCTAAAGCGATTTTAAGCCTGTGAATGGAACACCTGGGGATTCCAAGCTGTAAACTAGTGCAGCTTGCCCCTTAAGAATCTGCAGCCTGCTTGTATCATCATTTACGGTGAGGATTTGCTATTCATATCCAATCTATGTAATATATTAAGCTTAGTTTGCGTGTTTTGTTTATTGCTAGGTAATCTACTTTGTTTCATTTGCTATCCCTTATAATCACTTAAAATCTATATTTTGCAGTTAATAAATTTGTTTTTGCTTTGTATAAAACAAGTGTGTATGGGAGTCATAACTCAGGAGCAGAAAGCTGTTGTATATTCCTCTCCACATTCAGGGAATGGACAAATTTCATGAGCTTATGCTGTACAGTTCCCTGTGCAGTGCAAGACGGTATAATTTTGGGTTTACACTTCAGAGGGAGGTGCACAATAGCTGGGAAGTTCCTTAGCTGGAGCTTTACCATGCAGAACTAATCACAGCATCTGCATGTAACTGTACCTGGGTGTTCCCCTATCTGTATGAGTGCTGGTGAACATGCAGGCTGTTCACAGCAGTACAGTGTAAAGGGAGCAGTATAGTGTAAAGGGAGCCTATGCTGGTGTATCGGGGGAGCTCAGTGGTACCCCAGTTCCAGGTGGCACCCCAGGGGGAACCTGTCACAACCATCCTTAGAGAGGAGTTGCCAGGACTACCGTGTGCAGTGTACCCTGAAGAGACAGAGAACCCTTGGACTACGGAACCCCCTCTCCAGACTGTGATAGGAAGTAGCCCAGGGAAACCAGACTTTAGTCCAATTTCATTCCCAGAGCAGGGGTCAGGGTATTGTGGCTGGATCCCCCGTTGATCCGGTGGCCGAACACTCCGTCACTGTTAAGGCCCAGTGGAGTTGGATGGGTCCGGGTCCCCATACGGCTCCCCAACGCCAACCCCATCCCAGGGATGGCGACATTTGTACCCCTAGGCCAGAAGGTCTGTGTTTGGCTTGTCCCATCAGGAGACAGTGAGCCTTAGACTGTGCGTTTGCTGGCTGCCTTATTTAGGAGGCTTAGGCTAAAGCCTGCTCCTTATTCTGCCCCACCCAAAGGACCAGAGCCCTAGACTGTTAATTACTGCCAGCCCCAGCCAGGAAACTGTGGGCTAAAAACTGCTCACTGCTCTGCCCGACCTGAGGGGCTAGAGCATCAGCCTGTTACTGCTTCTTGCCTCTACTAGGTGGCTACAGAGCTGTAGAAGTCTTACTGCTTGGCCTCACCAGCAGGACCCAAGCCTGAGTGCTGTTGCCTGACACAGCTAGGTGGAGTGACCTCCTGCCTCATTTGAGAGCAAGGGACCACTACAAACCTAAATGTATGCTTCCTGAACAAATATTTCCATTCAGAACAGGGCAGCTACTTAGAATGATTAATTCATTCCATGTAGTAATGTTGGCAGGCTATAGCATAATGCTAGAAACCTTCTTTTTGTAACTGTTATTGTTGGCATTTCTTTACATTCTTTGATGAAACAACATAGCTCCATTTCAGTGAACTAACGTCACCCAAAATTAAATTCATGATTCTTTAATTATCCTTACAGGATGCGAGGTAGACCCATGAAAATTTAGACTGTAAACCTGAGCTAAATTGAAACTCTAGTAACAATAAACTGTAATGAAACAGACCTGAAGTTTAATTGTTTTATTTCAATATGATGTACTCTATCCTGCAATAAAGCTATAAGAATTTATAATATTTTATAGTAATAGACTAATGACAGAAAACATAGGATTAGGATTCCCCACTGTACTCTAATGGATGAGGCATTTATGATGTGTTGCTCATGTCCGTTCCCGTCCAGGTGTGCACATGTCCACATGTGTCCCCATTGGAGATTTTTGCCTTAGGGCCAGTTGTGGTGCTCTCTGGAGTACCGCACTCATGCCGTGGTATATCAGGGGCCGGCGGCCCTATGACCTCTCTGTTCCTTCTTGCCGACAACTCCAACAGAGGGGCAGAAGGATAGGTAATGGAATGGACATGAGCAACACATCTCCCTAAAGAACAACAGTTCTGAAAGGTAGGAAACCTTTTTTCTTCTTCCACTCCTCGCTCATGTCGATTCCATTCTAGGTGACTCACAAGCAGAATCAATGGAGGTGGGCTTGGAGTTCACAGTCTCACAGTTTGCAGCACTGCTTTGCCAAAGCCAGCATTGTCTCGAGCCTGCTGGGTCAGCACGTAGTGCGATGCAAATGTGTAGACGGATAACCAGGTTGCGGCCGGACAGATCTCTTGGATGTGCACCTGCGCTAGGGAGGCTGTTGACACCTGTACCCTAGCTGAATAAGCCGTCATAATCACTGGCGGGGGCATTTTTTCCAGCTCATAGCAGTAGAGGATGCAGCCCATGATCCAATACGAGATTCTCTGGACTGACACTGGGCAACCTTTCATCCTGTCAGCGACAGCAACAAATAACTGTGTTGATTTACAGAGCAGCTTTGTTCTAACAATGTAGAAGGCCAGCGCCCATCTGACATCCAGGGCATGCAGCCTGAGTTCCTCATCCTTCGCATGAGGCTTTGGACAAAGGACTGGTAAGTAAATGTCTTGACCACTGAGGAACTGGGAGACGACCTTGGGCAGAAAGGCCAGGTGTGGACGCAGCTTGACTTTGTCCTTACAGAAGTCTGTATAGGGCAGGTCTGACGTGAGCACATTGATCTTGGTCACCCTACGGGCCGCAGTTATAGCAACCAAGAAAGAGACCTTCCAGGAGAGAAGCAGAAGGGAGCAGGAAGCCAAGGGTTCAAAGAGGGGACCCCTGAGCATGGACAGCACAAGATTCAGATCCCAAGGTGGGACCGGATCTTGGCCATGTGGGTAAAGGTGCTCCAAACCCTTCAGGAAGCTTCCCGTTATGGGATGGGTGAAGACCGACCAGCCCTGAAGCGGAAGGTGGAACACAAAAATAGCTGCCAGGTATACCTTGATCAAAGTTAGTGACAGACTCTTGTGCTTAAGGGGTAGTAAATAAACCAGGATGTCCTGCAGAGGGGCCTCTTCTGCACGAATGTGTCAGTCTGAGACCCAACACATGAACCGCTTCCACTTCACCACATATGTAGGTGGACGGTTTTCTGCTGCCCAGCGGAACACTCCCATTTGTCCACACTCAACCACACAGCAGCCAAGCGACTCCAGGTTTGGGTGCAGCAGGTTGCCATGGTTCCGGGACAGCAGACCTGGCCGAAGAGGTATCTGCAGCGGGGTGGCTGTGAAGAGACTCAGCAGCATACCGAACCAGTACTGATGAGGCCACACCGGGACAATTAGAATGCTTTGTCTTACTTTACCTTGAGCAGGACTCTGTGGATTAACGGCACTGGTGGGAAGGCAGTATTTGACTTTGGGTGCTGATGTACGCTTTGTCCCTGCCCCGCAGAGAACAGAACACGTGGCACTGCCTGTTCTGTCTGGACCTGGGGAAGATCAGGCTGACCACTTCCAGAGGGAGCGACCATTTGTGGTGAGACGAGAAGGTCCTGCTGAGGCAATCTGCCAGGCCGTTCTTGGCTCCAGGCAGGTGGGCAGCTACCAGATGAATGGCATGTCACACACAAGTTCCAGAGGCTGAGCGCTTCCCCAACAAAGGCCAGAAGTCCTGGCTCCATCCTGCTTGTTGATGTAGTACATTGCGGCTGTATTGTCCATCAGAACCTGCACCACCCTGCCCTTCAAGTGGAACAAGAATGCCTGGAAGTCCAGGCAAACCACTTTGAGCTCCATGACATTCATATGAAGGCCCAGATCGCTGTATAGCCAGCATCCTTGGGTGCTGAGCTCACCCAGATGGGCTCCCCAGCCCAGGTCAGACGCGTCTGAAACCAGGGTAAGCGACGGAGACGGGGTCACAAAGAGAACCACCTGCTGCACCGACTCTGGATCCAGCCACCAGTCTAAGGATGAGAGAGACATGGGTTGGCACCATGTCCTCTCAGTCCAGGACATCCCTGCTGGGGATACAGACCAAAGCCAGCCATGCCTGCAGAGGTCATACATGAAGATGGGCATGGCTGACCATGTATGTGCACTCGGCCACGTGGCCCATTAGTCGTGGGCTGTGGTAAGTGGATGGTGTTTTCACATGGGCAATCAAGTCTGACATGGTCTGGAAGTGCACTTCCGGAAAAAAGGCCCTCGCTCGTGCGGAGTCAAGAACCGCTCCAATAAACTCTATGCGTTGGGCCAGCATTAACGTGGACTTTTCTGTGTTTATTAACAGGCCCAGATCATTGCAGATGAACCACACCAGTTCGACGCTCCGGAGACCTGCCCTTGATGAGCCAGCTGTCGCGATACAGGAAGATCTGGACCCGCTGATGTCTCAGGTAAGCCACTACCAGCGCCACCCACCTTGTGAGCACCCTGGGGGTCGAAGACAGGCCATAGGGTAGCACCGTGAACTGGAAGTGACGCCCGGCCACTATGAAACACAGGAAGCACCTGTGGCCCAGGAATATGGAAACATGAAAGTAAGTGTCCTTCAAGTCGAGAGCAATGTACCAGCCCCCCGGATCCAGGGAAGGAATGATGGACACCAGGGAGTCCATGTGGAACTTCAATTTCTTGAGAGACTGGTTGAGGCCATGCAGGTCCAGGAGTGGCCTGAGACCTCCTTTGGCCTTTGAGATTAGAATCCTCTTCATTCAATGTCCCGAGGAACCTTCTCCACACAGCCCCCAAGCCCAAGAGTTTCTCTACCTCCTGAACTAGGAATCGCTCGTGAGAAGGGTTTCTGAAAAGAGATGGGAAAATGGGGGGGGAGGAAGGAGGGGCAGCCAAGAACTGTGGGGTACAGCCCCAAGCCACTATGTCCAGGACCCAGTGGCCCCACATAACCCATGACCAGGCTGAGCGGTAGGGGGAAGGTGGTTGAGGAAAAGGCGGGTAGGATCGTCGACTGACTGTGGCGTCACTCTCGGGCACACTCTCAAAACGTTCACTTCTGGCCCCCTGGGTGTTTGGCTGCCCCAAGCTGGGCAGGCGAGCAAGAGGAAGAAGGGCGACAATTAATAAAACTAGCATCCCTTCTCTTTGTAGGTCCCTGATGAGGCTGCCAGGGTCTTGGCGGCAGTGGTAATTGGAAGGGCTTCCTGGCTGATTACAGCGTGTGCATGCCCAACAAGCAAAGGGTAGCCCTAGTGTCCTTCAACCGGTGCAGCCCGGCATTTGTTTGATCAAAGAGCAAACCAACTCTGTCAAAGGGGAGGTCCTGGATCGAGACCTGCATCTCCTAGGAGAGGCCTGCCGTCTGGAGCCAGGAACTACATCGCATGACCACTGCCGGTTTGGCCACTCTTGCCGACAAGTCCACTGCATCCCATGCCATTTGCAGGAAGCATCTGACCGCTGCCGTACCCTCCTCCACCAGAGTGCCAAACCCTTGGGCCAAACCCTGAGGGAAGGATTCCTGGAACTTTCTGAGACCGTCCCAGAGATTAAAATTCTACTGGCCCAGCAGGACCTGATGGTTCACCACCCAAATTGCAGGCTGGCAGTAGAATAAATCTCTGCCCCCAAATAAATCAAGTTTCTTAGCATCTTTGTTTTGGGGCATCAAGGATGTGGGGGCCTGCATGTCTTTTTTGTTGGTTGCAGATACAACCAGCAAACCTGGGGACAGGTGGGTATAGAGGTATTTGAAACCCTTGGCAGACACAAAGTATGTTTTCTCAGCCCATTTCGAGGGGGGGCGGGATGGAGGAGGGGGTTTGCCACAAGGCCTTGGCTATATTGAGGACCCTCTCATGCAGGGCAACCCAGATGAGCATAGAGGCCAAGAGCACATTGAAGAGGGTGTCCTCCTGCTCCCCCATCTTCTGTACCTCGAGCCCCAAGTGCTTGGCCACGCACCGGAGAAAGGCTTGATGTTCCCTAAAGTCACCCGGCGGGCTAGCTCTGGAAGGTCCTGTGACCGCCTCATATGGGGATGACGAGGAAGACTGGAAAGCCGGTGGGGGTGCTGGGGTCTCAACCATGGTCGGAGAAAGAGGCTTTCGGGTGGGCAAAGGTTCCTCCATCCCGACCTCAGAGTGGGCTTCCAGTACCGGGTCCGGTGCTGGTGGGGCCACCACCCAATGTTCTGCTGCAGCTACCGACCAGTGCTGTGAAGGAGGCACCATCACAACCAGTATGCCCCATGCACTCCAATAAGACCACTGTGCTGGCCAGTGGTTGTGCTGCCATTGCGGTGCTGCAGATAAGGGAGCGGGCTCCGGTGCCCAATCACGCCAATGAGACCTTGGCAATCAGCTGAACTGGCCCTCCGTACCGGAGGAACCCTCTTCTGGTGACCAGGGAGGAGCCATCAACATCTGCAATTGTTCGCTGGTCATGGCTATTGGTGATCGTTGCCCAGGCGTAACTGAAAGGTAACTGTAGCATGGAGAGTGGTATCAGTGCCGGGGAGACTGGTACCAGGAACATTCCCACCATGTCAGGGATTGGGACCAATGTGACCACCAAGAAAGCGAGCAATGCTGGGAATAGAAAGGGAAGCGTCGACCCCATACTGGAGAGTAGTGCCGAGGGGGATCTGGAAACTTGCCTGTGTGACCGGCGACACGATTAGGATCTGCCCCGGTATTCCCGATGCAGCAGCAAAGAGCGACGCCTTCTGTCCGGCGATCAGCGTTGTTCCCCTATCCCCTGAGGGGTCTTAACTGCAAGCTTGCCCTCTTGGGGAGCCTTAGCAGGGTCCTGCGGCAGCGGGGTCATCATCGGAGCAGGTGGAGACCTGTGCGCTCTCTGCAGAACCAGCACCGCCCCTTCACGTGTGACTCCCCAGGCACTTAAGGAAGCTGCCCTGGGGGTCACTCACAGTCACAGGCCTGCTGCAGTGCAAGCAGGGCTTAAACCTGGGAGACCCGGGCATGGCCTGCCTGGGGCAAAATCCCACTGGGACCCTAACTACTAACTAACTAACACTTAACAAGTACTTAATAACTACTTAGCACTAGCAAAAGTGAACTACGTACAACAGCCTTAAAGCACAAAATTCAGAATGACAGACAACCACTAGCTCTAGCTAAGAAAAAAAAAAGGGGCTCCGACTGACCACCACGGGCAGTAAGAAGGAATTGAGAGGGCATAGGGCCAGCGGTGCCCGATATACCATGCTCATGCAGCGGTACTCTAGAGGGTGGCACAGTCAGCCCTACGTGGCCCTAAGGCATGTGGGCAAACACATTCCTAGAATGGAATCCTTATGAGCAAGCACTCAAAGAAGAAATAATTTTCTGTAACTAAGGACTTGTATAAATAAAGGACACAATACCCAGTGGGACGGGAAAGTGATAGTGACAATTACCACAACCAGAACCTCAGAAAGGAAAAAAAAAAAAAAAAAAGCCCAAATACTTTGGCTACAGAAGTTCTCCCTGTCTCACTGTGGGAGCTCAGGACCCAAGAATGAGAATCCTGTTTGTAAAGCATCTCTGAAGAACATCACTGTGGACAAACTTCATGCTTGTATTGGACTTTAAATCAATGAGCTGCAGCTCATTTCCAAAGTGCCACTTAGAGCAGCCCTGAAATAAACCTTATGTCCCACATCCCCAACCAACGGTAAGGCACTACTTTTAAATAAACATTGGGAAAAGAAAGCCTCAGAAATAAGCATCTGCTGAAGCTGAATACCCAGGCACTTTAATCATTTTAGCTACATAGCTGTTCAGAGCTTTTCATTACCAGTTTTTAATGTACTATATAAAAAGAATACTAACCATCATGGCTGTGATCCACATTACTGCATGTCCTATATCATAAGCATTTGTTAGGAATCTTGGAACTAAAACTTGACCGCTTCCCACTGGAAGATTCAAACTTCTCAAAATCCTTGTAAATATCTGTTAAAAAAGTTAATATTATTACTTAATACTATTTATAAGAAGTTTCTGTACAATACTTGCAATGGGGCAACAGTTCCTGCATAGTTGTTATTAATTTGCTAGAATAAACATCCGAGTAACAAAACATCACATATGCATTTAGTGACTGGCTACTCATAGTTACTGCAAGTTCCATTCTTAGCAGTGTGCGGAACAGATACAATTTTAGGTCCCAGCATCAAGGGTTACTCTGAGACAATCAGTTTTCACATAAAACTGAAATACATTTAAATGCATGATTGTAGGAGAACTATCATGATACTAAACACCCAGCAGTCTGAGATTCAAACTCCTGGTACTAGAGAACTAAAATCAGGTTAAAAATTATGCAATAGTTTTTTCTCTCTCCTGCTGGTAATAGCTCACCTTAACTGATCACTCTCGTTATAGTGTGTATGATAACATCCATTGTTTCATGGGGTGTGTGTGTGTGGGTGTGTGTATCTTCCTACTGTATTTTCCACTGCATGCATCCAATGAAGTGGGTTTTAGCCCACGAAAGCTTATGCTCAAATAAATTTGTTAGTCCCTAAGGTGCCACAAATACTCCTGTTCTTTTTGCAATAGTTTGGTTATCGTTACAATTTAAACTTCTACCTAGTATTCCAAATGATTTGTGCATACTATAAACAAGAGAGTGTTTTCCAAGAATTGCTGTGGGGCACTCCACCTACAACTTCTTTTCAGTTAGAAAAGGTACCATAGACAAGGAGTTATTTATTTTTATTCCAATATTTTTGATGATGTGATAGGTTTGAGAGGGAAAATGAGTGCCAGCAGCTTCTTACATGCACCTATAGTTTTTGAAGATGGAAGGAAAGTTAGTCTTTAGTGACCTATCCCCACATACTACTTCTGCATCAGAAGCTTGAGGATAGGGCATAAGGGTCCTTTTATTCATCTCCTTATAGTTGGCAACTAGGTGTTGCAGCTAATAATGGAGATTCAAACCATACCAACATGTTTGGGGATCTTGGATAAGGCAAAATAGAGAAATGGGAGAACAAAGAAATGTTAAGTCTGAATGAAAAAACAAAAACAAAAAAACCAGGCAAGTATGATTAAAATGCAGTTCCAGAACCATAAAAAGGAATATGAAATTAAAGACAAACCCACTGGATTTAATAAACAACATGAAATTAATAAGGCCCACCACTTTTTTGATGGAAGCAATACAAAAGAACATGAGAGAGAGTATAGTAGTCCACAATACAGCAGCAAATCCAACCGGAGAGGCGTTGCGAAGAGAGCGCACGGCCCCAGTAACGGACGGCAATGGCGACGAAAAGGCAGGAGAAAGCACAGAAGCTGCAGGTGTGCTGAGGGTAGAATGCCAGCACCATACATATGTCCAGGGAATGAAGCACGTGGTGTCTGGAGAAGGTATATAATTTGGGGTAAAAGGTGGGGAGATTAAAGTGTCTGGTAGAAGGTGGGGCATTGATTGAGGTGGAATGGGGATGCCACTTTGGGGAGGAATTTGTGGTGGAGGAGGAGGGAGACACTGTCCTTGTGCAAGACAGTGAAGGGAGGATCCACCATCGTGGCCGCCAGTTCGCTGACGCATAGTGCAGAGGTAATGGCCACCAAGAAAATCACCTTCACGGAGAGTTGGGCAGGGAGCAAGGGGCGAGAGGTTCCAAGGGCAGCTTAGTGAGGGTGGAGAGGACCACGCTGAGGTCCCAGGTAGGGGTCTGCTTGCGGATTGAAGAAAAGGCACTGAGAAGGCCATGGAGGAAGCGGACAGTAGTCGGGTGAATGAAGACAGAAAAGCCATTCACCAGGGGGGAGAAAGGCACTGAGTGCTTCCAGGTGTACATGAATGGAGGAGTGGGCAAGGCCAGAGTACCGGAGGTGGAGGAGGTAGACCAGGACAACAGGCATGGAGAAAGCATACAGGGAATAGCCATGGCCACACACCCAAATAGTGAAGCAGCACCATTTCACCTGATAGCAAACTCTAGTGGGCCGTCACCTGCTGTGTGTAAGGATGTCGTGGATGGAATCAGAGCAGAGCATGCCACGTCTATCTGCGAGCTCCATCCAAATACCAGCCCATGAGGTGAAGAGGGCTGGGGCTGGGTTGTCAGATTCAGCCAATGGGTTGTTCAGGAGATTGGGAAGGTGAATTGGGGGGCAGATGGAGAGAAGGAGATCTGTAAAGCGATATTGGCGAAGCCAAGCGGGGGCCACAAGGATGACGGTCGCCTGATCCCATTGTATTTTGCTTAGGGCTTGTAGAAACAGGAGAATGGGCGGGAAGACACAGTGGAGTTCGGTGGTCCAAGGAAGGAGAAGGGCGTCGCCCTGAGATCCTGGGCCGAGGGCTCCCCTGGAACAGAAGGGAGGAAATTTGAGATTGTCTGCCGCGGCGAAGAAATCCCAGTGAGGTGTCCCCCACTGGCAAAAAACAGAGCAGAGTGTGGGGTCATAGAGTTGGCATGGAAGAAGAGACTGAGGGTGTTGACAAGAGAATTGCTCGTGCCAGGAAGATGCACAGCATGGAGAGCGATGTCATATTTAAGGCACCAATTCCAGAGGAGGATGGCCTTCGCACAGCGGGAGGGGGAACGTGTCCCGCCCTACTTGCTGACATAGGCAACTGTTGCATGTTGTCTGAGAGCAGTTGGACGTGGCAGGAGCAGAGGAGTAGCAGTAGCATTCAGCAGGCTAAGTGAATGGCATGAAGTTCAACAATGTTGATGTGCATTCTTGCCTCTCTGGACAACCAGAGGCCCCGGCCATGTGTCCATCCACGTGTGCCCCAGCTTGCCAGGGAGGTGTCGGTGGTGAGGGTGGTGCATGGCACCGGAGGCATAAATGGGATGCCCGCCTGGAATGGAGGATGGGTTGTACCACCAAATGAGGAAGGTTGAGGGCAGTGATGATATGGTGAAGGAGGACCTGATTCTGGGCATGATCAATGGGAGGTGAGACGGACGGAGAAATGAGCACTTCATCAGGCAATGAAAAGGCACCGGTGGGGACCTGCGGGGCCAGTGGAGTGGGAGCATCCGAAGGAGCATTGTAAATGGTGATAGTGGATGGGGAGGGCTGACTGAGTATACGACATTGGTATGGGTCCCAAGCGGCCCAATAGGGTCGGGTGTAGGGGTTGCTAGGAATCGATGGTCCCCTTGGGTAGGAGAACCACAAGGCTGGCTGGTAGGGCTGCACTCTGGGATCCAGGATGTAAAGTTGGCCAGCGAGAAGGTGGGGTTCGTGTCAAAAAACTACTCCGATTTGGAGGATGGGTCTGGTAAGCAGCGGAGCAGTCAGTACCAGTGGAACCGGTGGAGCAGTGGGAGGCATTGGAGGGCAGTACATCAACAGGAGAGGCTCCTCAATCAGGGATGGAGGACCAAGGGCAGCAAGCAGTGCAAGGATGGCAGCCTCAGCTAAGCTGTAATTGTCAGCAGTGACAGGCACCCCAGAGCGCGCGGAACAGGACAGGAGACACAAGATGGTCCCGGCAGCGTGGACGGTGATGGAGCGAAGGCAGCGGAGCTGTCACCAAGGCTGAGGTCAGTGCCATTGGAGAATGGTGCAAGGACTTATGCTCCAAATGTGACTTTTTGGAAGAGGGGGCCCGATTGTCGGCGTGTGACTTCTCACCTGACCGGGCATGGCTTGGGGAGGAAATGCTACGCTTGGGGGCAATCCCCTTGTGCCCATGTGCGTGCTTCTTATGCACACAACGCTACTTGGGCAGATGCCAGGCGGGATGGGAGTGGGGCTGATCAATAGTCCAATAAATCTGCCAGTGCCAGATCTGGTGGCACACAGGGGCGCACTGCCTCCTCCATAAGGAATTTATGGAGGTGAAGTTCACAAGCTTCCCGAGTTCAGGGTGGTAACGAGCAAATAGAGCAACGCACAGCAATGTGAGCCTTGCTGAGGCAGTAGAGGCAGAATTGATGCTTATCGCTCACAGAGAACAATGGAGAGCAAGAAGCACAGTACTTAACCTTGGTTTGCTGGGACATAGTCCCCTGGCTGGGGAAGGTTTCCACCAAGGGGGAAATTAATTCAATTAATTAATCAATCAATCAATCTTTCACACTAACTAAAAACTAACTAACTAAGGACAGGGAAACTAGAACCGACAACTACACCAGGAAAGAACGACATACAGGAGATAAAGGAGAAACGCAGTACTCAAAGCAAGCTAAGAGCACTGAAGAACAGTGGTTCCGACTCTAGCCATGCAGCGGTTAGAGGGAACTGGAGCAGCGTTGATCCACACGGCTTAAAATCTCGGATGAGCCACGCGGTTGACGCATATTCGGGTCAACATACGCTACTATGAGCAGTTCTGGCTCTGGCAGAATGGCGCGAATGAGCACCCGTGATTGGAATCCACATAGGGACCATCACTCGAAGAAGAACACGTATTTATATTATAAGAGAAATTGGATTTAATCTTTTCATAAGAGACCAAATTTCAGCAATAAAGCACCCAAATTATTGAGGAAACGGATGAAGTTAATATTTACCCTCGAAGGATTGAAAATTTAAGTGATGATCATTTAGAAGTCAGGAGACTAAGAACATAAGAATGGCCATACTGGGTCAGACCAAAGGTCCATCTAGCCCAGTATACTGTCTTCTGACAGTGACCAATGCCAGGTGCCCCAGAGGGAATGAACAGAACAGATGATCATCAAGTGATCCATCCCGTCACCCATTCCCAAGTTTCTAGCAAACGGAGGTTAGGGACACCATCCCGCCCATCCTAGCTAATAGCCATTGATGGACCTATCCTCTATGAACTTATCTAGTTTCTTTTTTAACCCTGTTATATAGTCTAGGCCTTCACAACATCCTCTGGCAAGGAGTTCCACAGGTTTACTGTGTTGTGTGATAAATACTTCCTTTTGTTTGTTTAAAACCTGCTGCCTATTAATTTCATTTGGAGACCCCTAGTTCTTGTGTTATGAGACGAGTAGCTCTCTGGAGATTTATTTCGTATGTTTAATATCCAGTGAAAAAAAGTTGAGTCTGAATGCCCTAAAATAACTGAAGCAAGCTGTATCTAAAAGTATCAGAATCACACAATTTCATTTGTTTTCTCAGTAAGAAGGGACAGGTGGCTATATGAGCCAGCAGTTTAAGAGATATAAAAACGTTGGCCAAAATAGTCTCTTTCCAACTTTTTGGTCTTCTTACAGCTTACACTTAGCCTCACAAAGGCATTAATATGATCCTTCTCAGTACCAATTGGACTATTTCCAAGGAAGCTGGCTGGCCTGAATTCTATAGTGTTCATACCATTGAGACAACAAAGAAAAAGCAAATATTACACTATATCTTTATTAACTCAAATTTGGAATTGTTTGAAACAAAAATAACTTTGGACTTTTGAAAATGTGCATGCTACATCAAAATCTGATCCAAGTTGGCAAAAGCTGGTTTACACCAGAAGATTTTAATATATTAAAATGTTATGAACAGCTTGAAATCAAATGTCAGAGGTTCAGTGCATATGTGCTGTGCATCAACTAATTCAAAAGCGGTTCCATACTTGGTCTCATTCTTGCAAGTAAGTGGGATTACTTGTGCATTTAAAGTTATTCACATGTATAATTGATTACAGAAGGGTGGTGCAACATAGTAATACCCTTTTGAGTCAACTGATGAAGAGTGCCAACTCCCAAAGCTATACACAGAGTTAATTCAGATTTTCAGCTGCACGTACCTACCTTGAAAACATGGTTATACGAGGCCAAAACAGAGGCTGCAGAGAATATTTATGTTTGGTATTGCCTACATTGAAATATATCTTCAGGGTTACTGTAATATTATTGCAGGATAAACAATATCACTTGTAAAAATAATAGATATTACCTTTGGTACATATGGATCCCAGTCTATGTACCCTATGTTGTCAGTGGCCAAGCGAGCAAAAAGGTTTACTAGATGCTGGGGGGAGGGAGGGAGGGGAGAAACAAAAAAACAGGTCAATTTTCCATAGCATACATTTCTAAGAGAAGAACTCGAGGCCCATTTCATCAGTGGCCACAGAGGCAAAATATCAGTTCACCTCAGCAAGAGATTTTAAGATGACATTCACCAATGTCACACAGGGCATAAATAAGGAGTTAAAGAAGCTTAATGTAAACACCTGAGAAATCATTACAATTCCTGCGCTGAGATCCCCACCTCACTTGTTACTTCTTTTAATATTCATGACTAAAATACAAACAAAAACTACACCCCTCCACCCCCATATCTCTTTCATATTAGAGATACTGAACTATGGGATGCCGTTATATTGGTGGGATTTCATAGAACTATATCACAATAGCCCTTTGCATCCCCATAAGGATTGACTGGTAGTCTAGAAAATGCTAACATTCCAAAGGTTAAAAAGGAAAGCTGCATGAGAGAGCAATTATAAACTGCCCAACAATCAAAACTGCTGGCTTGTTTACTCAATCAGCAACAGCTTGTTGGAAGTCATGAAATTACCACCTCTTTCCTCCACACTAGAGAAAGGGGAGGAAAAATGGAACTCGATGTGACAGTGTTCAAGTTAAATATTTCAGATCTATTTACAAGCACATTTCAGCTCTATTTATATAGTGCTATTCTACAGGATTAGGAAAAGTAAATACTCACCCCCTCCCATTGTGGAAGATTCTGAACTGAAAACCAGAGGCCTATAAATTCATCAAACCAAAGCCTGCAAGAAATGAAATCAAGCCAGTCATTTCAGCACGGCACCAATCTCTCCTCCATCATCAGGCACACATTTCATCTCCACTCTACTAGGCAGTTTCAGGCACCTTTTCTCTTGATCTCACTTTCACTAATCCAAGTATTTTTTCCCCCCCTTACTGACTGGCTATGGTCACTGTCCTACCACTAGTTCTTTCATCCCTACCTCTGACCCCAAGCTTCAGTCCTTGGCGTTCGTTCCTCCTCCCTCCCTTACCACCTCATCGTTTCTGGCCAACTTTTAAATGTAAAGTTTAGTAGAAGTTTTATGTTAATGATTTACATCTGTATTTCACTTCCTTCTACCTACCTCAGTCTCACCAGTTTCTTGTTCTGTCTTAGTTTTCATCTCAACTGGCATACTCACTAGTAAGAACCTATCGCACCTAGTTTGCACCACTCTCCTACTCTAATGTCTAACATTTATCCCTATTGTCCAAGACCTATAAAAAGCATCAGACTTGATCCCAAATTCTTTCAGAGCTTGGGAAACAAGCTTCACGATTCCTCCACCTAAACCCTTATTTTTTCCTTTATTTTACTGAAACCTTTCTAATTCTCTCCTTTAAGTCCTCCACAAGTCCAATTAAATTAGAAGTATTTAAATCAGCAGGGCTGATGAAAAACATCCCAGGGTATTTAAGGAACTAGCTGAAGCAATCCTGAAACTGCTAGAGATTATCTTTGAGAATTCATAGGGATGGGTGAGGTCCCAGACAACTGGAGAAGTGCAAACATACTGCTTATCTCTAAAAAAGGGGAAAAAAGAAGAGCTGGGGAATTAGAGACCAGTCAATCTAATCTCAGTACCTGGAAACATATTGAAACAAATTATCAATTTGTAAGCACCTAGAGGATAAGAGGGTGATAAGTAATAGTCAACATGGATGTGTCTAGAACAAGAACTTTCCTTCTTTGACAAAAAGGAGTACTTGTGGCACCTTAGAGACTAACAAATTTCTTTGAGCATAAACTTTTGTAAGCTACATCTCACTTCATCGGATGCATTCAGTGGAAAATACAGTGGGGAGATTTATATACACAGAGAACATGAAACAATGGGTGTTACCATACACACTGTAACCGGAGTGATCACTTAAGGTGAGCTATTACCAGCAGGAGAGCGTGAGGGGAGTGGGGGACACCTTTTGTAGTGATAATCAAGGTGGGCCATTTCCAGCAGTTGATAAGAACGTCTGAGGAACAGTGTGTGGGGGGGGAATAAACATGGGGAAATAGTTTTACTTTGTGTAATGACTCATCCACTCCCAGTCTCTATTCAAGCCTAAAGTTAATTGTATCCAGTTTACAAATTAATTCCAATTCAGCCACAAGGAGCCACAAAAGTGGTTCCCTTAACCCACCCAGCTAATCTAATATTGCTAATCTCCACCCCCAACGAACATGATACAGTTCTGTGGTGACCTAGAATCCTATTTTCGACATCTCCAACTCAAGGAATATTTCCAACACACCTCTGAGTAGCGTACTAACCCACAGAGACCTTCCTACCAAGACTACAAAAAGGAAGATTCTGGGTGGACTCCTCATGAAGGTCAAAAAAACAGACTGGACTTCTACATAGAGTGCTTCCGCCGACGTACATGGGCTGAAATTGTGGAAAAGCAGCATCACTGGCCCCATAACCTCAGCCATGCAGAACACAATGCCATCCACAGCCTCAGAAACAACTCTGACATCATAATCAAAAAGGCTGACAAAGGAGGTGCTGTCATCATCATGAATAGGTCGGAATATGAACAAGAGGCTGCTAGACAGCTCTCCAACACCACATTCTACAAACCATTACCCTCTGATCCCACTAAGGGTTACCAAAAGAAACTACACCATTTGCTCAAGAAACTCCCTAAAAAAGCACAAGAACAAATCCGCACAGACACACCCCTGGAACCCCGACCTGGGGTATTCTATCTGCTACCCAAGATCTATAAACATGGAAATCTTGGACGCCCCATCATCTCAGGCATTGGCGCCCTGACAGCAGGATTGTCTGGCTATGTAGACTCCCTCCTCAAGCACTCCCAGCTATCTTTGAGACACTACTGACTTCCTGAGGAAACTACAATCCATCGTGATCTTCCTGAAAACACCATCCTAGCCACTATGGATGTAGAAGCACTCTACACCAACATTCCACACAAAGATGGACTACAAGCTGTCAGGAACAGTATCCCCGATAATGTCACAGCAAACCTGGTGGCTGAACTTTATGACTTTGTCCTCACCTGTAACTATTTCACATTTGGGGACAAGTATACCTTCAAATCAGTGGCACTGCTATGGAAACCCGCATGGCCCCACAGTATGCCAACATTTTTATGGCTGACTTAGAACAATGCTTCCTCAGCTCTTGTCCCCTAATGCCCCTACTCTACTTGCACTACATTGATGACATCTTCATCATCTGGACCCATGGAAAAGAAACCCTTGAGGAATTCCACCAGGATTTCAACAATTTCCATCCCACCATCAACCTCAGCCTGGACCAGTCCACACAAGAGATCCACTTCCTGGACACTATGGTGCTAGTAAGCGATGGTCACATAACCACCACCCAATACCATAAACCTACTGACCGCTATTCCTACTTACATGCCTCCAGCTTCATCCAGACCATACCACACGATCCATTGTCTACAGCCAAGCTCTACGATACAACCGCATTTGCTCCAACCCCTCAGACAGAGACAAACACCTACAAGATCTCTATCATGCATTCTTACAACTACAATACCCACCTGCTGAAGTGAAGAAACAGATTGACAGAGCCAGAAGAGTACCCAGAAGTCACCTACTACAGGACAGGCCGAACAAAGAAAATAACAGAACGCCACTAGCTGTCACCTTCAGCCCCTAACTAAAACCCCTCCAACGCATCATTAATGATCTACAACCTATCCTGAAGGACGACCCGTCATTCTCACAAATCTTGGGAGACAGGCCAGTCCTTGCTTACAGACAGCCCCCTAACCTGAAGCAAATACTCACCAGCAACCACACACCACACAACGGAACCACTAACCCAGGAACCTTTCCTTGCAACAAAGCCCGTTGTCAACTGTGCCCACATATCTATTCAGGGGACACCATCATAGGGACTAATCACATCAGCCACACTATCAGAGGCTCATTCACCTGCACATCTACCAATATGATATATGCCATCATGTGCCAGCAATGCCCCTCTGCCATGTACATTGCCCAAACTGGACAGTCTCTACATAAAAGAATAAATGGACACAAATCAGACGTTAAGAATTATAACATTCAAAGACCAGTCGGAGAACACTTCAATCTCTCTGGTCACTCCATTACAGACCTAAAAGTGGCAATTCTTCAACAAAAAAACTTCAAAAACAGACTCCAATAAGAGACTGCTGAATTGGAATTAATTTGCAAACTGGATACAATTAACTTAGGCTTGAATAAAAAATGGGAGTGGATGGGTCATTACACAAAGTAAAACTATTCCCTCCCCACTGTTCCTCAAATGTTCTTATCAACTGCTGGAAGTGGCCCACCTTGATTATCATTACAAAAGGTTCCCCCCTCCCCTCCTGCTGGCCATAGCTCACCTTAAGTGATCACTCTGGTTACAGTGTGTATGGTAACACCCATTGTTTCATGTTCTCTATGTATATAAATCTCCTCACTGTATTTTCCACTGAATGCATCCGATGAAGTTAACTGTAGCTCACGAAAGCTTATGCTCAAATAAATTTGTTAGTCCCTAAGGTGCCACAAGTACTCCTTTTCTTTTTGCGAATACAGACTAACACAGCTGCTACTCTGAAACCTTCTTTGACAGGGTTACTGACCCTAGTAGATAGGGAGAAGCAACAGATGTGATATATCTTGATTTTATAAGGCTTTTGACACAGTCCCACATGACATTCTCATACACAAAATAGGGAAAAATGGTCTCTAGATGAAAGTACTGTAAGATGGGTGCACAACTTGTTGAAAAACTATATTCGAAGAGTAGTTATCAATAGTTCACTGTTCCACTGATACAGTTCAACGTATCTAGTGAAGTCCTGCAGGGTCTGTCACTATACAATATTTTCATTAATGCTTGGAGAATGGAGTGGAGAGTATGCTTATAAAATTTTAAGAGGACATCAAGTAAGGAGGGGCTGCAAGCCCTTTAGAGGACAGAATGAGAATTCAAAATAACCTTGACGAGTTAGAGAATTGGTCTGAAATCAATATGATGAAATTCAATGAAGATAAATAAAAAGTACCTTTTTGCCTGGAGGCCCAGGGGGAGCCAGCTGAGATCACTCAGTTGGGGTGAACTGCAAAGAATGGGGCAGACAATCCCCAAAGCTGGTGGATATTTCAATTAGATTTACCAAGCCAGCACTAAACAGCTTCTGTTATATCTGACTGGTTACTCAGAAGTCCAAAACACAGTTTCCTTAAAGTAACCCAGCCTCAGGCTTCCACCCAGAGACCCAAGTCAAGAATGATGAAGATGAATGAAAATCTTATTCGCCATATAAAAGAAAAGATTCTATCAATTCCAAAAGATTGGACACATTACCTCCCAGGTTAATGAATATTCCAGTTCTTACCCAAATACATACTTATAGCCAATTCTTATTAACTAAAACTGAAATTTATTAAAATACAAAAGAGATACATACAGACATGAGTCAATCTTAAGGTTCAGATTCATAGCAGAGATGATAAGCTTTGTAGCTGCAAAGAGTTCTTTTATAAATTTAGTCCATAGGTTATAGTCCAGTGTTTATCTTCAGGGCAGTCCAGTTAGAACTGGGATCTCAGTCCTGATGGCTTAGGCTTCCCCTGCATGAAACCTCAAGCAGGTCTGAGATGACAGGATCAAGACCCAAGGATCTTTTATACAATTTCAAGCCTTCAAGCCCATGTTCACTCACTTCAAGCCAAACTAACATGGCTGTGTAGTTGCAGCATCAGCATTGGGAGAGAGCTCTCCCAGCGCTATAAAAAAAAAAAAAACAAACCAACCACCTCCACGAGGGGAATAGCTACCAGAGCTGGCGCACTGTCTACACTGCAACTTTACAGTGCTGAAACTTGCTCAGGGGGGTGTTTTTTCACAGTATAGACAAAGCCTTTGAAGTAGGTCCATCACCAGTACTTAGCTACATGAATTAACATAAGGCAATTGCCTGTTTTTCACCATTCACAGATGACTGCCTATACGTTTCAAAAAGAGAGGACTACAGAGATATTCAGTGTTTAAGGTTCATTTAAATGCTAGGATGTTCTTTTGATCTCTGAATTAACAGAATACAGCATAGACAGGGACTGTTGATTACTCTGTTGACCACTACCCATATACATGTGGTGGCAGAAGACAGAACAAGGAGCAATGGTCTCAAGTTGCAGTGGGGGAGGTCCAAGTTGGATATTAGGAAAAACTATTTCACTAGCAGGGTGGTGAAGCACTGGAATGGGTTACCTAGGGAGGTGGTGGAATCTCCATCCTTAAAGGTTTTTAAGGCCCAGCTTGACAAAGCCCTGGCTGGGATGATTTAGTTGGTGTTAGTCTTGCTTTGAGTAGAGGGTTGAACTAGTTTACTTCCTGAGGTCTCTTCCAATCCTAATCTATGATTCTATGATATGTAAATACACAAAAACACAAACATTATCTCTCATTACTCTTTAAGGGTTGATTTTGAGTCATTCATCCTGCAGGATGTTTAACCCTTTCTGGTCATGCGTCACCGTACTACATTCAGAAAGGAAAAGTCAAAGGCACAACTACTAAAGGAGGAACAAATGGCTAGGTGGTAGGACAACTGAAAAAGATCAGGGAGTTAATAATAGATCACAAATTGAATATAACCCAACTATGTGATGCAGTTATGAAAAAGACATATTCTGGAGTGTATTAACAGGAGTGTTGGAGATAAGACAAAGGAGGTAATTGTTAGAGGCCCACATAGTTTTTGCAAAGGCAAAATAACAAAAAAAAAGAAAAACAAAAAAACTTAAAACTAAAAACTCAGCGTGCAGTAGCAGCTCCTGCCTCATAGGGCTGGCTGGGCTCCTGCTCTGGGCATTGCAACCTGGTGCACAGGGTCCACAGCACTTCTCAGGTTTGTCTCAGCCACCTCTCCAATATGACTAGCGGAGGGGAAGAGACCAAAACTGAGTGAGTGTCTGAGCCCAGGCAGCCCAGTGGGACAGAAGCAGCAGCAGCAGGGTGAGTGCGGGATGGTCTCACTCAGCAATATCCCACCTGGGCCTCGTCTGTCCCCCCTGGGAGGCTTGACCATCCGCCAAGCCTCCAATCCAGTCACAACACCTGGAGCTCAGCCCAGCTAGTCCTGCAGGACAGGAGCTGAAGGAGCTGCTGCTGTGGGGTAAGTGCAGGGTGGGTTCACTCTGCAACACCCCCCCACCCAGGGAATATCTATGGGAGGACAGGAAAGGAGTTCCTGGGACTGACTAATGGGGACTTGGGCACTGAGGCTCAATGGTGGAGGAAGAATATTTAAAGGGGAGGGGGGGCAAGGTTCAAAGGGGGATTTCATAAAGGGGACCTAGGCACACTGGGGTTGGAGGCTGGAGAAGGAAGCAGTGGGGGTTGGGAAAATCTGTGGTATCCCATGGAGTTTGGGGAAATTGAGTGGGGATGGAGAAGTGGGAGTTATTTGGGAGCTGCAGTAAATTTATTAATGTGAATGTAATAAAATCCTTCTTCTCAAGCCCATTTAATACATGCACATAGATTTATATCTGTCTCATCTCTCCAGTTCTTCACAATGGATGCCAGATCTTTATCTCAGGCTTCCCAAATTTGTAACTGCCATACCTTTAACTGACTACCGAGGAATCACTTCATTCAGCTTGTTAAGTTTAATCAGGTGAGTGAGTGCATCTTATAATACATATGAATGGGAGAAGCCACCATATAGTTCATGTATTCTTTAGAAAGATTATAGGTGTCACTTAAGGTTACGTTTTAGTCACGGGTATTTTTAGTACAAGTCATGGACAGGTCACAGGCAGTAAACAAAAATTCATGTCCCATGACCTGTCCACGACGTGTACTATATACCCCTGACTAAATGTTGGGTGCTCTGGGGCGGGGGGGCCCAGGGGCAACGTGGGTACTTGTGGGGGGGAGAAACGAATCAGGACCCCTGCAGCTGCTGGGGTGGGGAGGAGGGGGGGGGACTGGCAGGCTCCCTTCCTGGCTCCATGCAGATTGCCAGAAGCGGCAATATGTCCCTCGGCTCCTAGGCAGAGGCATGGCCAGTGGGGCTCTGCGTGCTGCCCCCGCCCCGAGTGCCATGGTTCCCAGCCAATGGGAGCTGTGGGGGTGGTGCCTGCGGGCGGAGACAGCGTGTGGAGCCGCCTGGCCATGCCTCCGCCTAGGAGCATATCACCATTCTGGGGAGCCCACTGAGGTAAGCATCACCCAGAGCCCTCACCCCCTCCCGCACCCCAACCCCCTGCCCCAGCCCTGAGCCACTTCCCACACCCAAACTCTTGCTGCTGCTGGGTCGGGGGAAGGAGGGAGCCAGGTAGTGGCACATGGCCCAGGACCCTCGCTGCTGCTGGGAGGGGGGCACAGCAGCCCGAGACTACCCCAGCCGTGGCTCGTGTGGCTGGCCCAGGGGCTGCCCGAGCTGCTCAGGTGGCTCCCTGGCCAGCTGCACCAACTGATGCAGAAGTCACAGCCATCCCAGAAAGTCATGGAATCCATGACTTCCATGACAGACTCGCAGCCTTAATTTACTTTCTAGCAAAACAAAAAACTTTTTCTTCTAATGAACCTTTCTTCATCTCTTTTCTGTTTCCACACTATCAATAGCAAGAGCCTCCTCTCTCAGGATTGCAATGTTTATTAAAACCTACAGAAAGGAGGAGAGAAAAGGAAGGAGAGACAAAAAAGTAGGAAAGGAAACTTAAGAGTAAGGAGAACTGGAAGGCTTGGAAGTGACTCAAAAAAAAAAGCTAATTATCTGTAATTCTTGTTCTCTGAAGGCATTTACAGTATAATTGATCCCCGCCCTAAGCCTCTAGGTAATAATGTGACTCATAAATTATCATAACACAAAATTCTAAACCACTGGCTTCTAAGAGGCAGTAATGCATGCCAGCTCTGCTGTTGAAACTTGGCTAACCCTTAGTGTTTCCAATATGCTCTGCTTTCCTCGAAAAAGTAGTAAGATTAATAAATTACTGAAATGTACTTAATTTACAAGGTCCTTGAAAAATCCAACTCTGAGGTGGCTGAGCAGAGATCAGTAACACAAAACACCTTCAGAAAGAAAGAATTACAAGAAATTCACTTATTCAACAGCAGCTGCCTTACAGCAGATGCATACTTTTAGATGCTCAACAACAAAAAAGGATGTCATATAGGTGTAAACACAGAACCATCTACAGAGACCCACATCAGCAAGGTCTGGAAAAATACGGTAATATACATCTTGATAACAACAATAGTTAATAAAAAAAAAGGGCTGTGCTGCATATTCTTCTGGTCAAGACCTGCTCAGAGGCTGGCTGGGGCAACAGCTTTAATATGACCTTGAAGTGGTCAGCTTGAAAAGGAATAGCAATGGGATATGCAATCCAACAGCCATTTAGATATGACTTCCAGTGACAGCCTGAAACAGCTCTGAGATCCAATTAATTTCAGTGACACCTGATGTCACTAAAAGCAAGTTTATCAAATGATCAGAGACATACCTGTGCCCCTAACTTGCATAATTACCATAATTGTATTCAGAAGTTGGGTAACTGCACATGCAAATTACCTAAATTGCTCTGCCTCATTTCCCACCACCACTGAGCGATTTCAAACAAAATAGTAACGTTCAGTTATTGAAGTTCAGTTATTATTCCATAAGAGCCATACTCTCCTTCAGTCTTTGTGTAAAACGCCCATTGTTATCAATAGGAGATCTGCTGTGGATAGAGGGTAGCGTTTGACCCTGAACAACATAAGTGCAGATCACAGACCCCATAAAAAAATGCAGTATGGCTCTCTTCACAGAATGAATTTGACACGTGTGTACTGTGAGCTCTAATACACTTCAGATAATCTTTTCATATCAACAGGTTTCAGAGTAGCAGCCGTGTTAATCTGTATCTGCAAAAAGAAAAGGAGTACTTGTAGCACCTTAGAGACTAACACATTTATTTGAGCATAAGCTTTGCATCCGATGAAGTGAGCTATAGCTCACGAAAACTTATGCCCAAATAAATGTGTTAGTCTCTAAGGTGCCACAAGTACTCCTTTTCTTTTTTCACATCAAGTTCATGGAGAACAGTTTCCCCAGGAACTGCCTTCAGTCTTGGGGAGAATATTGACAGGAAGACTGACTGTTTAAGGTTTCAGAGTAGCAGCCGTGTTAGTCTGTATTCGCAAAAAGAAAAGGAGTACTTGTGGCACCTTAGAGACTAACAAATTTATTAGAGCATAAGCTTTCGTGAGCTACAGCTCACTTCATCGGATGCATTTGGTGGAAGAACTCGAACACCACTTTGGGGAAGAATTT
The DNA here is from genome assembly GCF_009764565.3 of Dermochelys coriacea. Classification (NCBI taxonomy): domain Eukaryota; kingdom Metazoa; phylum Chordata; order Testudines; family Dermochelyidae; genus Dermochelys; species Dermochelys coriacea. The sequence continues at coordinate 179,908,905 of NC_050070.1, read as the reverse complement.
AGGATAACCAAATACCATACCATCCTTTTAGAACAGGTTGGGGTGGAAGTCAGTAACACCTCAAGCTAACTCACTGAAGTCACTGCTTCCATGTAACAAAGAAATTCAAGAGGTTTCATCAGTTTTCTAATGACCAACTTAATATCACACGTAACCAGAGACTTTTTAATGGGCATTTGCACAGGTGCTGACTTTCCAAAGCACCGGGGGATACTCGATCCCCTGCTTTGTCTCAGGCCCCACCCCCACTCTATCCCTTCCCCCAAGACTCCATCCTGCCTCTTCGCCATCTCTTCCTGCCCAATTCCGCCACATCCTCACTCCTCCCCCCACCCCCTTCAAGCCTCCTGAACACCAAGAAACAACTGATCGCTGTAGGTCGGAGGAGCTGCGGGGGGGGAGAGCTTGTAGGGGGGCTGCTGGTGGATGCTCAGCATCCACCATTTTTTCCCCTTTCTCCCCATTTTTTTCCCTGGAGCACCCACCGAGTCAGTGCCTATGAGCACTTTCAAATGCAATAAGTCACTCAGACACCTGATAACTACAGGCATCGGTGGAACTAATTTCAGTATTCATAGGGAAAGCTAAAATAGCTTAGGGTCCTTGGACAGCATGCACCCTCCCTCCCTATTTAGGTCAGTCACCTACAGCCCCCAACTAAAACGTCTCCATAAAAACATCATGTGCCAGCAATGCCCCTCTGCCATGTACACTGGCCAAACCAGGCAGTCTCTACGCAAAAGAATAAATGGACACAAATCACACATCAAGAATTGTAATATTCAAAAACCAGTAGGAGAACACTTCAATCTCCATGGACACTCAATAACGACTTAAAAGTGGCAATTCTTCAACCAAAAACACTTCAAAAACAGACTCCAATGAGAAACTGCAGAACTGGAATTAATTTGCAAATTGGACACCATCAAATTAGGCCCAAATAAAGACTGGGAGTGGATGGGTCACTACAAAAAGTAAATTTTCCCTCCCTTGGTATTCACCCCTTCTTGTCAACTGTTGAGAATAGGCAACTTCCACCTTAATTGAATTGGCTTGTTAGCACTAACCCTCCACTTAGTAAGGCAACTCCAATCTTTTCATGTGCCATAATATATATTCTGCTTACTGTATTTTTCACTCCATGCATCTGATGAAGTGGGTTTTAGCCCACGAAAGCTTATGCTCAAATAAATTTATCATCTTTAAGGTGCCACAAGGATTCCTCGTTGTTGGTGCTAGAGTAGGCATCAAATCCAGATACACCCAAGTTCAGTCACACAGAATGCCTTGGGAGCTTCAGTACATACACAATTTCCTCACACATTAAGGCCTGGAGTACAGATCTAGATGGTGAAAGTCAGCACACCCCGTTGCTCAGAGAACTCCATGGGGATTCTGCAACAGAACCAAGCTTCAACTGGCATGATGCAAGATGAACTTGAGTACACTTCAAGCAATGTGCTGATAAGAGATCGTCAGGCTGCACAAGTAATACAAGAACTCTCAGCCTGAGTTACCAGCATCAATGCTAAATGGAACTGCATAACTAGAGTCATGAAGAATCCATGCCCAGGAGTCAAAAGAAGACCATGTAAGGCCACAGTGGTCAAATAATGGCCACTAAAGACTGGCCAAATATCTGCACTCTACAGTGAAGACTTCAATTCAGTGTCCAATCCCAGTAATGTATTCATTTGATGCAGTGAGGACATGCATTTCACTGACTTAACAGTGCAGCTCGATAATGAGAGAGTGCTAAAGCACAGACCTGGCACAGTCTATGTTAAAGCAGTTAGCACTAGTGCAAAGTCTTGATGCCCACTGGGAACACTTGACCCTGATTCACTAAAAGCTCTACTCCCTTTGGGGGCCAACATCACCGAAGCCTGTAGCCTTGCCAACCAAGGTACATCACTAGATATGTTAAAGTTGTATATTTCATGTAAATTCAGAAAAAGGCACTCAATTTTTTTTTTTTTTTAAAGTTAGAAGAACTTTTTTTTTTTTTTTTTTTTTTTTTTTTTTTTTAAATAATGGTAACAAGATACCAAGAAGCATGTGGTGTAATGAAGGAAGAGCTGAAAGGACAGAGTAGTGACCCTGGGGAGCTCTTCTCATTTTTCTTATGGAGAAAGAAATGGATGGTTGGAAACATAAGTAACAGCTCGTGTTCTGCAACAAAGGTAGCTCCTACTTCCCTGCCCGAGAAGTCAAAGGCTTACAATTTTCAACTATTCTAAGAACTGTTTTGAAGCAGCAAAATTACAACTGTTAGATGCACTCCTAGAATGATGTTCATTACAATGCAATTTCAAAAGACATGAGTACCAGATATACATATTTATCAGAACCGACATATGAATCTATTTGCATGATGTGCAACTTCATAAATCACCAATTAACAGGCAATGCCTTGGCCATGTAATGTGGTATTACCCAGTAAAGAATAAAAATAACTAACATTTTGAGATATACTTACTTAAAACCTTTATGGTGAAGTTCTGGAGGAAGGGAAGTGGGTAGAAATAATTCAAAATAGGTGATGGCCTTTTGCATGGTAACATCAAATGGGCACATTAAAGGCCGCCATTCATCTAGCATCTCCGTGGAGGCATTTTCTGGAAAATACCTAAAAAAGGGGAAGTCTTAATTTTCACTTCATTTATTTATTTTTGCCATGAATTTAAATTTTATAGCTAAATTGTGCACTGAGATGTTATGGTGTAAGGGCCACATTGTTAGAAAGAAAGAGATAAGAATCAGTCCAGTAACCCAATAAATCCTCAGCCTCACTCAGTCTCCCAAAAAAATTAAAAAAAATGAAGTCTGAAGGATGAGATGACTGGAAATATGGATCATTTCCACAAAGCGTGCAACTGTAATAAAATTTCTTATTCTTATTACAATTAAAAAATCCTCATGATACGGAACCGCTTCAATGTAAAGATTGTGAGAGACCAAATAACTAATATTTACACTAAAGACGGATCTTAATGGAAGTAGAGCTAATGTTCTGTTTCCTCCTAATAAAGTGCATCTGGAAGACTAGAATAGCCCTATAGCAAATATGGAACTTTTCTAAGAAGGAGCTGCTTACTCATGTAAAATTAGTGTTTAGAATTTGTTCCATAGTCAGAATAGGCATTAGTTTATATTAAAAAGCTACTGCGATAAAATATGGCTACTTAAAAGCCATGCCACCAATTCCTGCAACCTCACCCATGCAAAATTTAGAGTAAAGAGTTTCCAGAAGTTAAATCAAATTTCACATTTTCATTTTGAACTAAAAACATGCATTATACATTAAGTGTAAATTTGATGCTAATAAAAGATGTCAAATTGTCAGCAGTGTTCCCTCTAATTTTTTACGTCCATGTATGGAATGAATTTTGTTATATGCACCAGTATGGAAGTGACGTGTGACACATCACCTTCATATTGGTGCACATAACATTCATGCGGCGGAGTGGGGCCGAGAGGTTCGGAGTGTGGGACAGGGCTCAGGGCTGGAGCAGAGGGTTCAGGGGTTGACAGCTCTGGCTGGGGGTGCAGGCTCTGGGATGGGGCTGGAAATAAGGGGTTCAGGTCGTGGGAGGGGACTCAGGGCTGGAGCAGAGGGTTGGAGTGCGGGGGGGGGGGTGCAGGCTCTGGGGTTGGGCCAGGGATTAGGGGTTTGGGGTGCTGGCAGGGGCTCAGAGCTGGGGCACAGCGTTGGGATGCAGGAGGCTGCCGGCTCTGGGGTGGGGCTAGGGATGACGGGTTTGGGGTACAGGTAGTCCCGGGACTGCGGTGGGGAGTGAGGATTCCCCCCAGCCCTCTCTCGCCACAACAGCTTGGGGCTTGGGGAGAGGTGTCTCTCCCCAGCCTCAGCAGCTCCAGCGGGGCTGGGACGGGCCGAGGGAGGGGCTCCTCTCCCCTGGGAGTGGCAAGTCCAGGGCAGGTACCCGCTGGGGCTGGCGGGGAGGGGCGCCTCTCCTCGCCGCAACCCTGAACCCCTGTGTGGGGCTTAATAGTCAGCTGTGCAGCCGCACAGCTTAGAGGGAACTGAGATTGTCAGCCCTAAAAACCACATTCCTTCATTTGTCCAAAAAAAATAGCACTGCACAACCAGCGTCAGTGTAGAATTCCCTCACCCTGCCGACGCTTCTCAACACCAACTTGGGGTGATTACCTCTAGATAGCTGTTCAAACCTTGGTGTCTCTGACAATAATACTTAATAGATGCCAAATGTGGCAATGGTTTTATAACGTGGATCACCTGCTCACATGAAAGTGGACAATGAATATCAATATTTCACATAGGCCAGAAAAGAGCTACCAGACCTCTCAACTGCATTCCTTGTATATCCCAGAGTCCTATAAGTCTATTAGTATAGAGCACTATAGAAAACTCTAGACCAGGGTGAGGGCATATGCACTGTGGGTAGTGGATATGACTGAGGTGATATGGAAAAGACAAAATCATGGTTGCAGATTACAAAGATTGGTTTAGGATTTATTTTATAATATCCTGGCTTAAAAAAAAAAAAAAAAAAAAAAGCTATGTGGCTTTCCACCTTTCCACTTAACTTTTTATTTGTTTTCAATTAAGGTTTCAGCTTAGAAGAAAAAAAGTGTATTTTAAAAAACACACACACTTTGTTTCAACATTGTGCAGAGTGCTACCCTTAGTTATTGCCCTTCTGATTTCACTTTGAACATGTTACTGTAAAAACATACCACAGGAATCATAGGCTCATACATGTGGTTGAGGAAACTAAAAAAAAAAAACAAAAAAAAAACCACCTTTCTTAAAGGTAAAAGATCACTCAAATTGATACATTTGAGGCAACAGCTGTAGAAAAATTATTAATAAGGACTCCAAATTTATCAAAACAAATGTTTTACACTCTTCTCTCTCCTTCCACCTGCCCCACTCCCTTCCATAAGTAGGCCCAAAAATAGGTCTTTTAACCTCTAACTTAAAAGATTACTCTAAATTGTATCAAGGAAAGCAACAGACCATTCTATTATGGTGTCAACTTTCTGGATAGCAGGACTAGGGAATCAAGAATTTATTAAGCTTATTTCTGTTAAGCAGATAACACGCACTTGAAAGATTTAGTTAAACAATATTTCCAGAGAAGAAATAATAGAAACTTGATGTATTTGCATCACTTCAGTTCTAATAAAAAAAAAAAAAAGTGCATCATACGGGTTTAAAATGATGAAATAAAATTAGTTCCATAAAACAGGAGCCTTGTCCAGAAAATATTAATAAATGATTTTTCACTAGAACAAAGGCTTTTATCAAATATAAGGAACCAAATATAATTCAACTTTGGAACTTCAACTATAAATGCTAAATGTTATGTTGGAAAGAGAGAGGGGGGATCAGAAAGCTTGCACTGTTTAAAAAAATAGCACAGACAGTATAAAGAACCCCCAAGCACCTAACACGTTCCAGAAAAGAAATACTAAAGGCACGTGCTTCAGAAAGATTAGAAAATAGTTAAGAACTTACGGTCGACAACTTTTCACAAGTGTTTTTAGAACGCTTTCTACAGAACTGAAACAAAAATGAAAAAGAAAGTTAGAAGCTGTATTGAAATAGATTAATGTAATTACAACAGTCAGTTTATGATTGTTTAAAATCTAAGATGGTATTGATGCAATTAGACACCATCTGTGTACATGCAGTGGCGAATCCTTCTGTTCCATACAGACCTAATCACAAGGATTAAAACTGCTTTAATTTCTGATTCTACTCCTTACTCCTCTCTAGTATTCACTGTACTTCAATCAGAGTGAAAAACTAGTACCATATTAAAGAATAATATCTTGCCTTCTATTATGGACTAACAAGCAGAATCAACATAGTTTTTATGGATACTTGAAACTATAATAGAAAAAAAAAATCACATAAGAGTCTGTTAAGTTTTAAAATAGATGAAGGGCAGTATATTTCAGTACCTTTCAGACTCCAAATCCTTAACTATTTTTTAGATTTGGTTTTTGTTTATGCATAATCGAATCTAATGCATTTGTATATATCCCTAACCAAACAAAAGAAATTAATTAACTGTAACTCGCTAGTTATTTCTACAGCTTCCCTGACACTTAGCAACAGCTGACTGAACAAGTTTTCCTAGCTATGGATAACATTGTTTTTATCAGAGTAACAATGACTGTTTTTAATAGCAATTTTCACATGAAGCTTCTTCACATGTGTAACATCTAATTCAGTCAAACCATTTTTTAAAATTGAAGCAAAACAGTAAACGCTTTCAAAAAGAGGAGGAAGGGAGAATCATGTATCAATGGCACTATGACAGGCAATCTGTTTTTACTTTTTACATGGCTTTGTAATTAACATTTAATTTCAATAGTAACAATAGTAGACAGTTGCTAGATTGCATTTTGGTCAGAGGCCAGTCTCTGAATAAAAATATTCTATGAAGTCAGAACATCATTGTACTGTACATGTAGTTTACCCACTGCTTAAAAGTAAAACAAATACTATATCCCTACCCTCATGATACCAAAAAATAAGAGATAAAAGTGGAGCCTTGCTCAGGATAAAGAGATCAGTGTCCAGTAAAAGTTCTGATGTCCAGCTAAAATACCTTCTGTGCTCTCCATGTAAACACTATACTGTGCATCTGACAAGTCCCACAGAAAGGAAATAAGACTCCACTTAAACTCACAGAAAAGAATATAAAATGGATAAAGTACTTTTTCATAGAATCATAGAATTTTAGGGTTGGAAGAGACCTCAGGAGGTCATCTAATCCAATCCCCTGCTCAAAGCAGGACCAACACCAACTAAATCATCCCAGCCAGGGCTTTGTCAAGCTGGGCCTTAAAAACCTCTAAGGATGGAGATTCTACCACCTCCCTAGGTAACCCATTCCAGTGCTTCACCACCCTCCAAGTGAAATAGCGTTTCCTAATATCCAACCTAGATCTCCTCCACTTCAACTTGAGACCATTGCTTCTTGTTCTGTCATCTGCCACCACGGAGAACAGCCAAGCTCCATCTTCTTTGGAACCCCTCTTCAGGTAATTGAAGGCTGCTATCAAATCCCTCCTCGCTCTTCTCTTCTGAAGACTAAATAAACCCAGTTTCCTCATAAGTCATGTGCCCCAGCCCCCTAATCATTTTCATTGCCCTCTGCTGGACTCTCTCCAATTTGTCCACATCCCTTCAGCAGTGGGGGGGGACCAAAACTGGACACAATACTCCAGGGGTGGCCTCACCAGTGCAGAATAGAGCGGAATAATCACTTCCCTCAATCTGCTGGCAATGCTCCTACTAATACAGCTCAAAATGCCATTGGCCTTCTCTGCAAAAAGGACATACTGCTGACTCATATCCAACGTCTCATCCACTGTAATCCCCAGGTCCTTTTCTGCAGAACTGCTGCCTAGCCCGTCGGTCCCCAGCTTGTAGCGGTGCATGGGATTCTTCCTTTCTAAGTGCAGAACTCTGCACTTGTCCTTGTTGAACCTCATCAGATTTCTTTTGGCCCAATCCTCCAATTTGTCTAAGTCACTCTGGATCCTATCCCTATCCTCCATCGTATCTACCTCTCCCCGCAGTTTAGTGTCATCTGCGAGATTTTCACAGTGAAGCCTTTGAAGTATCTACAGTCCTGCAACACTACCTCTCTGTTCAGTGCAAATCAGCAGTTTCTTTCACCCTCTCCCCAGGGTCTGCATTTCAAGCAGCATTCTGTAGAAGACAGAATTTTGCAGATTTTATCCAGAACTGAAAAATTGCCAGAGTCCAAAACATCCTTGCAAGGTAAGCTGGTGACTTACTAAAACAGTTTCTAATAGCCACAAGAAAAAGAAGAGACCAACCCCCTTTTGCAAATAAAGGAATAAAGTCAAATTGTCAAATTCGGTTAATACACGAAGACTTTGGATTTAAGTGCCACTGCACCTGAAGAATCAAATAGTTGGAAAAATAGTCAGGTTTCATTATATTAGACGACAGGAGTTCCACTATGCAACAAGGAAGGCCTAGATCAGCAGCACTCCTGGATAATTTTATACTAAGCTGTTGAAGATTGACATTAAAGATTATTCACAGTGTGGAAAAATAACATCACATTCCACTCAATCAAAGGAATTGCAATGGAGAATTTGGAGGCTGGAAAAGGGGAACTGAGAGAAGAGGAGATGAGACTCATCTACTGATGCCAGAAATCACAGACCTTTCTTGCTGGCCCACAAGTTTTACAGCAGATCTTAAGCAAGGATGGGTGAAGATTTTAATCTTACAATCATAGCTTTACAACTTTGCCAGGTAAAAAACAGTGGAGGCTGCAACCCAGTATCCAATTAAACTGCATGTCAACTTCAAGACAGTACATTCTCTGGGGATTCCAGTTTGACTATCCCATCTGTGAGAGAAAGGCAAAGAATAATACAACAGGAGAGAATAACTCAGTCTGTGGAGTAGCTGGTTACTGTCCTCATTATTGCCTTGAACAAACTCTGCCTCAACCCTCTGACCAGTGGCTTGTGTTTGTTTCTCCATGTTTATTTAGATTCCTTGCAGACTGTGATGGAGAACTGTTTACAATATCAATATTTACCAGGCTAGCAGATTTTTGTATGCAGCTGTAACACTAAATATGATCCAGGACAGAAAGCAACAAATACATTAAAAAACTGCCACTATGGATCAAACCTATGGCCTAGCTAGTCCAGTAACATGCCAACACTCCAGGTCAGTATCAAATACTGCAGAGAAAGGTGCTAAAGGGCATGTCTACATTGAAAACTTATGTCGACCAAATCTAGTAATTACTGCGGTGGCTCATGTCCACACTACTCTCCTTCGATCAGTACTGTGCATCCTCACTCTAGGTTCCCTGCTCCCTCCCCTGCAGCCACCCAGAATCTCGCCTCCCTGCCAAGGGCAGGGCAGCCACCCAGGCTCCCAACAGGGAGAAGGGAGGTGGAAGCCTCGAGGCAGCCGGGCTCCTGGCAGAGAGCCAGGATGCCAGGAGCAGCCTGGCTTCAAGCAGGGAGACTGGGTAACAGCTCGCCTAGGCAGCCCGGCTCCGAGCGGGAAGCCTGGGCAGAGGGCAGCAGTCTGGCTGGGAGTGGGGAGGACTTTCTTGTCAATTTCACAACTGCAGCATGGAGCCATAAAATTGATTAAAAAGCAGCCAACAGCTAATGTAATAACACAGTGTCTACACGGACACTGCATTGCCCTAACTATATCAACATAAGCCCTGCACCTTTCATGGAGGTGGAATTACATCGGTGTAGTAGGCCACTTACATCAGCGAGAGCAAGGCTGTAGTGTGTAAACTGACAGTTAGGTCAACATAACTGTATAATGGACACCAAGGCAAAGTCTCTGTAATGAAGACTTAAGGAATAACTTCATGGGGAAGTTTCTTCTTAGTACTTCTTAATAGCTGGCTGATGTCCTAAAGCATGAAGGTTTATATCCTTTATAAATATCCCATATAAAGTTAACTGTGGATATTACCCACATAAATCCATGATCATTTTTTAAATCCAACTAATCTTTCTTTGATTTGTTTTTAACCAGCCCTTCTCTCCTTCCTCATTACAAAAATTGGACAGACTTGCTTATTATTAGCAGTCTTGTAATGTATCTACCTTTAAAAAGAAAAGCCAGGTAAACCTCTATCCCTGGACATGTTTTAAGTACTGTAGGGTTTATTTTCTTTATGTGGAAAAGGATATATGATCTCTCTAACCTGTAACATCTAACTTTTGTGTACTCTTTCAAGATTGAGTGTACATTTGTTTAAAAATAAAAGGAATTAGTTTAAAGCCTGATACTATTGTCTATATTTCAATAATTATCAAAAAACAGTGAAATACACTGTGAAGTAGGGAAATATAGCCTAGATGAACCTACTATGAGGTGGGTGCACAAATGGTTTGACAACAGTACTCAAAGAATAGTTTTCAATAGTTCAGAGTCAGGCTGGAAGCGCATGTTGAATGGGGTCCTACAAGGATCTGTTCTGGGTCCAGTTCTATTCAATATTTTCATAAATGATTTGGATAATGAGATAGTGAGTATACTTATAAAGTTTGCAGACAATACCAAGATGGGGAGGGGTTATAAGTGATTTAGGAGGACAGGGTTAGAATTCAAAATGATCTTGACAAACTGGAGAAATGGTCTGAAATAAACAGGATGAAATTCAATAAGGATAAATGCAAAGTACTACGCTTAGAAAGGAACAATCAATTACACAAATATAAAATGGGAAGTGACTACCTAGGAAGGAGTACTGCAGAAAAGGATCTGGGGCCTATAGTGGATCACAAAGTAAATGGAGTTAATATATTATTATTGCAAAAAAAAAAAAAAAAAAAAAAAAGGCAATGTCCATTCTTGGATGTATTAGCAGGGTGTTGTAAGCAAGACTCAAGTAGTAATTATTCCACTCTACTGAGCACTGATAAGGTTTCAAGGGGAGTACTGCGTCCAGTTCTCAGCACCACACTTCAGGAAAGATGTGGACAACTGGAGAAAGTCCAGAGGAGAGCAACAAAAATGACTTAATGTCTAGAAAACATGACCTACAAGGAGAGATTGAAAAACCTGGGTTTGTTTAGTCTGGAGAAAAGATGATTGAGGGGGAACATAAGTCTTCAAGTATGTAAAAGGTTATAAAAAGGAGGGTGATAAATTCTTCTCCTTATCCACTGAGGACCCAACAAGAAGTAATGAGCTTAAATTGCAGCAAAGTGGATTTAGGTAAGATATTAGCAAAAACTTCCTAACTGTAAGGGTAGTTAAGTACTAGAACAAATTACCTAGGGAGGTTGTGAAATTTCCATCATTGTCTAACCCAAGGGTGGCCAAACTGTGACTCGCAGGCCGCATGCAGCTCTTTAACAGTTAAAGTGCAGCTCACAGAGCCCCCCAGGCCCTCCCCATTCTTCACCTGCCCCAGGGGGGAGTGGGGCCTCTACCCTGCAGCAGGGTAATGAGGCTAGGGGCTTCTGCCAGAGATGACTGATGCCTGCTGAGAGTGGAGGACATGTGCTCCCTTCCCAACAGCTTGAGTCACGCCCTCCCAGGCGCACACACCCTCTTACCTTCAGTGGCCCCTCCCTGCAGCTCCCGTGTGTTAGCTCCCCATGCAAAGGTAGCAGCAAAGAGCTAGGAGCTGCAGGGAGGAGCCACTGCTTTAGCTCCATGGGGAGAGGCAGCAGCAAAAGCTGCAGCTCTGCTCTCCCTGCAGCTCTGAGCTGTTTGCCACTGCCTCTCCCCATGGCCGCAGCGCCTAGCTTGATGACGCCAGCAGCTGCCGTGAAGGGAGGAGGCTGGCGGCACCACATGAACGAGCAGGGTCAGCAAACTCTGGCAAAAATCTGGGAGGACATGTGATCCCACACGTGCTCCCTCCACATGTCCTCCTCAACTTCTGCCCAGTGGGGAGGCGGGTCTTGGGGCTTCAGACCTGCAGGGCGCGCCTGCCCGGGTTCAGGGCTTCATCCAGAGCGAGGCTGGCGCCTCCCACAGGGCTGAAAGCCCCACACCCCAGCAGGCGTGGCCTGGCTGTCAAACTTCTGAAGATTGTCATATGTGGCTCGGACGCTCAGGAAGTTTGGCCACTCCTGGTCTAACCCAGTGGTTTTCAAACTTTTTTTCTGGCAACCCAGCTGAAGAAATTTGTTGAGGCCCACAACCCAATGGAGCAGGGGATGAAGGGTTTGGGGTGTGGGAGGGGCTCAGGGCTGGAGCAGAGGGTTAGGGTGCGGGCGTGAGGGCTGTGGGGTGGGGCGTGCAGGAAGGAGCTCCAGGTTTGGGTGGGGGGGCTCAGGACTGGGGCAGGGGATTGGGGCACAGGCTTACCTCGGGCAGCTCCCAGTCAGCTTCCGGGACACAGTGCGGTGTCAGAACAGGTAGGGACTAGCCTGCCTTAGCCAGGCAGCACCGCCCACGGGACTTTTAATGGCCCAGTCAGCGGTGCTGACCAGAGCCACCGCAACCAAGTGCCTTACATTCCACGACCCAGTACTGGGTCGAGACATGCAGTTTGAAAACCACTGGTCTAACCTGATCTTAAAAACCACCAAACATCTGTCAGGGATGGTCTAGATCAATGGTTCTCAACCAGGGATCCAGGGCCCCTTGGGGGGCCACCAAGCATGGCAGGCATTAGACTCTCTAGGGCCCAGGGCAGAAAGCCAAACTCCACCGCAAGGGACTGCAGCCCAGGACACTGAGCCCCACCGCCCAAGGCTCAAGCTGAAGCTTGAGCAATTTAGCTTTGCTATGTCCGCTGTGATGTGGGGCCCGAGCAATTGCCCTGCTTCCTACCCCAATGGCAGCCCCGCCTTTTATATGCAGAACAACAGTTGTTGTGGCACAGGTAGGCTGTGGAGTTTTTATTGCATGTTGGCGGGGCCTCAGAAAGAAAAAGATTGAGAACCCCTGGTCTAGATAATATTTAGTTTTGCCTTAGTGCAAGAGACATAACTAGAGGACCTATCAAAGTCCCTTCCAGTCCTCTATTTCTATGATTCCTCAGAGTAAATAATGCAATACTAAAATTTCTTTCTGAAGGTTATTTGTATTTTATACTTATGTAAGTACAAATTTCTGCTACATTTTCATAACCTGTTTTAAAAAATAATTTTCACTGACAAAAATCCGTAGAAGCCAAAATTGCCAGGCTGCTAGGTACATTTGTTTCATACTGCCTTTTCTACTTTATTTTTCTCCTTAATGTGGTTTCTGGTACCACTGTCCTTGCTCTCAACCACTTTCCACAAACTTCAAAGTTTTGTAGTAAAGTTAAATTCATTTAAGAGACATGCATTTCTAAAGCTATGTAAATATACATTTTGTCCGTATTCCAAGTAATAATTATTCAAACATTAAAATCACCTCATGTTGTATCCTTTGATGTTTGTTGGTTAAAATAATTAGCAGATAGCCATTTTTCTCAGCCACATCACACACAGTATATTTTTGAAAATTAGAAAGGTTTAAATACAGTGCGACATTCTCATAAATAGTGGTGTAATGTTAACATTGGTTTTCCAATATAATTATTTATGCAGAAAGTTACACCTGTGTGACATGTGTTACAGTCTAACAGAACATGCAGAAGATAACACATCGGCCAGAGCTGAACAAAAAAAACATTATCCTTACCACCTATGTAAAACATTAAGCACAAATGTTTTAGGTGAAGACAAGCCTGGTCGATATGAACTGAATGTAAAAAAGAAAGATGTAAAACATGACATGGAAAACAACAGTTCTATCAATAAATATAATATAAGATTAACTCTAAAGGTAGAAAATATTTAAATGATCCTGGCAATATTTAAATAATTTTCCCTTCATATACAGCAGAAGGAATTCACTCAAATTTGAAAATTTCAACAATGTTGCAAAAACACCATATGAGAACACATCGCACTGCATAATAAACGGGATGCCATAAACTTCAAATCTAGTCAATTAAAAGCAAAGGTTGATATATCACCTCCATTTGGAATCCTCCTTCCAATTTTTGTGCTTTTACGGCCCCCCCACCCCTCAAATTTTTTCTCCCCGTTTATTGTGTGGGTTTTTCACACAGCAAAGGAAAATCAAACTAATTGACTCAACAGGCAAATTGCATATAGTTAGTTTCACTAGGTGTTGGCAAATCCATAATTAATTACATTTTTTCCTCTGACCTTTTAGATATAGTAATCCTTTAGGTGTTACTTGAAAAAACAGCAGATAAACTATTTTCAGAGAGAAGAGCAAATTTTTAAATTTGGCCATTTCCCTTTAATAGAGTATTTTTTTCAGACTATATATAATTATCAGAAGATCTCAGAGGGAAGTCTTCCCTAATATAAGTACACCAATAATTTGATTGTTTTCTCTTCATGACACACAGATCATAGGCAGGGTCCTTTTCAAAATTTATGGAAAAAAGTGTGTCTCATTTACAACTATCACTGATCAAAGAACTTTTTTCCTGTGAAAAATTTCAAATGAGAAATTTTAACTCAAAAGTGGAAAAATTTCAGTTCAAGCTGTAGTTTTTTGTCAAAATGTTCTGAATTTGTTTTTCTTCCTTCCTTCCTCCCTCCCTCTCATTTCTTTTATTCCCCCCCCCTTTTTTTTGGCCACTGAGTGCAATAAAATTATTATAATCTTGGACTTTTCCTTCACTTTTTCCTCTCCATTTCCTTTTTGAACTCTAACTTTTCCAAAGTTGGAGAAATTTTTAATAGAAAAAATGAAATGTAACTGTGCCACTCACTAACTTTTCAAAAGTTGAGGTTAGTGTTTCCCATCAAAAAATGGGGCTTCCACAACATTAGCAGCACCTTCCTGAAAAATTTCAACTAACTCTATTCTGCTTGTATGTATAGGAAATAATGGAAAATTGGATAGAGAAAAATCAAGAAAATGTAACATAGGGACCTTTGAACCTTTATCTGACAAAGAGGAACGGAAAGTTCAATAGGTAGCCATAGATGGAATTGTAAAGTCTGTGCACACTGCATGGCTGCAAAATAGGCAACAACTTTATGATAGGACAGAGAGGTTAAAATGATCTGTATAGGCAATGGATTGATAAATACCAATTGTGCTTTATGTTTACTGTAAATACACAGACCTCTGTATGGGTGAGATCCAAATTTCAGGATTTTTGTATACGTGAATTGAGAATGGTTTGCAATTTTTGAGTGTGGATACCAAGAAAACATTACATATGAATGTCCTCTATAACCACACTTCACACAGTGCATATTTGCTTTATGAAAAAGCAATGTGCGATTTAGACATTTTCGAAGTTTTTCCCCTTAAAAATAAAATAATTTGTTTTCTAAAACTTTTAACTTTGTAGAACAATTGCATTTGCCCACATTAATGTATTAGCATTTTTGATGTATAAATGAATATATAATCTTCCTGAACGGAAAACATTTTGTTTCTCTGTGTGTGACACAGGCATTTTACATGTAAGTTTCATATTTTGTCTGTGTAAGAGACACTTTTTTTTCCCAACTTGTTGTGAGATGGAATTAAACAAAGGAATTTAAAAAAAATTATCACTGAAGTTTATTAATTAGACTGTGATTTATTTTCCCAATAGAAGTGGTTGAAGACCCATCACTTGATATACTTAAACCTGAACTTTATAGAGTACATGAAAAAAGAAATATCATAACAAATAATTATTCACTGTCAGAGAGATGTGCAAGATGATGTCTTTTTTTTTACCCTTTATTTCCATGAATGTATAAAAAGTCTAGATATATATTTGTTCATTTGCTATATATCAAGATCTAAATGTTAAAAAATAATCTTCAACCACATTATCAGTGTTCTAAAGACCCCTTAAATGAAAGCAATTACTTCAATAAACTACAATAAAATAAAACTTACTTAGGAAACCAATTTAATCCAAGGTGTTCTGTTTTGGAATACAATATCCTCTCCAACATTTCATAAAGTGGTCTCCATGGTAACTCCAAATCATCTCTTGAAAGAAGTTCTTTTTTCCTAATTTAAGAAATGAAGTGCACTTTGGGATTAAACATTGTCCTTACCAGCACACAGCATACATTAGAATACCTAAAAACTGAACAGCAGAAAGTTATCTGAATATACATTTGTCTTTTTTCCACATTATTGCTACTAATGGCATGCCAAACACTATTCACTTACAAGCATTCTTTCTGGGATTCAAGACATCCATAATGTGTCTACAAAAAAATTGCCAAGTGCAGTTATATTACTCATTAATAAATACTTTCAATGACATGTGACACACACATCTCTTAATTGTTCCTCTTAAACTTCAGTTCTCAGACCATATAATTTTTGGAGATCTCCATCTTCTTATAGGATTTCTATATCAAGCAAAGCAAAACTAACATAGGATATTTAGCTCTTTGATCAATATTGAAATCAAGCCTCAAAAGGTACCATTTTTCTCAAATTTCCCTCCATTATCAAAGATCTGTGCAGGGAAAGTGACGTAATTTGTACAGGGACAAACAATGCAGTTAACTATCCTGTAGGTCAAGGATCAAATGTCCAATTTATGGATGTAAAAATTTAAGTAGAAGAATGTTAGCAAAATGTACTTACTTTAACAGGTTTATCAACAGACGTGCAAATCCTTGCATCATGCTGATCTCCAGCTTTGGAATTGTTACCAACTCATACAACAACTTGATAAAAAGCACATGATCTTCTTTGCTAAATTTTCTCCCATATAGTCGGATATACCTATAAGGAAAATATGAGTCAGTGTTGTGCACTGAGCATATTCATCCTGCCAAAGAACTGACCCCATCTAGGAATCTTACTGTTCAACCATGCAGGACTAAAGTAAAAACTACCCAAAAGTTTTTAGCAGTAAGCACAAAGTCTGGTCAATATGCTAGGCAAAGAAAGAAGATCCTGATGAAGGCAACTAGCTGTGGAAAGGAAGGAATTGAGGCAGCTAAGGACCACATGACCCTTTATAATTCCTGTTCCAAATGTTCAGTGCCAGATAAGGGCATTCATGCAGCCCCAATGGGCACTGCTTTTTCAGAAAGTTCCTGAAACTCAGGAGCAACAAGAGTTGTATCCCACAAGAGGAAATATGCATAGACCACCTCTAAGAATACCAACAAGTTTCACCATTCCTATTTTATATATATTCCTGTCAAGAAATAATCTCTAAAAGTAAGAGCCAGTTATGAGAATATTCATGGCCACATTCCAGAAGGTCATGGATAGTGGCTCACTGAAGAGAGAGCAATCTAGGTAAAATGTCATCCTGCCACAGAAGAGTAAAATGCCCCAACCTCTCACTCAGAGAAGTTGATGACAAGTGCAATTTCTTGTATTTAATTAGCCTGCGGCAATTTACGTTTGTTCTTCCTCCCACTCCTCCAGTGTCTATCTCCCTTATCCCCCCACCAACATTGGTATGATGGGCTGCAAGCATGTATCAGCATGGGCAATTATGATGGCCAAAGAGAGCATGCATTATTCTGCATGCGACGGATAGTTAAGAGAACAAGTGAAAGTGTGACGGATGGTGGTGGGGTATGAACGGGTGCACTTTCTCTGACACATTCATGCTTACTCGCTTTCTCTACCCACTCACTAAGAAAGCAGAATGTGGGAGAGGAGTCCTAGGGATCAGCAAGTAGGGGAGGGAGGTAAGGAAGTTCTGGGATTATTAAGAGAGAAATGGGAAGAAAAGCACGGAAGTATTCTCAGGTAGCTGGTAAGCAGCTGCTAGAAGCAAGAATGGATTGGAGACTGTTCTGGCTGCAGAATATGACGTCAGGGAGTAAGAAGGGGGTGAGGAAGTTGAAGGACTGAGGGATGGTAGTAGAGATGGTGGTGGAAGCTACATGGATAAGGTAGCTGAGCTTGGCAGTGCTGTTACTTGCTGAGTTAGCAGACAGGACTGACGGACAGGCAACCACCTCCCAATGCCTCCCCCAATGACAGGCCTGAGATGCAGCACTCAAACTGGGAGGAAGATCCAATCCAGAAACCACATTTTTCAGTTTATTTATTTTATACATTTGCACCTGTGATGATTTGGGGACACTCCGTACAACTTATGAATTTTGGTTGATTTTAAATAGGATTTTATGAAGTTGTTGCTATGAAAAATGCTGTTAACTGGAATTAACCTCTAGCTATACATAGCCACCATAGGCTAACAGGACCTGGCACGTACCCACAAGACAATGGACAGGATATAACTTTACCAACTGTGCTTTGACCAGACAATAGATATGCTAAGAAGGTTTGCTGGAGCTGAGCGAAGATACTTTCTCCTACTTGTGTGTAGGAAGGGGGGAAATGAAGATAGTGGAAAGTTACCAGCAGTAGGACAAAAAGGGCGAAGTGACAAACCAGGAATTTTAAAAAAAAGTCTGGGAAGTAAGGGGAAGATGGAGAGAGACACAGGATGTGTGGGGTGCCGGAGAGAGGAAGGAAAATGGACCAACAAAAGTCAGAGAAATTGAGCTGGGGAAGAAGGCTCTGTATTTCAGAACTGAAGCCATGCACTGCAGCAGAAGGTCCCTGGATGTTGCAGATAATTAAGGCCCTACCAAATTCACAGTCTATTTTGGTAAATTTCACTGTCACAGGATTTTAAAACTCGTAAATTTCATGATTTCAGCTATTTAAATCTGAAATGTCGGGAAGTTGTAATTGTAGGGGTCCCGACCCAAAAAGGAGTTGGGGGGGCGGTGTCACAAGGTTATTGTAGGAGAGGTTACAGTGCCGCTACCCTTACTTCTGTTCTGCTGCTGGTTGCGGCGCTGCTGTCAGAACTGGGTGGCCAAAGAGTTGCAGCTGCTGGTTGGGAGCCCAGCTCTGAAAGCAGAGCTACTGCCAGCCGCAGTGCAGAAGTAAGGATGGCATGATATGGTATTGTCACACTAACTTCTGCACTACTACCTTCAGAGCTGGGCCTTTGGTCAGCAGCCACCAATTTCTGGCCACCCAGTTCTGAAGGCAGTAATGCAGAAGTAAGAGTGGCATGGTATGATATT
The DNA here is from genome assembly GCF_009764565.3 of Dermochelys coriacea. Lineage (NCBI taxonomy): Eukaryota > Metazoa > Chordata > Testudines > Dermochelyidae > Dermochelys > Dermochelys coriacea. The sequence goes on along the minus strand of NC_050070.1, from coordinate 179,890,368 downwards.
GCCACCCTTACTTCTGCACTGCTGCTGGTGGGACGCTGCCTTCAGATTCGGGCGCCCAGCCAACAACCATCACTCTCCCACCTTCCACCTCTGAAGGCAGAGCAGAAATAAGGGTGGCAATACTGCGACCCCCCCTAAAATAACACTGCAACCCCCCTGTAACTCCCTTTTGGGTCAGGACCCCCAATCTGAGAAATGCTGGTCTCCCCCCATGAAATCTGGTCTTTTATGTGCTTTTACCCTATTCTATACAGATTTCACGGTCCATGACATGTTTTTCACGGCCGTGAATTTGGTAAGACCCTACAGATAACTCTGACCCCAGCCCAAGAATGCCCCAGCGTGGTGATGAAACGAACGCAGGGAAACGTATGAAGGAGTTTATTATTTTTGTACAGAGCTGTGTATCTCTCATTCTACTAAAGAACGAGCAAGAAGATTGTAACATCAAAGTTAAATCTATACGATGTGTCCCTTGAAAATGTAAACTGTGGGCCCAGAACACCACATAGCTAGAGTTCTGGGAGAGGACACGCTTAAAATACTGGAGAAAGCTGAAGGGTTACCACTGCTTCTAGGACCTACACAGGGGTCCACATTGTCGCAGCTCTCAGCAGGGGGCGCCAGATGGAAGATCTGCACCCCAACTAATAGCCACAAATCCTAAGAGAATAGCAATGCACTCTGCTCAGACTCTGGGGCATAAAACATCCTGAGATTTAACAGCTGGATCCCTCATAGCAGTCTCGTAAATGTCCAAGAGGGGGTTCCCAGCTAGAGCTGTGAAAGCAGCACTTTGGCATATCTATTATTCCCATATAGCCAGCCAGTTTGTCCTTTCATTTGCATGGGCCTTCTACAAAGGAACAGGGAAGAGAAGGACATGGCAAAATATGATTGTAAAGCATGTTTTGACTTCTTAGTGCACATTTTAAAAAAACAAACACTTAAACAATGGCTCAAAAAGGCTTTAAAAATTACTATTCTTGGTAATGATTTTTGCCAAGTATCTTGAGATACAGAGGCTTTGCCTTCATGACAAAAAATGTGTTTTTACCACAGGATAACTAATGTGCATAGCTATCCTGACGTAAACCCCCTAATGGAGACAAGACACTGTAGTTTTTGCCATGAGATACCCAGGCAATGTCAACACTATACTCCATCTGTGGTTCACCTCACCTAGGTACCTGAGGGTAAAACTACAGTGCCTTCTCTCCAAGGATGTTTTGCTGCCAGACTGGTCAGAAGCATCAGTCCCGCAGCTGAAATACAGGATGAAGCAACACTTCAGAAATAAAAACCTGTGTAAAAACTAAAGTTTTTCAAATTACAGAGGGGTATCGCTCGTGCCCCCATTGATACAGCCTCTGAGCTGGCTCCAGGGCAAGCACAGCCAGCTCTGCTCACTCCCTGGGGCCTTTGTCTCTGCCAGGGCCACTAGTAGGGGGCACACAGCTCCCTGAACATCCTGTCTGTTCACAAGAGTTGCCTGAGCTGGGCAGTGGGCTCTGCTGAAGCACTAGCCATGGGATGCAGGGGTTCAATGGGAACAAGCAAGGCAGCAGCAGCCTGCCAGCAACCCTGGATTCTGGAGGGACTGCTGGGTTCAGGGAGAACAGAAGTTCCTGGGAGACAAGAAGGGGCTTCCCTGGGCTCAGGGAAGCAGAAGCCACTGGGCTTAGGGAGGGAAGGGGGTATTGCTGGGTTGAGAACACCTCATAGTCAGGCCAGTCCCTGCCTTCTGTAGCTGGGCAGGCTCCCAGAGCCAGGAGCTTGCTCTTCCAGGCACACCCCGTTGGGAACTGGGTAGGGGTGACAGTTCCTGCAGAGATATCCCTGACCCAGCTGTGCTGTGCCCCCATGGCTGGTAGTGGAGCAGATGCTGCAGACTGAACCGCTGCCAGGAGGCTCTCACAGGGACTTCATCAGCTGCCACCTCTCTGGCCACTATCCACAGCACTACCAGGCTTGAGTGGTCCAAAGCCCTGTCACCAACCTGGACACCCTGCTGGGTAGCTCCAACACCCCTGACAGATAAGTACCCCAGCCCAACCCCATAACCTCTCCTTGCAAACCTACCATGTGGGCCCATTGCCTCATCCATCTCTTGCTGGCTCATTCCTGTCCTCTTAAACCATCACACAGACCCATCCATCCTCCCACACCATGTCCCAACTCCCCTCCCTCCACAATCCCGCACACTTACGTCAGAAGCCATCTCCCAGTCTCTGCAGGGTCAGTGTTGGCCCTTGCTGCAAGGGAGGGAAGTGAGAGCGTTCACAAGGCTGGTAGGTGCAGTGTCTCTTGCAGGCGGTACATTGCCTGGGGCCAGGCCTACCTTTGAGTGAATACCCTGCAGGGAGGACCTGGCTGCCACATGATTCTGTGCTCATCCATCACCAACACCCGGCAAATAAGCCCCAGAAAGGGCCACCCAGCCAGATGCAGCTACTCGCAGAACAGCTAAGCAGGAGCCCCCCACACACTTGAACCCAGTGTGGGCATGTGGGATTGGCTGGGCTACTGGGGAGTTTTCCAGATGGTGCCAGGGCCCCTGTCTGGGCAGCCATACCATGGTACTAGGGCTAAGAGTGAGGTACATGGTGAGGTTACACAGCCGAGGAGCAGACAGGGGGCAAGGTGAGCATGGGATGCTTACACAGCCAGGGAGGTAGGAATGGCGGAAGCAGGACAGAGTACATGGGGAGATGTTAGCATCATGGGGGGTTGGGCGAGTGTGGGGGAGCTGCATTCTCAGAGTGGCTTTGTGGTGCCATACTGTTGTTTGAATGCTGTGCCAAAAGTTAAAGGAGTTGGCCCCAGCAGGGTGATGGGAACCAGCACCCAAGCCAGGCCTACACCACAGCAGGCACTTGGGCTGGTGTTCACACACTGAACAGACTTGCTGCCTTTCATCGCAGATCTCCCTCAGGCCTTGTCCGTGCTAGCCATTGCATGATGCTGCCATTGTCCCAGGGCACTAGAGATGGGTGGACAGCCAGGCGAGCCATTATTGCCAATTGCTCTCTGCTGCCGGATATAACTGGCAAGTGTTCCCACACAATGAATCTCTGCCCCCCAGTGATCATTTCTGCTGGGCTCCAGCACTATAACATTTAGCACTGTATCACTGCCTGTCTCCCCTATGTTTTTACTGAAAGACAGCTAAATGCATCCGATGAAGTGAGCTGAAGCTCACGAAAGCTTATGCTCAAATAAATTTGTTAGTCTCTAAGGTGCCACAAGTACTCTTTTTCTTTTTGCTAATGCATGTTAGTTATCTCATTGCAAAAAAACAAAAAACAAAAACCAACAACAAACCCCACATACCTAACTAAAAACTTTGAAGGTACTGCTAATGTCATTGGGGGAAAAAATATATTTTTAAAACTGTAAACTATATATGTAACAATCTTATCAAGTCACCTCTGACACCGCTAGAAGGAATGTTTCTAGATTTAATGTTTAAGTAATGCTATGGGTATCACTCTAACAAGAACATGAAATTTACAGTTAAGGAATCCCAGACCCAATGAAGTTAATAGCAAACATCCCATTGATTTCAATAAGGGCAGGACTTCACCCCCACAACTTTTCATTTAATATTCCCTTTTTAAATAGGGATTGCAGCATGTGTTACACAGAATCACGCACAGTCTGGATGCCTCCTGGAGGTGAATGCTTGGCTGAGAAGATGGTGTCACCAGGAGAGCTTCTGCTTCCTTGACCACAGGATGCTGTTCCAGGAAGAAGGAATACTAAGTAGAAATGGGGTCCACCTATCGAGGAAGGGGAAGAGCGTATTTGGATACAGACTGGCTAACCTAGCGAGGAAGGCTTTAAACTAGGTTTGAAGGGAGCAGGTGACCAGAGCCCACAGTAAGTCAAAAACATGAAGACAAGGGGGAAAGGGTCGGAATTGGCGGGGAGCATGGGCTGTTATTGCAGGGATAAAGGAGAGAAAACGGAAGTGGGGAGAGTGGGAATCAAATCAGTATCTTAGATGTCTGTATACTAATGCAAGTAGTATGGGGAATAAGCAGGAAGAACTCAGAATGCTAGTAAATAAACAGAACTATGACAGTTGGCATCACAGAATAATAGACATGACTGGAATATTGGTATAGAAGGATACAGCTTGCTCAGGAAGGACAGGCAGGGAAAAAAGGGTGGAGGTGTTACCTTATATATTAAAAATGTATACACTTGGACTGAGGTTAAGATGGAAATAGGAGACAGACTTGTTGAAAGTCTCTGGGTAAGGATAAAACAAGTAAAAAACAAGGATGATGTCATGGGAGGGGTCTATTACAGACCACCGACCAGGAAGAAGAGGTGGATGAGGCTTTTTTTAAGCAAGTTACAAAATCATGCAAAGCACAGGACTTGGTGGTGATGGGGGACTTCAATCACTCAGACATCTGTTGGGAAAATAACACTGCAAGGCACAGATTATCCAACAAGTTCTTGGAATGTACTGGAGACAATTTTTTATTTCAGAAGATGGAGAAAGCTAGTAGGGGAGAGGCTGTTCTAGATTTCATTTTGACAAATAGGGAGGAACTGGTTGAGAATCTGAAAGTGGAAGACAGTTTGGGTGAAAGTGACATGAAATGGTAGAGTTCATGTTTCTAAGACTATGTCTACACTACCCCCTGGATCGACGCTCCGGGGTCAATTTAGCAGGTCTAGTAAAGAGCTGCCAAACTGACGGCAGATTGCTCTCCAGTCGACCCCAGTACTCTACCCCAAACGAGAAGAGTAAGGTAAGCTGATGGGAGAGTGTCTCATGTCGACCCAGCGTAGTGCGGACCTCGCGGTAAGTCGACCTAAGATATGTCGACTCCAGTTATGTTATTCACACAGCGGAAGTCGCATAGCTTAGGTCAATTTACACGGTAGTGTAGACATAGCCTTAGGAATGGTAGGAGGGAGAAGAGCAAAATAAAGACAATGGATTTCAAGAAGGCAGACTTCAGCAAACTCAGGGAGTTGGTAGGTAAGATCCCATGGGAAGCAAGTCTAAGGGGAAAAACAATTGAAGACATTTGGCAGTTTTTCAAAGAGATATTATAAAGGGCACAAAAGCAAGCTATCCCACTGCATGGGAAAGATAGGAAGTATGACAAGAAACCATGCTGGCTTAACCAGGAGCTCTTCCATGATCTAAAAATCAAAAGAGAGTCCTACAAAAAGCGGAAACTAGGTCAAATTACAAAGGATGAATATAAACAAATAACACAAGTATGTAGGGACAAAACGAGAAAGGCCAAGGCACAAAACGAGATGAAACTAGCTAGAGACATAAAGAAAACATTCTACAAATACATTAGAAGCAAGAGAAAGACCAAGGACAGGGTAGGCCCATTACTCAATAAGGGGAGGGGAAATAATAACAGAAAATGTGGAAATGGCAGAGGTGCTTAATGACTCCGTTTCAATTTTCACCAAGAAGGTTGGTGGTGATTGGACATCTAACAGAGTGAATGTCAGTGAAAATGACAAGATCAGAGGCAAAAATAGGAAAAGAACAAGTTGAAAATTAATTACATAAGTTAGATGTCTTCAAGTCACCAAGGCCTGATGAAATGCATCCTAGAATACTCAAGGAGCTGATTGAGGAGATACCTGAGCCATTAGCGTTTATCTCTGAAAACTCATAGAAGACGGTAGAGATTCCAGAAGACTGAAAAAGGGCAAATATAGTGCCAATCTATAAAAAGGGAAATAAAGACAACCTGGGGAATTACAGACCAGTCAGCTTAACTTCTGTACCTGGAAGGATAATGGAGCAAATAATGAAGCAATCAGTTTGCAAACATCTAGAATATAATATGGTGGTAAGTAACAGTTAGCATGGATTTGTCAAGAACAAATCTTGTCAAACAAACTCGATAGCTCTCTTTGAAAGGATAACAAGTCTGGCGGATGGGGGGGAAGCGGTAGACGTGGTATATCTTAACTTTAATAAAGCTTTTGATACTATCTCACATGACCTTCTCATAAACGAACTAGGGGAATGCAACCTAGAATGATAAGGTGGGTGAAAAACTGGATGGAAAACCATTCCCAGAGAAGCACCCGTGTTAGTCTGTATTCGCAAAAAGAAAAGGAGTACTTGTGGCACCTTAGAGACTAACAAATTTATTAGAGCATAAGCTTTCGTGAGCTAATGCATCCGATGAAGTGAGCTATAGCTCACGAAAGCTTATGCTCTAAGAAATTTGTTAGTCTCTAAGGTGCCACAAGTACTCCTTTTCATTCCCAGAGAGTAATCATCAGTGGTTCATAGTCACGCTGGAAGGGCATAACAAGTGGGGTCCCACAGGGATCAGTTCTGGGTCCAGTTCTCTTTAATATCTTCATCAATGATTTAAATGATGGCATAAAGAGCACACACAAAGTTTGCGGACAATACCAAGCTGGGCGGGGCTGCAAGTGCTTTGGAGGATAGGATTATAATTCAAAATGATCTGGACAAACTGGAGAAATGGTCTGAAGTAAATAGGATGAAATTCAATATGGACAAATGCAAAGTAGTCCACTTAGGAAGGAAAAATCAGTTGCACACATACAAAATGGGAAATGATTGCCTACGAAAGGAGTACTGCAGAAAGGGACCTGGGGGGGGTCACAGTGGACCATAAGCTAAATATGCGTCAACAGTGTAACACTGTTGCAAAAAAAAGCAAACATCATTCTGGGGTGTATTAGCAAGAGTGTTATAAGCAAGACACAAGAAGTAATTCTTCTGCTCTACTTCGCGCTGATTAGGCCTCAACTGTAGTACTGTGTCCAGTTCTGGGTGCCACATTTCAGGAAAGATTGTGGACAAATTGGACAGAGTCCAGAGGAGAGCAACAAAAATGATTGAAGATCTAGAAGACATGACCTATGAGGGAAGATTGAAAAAACTGGGGTTGTTTAGTCTGGAAAAGAGAAGCCTGAGACAGGACATGATAGCAGTTTTCAAGTACATGAAAGGTTACAAGGAGGAGGGAGAATAATTGTTGTTCTTAACCTCTGAGGATAGGACAAGAAGCAATGGGCTTAAATTGCAGCAAGGGAGGTTTAGGTCGGACATTAGGAAAAACTTCCTAACTGTCAGGGTGGTTAAGCACTAGAATAAATTGCCTAGGGAGTTTGTGGAATCTCCATCACTGGAGACTTTTAAGAGCAGGTTATACAAACACCTGTCAGGGATGGTCTAGATAATACTTAATCCTGCCATGAATGCAGGGGACTGGACTAGATGACCTCTCGAGGTCCCTTCCAGTCCTATGATCTCTGCTACATCCAGTGGTAATTTGGCAAATGAAAGAGTCACATAGTAGTGGGGAGGGCCAGAGGAGTAATACAGCGCGACACCTTCTTGAAGATCACTCCTCAAGTGAACAAATTCCTAATGAATACATTTTACAGAGTCCTCTCCTTCTCAGCCATATACAAGAGGACAAGACACCTCTGTTCACCATATTCATGATTCAGGATATGGACCAAGAGTATAGTATGCACCCTCTCTTGCACTCCAACATCCAATTCGATGCTAGCTTTCCCAAAGGAACTTGCAAAAGAAAGTTCCATGGAACAATATCAGCTACATTTGAAGTCTGTAAATTGAGTAATTTACAGACATGGTTAAGCTGTTTGTGATATTTCTGCCCCCCCCGGAAAGTTTCTGAGTCTATAAGCTTATTCGTTACCATGGCAAAAATGAAATAGTTCTTCATAAGTATCCTGTTAAGTAAGTTACCTCCACCAAGTATGGTTTCACAATATTTGAGGAGCCAGTATACATGCATATGGCAAGGTAGGGAAAAGGAAGGAGAGAGGGGAATAAACTCCAGACACAGAGGAATCCCTCCACATGCCTTCAATTCAAACATTGTATTATTCAGTTTCAAATCACTCAGTTTTTGGCATGGCAAGCTATCCAAGTGTTGCCACATTGTATTACAGAGACAGATCTCTCAGGTCTGCTAATCAGAATTTGCTAAAATCCACCCAGTTTATGCCTTCACACTGTGCTTGAGATTTGGATCCCCTGAGTTCATATGTCATTAGTGTCCTTTCCTGATCCAATGGTAGGCTGCTACATAGTGCAATATTATCTCTGCTGTCTCTCTCCTGGCTCATCACTTTTTCCCTCATCACTTTTTGATAAGAAGTCTTAGAGATTTCCGCAAGTTACTAAGAATTCTTTTGTCCACTCCCTCATATTTTGGACACTGGAGTATAAAATGCCCTCTGGCTCAATCCTTCTGTCCCAAAGGTTGAACAAATTACTCCTCTCTAGACTTGGTCTGTGTCTTGCACCTTCCAATTTCCCTCTCTAGATTACAATTATTGAGATTGCATTTGGCAATAATCTGCCACAGGTTTTTCCACATATCACTGTAGTGAAATAGTCTGCTAAGGATAGTTCTATGCAGGGAACTGTAGCAGTCTAATTTGTCGCTGATTTTGATCGGTTATTCTCAGTGACATATTGCTGGTTTTTATTCTGATCTAGCACCTTGAGCATTTTTTGCTTGCAGGAAGTGGGGTTATTTGCTCCACTGGTCACAAATTTAAGCTGTTAGCCCTGCAAGGGATAACTGTACAGGACCAGATCATGTTTTCATATGGATTTAAGTTTTGATTCGCTAGTGCTTTGCAGTAGAGGAAGTGTTACCACTTCAGCTAAGATTGCATCAGAAGCTGTATGTACTTTTCTGAATGCTGATTAGTCGGGGAACAGACTGAACTATGCTGTGTCTATGACAACATCACCATACATCTGTCATTGCACAGAATTTAGCTTGATCTTCTTGCTGCACACAAGCTTTTATAAAGCTGCCTTTGGCTAACCTAGAAGCGACCTTTAAAATTTTTTAAAGAAAAAATTACTTGGAAACACAGAAGTCTCCCTCTATCTTCCTCACAATAATTTGGTAACTAGACAGGACTTTTATCCTTTTCCCCTCCCACCACCAGCGAAACACAAACATAGGTACTGCGGAGGCATCATGGTAGGTATCTGCATCTCCGGCAACAAAGACTCATCTTGCCTACACACAGAGGTTCCATCAGTTAATCTAAAATAGGTTTAAAAAAGCAATTTAAACCTATAAACCTCTGTGTGGCTACACTTCTGATTTAATCCTAGTAAGGGCTTGTCTACACTTGAAACATTACAGCAGCACAGCTGTGAAGCAGTAGTGCTTCAGTGTAAAAAACTAATTACACAAATAGGAAGGGTTCTCCCATTGGCATAGGTAATCCACCTTCCTGAGAGGCAGTAGCTGGGTCAACAAAAGAACTCTTCCATCAACCTACACATAGGGACTTAAATTGACTTAACTACATAAGGTAGTTGGGTCGATCTAATTTTTTATTGTAGACCAGGCTTAATTTTACTGACAAGAAAACCTGATACAAATCTGGTTTAAACCATATTACAGATCCACACAGGGGTTTTCACCAGTTTAACTAAAGAGATTTAAAAACACATCTTTAGTTAAACTGTGTGTATGTGTGTAGATAGACCAGGCCTCCCTTCAATCCCACCTTGAATGGAATGATGCTAAAAAACAAGATTGAGGACAAAAGGAGGCCCCCTCACCCAAAAACTTGGGTGGGCAAAAAAGGAGAAATATTGTTCAACAGAAGTTAAGCCTTGCTAATCTCCTTCTATAGTAACAAAAGCTTCTATAGCAAGCTTTATAAGTAAAGAGCTGCCTCAACAAATATCTATCACAGGTAATGTTTTAAGGCCAATCTATTTCATAAAAATAAACCATTTTTGGAGGAAAAACATGAAGTTTAAATCACTTTTAAAGTAATTTTAAGGTACACCTGCCAATTTGTGGTATTACACATATTTTCCTTTTTTTAAAAAAAATTCTCTCCTGTTGAGAAGATCCACACATACAGAGAAAGATGCCTATTTAGTGAAAGAGTGAGACTGAATTTGAAAGTACTTATGTATAGTCAAAAGTAAACTGAAAAAAAATATTTTTCTCTAATCTTACAGTAATAGTAATTTCAGGTTTCACTCAAAAGTAAATTTCTCAGCTGACAGCATCCCTTTAAATGTGGCTGTGGCCTCTACATTACACATATTTTCTCGAGTAACAAACTACTGCAGTTTCAACTTTCTAAACTGATATCTTTATCTGCACTATTGCTCTGTTTCTTTCCTTGTCCAAGGAATTAAGTCTACCTTTGGCAGCAGAAACTCACGTGACCTATAACATGACTTCTGACATTAAGCAAATATTCTTTCCTCTTAAAATAGTCTAGTCCCATTTCAGTGGGAAAATGTCATATCTCATAAATAATCCATCACTTTTGTGTGCAACCAAGAACAAAAGAATTATATCGACTGTATTGTGTCAAAAAAAAATCTGATACCAAAGATCGCAAGTTTGATATAAATATGTTAAATTGTTCTAAAGGCTTTGAAAAACCATCTTGCCCACTCACCAATAGTGGAAGGGAAAATTTTCTGGGAGTGCAGGGACACCTGCCATCAATTTATGAAAAATTTAAGCTTTTATTTAAATACGTTATTTTCAGCTGTAAGACCTATGAGTACATTTGGATCACATTTGGAAAGTTAAAAGATGCAGTGATGCCCACAACTTGAAAAATCTACTCACCCAGGTTTGTAGAAGCTAATGCTTCATTAAAATAAAACATCTAAAAAAGTATGTAGCTTTTATGGTTGCAAAGAAAACCTTCCAAATGTGAACCAATGCAGTGAATCAGGTCCACGGAGAGACAGCTCCAAGGACAAAACAGGCAGGTAGACAAGGTGGGAGGAGAGTTTGAATAGCACAACATCAGTTTAACTGCGGGGTAGCTCAGCATTAATTGGTGTATTTAGGGGGAAAGAGCAGCAAGATTTTTTGGGAACACAGAAGTTGGCTAGCAAGAGAGAAGGTCTTCAGGCTTACCCTCTTCTTTTGCTAGTCAGAAGGAAGGCGAGTAGCTCAAGATACTAGTGGATTTCAGCATGGTGAGTAGACTTAATCCTTGGACTAGCAAGAGATGAGAACATATTTCAAGCCCTTGTGATGTTTTCCTGAGTCTACATTCAGTTCCAGTTTCTCTGCTGCTGTTACTCATAACTAAGACTGCAAGTTGTCATGGAGGTCACAGATTCCGGGACTTTCCATGACCTCCGTGACTTCTGCAGTGGCTGGTGCACCTGGCCAATGGGACCGTGGCCAATGGGAGCTGCAGGAGTAGTGCCTACAGGCGGAGGCAGCCCGCAGAACTGCCTGGCCACGTCTGCACCTAGCAGCTGAGCGAAGGGGGATGCCGCTGCTTTCAGGGAGCCCCCCAGATAAGCACCGCCCAGAGCCCGCCTCACCCCATCCCGTGCCCCAACCCCCTCCCACACCCAAACTCTGCTGTAGAGGGGTGGGAGAGGCATGGAGTCAGGTAGGGAGTCTGTCGCCCATGCCCCCGCAGCACCAGCGGCGGTCCCAGGGCGCTTGCCACCGTCTATGCCCCTCCTCCCCCTCAAGCAGCCAGGCTGCCCTCCCTCAGCATCTGCAGGCCCCCCAGGGAGCCCCCCACCCGTCAGTTTTACCAAGCAGCAACAGTGTGAAATGATTATACCAGTCAGTTTTGCTGCTGTTATATAGCACTCTGTGAATAGCTGTGAAACTGTCATTAATCATGTCAGTTTCATGCAGCTGTTGCTTTTGGAAGGTCACAAGAGCTAGGAAATACTGGAAGGGGAGCTAGAAGAGCTGAGGCTTCAAATGTATGGGATACCTACTATCCAGAGGCTAATACAAATATGGAGTCCCAAAGCACAGTCCAAAGACAGCACCATGGTAGAAATGCCATTTGGGGGCAGTGAGGCTGGGCTTCTGACTTAGGCATTACCACTGGGCCTCACTGTCTTTCATATTTACTACTATAATACAACTTTAGTCCCACTACTGGCAGATAGCTGGTAAAAATTTTCAAACCCTGTGTTTAAGTTCAGATTACGAAAAAAAGAAATGTCAACTAAAAAAATTTGCACTAACAAAACCCATAGAACAGTCTCTGTTGTAACCTTCTACAGGTTGCAAGCTATAAATTGCTACTAATACAAGGAACATTCTTTTCTTCCTTATTAGTATTCCAGCTATTCTGATTCTTGTGGTTTCATGAGAAATACCGATAGCAATTTCTATTCCTGGTGTGTTTATTTGATGAAGCATATGATAGGTAAAGATTCACTCTGAAAAATGATTTTGGGGAAAGCATTTTTATTGCATTTTGTAAAAGTTTAATAAGAGTCAGTTGATTTGATGCTACATAAACACTAATGACACAGCAGGGTTTCATCCTATTATCAGAAAAATGCCAGATCTTGTACTATTTGTCTGATGGGCAAAATACTGGGCTGTGTGAGGGATCCTGCAATAGCATCACACCAACTTATAATTGTGCAAACACATGTTGAAAATGTGGGAGTGTAGCATCCAGAGATATCTTAAAAGAGGAATCGGTTATTGGTGTAAATGTTCAAACAGCAAATTAGGTACCCTGACTTCTGGGTTCTGTTTCTAACAGAGAGTCATTCTGTGCCCCAATTTTCTTAAAATCTCTGCTGTTGTCTTCCATCTGCCAAGTAAAATGGACATAACACCACTTTCCTCACAGATTTCAGAGTAGCAGCCGTGTTAGTCTGAATTAGCAAAAAGAAAAGGAGTACTTGTGGCACCTTAGAGACTAAAATTTATTTGAGCATAAGCTTTCATGAGCTACAGCTGCATCTGATGAAGTGAGCTGTAGCTCACAAAACCTTATGCTCAAATAAATTTGTCAGTCTCTAAGGTGCCACAAGTACTCCTTTTCTTTTTTCCCCTCACAGAGGCATTGGTAGGGAGATTAATTTTAGTTTGTAAACCAAATTGAGGTCTATGGATGAAAGCATACCTCCCAAGTGCTCTGTATTCTGCAGAACACTCTGGATTTTGAGTTGGTTTGTTTTTTAAAAGAACATGGCCCCACTGGTCTGACTGAATCAAAACAGCTCCAAAGCTATGGGGATGAGAGAGTGAGGACAGTAGGAAGCAGAGAGAAGCAACCACTGCCTTTTTCATAGGAGAAAAGGGAAAGGGAAGAGCAAAGCTGCTGCTCCTTTAAGGGTGGACAGGCAGGGAAAACAGTGTTGAAGCTGCTGCTGTTTTCATGGAAGAGGAGCTGGGGCACATAGAGCAAACTGGTCCAGGTTCAGGAGGAGTTGGAAGCCAAAAGTTTCCTTTGGCATCTAGGAGAACAGCACAGCAGTGGGGCTTTTCAAGAAATTAGGAGGGCAGCAATAATAAACTTTGAGAGGGGAGGCACAGAGGACAATTGAAGCTGGATACAGCTGCCTCCTCTGCCCCACTCTCAGTTCTGCTCCACTGCACACACCACTAAGGCCTGGTCTACACTACATGGTTAGGTCCACGTAAGATGCCTTCCATCAACCTGCCTACGGAAGTGTATTCACTTAAATTTGGCTCCCACTGACGTAAGTGCCTCTCTATGCCCATTTAGTAACACCACCTCGCCAAGCACTGTAGAATCACAGTCAATATAATTAGGTCAAAGCAGTGTCAATGTAGACATTGTACTGCTTATGTCAACTATTACTGGCCTTCAGAAGTCATCTCACAATACCCCACACTGACAATACAATCAACACTAGCGCTCCTGGTGAGGGCATGCACCACCAACACAAGGAGCTAAGTGTGCACGCACGAGCACAAGAGAAATAACTGCAGTGGCTCTACCAGCTCGCTCCAACGGGCTGCTCTTCCTGCAAGCAGTGGACAAAGCAGGCAGCTGCCAAACAACGTTATAAGGGAGCATTGCACAACTTTAAGCGAGCATGTTCCCTAATTAATCAGCAACATAACAACGAAACAACGTTAACTGGGACGACTTTAAGTGAGGAGTTACTGTATCTGTTCTATCACTTCACTTCCCATGTTGCCACCAGAAAGATAGCAGTGATCAGTGGAAGGGAAAAGAAGAGGCAAACAGAAGAGTCAGAAGACTTTTGTTTTGAAAACCACTAGGTCCCTGTGAAGTGTCTGCCATTTTATTTTAGATACCAGAAACAAATATTAACTGAATTCTGAAAGCAGATTTTTTTAAACCCCTAATTCTAATTTAGTAACATTTGCTTCAGAATGCTAGCAGGTCAACCCATCTCTAATCAAGCATTTTGAAAACTACGCCTGTGAATGTGAAATAAGATTTTTATATAAATTAACAAATATTACATTCCACTTCCAGAATCCTCTAGAAAGATGGTTGCTGCATAGCTTTACAGCTTCCTTCCCAACCTCCTAAAATCCACAACCATCAGCAATTGAATAGCTTCCCCCCTCACCACCATCTAATTTCTACCAGATATTATTATATAACTCTTTTCTTTCAATTTAATACCATTATGGATGCTCCTCCATCTCCAGACTTTCTACAAAATCCTAAAAAAGCAGAAGCTGTCAGGCAGTCCTTTTGCCAAAATAACCGACCAGGAAGAGGCTGCCCCTCTGAGACTACATGAAATTACAGACTGGCTAAAACAAGTCTCAAGTGAACAGACTATCTTGAGAAAAACTGAAGATATAAGTGAAATCAAAAATATTACTAGTACATATGAAGCTAATTTGAAAGTCTTGGCATCAAGACTGGAGAAAGCTGAGAACAGAATCTTCTCACTACAAGACACAAAGAAGAAATAACTATTCAAGCATGGCAGGAGAAGGTTAACTATCTCAAGGGGATCAAGGAGAAATGATCTGAGAATTGTGGGTCTTCCAGAGGGGATGAAAAAAGGGAGGCCTATGGAATTTTTATCCACTATGCTGCCAACGTTTTTGTCTCTGCCCCCGATCAGAATGAAATATGGAGAGAGCCCACTGCACCCCTGCACAAAATGCAACGCCCATGGCCATAATTGTAAGATTTTTTTAAAACACAGTATTGAGGAACTAATTTTTACAAAAGCCCATAAACTTAAAACTCTAACATGGAAGGGACACAGGCTGATGATTTTCCCAGATTACACCAAGGATGTAGCAGAAAAAGAGGGATAAATTCAATAGATCAAGAGCCTTAGCCAAAGGGCTGGGTTTGGACTACTTAATTTCTTTCCTTGCTACTTTCAGAGTTAAAACAGAAGGCAAGACGCTTAGTTTTATGACAGCAAAAGAAGCTGAAAGGTGTCTGATCTCACTATGGTAAAAGACCTCACAGAAGACACAGACAGAATGCATGAAAACAACTCTACCAGACCAGTCATGGCAGTGCTGGAATACAATTCTCAGTCTAGCAACAAACAGTATTTGGCAAATTTACCAATTTGTCTCCTCCCTTCCCTTCAGTTTTATTTCCTTGAAATTCCCTGGTTTCACCAATGAGGGTGCCGGCTGAGAAGAGACTGGGTGCGGAGAAGGATCTCATCTCTGATTGTATTTTGACCCGCCAGATCTTCCATGCAGACCCAGGAATCAGCTCTCGCTGCTACTGTTAGCAGGCTGAAGTGTTACAATTTGGACACTCCTGTATTGCCTGCACTGCCCCCCTCATGATTCCAGTCCACCATCACAACCTCTGGAGGTCCCAATGCACAGGGACCACATCCACCTCTGAGATCCTGACTCGAAGCAAATTGCTTCACCGGACCTGGGGACTTTTTACACCTGTGAACAGAGAAGTGTGATCATGTTTTCTACCTAAGGCACTCTCCCCTCCTGGTACCTCTTCCAACCTTCCCCTCCATCTTCCCCACTCTTTTAAAAAACAAAATCTTCTCCTTCCCCCCCCATCTAATTTCCTAGATTCTGGTTTTATAGCAAACCTGGAAATATTCAGTCCATTTACCCTTAATGCACACTTATTGGACATACCAGATCTAAACAATATAATGAAGATATCAGTTTAAAGATGAATCTTTTCAACAGCATTCCTGTAAATAAATCTGACCTCCTAAAATCCAACCCCAAAATAACCATTACTGCTAGTTGTGATTCACCAAATTATTGACAATGTGTTAATATGAGACCGGCAGCTGTTTTTTCAATAATATTCAGATGCTCTTCTTTAATTTCTATTTTTGTTCAATGAGTTGAAATAAGTGGTATGATGATTTACATTGCTAATGTAACTATCGAGCAGTGGCATTCACACTCTAATTGAGAGTGGACAAGGCTCTAGGGGAAAAGTTTAGGCAGAACCGTTCTGCCAATGAATCCTTGTCTGAAACGATCCAGTTATGTTAGCATAAGGTTATCTAAACAAATCATGTAACTTTCTTATATATCCACTATAAACTTGTTCTTAAGTTTAAATGCTAGCCTTCTTCCTCCTTTTATGTTGCGAATAGTGCAGAAACCACGCACTCCCTTAGTCTATTTCTTCTTTATGAAGTTAGAGAGAATCCAGTTATACCCCCAAATAAGTGTTTTGAGGGGTGAGGGATGAGTGATGAGGCCACCCCCTTGTAAACCTCCTGTACTTAGGTCCTATTTCCATTTGGATAAGAGTTGTGTATTTTTAAGTGATCCTTCGTCAGTTTAGAACACTTCATTTCTTTTTCTATCTTTTACTTTTCCTGGTCTGCCTTAACCTCTCCCTTTTCCCCTCCCTTTCTGGCCCTTAAGGCAGTGAAAAGGAACTCAGATATACCATTCCTAGATCTGGAACTAACAACGGCCTGAGCAATTACACTATTCAGATGTCTGAAAATGAGATATTTGACCTAAACACTCCATATAGCTAATATTATACATTGTATTTCCTGGAACATCAAAAGAATGAATCATGTGAGAAAAAGAAAAAGAATTATCTCCCATCTAAAAACACTTGAAAGCAGATAATCATCTTTCTATAGGAAAGAGAAATTCAGGAGGAATGGATGGGAGGAGAGGTATTTAACGATTTCTTCTCTGCTACATCTTTGGCTGCAATGTTGTTTCACAAAAAAAAGAATTTACAAATTCTAGTTCTATGATTCTGTAAGGAAGGTAGTTTTTTGCTACAATCTCCGACTCTATACATACCCTGATTAGTATACATGGCCCCAATAAAGATGATCCACATTTTTTTAAACAAGTTTTTTCCCAGATTAAGGAATATCCCACTTGAATCAATCATTAGAGGAGGAGATTTTAATGAGATGTTGGACCCTTTTTTAGACAAGTCAGGCCAGCCCCAGCATAGACACTCGCATATTAGAAACATTATAAAATATTGTATGGAAAAGTATTGTTAAAAGATGTGCAGAAATTACAAAACCCTACAATGGTTTTTACTTTTTTTTTCCTCCTCACATTCCACATATTCAGAAATAGATTTCTATGAATCTGGTGGACTCAGTGTTTAATGATGAAATAAAATCTATCCTGATCTCTGATCGTGCACCAGTGTTACTACAATTTTCCCCTCCTGAGACAAACTGTAAAAGATGGAGACTGAACTTCTCTCTTTAGAAAGAAACATTTTCAGAACTGTCATTGAAGTTTGTTTTTTCTTCAAAACTAATGACACACCAGAGATATCCAATCCACCCTATTGGATACATTAAAAGCTTTTATTAGGGGCACAATCATTTTCTACTCAGTGGGTAGCAAGAGGGCTAGCCAGGTATGGCTCCTGAAATTAACTGAACAACTTAAAAGCTATGGATTTAGAATGTGCAAACTACCTCCGCAAGGAAATCTTTATAAAGTCATCAATCTTTGGTATGAAGTAAATAGATTGACTTTAGCACAAGCCAAATTTCATTTTTTTAGGCTCAAACAAACATACTGTGAATGGGGAGAGAGAGCAAAGAAAGTTTTCACATGCAGCCTGAAAGTGAGAGGTTCAAGATCCTGAATAGTATCATTCAAATCAGAAAAAGGGCAGATTATTGCTAATCAAAAATAAATCAATGATTTTGTTTTTGAAATTCTACCAGCCTCTGTATAATAAATAATGGTTCTCCACCTGACACAGAAGAAATGAATAATTTTGTTAAAACTCTTAGCACTGAAAGTGGCAGTGTAGACACAGCCTAAAACTTTAATCGGTCAGGGGTTTGAAAAAACACCCTCCTGAGCAACAAAAGTTTTAGCACTGAAAAGTGCCAGTATTGACAGTGCTTTATTGCCGGGAACCGCGCTTCCAGCGATAAAGCTACCACCCCTCATTCAGGGTGGTTATTTTTTTTTTTTTTTTTTTTTTTTTTAAAATCGCCAGGAGAGCCCTCCCCGGCAATAAAGCATGACTACACTGCCCACATCACAGTGCTGCCGTGGCCGTATTGTAATGTGGGCAGTGTAGACATACCCTTAACCTCCCACAAATCTCAGAAGAGCAGCAGGCAAGGCTAGCCTCTCCCTTGCAATCAGAGGATATAACCAAGGCCATCAAGGAAATGAGTCCAGGCAAGACCTCCAGTCTTGATGGCCTACCAATAAAATTCTATCAAAGTCCCAAAGAACTGGCTCCTAACCTGTTATAATTTATGAAGATGCCCTAAAGAAAGATACATTACTTCCTACTATGAGGGAAGCCCTAATTACTGTACTACTTAAACCAAGTAACAATGTGCAAGAGTGTACTAGCTATAAATCTCTCTCTTTAATTCAGGGGTTCTCAAACTTCATTGCACCGTGACCCACTTCTGAAACAAAAATTATTACACAACCCCAGGAGGGAGGACCAAATCTTGAACCCACCCAACCCCCACCAGCTCAGGCAGGGGGGCCAAAGTCCAAGCCCCACCACCCCAGGGGGAGCCAAAGTCCCAAGGCTTCAACTCCAGGTGGGGGGCCTGTAACCTGAGCCCCATCACCTAGGACTGAAGCCGCCCGGCCCCTGGTGGTGGGAACTGGGCTTTGGCTTCAGTCCCAGGTCCCAGCAAATCTAATGCCAGCCCTGGTGACCCCATTAAAATAGGGTCAAGACCCACAGTTCGAGAACTGCTGCTTTAATCAATACTGATATAAATATACTTTCAAAACTATTGGCTAAGATACCTGAAAAAGTAATGAGTGATAAGGTTCATCCCAACCAAGTGGGATTTACTAACAAAAGGCACAGTTCTGATAACACACGTCAGTTGATCAATGTTATGCCATTCCACTAACATTCTAGAAATTCCCATGCAAGCATTTCACTCGATGCAGAGAAAGACTGACAGTGAACTGGAAATATATCTGTTTCTTACCCTGGATAAATTTGGGTTGGAGAAATCCTTTATTTCATGCATAAAGCTGTCATATTCCAATCCCAACTTTTGCATCCTAACAAATAGCACAAGACCCTCACTCTTTGATCTGTTTCAAGGAAATAGACAGGGATGCCCTCTCTCCCCTATCATTTTCAACTTAGCATTAGAACCATTTACAAGATTAATTAGGGAACACTAAGGTATTTAACGGATCAAATCAGGGTCTCAGGAGACAAAAATCCTTCTCTCCTAATATATTAAAAAAAAAAACAAAACAGGTCAATCAATATCCTACAAACAATAGATAACTTTGGAAATTCTCTGGTTACAAGACAAATTGGGATACATCAGAAACAATCAAGATCCATTGGATTTAGCTGGAAGTGGCTCTTTTATACGGACATTTAGATGGCAGCAGAAAAACCTCAGATAGCTTGACATCCTATTCCCTAAAAAAATTAAAAAAACACAGTCAAGGTTAACCTAACCCTATTAATCATGCAGTTATGAAATGATTTAAATAGATGGTAGGCACTACCACTCTCCCTTTTGGGAAAAATGATCATTAAAATGAATGCCCTTCCCAGGTTCCTTTTCATTGTGACCTCCCTCCCACTCCATACTCTTCCCTTTTATTTTATTAAAATCGACAACATGTTCAGGTCCCTCTTGTGGGGTGCTAGTAACAAACTCAGAATCTCATTACAAGGATTACAGTTTTCTGTCAAAACAAGTGGTTTCAGGTTTCCCACCTTTAAAGTTTCTCAGGCAACAATTCTTAGCCAACCAGCACAGTGGCTCATTCCCTCAAGCTGCAGAGACCCAAACTGGCTCCACATGGAAGCAGAAATGGTTGCTCCTTTACTCTTTAACAAAGCGCTGCAGTCGGATTATTACCGGATTCCCTAAAGAACAATTACCAACTACTGTGGCCACCAGAAATACTTGGCATATGCCTATTAAATTTAGTCACCCCCTTCTACATACCATGGCCTCTATCTGGAATAACTCAAAACTCTGTAAAGCAGGGAGCCCCATCATTTGGCCAGACTGGATTAGGAAAGGGATTCTGACCATCACTCAATTTATTGAAAATGATTCCTTCCTCCCTTTTACAATATTAAAAGAAAAGTTCAATCTAGACACTACGAAGGAGTAGCAATATATCCAACATAAACGTGCCATCTCCCAGCTGCTTGGCTCCAAAGCCTGTGCTACCCCTGACCCACCTAAAATGCTTTAATTTCTTACAAAAAGAAAAGGAGTACTTGTGGCACCTTAGAGACTAACAAATAAATTTGTTAGTCTCTAAGGTGCCACAAGTACTCCTTTTCTTTTTGCGAATACAGACTCACACGGCTACTACTCTGAAACCTGTCATTAATTTCTTACATTACCCAGATTGCCAAAACCTATGTCAACATTATATGCACACGTGGCCGGAAAATTTGAATTAAACATGGATTGCCTAAAAGAGAAATGGGAAGAGGAACTAGGCAAATTCTTCTCTACTAAACAACAGAAACAAATTTTAGCCAATACTCTAAACTGTTCCTTGGGCACCTGTTTTAAGATTAATCCAGCAGAAAATCATACGGATGATGCACTGGACCATTCTCCAACTGCTCAAAACAGGTGCTGCTAAAACAGACAAATGTTGGTGCTGTGATTCAGCAGGTGCTAACTTAACCCATACACTCTGAGAATGCTCCTATACCCATATGTTTGGAGCAGAACTTAACTGGAGAGTGAATTTTTTCCTATCAAATAGAATTGTGTTACAAGCTAAACATGTAATCTTAAAGCTAATAGATGTTAATTGAATAAATCTGAAAGACTTCAGCTAAGCAGAGCATAATTGCTAAAAAAGACTCGTACTACATAAGAACGGCTATACTGGGTCAGACCAAAGGTCCATTAGCCCAGTATCCTGTCTTCCGACAGTGGCCAATGCCAGGTGCTTCAGAGGTAATGAATAGAACTGATCTAAAAAAAACAGAAGTCCAAAAAGTGACCAACAACTGAAGACTGGAGCACAGACATCATACGTTTGGCAACCATGATAACCATAACAGAAATACCTAAGAAAAATTCTCAGAGATATGAGATGCTTTCCTGGAAGTATCTGAATGATCCTATTAAATGTATCCCTCACTTCCGCCTCCTCTCTCCCCACTTCCTTCCCTCCCAACCACCCTGAAGAGCGCTTACTATGCACAATTTTGGCAAATAGAAGTGCTTCCTTCTATATACTGAGAAGAATATATAGCATTTCAATAGGCTGACACTGAGACACATGGGGGAGGGAATGGGTGAATCAATAAAAACCAAAATATTTCCATTTGAGCTTTATGTACTTAAAAAAACACCACTAAAGGAAAAGCAATTAAAGGATATAATTTGGTTGGGTCTCAAGAAAACCAAATTTTATTCCACATCTTTTGAGGAAGACTGTACTTTGTTCAGTAGTTTGTGTTTTTGTTTATATCCATGGAAAATTCAAGCTTTCCACAATTTATGATCATGCCAGTGGCCAGAAACCATCACCAGCCAATCAACATCCCTTTGATTCCTGTGGTGGGATAGGTTTCAGAGTAGCAGCCGTGTTAGTCTGTATTCGCAAAAAGAAAAGGAGTACTTGGGGCACCTTAGAGACATTCAAAAACCAGTTGGAGAACACTTCAATCTCTCTGGTCACTCGATCACAGACCTAAGAGTGGCTATACTTCAACAAAAAAGCTTCAAAAACAGACTCCAACGAGAGACTGCTGAATTGGAATTAATTTGCAAACTGGATACAATTAACTTAGGCTTGAATAGAGACTGGGAATGGATGAGTCATTACACAAAGTAGAACTATTTCCCCATGGTATTTCTCCCTCCCACCCCACCCCCCACTGTTCCTCTGATATTCTTGTTAACTGCTGGAATTAGCCTACCTTGCTTGTCACCATGAAAGGTTTTCCTCCTTTCCCCCCCCTGCTGCTGGTGATGGCTTATCTTAAGTGATCACTCTCCTTACAGTGTGTATGATAAACCCATTGTTTCATGTTCTCTGTGTGTGTGTGTGTGTGTGTATATAAATCTCTCCTCTGTTTTTTCCACCAAATGCATCCGATGAAGTGAGCTGTAGCTCACGAAAGCTTATGCTCTAATAAATTTGTTAGTCTCTAAGGTGCCACAAGTACTCCTTTTCTTTTTGTGGTGGGATAGTGGGTTGGCCTGCATTTCATTCACCTACTTCCCTCTCTGTGGTTAGGAAAACACACATGGAAATCCTGGCCTGATTTAAGCCAATGACAAGACTTCACCCTTGCTGTCTGGCAGCAGGAGGAAGAAAAATGGGGAGAAGCTCTCCAAACTTGTTCCACCACTTGTGCAGGGAAAGCCCCTGGCGGGCTGGGCCGGTTTGTTTACCTGCTACATCTGCAGGTTCGGCCAATCGCGGCTCTCAGTGGCCGCGGTTCGCTTCTCCAGGCCAATGGGAGCTGCTGGAAGTGGCGTGGGCCAAGGGATGTACTGGCCACCACTTCCAGCAGCTCCCATTGGCCTGGAGCAGCAAACCGCGGCCACTGGGAGCCGCAATCAGCCGAACCTGCAGACGCAGCAGGTAAACAAACTGGCCCAGCCCGCCAGGGGCTTTCCCTGCACAAGCAGCGGAACAAGTTTGGGAACCACTGCTCTAGAGTCTTCTTTGAAAACTTCTAATTCTTGGTTAGAAGTGTCCTTTACAGCTATCCCATTCCATCTACTCCAAAGCAAACTGAATGAAAGAGGTGTTGCAGAGAAAGGCCAAGAGAATTTGCAGTTGCTTGTATTCAAGCAACCCAACTCCTGTTAGTAAGATTACTAATTGTAATGAAGCCTGAAGGGTTCAGCAGATGAAACAATTTTGGACTTCTGGAAGGAGGAGTTGGAGTCAGAAAGATGAGAAAGTAACTGAGGCACTAGGAATCTTAGAAAAGGATAGCAGCTGGTCGGAATGGAGAGTCAATGCCTTTGTTAACACTCATGGCATTATAACGTAATAGAAAGACATTAACCAATTTCAGAAAAAAATTAACCGCAGTTTGTCAGTACTAAATGTTGTTCCTTTAAGAAACAGAAGGGGAAGAGAGTATAAGAATACACAAGTCTCCAGAGCATAAGCATATCACTATGCACAGGAAGCAGAACTAGACAATGAAATGGCTTCTGTTTTTACAGCTTCAAAAAGACTTCTTTGTGTAAGTGGAGAAAAAACAGATTGTTAAGCTTCTAATCATTCATCTTCAACTAATCCAACTATGCATCAAGACATTAAAATATTCCCTCCTATGAAGGAGCTGAGCAACCTGCCCTCAGCAGCACTCCAAGATTAAGGAAGCCAACACTAGTAACATCAACATGAAACTTTTAAAGCTTTCAAAGCACCCTAAAAATTGTCTCCACAGAAGGAACACAATATTACAGTTAATAAGGAGTGTGTGTGAAGGACTTCATGAGTCCCACAGGATTCTTGGGAATCCACATTTGAGAAGGTGTATTTATTCATATGCAAGAAATATTAATGTGGAATTAAGGTAGTAGGCACTCAGTACTGCCCTATTCTCCTTGTGCCTTTAATTGTTAATTAAACTCTCCTTGTGAGTTTAATTCCCAAAACTCAAATATTGGAGAACCAGGAAATGTTCAAGTTAAAGTCCCCTGTAATGAAGGTTAACATTATGTGAAACAAATAGGCAGCTTTGGACAACCATAAAATACTGAGTTAAGTGACACTTCCCACACAACCTTAACTGCCCCATTCGATTCCTGCTTTAAGGAGTTCATCAGTGACATCACAAGACCTTACCCCTCCCTATGCCCATACCACCCAATTGCAAGTATTCCTCAGATCAATGGTGCTGCACAGTGAAGGTCCACTGGACTGGACTGTATGATAAGGGGTTCTGATTTGGAGTTTAATTGGGCACTGAAAATGGCAGGGTTTTCCCATTCTTATTGCCATCCCCGTGCAGGCAGTTAACTTTTACTCTGCACACAGTACAGTGTCACAGTAGCTCTCAAAGACCAAATTAAAAAAAACCCACCCCTGTCCTTATTCCTATGTGGTGTATACTAATCCCTCATTTTACAGTTAGAGTACATGGCTTCCTCATTTTTATTTTTAGAAAATGTACTGTACTATCAAATAAACATTCTAAACTATAGCAGAAAATTATCTGTATTAGAGAAAGGTGGAAACTCTGCCATGGGTAAGATTGAGAACTGCTTTCACTTACTAAATTTAGTAACTTTTCTAAAATCCTCCAAGGTTTCCAATACAAATTTTTCATGTGTAGCAGAGGATAGTTTTCTGTCCAAATCTACAGTGATCCATAAAAGCAGTTTTTGAAATATGAGATGCAAAAATAAGTGTTAGTCATGGTTTGTAAACCATTAAAAAAAATTAATGGTTGTTTAAATTCTTCTTGTGTACCTTTGAGTCCCAACTTTTGCCCAGGAAAAACGTGATTTCCTCACAGACAGAATAGGGAGTAAAGTCAAAGCTTATAATGAAACATGGATTGCAACCATATAGATAGATCTCCTACTGAGTTGATGTACATTCATTTTAATTTTGTGCAACCTGTAATTCAAAAACAGCTGAATCACATTTTTCATGCATTGGCATCTTCCTGCATTCTGCAACAAATCTGTTGCTACTCACAACAGTAATTACCTCACTGACACAAAACTACGTTGCTAGGAACAAATCTTGGTCCTTTAGCTCCAAAAATATAGGCATCTACCTCTACTAAGTTATAGAAAGGCTCATATGTCCTTCCTAAGCTGCACCAACCACCAGAGAATAAATTGTTTGTCATAACAATTACAATAAGAACATTAATAACTTGTTTAATTTAATTACAATCTATATTAGTTAAATAAAGAATATGCACACGTTTTCAATGAGATATTACAATGTGAAAAAACTGATGTGGTACTAGCAAGCTTTTTTTGAGCATGAAACAGACACTAGACAAAATTTTTAGATCAGGATAATTTTGTGATGACTTGTAACTTTTAAAAAAATGTTCTCAAATTGACTATAAACTTTTCAAAAAGATTCTCTTTTGCTTTCAGAATAAACCTGGCAATTTTCAGGACAAATTAATTTGGTAGCCAAAGTTGAAAGGGCACTGAAAATAGGAATTTATAATGGAACCTAGTCACAAATTTATACCCCAATCCTTCAAACACTTAAGTATAATTTTACTCATATTAGTCCCATTGAAGTCAATGGGACTACTCACATGAGAAAAGTAATTGCAGGATTGATGTCTTAATAGAAGAATTCTCTCTCTTTATAAGATGCTTTCAAAGCACAATTAAAGAGTCCATTTACTTCACTGGAAATTTTGAGTGTACAAGGAATGCACCATCAAGCCCAAATGCATTTAAAAAGTGATCTGAAAGACATTTTACCTGATGAGATCTGATTTCAGCATTTTGTGTTTCTTCTAAACAACTGATGACATCATGGACATCTGAAACAGCTGCATTTCCAAAACCACCCTGTGTATTAGTGATGTTCTCAGCTGTTGCAATATGCAGTAAACAAGATCCAAGACGCAGCTGTCAGCAAGAACTGAAGTAGTAACTGATTTTCAATTGAAAATGTATTTAGGTCTGATCTTGTACTCCTTGTGTACTCCAAACATTATATACACACACAAACACTTAAAAACGTGTATAAATAAATACTTTATGTCTGTATGTAGTAAGTGCATATATACTTTTCATTTACTCTACTGTTCATACTTCTTTTGTTTTCTGTATAGTTAATTGCTTTATAAAACATTTGAAATTTGGATATCTGCAATAAAACTAAACAATAATTTTACCATCCTGAAGATTCTGCCTTTTTTCTGGTTTTGATTATAGAAAAGTAAGTTCATACAGAAAACCAGTGTGTAACTTATGTAGGACAGTTGGAGAGGGAATAAAGAGTTGACCTCCACTTCTCCCCCAGTATTTTTTTTTTTTTTAAGATAACGTGTTCCCAGATCATTGCAGTGCATTATAGTACCACAGAAATCTTGGGATTAACTAAAGGGCATTTTTTACTCCTTCTGTAGAGACAACCAAGCTGCATCACACACACAATGAATTCAATCTTCAAAGAGGAGGTGGCAAAATATACTAGTCCTGTCCCTTTTGTGATTCAGAAGGCAGCACAGAAATTATTTTAGATGGAATATACTTACTGCCCTACTGACTAAACTGTTACCGAAGTTGCAGTTTACAGTATATCATCTAATGGTTAGTTCAACATACACACTGTCAAACTGCAAAGAGCCTAACTCCAGCAGATGAGCTGCCAAAGTCACCCTACCTTCAGAGGCAGTCCTTCCTCTCAGCCACTGACAAATGCCACAACATGTTTAGACAGCATTAGCATATGAACCTCTGCCATAAGACTAAAAACAACAGGCATCACTGTAAACAGTATGAGTTAGCAGATGGCTAGGGGAAAAACAGTACCAATCAAATTCAAAATGTCTCATAATGCAGTCATGTAATGCTATCCAAGAATACTCTTTAGTAAACACAAGGTCACTTGCACTGACATTAGTCAAAACCAGATTTTAATTAGCATATATGTATTAAATTCCCAACAAGTATTCAAAAATACTATTTTTCCTTTTTTTAATTACATAAGTGAAGAGCCACTTTACAATAAATTTAGGAAACACACCACCAAATGCAGTAGTCACAGATCTCTAAGAAACTGACTTACTCATTAGTCTCAGTTATGTAGCAAATGTCACTGCTGTAGAGATGCAGAGTGCTTAGCAAAGACAAAATGTTATTCATATGGATGTGATACACTGATTAGAGGATTGCAGCAGTCACCATGTAAAAATGGCATCATATGACATGGCCAGGAAGAACAGATCATTAGAAAATATGAAACTGGCTATGTTTTTTAAAATGTATTTACACATATCTATAATGCCCAAAACACCTCCAACTTTCATCTACACCAGGAAATTTTAGAAAAAATTCCCACTGGTGTTACCACTAGAACTATTATTAGCACCAGCGGGAACCTAATATAGATAAGGCTCTGGCAACTCTGTTTTTAACCATTGTAAGGCTTTGTTAACACAATGGCAAAAATGCTAGTAAATGCCAGAACCTAATTATGCTAATGCTCCCACCAGTACAGAACCAGGGGGAGCACTAATGCAATTTTTGTTAATGGACTGTTTTATAACACTTAAATACTTCACCTACAAATATGTTTGCTATGGAGAAGGGACTATTAAATTCCAATTTTGAACTATGCCCTTTTGGAAAGGCAGCACTTCAGTACTTTTGATGTTCATGAGATACACTGGTTTGAAAGCACTGGAAACTGAATTTCAACAGTGTAGCGACAATATGGCTAACAGAAGGGCAAGCTTAGGATCTACAACCTATCCTGAAGGACGAGCCATCGCTCTCTCAGATCTTGGGAGACAGACCAGTCCTTGCTTACAGACAGCCCCCCAACCTGAAGCAAATACTCACCAGCAACCACACACCACACAACAGAACCAATAACCCAGGAACCTATCCTTGCAACAAAGCCCGTTGCCAACTCTGTCCACATATCTATTCAGGGGATAGCATCATAGGGCCTAATCACATCAGCCACACTATCAGAGGCTCGTTCACCTGCGCATCTACCAATGTGATATATGCCATCATGTGCCAGCAATGCCCCTCTGCCATGTACATTGGCCAAACTGGACAGTCTCTACGTAAAAGAATGAATGGACACAAATCAGACGTCAAGAATTATAACATTCAAAAACCAGTTGGAGAACACTTCAATCTCTCTGGTCACTCGATCACAGACCTAAGAGTGGCTATACTTCAACAAAAAAGCTTCAAAAACAGACTCCAACGAGAGACTGCTGAATTGGAATTAATTTGCAAACTGGATACAATTAACTTAGGCTTGAATAGAGACTGGGAATGGATGAGTCATTACACAAAGTAAAACTATTTCCCCATGGTATTTCTCCCTCCCACCCCACCCCCCACTGTTCCTCTGATATTCTTGTTAACTGCTGGAATTAGCCTACCTGCTTGTCACCATGAAAGGTTCTCCTCCTTCCCCCCCCTGCTGTTGGTGATGGCTTATCTTAAGTGATCACTCTCCTTACAGTGTGTATGATAAACCCATTGTTTCATGTTCTCTGTGTGTGTATATATAAATCTCTCCTCTGTTTTTTCCACCAAATGCATCCGATGAAGTGAGCTGTAGCTCACGAAAGCTTATGCTCTAATAAATTTGTTAGTCTCTAAGGTGCCACAAGTACTCCTTTTCTTTTTGCGAATACAGACTAACACGGCTGCTACTCTGAAACCAGAAAGCTCTGCCACCTCTGGGTGGAAAGGCATATGTTTCATTTCCATGCCCACTCAGACCTTGGACTGTGAATAACAAAAAGAGACCCCCGTTTTGATGTGTATGTATACAGTAGTGAAACTGGACTGAACCCATAAACTCATTTTACATAATCCAAACATCCATCACTTGGTAACAATAGCTTTTTGTCATCATGCACCTAGGATAAATTAATATGGGATTTTTTCAAAAGCACCTAAGGCTGACATTTTCAAGAGACTCAGGGAATTAGGCACTTAAACCCTCTTGAATTTCTAGTGGATTTGGGTGCCTAGCTCTTTTAGGAGCCTTTGAAAATCTCAGCCTGAGGCACCTTTTGAAACTCCTAGTCAAGACCCAGCAACCTGGATGTAAAAGGGACCTGGTAATGGAATATGGAACCTGAACAACCCATCTGACCCAAATGGTTTTATTAACTGTGTGTCCAAAGGATAAAATCTCTTAAAAGTAGTTTCCCTCTCAATACTGCAAAATAGTTACAAATTGAATCAATTTCTTTAACAAGGGAAAGGTGAGAGAGGAAGCAGGTTTTCACATCCCACGTAAATATACAAAATTAATAGTTTCCCAGTAGACAAAGATGCCTTTACCAATGAAACATCCCCCTTTGCCCTTACTTCTTATTCCAAAGTACATTTTGACTGTTTTGTATCATTCATGGTGACACAACACTAGATACATTTGCAGAGACAGAGTATTTTATGCCAGAGAAGAGATTGAGGTTAACCTCAACAAGTTACTCACCGGGTCTGTTACATATTCCAGAGTCTAATTCAGTTTCCCTGAAACATAACTGCTCTTTGGAAAGTAGAACTACTGCCCTATCACATCTGATGAAGTGAGCTGTAGCTCACGAAAGTTTATGCTCTAATAAATTAGTTAGTCTCTAAGGTGCCACAAGTACTCCTTTTCTTTTTGCGAATACAGACTAACACGGCTGCTACTCTGAAACCTGCCCTATCACAGTCTACTCTCCCCACAAAGTATACACAGATGTGCAAGAAGAAACCACTGAATAAAAACCTGTGTGCTACTTTTGGCTGCAATGACCAGTACAAACTTATTCCTAGGAGAGATGGAGCAGTCATGTATAGTTTCTGGCTAAATAAGTGAAGGCTTAGTGAGTAAACTACCTTCTTTAAAGCCAATAAAATCCTCCTTTCACAGAGACTAACAAGCTAAGCAGCCTTGAAATGGGAGTCTAGTCTCTATTGCAATACGAGCCTACAGTGGAAATTGCACAAGTTGGGGAGGCAGCAGCAGAAGTTCCCCAGCTTCCCCCAAAAAAAGCAGCAGCTCCCAGAGGCAGCAGCATCAGTCCCGCTACTTTAAAGACAGGGTTTAACCTGCAACACCCTAAAACCTGGCTCCAGTCCCAGCTCCTGCTGGTGTCACCTTTATAAATAGCCCCAGACAAAGGTCCCTCTGGCTCTTGGGGGTAGAGAGGAGTGAGGGCTGAAGTTTAATGAACACAGGACAGACTCATTGTGCAGGGGTTGGGGACCTCTGTACTGTCACATGCTAAAGAAGAGGGTCTCCCCTCACAGCCTGAGCTGCTGCCACTGACCCCCCTTCACAGCCTGCAGACTGCTCAGCCCACAGGCACTTGCCCCCACATTAATGATGAGCAAAAACTGTTGGGAAATAAAGGGATAGAGGGCAAAAGGCACCCACACCAATTGGACACACACACAAGGCAGCAGGTACAGAAGACAGCGGGGAAAATACATACTATAGAGAGAAACCTGGTGCGCACACGCGTGCGCGCACACACACAGAGGTTAGAGGATAGCTAGGTGCACACACATTGCAGTGGGGGTAATAAAAGGCAGGTGCACACCACCCGTGTGTGTGTAAACAGAGGATAAGTACACGCACCTGAGGGGAGGCATATTGAGGGCAGGTACACCCCACCCCCAGGGGAGAGTTACTGAAGGTGGGTACACACACCCCTCCCCACAGGGAGGAGTACGGAGGACAAGTACACCACTGCAGGAAGGGGTAAGAAGGGTGGATGCACATAATCCCCAAGGAGGGTACCAAGGGAGGGTGTGTACATGCACATACACAAAGACCAAAGGCAAGAGGGATACCAGGGCCAGGTGTACATACACACCCACACATACCCTCAGGGAGGGCGGAGATACCAAGGGTAGGTATGTACACCCCTTGGGGTAGAAGGATACCAAGAGCAGGTGTGCACACATGCACGCACACACCCTGGGGGTGCCAATGGTGCATGTACACTCATGTCCCAGGAGCAACGATGGCGTGTGTACATACAAACACACACACCCCGGGGCACTGACAGCACGTGTATACACATCCATGCACTGGGGAATGGGACAACGATACACCAACAGCACGTATGCACACACGGATGTATGCCGGGGGGAACAATGGCACATGTACATACAAACACACACACATATGCTGGGGCTACTGATGGCACGTGTACATACAAACCGACTTACCAGCAGTACCAATGGCGTATGTACATGCAGGCATGCGTGACCAGGGTACCACTGGCATGTATACATGCACTCACCGGGAGTACCATTGGCAGGCGTACCTGCAGGCACGCACGCACTGGGGTACCAGGCACTGATGGCAGGGTGTATACCATCGGGGATATTGATGGCGGGGGGTGCATACACCCCTACCCCAGGGGGCACCGACGGCAGGCGCGCGTACACCCACATACACCCATTCTCCGGGGGGCACCGACGGCGGGTGCGCGTACACACCCACACACACCCATGCTCCGGGGGGGGCACCGACGGCGGGTGCGCGTACACACCCACACACACCCATGCTCCGGGGGGGCACCGACGGCGGGTGCGCGTACACACCCACATACACACACCCATGTCCCGCGGGGCACCGACAGCAGCGTGTGTACGCCCATATCCCGGGGGCACCGACGGCGGGTGGGCACACACCAACATACACACACCCATACCCTGGGGGCACCGACGGCAGCGCGCGTACACCCATGTCCCGGGGGGCACCGACGGCAGGTGCGCGTACACGTCCACATACACACACCCATACCCCAGGGGCACCGACAGCAGCGCGCGTACACCCATACCCCGGGAGCACTGACGGAGGGTGGGTACACACCCACATACACACCCATACCCCGGGGGCACCGACGGCGGGTGGGCACACACCCACATACACACCCATACCCCGGGAGCACCGACGGAGGGTGGGTACACACCCACATACACACCCATACCCCGGGGGCACCGACGGCGGGTGGGCACACACCCACATACACACCCATACCCCGGGAGCACCGACGGAGGGTGGGTACACACCCACATACACACCCATACCCCGGGGGCACCGACGGCGGGTGGGCACACACCCACATACACACCCATACCCCGGGGGCACCGACGGCGGGTGGGCACACACCCACATACACACCCATACCCCGGGGGCACCGACGGCGGGTGGGCACACACCCACATACACACCCATACCCCGGGGGCACCGACGGCGGGTGGGCACACACCCACATACACACCCATACCCCGGGGGCACCGACGGCGGGTGGGCACACACCCACATACACACCCATACCCCGGGGGCACCGACGGCGGGTGGGCACACACCCACATACACACCCATACCCCGGGGGCACCGACGGCGGCAGCGCGTACACACACCCACACCCCGATTCCACAGCCCTACGGCCGAGCCGGCTGGGGCCGCTCTTCCAATCCCAGCGGCCCCGGTAGGACTCGCCCTCGGCGCCCCGCAGGGAGGCGCCGCCTCGGCCCAGGCGCAGGACTCACGTGGAGAGTTTCCTGGTCCAGAAGAGCCCCCCGGGCCACAGCTCCTGCAGCTGCACGGCCCGGCCCAGGTTGCCTTTGATCTGGGCCAGCAGGCGGCTCGCCTCGGCCTCCAGCCGGTCCCCGTACGGCAGCAGCTTGTTGTAGCCGATCTCCTTCTGCGGCACAAAGCCCAGCGCCGTCCCGGGCGGCCCGCTCCCGCTCCCGCTCCCGGCCATGGTTGCCGCCGTCCCCTGCCGCCGCCCTCTGCGCCCGGCTCTGTCCTAACGAGTCACACAGCGGCTCCTGGTGACGAAGCAACCAACCGAGCGAACGGCCGCCTCCCGCCCGGGCCAGGTCACTTCCTGCGTGGGGGGCGGGGGGAGCGGAAGCGGGAGGTGGAGACGGGGGGGCTGAGCCAGCAAGGGGCAGGGGTTGGGGGGGACTGAGTGGGGGAGGGGGAGCGGAAGAGGCACTTTAGGAGCGTTGGGGCACTTGGGGCAGGCACTCTGGGGCCTCCGAGGGGCAGGGAAGAGCGGGGCAGGCACGGGGAGCTGAGGGAAGTCGGGGGAGGCGCTCGGGGGCTCGGGGAGTGTGATAGGGAGACGTCAAGGAGAGGATTTGAGGAAGGAAGTTGGGAAGAGGCAGGGCTGAAAGGAGCTCTGGAGGGAGAGGCCGAGTTGGGTGTCTGAAGGGGAGCCAGGATTAGAGGCTGAGACAAGTGTGGTGGGGACTGAGCTGAAGAGGGACAAGAGAGAAGGGGCTGAGTCACTGGCTGCCTAGCCGTGCTGACCTGCCCTAGAGCTCTCTCCGGGTTGGATTCGTTCTGGCAATATTTAAAGTCGCTCTGTCTTGTTAGGAAGGATTTCGCTGGGCATTTGAATGATGCCGTTTACAATTTCTCTTAAAAAGAAATCTTCATGCAAATTGTCCCACCCTGACAGCCCTTGACACAGAGTGCGGGAGAGGAATACTCATCCCTGCTTCTGTGGCATCCAAGCAAATATGGTACTAACCACAGTGTAAAACTGTTCCCCACATGGTCGTGGCAAGTGAGGCAAAAGATAAGTTTCCTAATTACAAGCTGTACTGACATTTTGTGCCAGCGCTGAAGGGAACAAGGGGGTGAAATTTTGACGGAATGATCACACAAAGTATATTTTTAAGAGCTTTTAATTCCAACCAATATAAAGAGACAACTAAAATGAAATATGCTAATTGGAGGACGATCTTGCTATTGAAGAAATCAACATCAGACATTGTAGGACTGCAGGATCCATTCACAGTCTGTAGTAAATATAGAGAGAGGAGACAGAGAAAGCTGTACAGTTGTGTTAACTAAGATTAAATGCCCAAGAGGTAGAATCATCTAGAATGTGACTGTGCTAGTAGTGGTGGATTTCACCAGTGTAAGAAACAATGGTGCTATGCATCCACACTAGTTATCCCATTTTGGGTGGGTTTGTACCCCATGCTTACACATAGCACTTTAATCAACAATTGCAGTTTCATGACCCTCTAGGTATCTGGTCTACAAGTTCTCAGCACAAGTCCCTGAATCAATGGCTTGTGAGACATTTCAAAAGGCTTCTGTGTGCTCAAGGGAATTGTGGGAAAAGGGGGAACTATCCATGTAAGTACCTAAATGAGACTGAGTCATAAATATAAAAAGAAGGCTAACCACCTTTAAATCCCTCCTGGTCAGAGGAAAAACCCTTTCACCTGTAAAGGGTTAAGAAGCTAGGATAACCTCACTGGCACCTGACCAAAATAACCAATGAGGAGACAAGATACTTTCAAAGCGGGGGAGGGGAACAAAGGGTTCTCTCTGTCTGTGTGTGTCTTTTGCTGGGACCAGAGCAGGAATGCAGGTCAGAACTCCTGGAAAGGGTTAATAAGCAATCTAGTTAGAAATGCATTAGATTCTGTTTTGTTTAAATGGCTGATAAAATAAGTTGTGCTGAATGGAATGTATATTCCTGGTTTTGTGTCTTTTTGTAACTTAAGGTTTAGCCTAGAGGGATTCTCTATGTTTTGAATCTGATTACCCTGTAAGGTATTTACCATCCTGATTTTACAGAGGTGATTCTTTTTCTTTTACTTCAGTTAAAATTCTTCTTTTAAGAACCTGATTGCTTTTTCATTGTTCTTAAGATCCAAGGGTTTGGGTCTGTGTTCACCTTTGCAAATTGGTGAAGATTTTTATCAAGCCTTCCCCAGAAAAAGGGGTATAGGGCTTGGGGGGATTTTGAGGGGGAAGTGGGCTCTTTCCCTGTTATATTTGTTAGACACTTGGTGGTGGCAGCAATAAAGTCCAGGGACAAAAGGTAAAATAGTTTGTACCTTGGGGAAGTTTTAATCTAAGCTGGTAAAAATAAGCTTAGGGGGTTTTTCATGCAGGTCCCCACATCTGTACCCTAGAGTTCAGAGTGGGGAAGGAACCTTGACAGACTGATTTTTCAGAAATGCCAAGTGCCCACAACTCCAACTGACATTCAAAATCCACTTTTTGTGGCTTCATGGTTTACCAAAAAGCAGTTTAGCAAGTTTACCCTGATGTGAGGGCTGAAGTCACATTTGTCCTCCAACTTCTGTGAAATTGTTGGGGTTCAAAGGGGAATTCAATATTGGTGTTTCCCAGAAAGTATGAATTTTAAATAGGAATTGGGCATCCAAATCCATTAGACACCTTTGACTATCTCAGCCATAATGTCCTCAGGGCACATTCTTTTATAAGCATAAACTCTACTTCTGGAATGCTATTCACTGACAGTGCAAAAATTCTGGCTAATAGTTCATATGGTAACAATTCACATCCTCACAGGAGATTTTCCTGATAGATTTTGATCAAAAGAGGTTGAAATAATTTTGTTTCTTATTAAGAAAAAATAAAAAACAAGTCTTGTATGGGGAGACACTAGTAGAAAATGGGTTGTATTAGACATATTGATCTGCTGTGATAAGTGTTGTCACAGCATAAACTGGTCCTTTTTCATGGCAGTTGGGTTCAGCCTTACTTTTCCCAGGTGATGAATTTGGGCTGGTGGTTGGGCAGGTGACCAATCATCATGTGCCATGGGGAATGGGGGTGCTTCCTATAAGAGGAAGCCTGCTAAATTAGAAGGAAAATCAAATGACATTAATTTTAAAATAATTTCTTTAGGAGGTACTGGTCTAGTAAAGAACTGAAAAAGGTCTTTCCAAAGCGAGGGGCCTGGAGTGGGACCAGCTCAGATCTCTTGTTGAAAGGGAACTAAGGTACGAAGAGCGAGCAAAAGAGAGAGAGGTGGTCCTTGCAGCTCTGATACAAAGATAGTTGAAGGAGCCTGATATGAGTTACAGTATAGTGGGCCTTCTGCCAGTTGGTACCGAGGGACTTGGTGTCACACCAATTAAATTACATAACACGACAATCAGGAATATAGGTAGATTGTGACTGGTTTATGGAAGCAGCAGTTTTCAGTGCAAGATAGTGTTTAAGAAATTGACATTTGAAAACTAGACATGATTTACTCTGTGTTTGGATTTGAACTATAATTTTGATTACATTTTTGCTATTGGCAGGTATTTTCAAGTTAATTTTAAAATTGTATTATGTTACTTCAAATCAACAATATCACTCTACATAGCTGTCTTTGAAACCAGAATTAAACATTATTTTATCTATTGTACATCAACATGCAAAACGTTGCTAGCACCAAAACATAGTAATCCTGGTACAAATTAATTTGCCTTCTTGGCACTCACAAATGTGATCAGTATTTTTCAGAAAACTTGAAATAGGTAAACAAGCAGTTTTAGAAAACAATTCTAATTCCATTTGCAATAATAGTATTGAGCACACACTGTGTTTTGTCCATTCTATCCATTTTAAATACATTGATTAATTAACTGTTAGAATTGTTTGGTTTTTACCTCCTTTCCAAAAATGAAATAATTTTAAACTTTTTTCCCTAGTGTGTTGACACTAAACTGTTTAAAAAAGCAAAATGATTTACAGAGTCAAAAATAAACCTATGCTTCAGATTTGTAGTATGTCTTGGCTGCGGTTGGCACGTAAAAGCACATTTGGTTCCTGAGTCATATGATGGACTAGTATTCTGAGCTGAGGATCCATCTGCACTGCTTGCATCAACAGCTCTTATTCAGTGGGAGAAATATCAATTGAGAGCACATTAAATACGGTGCCACCTGTCATCTTTGGCTTTAAATCTTAAGAACAACTGATGAATCCAAATTAAGTGTGTTAGCTGTGAAGGAAATGCAGTCCCTCCATTCATGAGAAATTTCAAATTTTACCATTGGTTTATATCACATCACCCACTGTTCACACATTCCTTTGTTGAATGGCTTGCTGCCTTAGATCAACTAACACTAGCATTGTCAACACCCTGTATTTAGGAAACTTGTCCCTGAGCCTAAAACGTGACTATGATCTCAATCTGAAGCAATCAGCTTTCCCCACAGAGCATTTTTGTCCAGTGTCCAATCTCCCTTTCTAGAATAAGGTAAATTTGAAAATTGGTGATAGGCAAACTACTAAATATTTGACAATTTGGATAAGCACCTTAAAATATGTGGTCTTATTGTATATGAACTACTAGGCCTTCTCTCACTGTAATCTGACTACCTCAGAAGCCTCCTCTCAAAATAAATAAATAAAATACTTAAATAAAAATCAACAGGACACAAGAGAGTATATTGCTTTTTGATGCTGTCAAAATAGTTGGCCCCCAGATTCTCCACCGTTCCTTTCCCCTCCACCAATATAGAAAAAGATATATCACAAATCAAGAGCTCCAACAATCGTTTATAACAAGATGTAAATTTAAGCAGACATAGTTATACCAGTATATCCCTGTGTGGACACACATTCCCTTAGAAGTACCTTTCTTCAATTTAGCTTATATCATTTGGGAAGGGGCTCAAACTAAACCAAAAAAAGCCACTCATTCTGAAATAAGAATTTCCGCTGATGAGGTTATTCCTGTATAACTGGTAGAACTTTCCTTTGTAAACAGGGCTGGAAGCATGCATGTCACACTGCCATCCTCAGCTTCACACGCTTGCTGGTTCTGTTTATCTGAGTTTGCTGCAGATTAAATTTGACAAGAATGCTGTGATTAAACAAAATAGATCACAAGATTCTCCTAAATTTCAATCCCTTCCCAGCTAACTGGAGTTAACAGGGAAGTGGAGAAATGACACTGACATATCAAGTACACATCTACATCCACTACACCTAGAAACCAAGCTCAAAGTCATTGCTGGTGTAACTCCACTGAAATCAGTTGTTACATCAGGATTGAATTTGTCTCTCCAAATTGGGGGGGGGGGGTAATAGACTTCCTGACTATTAGCTGTGATTTAAAAAGTGAAATTCTCTCAGAAGATAGATCAGAACTTGATTCTGATACTGTGCTCGCTCGCTCTCTCCATTCATGAACCTCCCAGAGATCATCACTAGGAAATTTTTTTGCCTAGAGAGACAAAATATGAGAGCTGAGCCCCCCAGGTGAGTTTTGCTGCTGAATTTTTGCCAATATAACTGCTGCCACCACTGACATTATAGCTGCTGATTTTAAAAATCACATATGTTCCTCTGATATAAAATAAGCCCTCCAAGTTTAGGGAAAGAGGTGTCACATTTTTTAGCTTTTCAGCACTGAGAGGTTGGTTGCCTTTATGTCCCATCCGCTTGCCAGACAGAAAGCAGCTGCTGGAAAGCATGTGATGGAAAGGACCTTGCCAAGGCCAATTCTAGGGATTCTGCTGTGCTAGGAAATCCAGGAAATATAGTCACTTCTCAGCCTGCTGTCACTCACATAAAAAATTATCATTAAATATTTTGCTGTTTCATGCAACTGCTCTTTTTTGCCAATAAAGTAGAATTGGCTGTGGACCTGTCCAACCTTAATTGCATGGCTAACTACAGCACTCTCTCTCTCTCTCTCTCTCTCTCCACCCCCCACAAGCAATGTATGCCAGACCTTTACAGGCAGTTCTCCCTTCCCTAGTTTGTGTATTTGCTCATCTTCCAACTACCTACAATACGACTCCTTTAGCACTTCAGTAAACAAAGCTCCAACTACCTTCCAGAAGGATTATTTACACACCGCAGCTAACTTGAAACTATTAGAAGCCAAATTGTGAAATCCTTGATATTAGGCCTGTCAAGCGATTAAAAAAAATTAGTTGTGTTTAATCATGCTGTTAAATAATAATAGAATACCATTTATTTAAATATTTTTGATGTTTTCTACATTTTCAAATATATTGATTTCAGTTATAACACAGAATACAAAATGTACAGTGCTCACTTTATATTTATTTTTATTACAAATATTTACACTGTAAAAAAACCAAAAGAAATAGCATTTTTCAATTCACCTAATACAAGGACTGTAGTGCAATCTCTTTATCATGAAAGTTGAACTTACACATGTAGAATTAGGTACAAAAAATAAGTGCACTCAAAAACAAACCATGTAAAACTTTAGAGCCTACAAGTCCACTCAGTCCTACTTCTTGTTCAGCCATTCGCTAAGACATGTAAGTTTGTTTACATTAGCAGGAGATAATGCTGTTCACTTCTTGTTTACGTCACCTGAAGCGTACGATCAACAGGTTATCCCAAGAGGAGAAGGCGGGTGGTGGTGGTCGGGGACTCTCTCCTCCGGGGGACTGAGTCATCTATCTGCCGCCCTGACCGGGAAAACCGAGAAGTCTGCTGCTTGCCAGGGGCTAAGATTCGTGATGTGACGGAGAGACTGCCGAGACTCATCAAGCCCTCGGATCGCTACCCCTTCCTGCTTCTCCACGTGGGCACCAATGATACTGCCAAGAATGACCTTGAGCGGATCACTGCGGACTACGTGGCTCTGGGAAGAAGGATAAAGGAGTTGGAGGCGCAAGTGGTGTTCTCGTCCATCCTCCCCGTGGAAGGAAAAGGCCTGGGTAGGGACCGTCGAATCGTGGAGGTCAACGAATGGCTACGCAGGTGGTGTCGGAGAGAAGGCTTTGGATTCTTTGACCATGGGATGGTGTTCCATGAAGGAGGAGTGCTGGGCAGAGACGGGCTCCATCTTACGAAGAGAGGGAAGAACATCTTTGCCAGCAGGCTGGCTAACCTAGTGAGGAGGGCTTTAAACTAGGTTCACCGGGGGAAGGAGACCAAAGCCCTGAGGTAAGTGGGAAAGCGGGATACCGGGAGGAAGCACAGGCAGGAATGTCTGTGAGGGGAGGGCTCCTGCCTCATACTGGG
Source organism: Dermochelys coriacea (assembly GCF_009764565.3). Lineage (NCBI taxonomy): Eukaryota > Metazoa > Chordata > Testudines > Dermochelyidae > Dermochelys > Dermochelys coriacea. The sequence goes on along the minus strand of NC_050070.1, from coordinate 179,850,688 downwards.
AATGAGGGACGATCAACAGGTTATCTCAAGTGCTTATATACAAATGCACAAAGCCTTGGAAACAAGCAGGGAGAACTGGAGGTCCTGGTGATGTCAAGGAATTATGACGTGATTGGAATAACAGAGACTTGGTGGGATAACTCACATGACTGGAGTACAGTCATGGATGGTTATAAACTGTTCAGGAAGGACAGGCAGGGCAGAAAAGGTGGGGGAGTAGCACTGTATGTAAGGGAGCAGTATGACTGCTCAGAGCTCCGGTACGAAACTGTGGAAAAACCTGAGTGTCTCTGGATTAAGTTTAGAAGTGTGTGCAACAAGAGTGATGTCATGGTGGGAGTCTGCTATAGACCACCGGACCAGGGGGATGAGGTGGATGAGGCTTTCTTCCGGCAACTCACGGAAGCTACTAGATCGCATGCCCTGATTCTCATGGGTGACTTTAATTTTCCTGATATCTGCTGGGAGAGCAATACAGCGGTGCATAGACAATCCAGGAAGTTTTTGGAAAGCGTAGGGGACAATTTCCTGGTGCAAGTGCTAGGGGAACCAACTAGGGGGAGCGCTTTTCTTGACCTGCTGCTCACAAACCGGGTAGAATTAGTGGGGGAAGCAAAAGTGGATGGGAATCTGGGAGGCAGTGACCATGAGTTGGTTGAGTTCAGGATCCTGACGCAGGGAAGAAAGGTAAGCAGCAGGATACGGACCCTGGACTTCAGGAAAGCAGACTTTGACTCCCTCAGGGAACAGATGGCCAGGATCCCCTGGGGGACTAACATGAAAGGGAAGGGAGTCCAGGAGAGCTGGCTGTATTTCAAGGAATCCCTGTTGAGGTTACAGGGACAAACCATCCCGATGAGTCGAAAGAATAGTAAATATGGCAGGCGACCAGCTTGGCTTAATGGCGAAATCCTAGCGGATCTTAAACATAAAAAAGAAGCTTACAAGAAGTGGAAGGTTGGACATATGACCAGGGAAGAGTATAAAAATATTGCTCGGGCATGTAGGAAAGATATCAGGAGGGCCAAATCGCACCTGGAGCTGCAGCTAGCAAGAGATGTCAAGAGTAACAAGAAGGGTTTCTTCAGGTATGTTGGCAACAAGAAGAAAGCCAAGGAAAGTGTGGGCCCCTTACTGAATGAGGGAGGCAAGCTAGTGACAGAGGATGTGGAAAAAGCTAATGTACTCAATGCTTTTTTTGCCTCTGTTTTCACTAACAAGGTCAGCTCCCAGACTGCTGTGCTGGGCATCACAAAATGGGGAAGAGATGGCCAGCCCTCTGTAGAGATAGAGGTGGTTAGGGACTATTTAGAAAAGCTGGACGTGCACAAGTCCATGGGGCCGGACGAATTGCATCCGAGAGTGCTGAAGGAATTGGCGGCTGTGATTGCAGAGCCCTTGGCCATTATCTTTGAAAACTCGTGGCGAACGGGGGAAGTCCCGGATGACTGGAAAAAGGCTAATGTAGTGCCCATCTTTAAAAAAGGGAAGAAGGAGGATCCTGGGAACTACAGGCCGGTCAGCCTCACCTCAGTCCCTGGAAAAATCATGGAGCAGGTCCTCAAAGAATCAATCCTGAAGCACTTAGAGGAGAGGAAAGTGATCAGGAACAGTCAGCATGGATTCACCAAGGGAAGGTCATGCCTGACTAATCTAATCGCCTTTTATGATGAGATTACTGGTTCTGTGGATGAAGGGAAAGCAGTGGATGTATTGTTTCTTGACTTTAGCAAAGCTTTTGACACGGTCTCCCACAGCATTCTTGTCAGCAAGTTAAGGAAGTATGGGCTGGATGAATGCACTATAAGGTGGGTAGAAAGCTGGCTAGATTGTCGGGCTCAACGGGTAGTGATCAATGGCTCCATGTCTAGTTGGCAGCCGGTGTCAAGTGGAGTGCCCCAGGGGTCGGTCCTGAGGCCCGTTTTGTTCAATATCTTCATAAATGATCTGGAGGATGGTGTGGATTGCACTCTCAGCAAATTTGCGGATGATACTAAACTGGGAGGAGTGGTAGATACGCTGGAGGGGAGGGATAGGATACAGAAGGACCTAGACAAATTGGAGGATTGGGCCAAAAGAAATCTAATGAGGTTCAATAAGGATAAGTGCAGGGTCCTGCACTTAGGATGGAAGAATCCAATGCACCGCTACAGACTAGGGACCGAACGGCTCGGCAGCAGTTCTGCGGAAAAGGACCTAGGGGTGACAGTGGACGAGAAGCTGGATATGAGTCAGCAGTGTGCCCTTGTTGCCAAGAAGGCCAATGGCATTTTGGGATGTATAAGTAGGGGCATAGCGAGCAGATCGAGGGACGTGATCGTTCCCCTCTATTCGACACTGGTGAGGCCTCATCTGGAGTACTGTGTCCAGTTTTGGGCCCCACACTACAAGAAGGATGTGGATAAATTGGAAAGAGTACAGCGAAGGGCAACAAAAATGATTGGGGGTCTAGAGCACATGACTTATGAGGAGAGGCTGAGGGAGCTGGGATTGTTTAGTCTGCAGAAGAGAAGAATGAGGGGGGATTTGATAGCTGCTTTCAACTACCTGAAAGGGGGTTTCAAAGAGGATGGCTCTAGACTGTTCTCAATGGTAGCAGATGACAGAACGAGGAGTAATGGTCTCAAGTTGCAATGGGGGAGGTTTAGATTGGATATTAGGAAAAACTTTTTCACTAAGAGGGTGGTGAAACACTGGAATGCGTTACCTAGGGAGGTGGTAGAATCTCCTTCCTTAGAGGTTTTTAAGGTCAGGCTTGACAAAGCCCTGGCTAGGATGATTTAACTGGGACTTGGTCCTGCTTTGAGCAGGGAGTTGGACTAGATGACCTTCTGGGGTCCCTTCCAACCCTGATATTCTATGATTCTATGAAGGTGAGAACTGGTGTTCACATGGCACTGTTGCATCTGGCACCGCAAGATACTTACATGCCAGATGCGGTAAAGATTCATATGTCCCTTCATGTTTCAACCACCATTCCAGAGGACATGCGTCCATTCTGATGACAAGTTCTGCTACATAACGATCCAAAGCAGAGTGGATCGACACATGTTCATTTTCAGCATCTGAGTCAGATGCCATCAGCAGATGGTTGATTTTCTTTTTTGGTGGTTTGGGTTCTGTAGTTTCCGCACTGGAGTATTGCTCTTTTAAGATTTCTGAAAGAATGTTTCACACCTCATTCCTCTCACATTTTGGAAGGCACTTTAAATTCTTAAATCTTGAGTCAAGTACTGTAGCTATTTTTAGAAATCTCACATTGGTACCTTCTTTCCATTTTGCCAAATTTGCAGTGAAACGAATAACATGTGCTGTGTCATCATCCAAGATTGCTATAACATGTAATATATGGCAGAATGTGGGTAAAATAGAGCCATACAGTTCTCCCCCAAGCTGTTCAGTCACAAATTATCTAACACATTTTTTTCTAATGAGTGTCATCAGCATGGAAGCATGTCCTCTGGAGTGGTGGCCAAAGCATGAAGGGGCATATAAATGTTTAGCTTATCTGGCATGTAAATACCTTGCAATGCTGTCTACAAAAGCACCATGCAAACGCCTGTTCTTATTTTCAGGTGACACTGTACATAAGAAGCAGGCTTAACAAGAGTGGACTTGTTGACTCTAAAGTTTTACATTCTTTTGTTTTTGAGTCCAGTTATGTAACAAAAAGAAATCTACATTTGTAAGTTGCACTTTCATAATAAAGAGCTTGCACTACAGTATTGGTATGAAGTGAACTGAAAAAAACATGCCTCTTTCAGAGGGTTGGCTGACTTTGAATATCAGCTGCTGTTATTTTTAATTGGCTCAGCCCTGTTGTGGGCTGGCCTTGGTAGCACCTTCAGTTCATGAATAGGGAATCTGCTAAATGCACATGCAGTTGGGTTGTAATTGCTTCTGTTCTTGTGGTGGGAAACTCTCAGACATCTTGAAAGGTAGAGTTTAACTCTTCTATCCATTCTGTTTTCTGAGATATCCCTTTTGTTTCATCAGGGTTCAACAGGAGCGGAAATTCTGTTTCAAATGAGTCCACACACTTCTATTTTCTCTGAAGGTCCTTCAGCTTTCAAAATAGTCTTTTTAAACTCAAAATATTTTTAAAGTCTTTACACTTAAGTGATCATCAAAGAAGCTATCGTCTTTTTTCTTTTTAGTAATCTTTGGACAGTTCTTCTTGGCTTGCTGAGTTTGGTGAGGGGTTGCTTAGGCATTGCCAGATAACTAATGAATTTCGATATTTTTACACTCAAATGTCTTCTTACATTAGTAACCAGTTTAGAATCAAATGATCTTGCTATATTTGGACATCAAACATCTTACTATTCATATAACAATGAGGCAATTCTTATATGAAGGCTTTCATTTAGATATAAAATATTTGCAAATATCCATCTCAAAAGAAGCTATATCATTGTAAGCATTTGAGGGACAACAAAAGCTTTCACTTTTAAGTGGAAACATGAATTAGAAGTGTCGTCTACAAAACATTCCCTGACCAAAAATGTTCCCCTTAACCTTTGAAGAATAAAGTCTTTTAGAGGGTTTATCAGTTTCAATAAGGATATTTCCAGAATTCTTTGTGTGGGTTTAAACTAGTGGTTTTTCTCTTTGCTAAGAGAGCAGGGGTAAAAGAATCCCATTTTTAAGACTTTATATTAGTTGATAGCTCTGGTAGCATATCTTAAGCATCACTCCTCTTTAAAGTATCCTGAAAAAAACAGCCTCACATTTATGTTTTAGAAAGAGTTCTTGTTGTGTAAAAGAATATCTTACAAAGTCTCTTTTCTTGAGATAAAGACCATATCTATACCAAACTGGTATCTTATAGAAGAGGGATGTGTCCTGTTCTTTGATAAAAACACTTCTGTTGGTTTATGTGCCTTTTGATCAAAGGGTTCCTAGATTTGCCATACATTTACCATTTGCAACAAAGGCTCTTAGTTATTGTGCTTTGTGTAGTATATTTAATAACACTTAGATATATCTTCTAAAACATAGTACAGAAAAAATAGTATAGAATGTTAAAGCAAAATAGAAGTTATAAATCTGTATTTCAGTGTCCCCTTCTTTGACATGTTTCGTCCTTTTCACTGGTTGACAGAAAGCAGATTTCCTAAAAGTTTTCCTTAATTGAACATTTAATATGATTAAATAAGCAATTAAAACAATAATAATAATAATAATTAATAATAATCTCCAAAGAACATGTATATGAAAATATACGAATCCCTTAAAATTCAGTAACAGCACAAGCAAGTTTTGTAATAACCTAACATTACAATAGCAAATTAGAATTTTATTAATAATCATTTTTGCATCTGTAGTGAGATTTATCCCCCACACAACCTATAAAGGGAATCAGTGTCTAAAGAAGACTCTGATATATTTATTTTCAAATCTCAGCCTATCCAGACTCTATGATAAAGATGATTTGCAGTAAACTAACCAATTTCAATTTTACATCTTGCAAGATTTGTAATATAAGCAATCCTATATTTTATGGGCTATCTACTCAGACTCCAGTTGGCAAAAACAGACTTGGTGACTCAATGAATAGTTACAGGTTTGATAAGTCTGAAGGTTTTTGTTCATATATGAATGATAAGCAGCTTGGAGAAGCATAGAAAGCTTTATCAAGATGTTTAAAATCCTCAGTTCGTTTAGTGCTAAAATGTTAACCCTGTTTTTTTTTATGTAGCTAGGCCACCTGGACTGTGTTGTACCTGGGCATATTAACAACCTAACTGTGCACAGATGATTTACCAGAGGAGATGATTTGGGCATGTAGCAGGGAACCTGAGTACTCAATATGGCTGCTTCAAATCAGGGGAATTTTTAAATGTGAAGATGGGCAGTGCTGGAGTTTTCAAAACTTGACCTGCTCTGAGGACTCAGGCTGCCAGGGTATTGTCACTCTAGCTCCATGCTCAACCATTGGACTTTTCATAAACCAGCTTTTCAAATGAAGCTATGATACCAAACACTTTTGCCAAATGCCACAATACCCTTTTTCTACTCTGGACCTGTCATAAATATAAAGGGAAGGGTAAACACCTTTAAAATCCCTCCTGGCCAGAGGAAAAACCCTTGCACCTGTAAAGGGTTAAGAAGCTAGGATAACCTCGCTGGCACCTGACCACAATGACCAATGAGGAGACAAGATACTTTCAAAGCTGGCGGCGGGGGGGAGAAACAAAGGGTCTGTGTCTGTCTGGATGATGCTTTTGCCGGGGACAGAACATGAATGGAGTCTTAGAACTTAGTAAGTAATCTAGCTAGATATGCGTTAGATTATGATTTCTTTAAATGGCTGAGTAAATAAGCTGTGCTGAATAGAATGGATATTCCTGTCTTTGTGTCTTTTTATAACTTAAGGTTTTGCCTAGAGGGATTCTCTATATTTTGAATCTAATTACCCTGTAAGGTATTTACCATCCCGATTTTACAGAGATGATTCTTTTTACTGTTTCTTCTATTAAAATTCTTCTGGTAAGAAACTGAATGCTTTTTTCATTGTTCTTAAGATCCAAGGGTTTGGGTCTGTGGTCACCTATGCAAATTGGTGAGGATTTTTATCAAACCTTCCCCAGGAAGAGGGATGCAAGGTTTTGGTGAGGATTTGGGGCGGGGGAGACGTTTCCAAACAACGCTTTCTCAAAAATAAACCCGTTTGGTGGTGGCGTTTGGTGGTGGCAGTGGAAGTCCAAGGGCAAAAGGTAAAATAGTTTGTAGCTTGGGGAAGTTTTAACCTAAGCTGGTAAAAGTAAGCTTAGGAGGTTTTCATGCAGGTCCCCATATCTGTACCCTAGAGTTCAGAGTGGGGAAGGAACCTTGAAAGGACCAAAAACATTTATTAAGCCAAGAAGGGTTTATGTGGTGACCAGTAGGTAATAGAAAAATCTACATAGACCCAGCAAATGTGCAGAACATCAAAAATACAAATAATTCTCAGATTGGTCAATCCCCCAACCTCACTATGCCTTCTCAGATTAGGTGAAGGGGAAATATTGCAGAAAAGGCATATACAGCAAATCATGGGCTATTCTGGCAAACTTTAACCCCAAATTGCAATATATAATCTAAACATGTAAGATCACATTGGGAACTATCATTTTCCATCAATACTCCAGACTGACCCAAAGAACACCGGCCATGATTTTTAAAAATGGGTTCCTAAAGTTAGGTGCCTAAGTCTATATTTAATTCATGGGAGTTGCAGAGTGCTTGTCACTTTTTATAATAAAGCCATTTGTTTAGGGGATCAAACGTGGGTTGCCCATTACGCAGTGGAGCATGGTCTTTGTCTGCTGAGATGAGGTTCCTTTTTCTGAATTTACTGAAGAAGACGCTGCTCTCATACAGTGTTATGGGAATATTCAACTGACTAGCAAACCTGAGAGGTAATCATTCCAAATAGGCCCAGGGACACATAGCACACTTTCAGTAGCATAGGGGTAATAAAAATAACCTTGTGAAGGATACACCATGCACTTTCTTCCATGACAATGCCACAAAGGATGACTGCAGAATCTGCAGCAGCCTTTCTGGACCCTCCCAGATAATTGTTAGGCCAGACACTGCAACACACTCTGCTCCTTTTCATTCACCCACCTGTGTTTGTAGACACAGGTACAGTACATGGACTAGTGAAGATATTTGCTTCCCTCACCAGCTCCAGTTCCACCCTGACTTAAAATTGCAGTGGGAATGTGGGGAGGCAGAATGTAATTACCTGAACTGGAACTTGGCTAGAACACTAGAATTACCACCTTATTTCGAAAGTTCTTTAAGATTGCTGATGGTCATAAGTAGTCTGGACTTCTGTCTAACACCATATGTGAAAGATGGCACCTCCAGCAGCACAATGCCCCTGGCATGGGACATGGGTTCCATTCAAATACTGCCCCAGTTGACAGAACTCGGTTCCTGAAGTCAGATAGGGTCACTGGATAAGGTGGTATGACTGCAGACCAGGAAAAAGTTTTGGGGTGTTCAGTTGTACACCAGGGAGTTTGAGGTCTACAAAACAGGTCAAATGGGGTTGGAGAGTACAAGGCTCATCAGAGAAGGATTTTATATATATCTATAGCAGTGGTTCCCAAACTTGTTCTGCCGCTTGTGCAGGGAAAGCCCCTGGCAGGCCGGGGCAGTTTGTTTACCTGCCACATCCGCAGGTTCAGCCGATCATGGCTCCCAGTGGCCGCGGTTTGCTGCTCCAGACCAATGGGAGCTGCTGGAAGCGGTGCGGGCCGAGGGATGTACTGGCCGCTGCACAATCAGTGGTTCCCCGCACAAGCAGCGGAACAAGTTTGGGAACGACTAATTGATAGGTATATCACAGGGCCATATTTTGTATGTTTTTTTTCATTTTGGTGAGGGATAGGTGCATAAACAGGAAAAAAAAGCTTAATTAGAAAAAATGAGTGTGTGTAACAGGGCATAGCAGGTCCCCCTTTGCTCATGCCTCTGCTCTGCTCCAAAAAAACACTCAGAGACCTTGTGGTTCAGCAGTCACCAGTGCAGTTTATTTACAGTGTGAAATCCCACTACCTTCTCACCATATACAGCATGGGAGTTTCAGTCTGAAGGACTTCCCAGCCTTTGCTGCCAGGAAAGAAGAGCTTCTACTCTCTAGTTTCCCCCTTTCTGTCTGCCTTGTCTGGCTTCCTTCCTCTGAGGCTTTTATGCAGCCTCAGGCTAATCAGGCTGGCAGCTGTTTCCCCCTTTCCAATCAGGAACAGGTTTCTCTAGGCAGCTCCAATATAACCCCTTTAATTGGAGCTCATGTGACAGAGGGCTGGCTGAGGAGTCCCAGCCCAGCATCCTGATACAGTGCTATGATAAATTTTGTACAAAGTATAAGGTGTCATTTGAAAACTCATAATTTGCTGATCATTATTGTCCTGGTAAAATATGTATGGCAACATTGCATGTAAAGTTATCAGATTCCTCTGTATGGTATTACTAAGACGTGTTATAAGTCCGGTGGAGCAGCCACAATCCAGTTCCCCTGAGACAAAAGTTGACACCTCAGCCAGGTGTCAACAAAATCGAATGGACCATCATCTGGTTAAGTTGCTGTTCTTTGGTAGGAAAGAGGATGTGGGCAAAAATCTACATCTTGACAAAGAAACCGCTGGGGGCTCCTGTCCACACAGATTTTCCATCTCATGAATCTCAGCAGGAGATGATTCTCAAAGGAGAGAGAGAACTGTAAGAAGGGGGTGCAGATGCCCCAAATTATCTCTCCCTTTGTCTCTACCCACAGAATCCATAACACCTGGAGAACAAAGGAAACCGCTTTGGACTGGGGGAGGGATCCTGACTGAAAGAATTTCAGCCATGAAGACTGCTGAAACACATGGTAAGAGAGATTTGGCTTTGAATTCACTTAGCTTGCTAAGTTAGGTATTAGTTGCATTTTATTTTTTATTGTAACCAGTTCCAACTTTTCTGTCTCATTACTGGTAATCACTTAAAATCCACCTTTCTATAGTTAATAAACTTGTTTTACTGATTTATCTAAACTACTGTGTTTAGATTGAAGTGTTTGGGAAAACTTTATTGGGGATAACAGGATTTGTGCATATCATTTTCTGTTAATAAAATTACGGACTTTATATGAGCTTGTATTGTCTAGGAGAGGACTGGACAGTACAAGATGTATCTTTCTGGGGAAAGTTTGGGACTGGAAATTTTCTGGTGTTGCTCTGCAGTGTAATTCATGCGTGACTGGCTATGGCACTCATACAATATAACTGGGAGTAACTTACATGCTGGAGGCTGTGTGAGAGTAGGCCAAGAGTAGCAGTTATCACAGCAAAGCAGTGTAAAAGGCACCCCAGGTTGAAGAACTGAGGGGACACAGGTGTTTATCAGTCCAGATCGTACCCTGGGTAATGTCACAATAAATCAGAAAATGTTTCGCATGTAAAGCGAAACTGGTGAAAAGCCAAACATTTGCCAATTTCACATTGCCTTCAAATGTTTTGTGCAGCTCTTGTCTTCCAGCTTCTGGATGACAGTCTATCTTCAATCCTAGAATCACTTTAAGTCCATGGCTAATCAATCACTCTTTTTCTTACACTAGAAAATTTTGCAAACATATTCGAGTTTACCTATTAGCCAGGTGAAGTGCTTCTCTCCTGGGAGAAGAAACAGTTCATACATTTTGGTTACTTGTTGGCACTCTTCATAAGCTACCTATATAAAATACTAAAAGCTGGCAACAATGTTTGGAAGAAAATGTTCTCCCTCCCAGAGAATAAATGACTGAGCAGAAACTAACAGAATGCCAACATGCAGTGCTAAATTTAAGAAACTGTAACCCATATATTCTCCTGGTCCTCATCGGCTATCAGATGACTCCATTATAATAGTAGATTTTTGATTTAATACATTCCATCTGAGAGGAGTTGTAATTTGAATTATTTAAATTCTCCATCAAGAATGGAAACTGTAATCAAGTCAGTAAAGTTTGACTGAAATACCTGCTGAAATATGTCTCAAATATATTTCAAGATCCTGAATCACTAATGACGGCTTCTCTTTGTTGCTTTCAAGCAGAAATGGTGGGCTAATCTCATTAATGAGAATTAATCGAATAGCTTCACAATGCTGCAAAACATAATAGCTGCCAGCCCACCTCCATTATGAACCATTCCTTTGGCAGCCCACGCTCTTTTGTGCTTGCTAGTTCTTTTGTGTAGCCTGAGCCCACACGCAATTTGACATCACTACTCTAGTGGCTGTGGAAAGGGCAACATTTAAACTCCTCATTTTTCAGAAGCCAGTGAGTATAAAGAATTGAGGCCCTAATTGCTTTAAATGACCATACCTTCTTGTACTTACTGTGTTGCATGTAAAGAGACAATGCAATCTTTAGCAAAATCCTAGCCAAGGTTTTCCCAAATTTTAATACTGTTTTGAGTGGCTGGAACTATGTCTATTTAAATACAATGTTAGACAAACTTACCTTTACTTTTCAATCTGACCCTTAGAATGAACATTCTCATCCTTATGGTTTTAAACTGAAGAGGAGTAGATTTGGTTCCTATCTCTCTCCTCTCCTACTTTCAGAGCAAGAACACCCCACCCCCATTTCTCTTTCTTCCTTTGAGCCAAACAATGTCTCTTACACCTCTGTAACCCTCCCCTTTCAAGAGGAGTATACAAATATTGCTAGAGCATGCAGGGGTGTAATCCAGAAGGCCAAGGCACAATTGGAGTTGCAGCTAGCAAGAAATGGGAAGGGTAACAAGAAGGGTTTCTATAGGTATGTTAGCAACAAAAAGAAGGTCAGAGAAAGTGTGGGACCCTTACTGAATGGGGGAGGCAACATAATGACAGATGTGAAAAAAGCTGAAGTACTCAATGCTTTTTTTTTTTTTTTTTGGCCTCTGTCTTCATAGACAAGGTCAGCTCCCAGGTGCACTGAGAAACACAGTCTGGGGGGAGGTGAGCAGCCATCAGTGGTGAAAGAACAGGTTAAGGACTATTTCTAAAAGCGGGACGTGCACAAGTCCATGGGTTCAGATCTAATGCATCCAAGGGTGCTGAGGGAGTTGGCTGATGTGCTTGCAGAGCCATTGGCCATTATCTTTGAAAATTCATGGTGATGGGGGAGGTCCCGGACGATTGGAAAAAGGCAAATATAGTGCCCATCTTTTAAAAAGGGAAAAAAGAGAACCAGGGGAACTACAGATCAGTCAGCCTCACTTCAGTCCCCCACAAAATCATGAAGCAGGTCCTCAAAGAATCCATATTGAAGCACTAGGAGGAGAGGAAGGTGATCAGGAACAGTCAACATGGATTCACCAAGGGCAAATCATGCCCAACCAACCTGATTGCCTTCTGTGATGAGATGACGGGCATTGTGATATGGGGAAAGTGGTAGATGTGATATAGCTTGACTTTAGCAAAGCTTTTGATACAGTATTCTTGCCAGCAAGTTAAAGAAGTATAGATTGGGTGAATGGCCTATAAGGTGGATAGAAAGCTGGCTAGATTGTCGTGCTCAACGTGTAGTGATCAATGGCTCTATGTCTAATTGGCAGCTGGTATCAAGCGGAGTGCCCCAGGAGTCGGTCCTGGGGCCGGTTTTGTTCAACATCTTCATTAATGATCTGGATGATCAGATGAATTGCACCCTCAGCAAGTTCACAGATAATGCTAAGCTGGGGGGAGAGGTAGATACACTGGAGAGTAGGGATAGGGTCCAGAGTGATGTACACAAATTGGAGGATTGGGCCAAAAGAAATCTGATTAGGTTCAACAAGGACAAGTGCAGAGTCTTGCACTTAGAAAGGAAGAATCTCATGCACTGCTACAGGCTGGGGACCAACTGGCTAAACATCAGTTCTGCAGAAAAGGACTGGGGATTACAGTGGACGAGAAGCTGGATATGAGTCAGCAGTGTGCCCTCGTGGCCAAGAAGGCCAACGGCATATTGAGCTGTATTAGTAGGAGCATTGCCAGCAGATCGAGGAAAGAGATTATTCCCCTCTATTCGGCACTGGTGAGGCGACACCTGGAGTATTGCATCCAGTTTTGGTCCCCCTGCTACAGAAGGGTTGTGGACAAATTGGAGAGAGTCCAGCAGAGGGCAGCAAAAATTATTAGGGGGCTGGGACACATGACTTACGAGGAGAAGCTGAGGGAACTAGGACTATTTAGTCTTCAGAAGAGAAGAGTGAGGGGGGATTTGATAGGAGCCTTCAACTACCTGAAGGAGGGTTCCAGAGAGGATGGAGCTCGGCTGTTCTCAGTGGTGACAGATGACAGAACAAGGAGCAATGGTCTCAAGTTGCAGTGGGGAAGGTCTAGGTTGGATATTAGCAAAAAGAAAAGGAGTACTTGTGGCACCTTAGAGACTAACAAATTTATTAGAGCATAAGCTTTCGTGAGCTACAGCTCACTTCATCGGATGCATTTGGTGGAAAAAAATGCATCCGATGAAGTGAGCTGTAGCTCACGAAAGCTTATGCTCTAATAAATTTGTTAGTCTCTAAGGTGCCACAAGTACTCCTTTTCTTTTTGCGAATACAGACTAACACGGCTGCTACTCTTAAACCTGTTGGATATTAGGAAACACTATTTCACTAGGAGGGTGGTGAAGCACTGGAATAGGTTACCTAGGGCGGTGGTGCAATCTCCATTCTTAAAGATTTTAAGGCTTGGTTTGACAAAGCCCTGGCTGGGATAATTTAGTTGGTGTTGGTCCTACTTTGAGCAGGGGATTGGACTGGATGACCTCCTGAGGTTTCTTCCAACCCTAATATTCTATGATTCTAGGTGGAAAAAGAAAAGGAGTACTTGTGGCACCTTAGAGACTAACAAATTTATTAGAGCATAAGCTTTCGTGAGCTACAGCTCACTTCATCGGATGAAGTGAGCTGTAGCTCACGAAAGCTTATGCTCTAAGTGAGCTGTAGCTCACGAAAGCTTATGCTCTAATAAATTTGTTAGTCTCTAAGGTGCCACAAGTACTCCTTTTCTTTTTGCGAATACAGACTAACACGGCTGCTACTCTGAAACCTGTCATTAGGTGGAAAATGTATCCCAACTCCAACTGATTGCCAGCTTCAAGCTGCCAACCAAATTTAACTATCATCCTAGACTCCCAGCATGAACGCACTCTGTGATCCATTTCATTTCTTCTTTTTCCCTGGCCTGATCTTGCAACCTGTCTAACTTTGCCTTTGCTGATTTCCTGCCTGAGGGAGGGATTCAGCTGTGGAAGAAGACATGGCACAGCAGAAAGGCAGGCTGGAACTGAGGATCCTGGCAGGTGAGAGCAATGGCTGATCAGATCTCACTGTCTGGTCTCACTTCCCAGCAGCTAGGAATACTCTATTCTTCCACTGCGTCCCTTATCTGTTCTTCTAAAATCACAGGAAAATAGCCAGGCCTTAAGATGTTACATACCTAATGATTAACCAGTTTGCTAAGAGTTAAAATAAAAAAGATCACCAACTTGATTCCAAAGGAATAGTGTGCTGGCTTGATGAACTCTGGCTTTTTTGTTTGGTGGGGGAAAAAAAGATTTCCCTAAATAATGTTTCTTGTAAAGGCTGTTAGATTAGTATCAGAGCTCATTTTTGTGGTCTGGATACTGGACGTAGGTATCTTGCACCTAAAGTTAGTTGAGTCTTTGATTCTAGAAAATAAAATAATGTTTGTGACAGGTTCCCCACGGCGTGCCATTTAGAACTGAGATACCACTGAGCCCGCCTCTCCCACCAACCTGGCTTCCTCTTACTCTATGGTGCTGTGACAGGCTCTCAAGCCCCCTTCCAGCACACACGCAGGTAGAGACACACCCAGCTACCGCTATATTCACACAGATGCTGAGATCAGCTCTGAATGGGAGAGCTCAGCTAAGGAATTGCCCAGCACGCAAATGCAAACTATCCTCCTGAGTGAAACCCAAAATTGCATAGTCTTGCGCTGCACAGAGAACTATACAGCGTAAGCTCATAAAATTCACCCTCTCCCTCCATGTGGAGAGAGAGATGCAACAGCTTTCCGCCACAAGTATGCTTTCCATGCTGGTTTTTGAGGCAAAACAAAACAAGTTTATTAACTACAAAAGATAAATTATAAGTGATAGCAAACAGATCAAAGCAGGTTACCTTAGTAAATAAACAAAAGCCGCAAACTGATCTTAACACACTAGATAGGTAGGATATAAATCAGCAAATTCTCACCATGAGTGATACACAGGCTAGCGGATTCTTAAGGCTCAAGTTGCCTTGACTTTCCCAGGTTTTCATATGTTGGCTAAAAATCCTTCCTCGCCTGGGACCATCACTTCCAACAGTTCAGTCTTTGTTCCACGAGTGTTTCCAAGTGTGTTGTTGTAGGGAGAGTGAGGTCCCCCCATGATGTCATTTCCCCCCTTTATATCTTCTCCCCACTTGCTGGAAAGCTCTTTTGCTGTGACCTGGGTCAAACAGTTCCCATTGTGTAGTGTAATCTCTGAGCGGTTTCTATTGTATACAGTTCCTGGAGTAATCCTTGTGCTTGTATGCATTTCCTCAATAAGCCATTAACATTGTTTGGCCTTTTTTTACTGTTGTACCTGAAAGGCTGTTTGTGGGTATTTTCAACGTCACAACATGTGTAGTAACATGTACACAGCCTAACTTCACATACGACAATAGCACATACAATCCAATGAGATATTACTGTCTAGCAGATCAAGATTCTTAGAATGACACATCACAAGGCATACTTTTTATAAGGTATATCCTAATTACATGACAGTGGTGAATAATGGGGTATCAGGGTGTCACAATGTTATCCTTGTACAAATTGTCCTATTGTTCACAAGATGCTTACAATGTCAAGTATTTTCACCATTGTAATGGAGTCCTGAACTGTGATTTTAAATCCCTTCAGTCACTATGGCTGGTAAGGTTTATATTTAGGATTAATTACCAATCCAAAACTGCTGCCACAACCACAAACTAACTCACACCTTCTAATTCCTGTGGTTTAAGGCAAAATAATGTAATTTTTTCCATGTGCTTTTTTTCTTTCAGGGAAGATCAGTTCACATTCTCACATATTATTTAACCACACTTTACTAACTAGGAGAACTCACTAGGCATGCTCAGAGGCCACCACCTGAATCAGGTCCCATTCAAAATCTGGCTGGAGAGCATAGGAGGGCTATTGCCCATCTTATAACTTTTATCCCCAGTGGTTAGAGCACTTTCCTGATATGTGGGGGACACAAGTTCAATTCTTGCCCCTCTGCCAGAGGGGGAGAATGACTGACTCTGCAGTCCAGTGGTTAGGGAACCCACCTGGCAGGTGGGAGACTCAGGCATGGCCTAAACTACAGAGTTAGGTCAACATAAGGCAGCTTACAGCAACGTACCTGTGTAAGTGTGGACACTAGAAAGGCACTCCCGCCGACGTAAGTCGCCCACTCAGTGGCAGATTTAGAGTTAGTGGGGCCCTGTGCACAGCTCCATTTTCAGGACCGCTCCCCTCGGAACCCAGACAAAAAAGAACATTCTCTCATCTTCCCCCCCCCCTCCCATTTTTCATTCTTTTTTTCATCATCCTCATCCTATATCCTAAGTAATAGGATAATAGGAAGGAAATAAAAATAAAGTGAGGTACCTTGATTGAGGCAGGGGGTTAGGGTGCAGGAGGTGGTGAGGGGTGCGGGCTCTAAGAGGAAGTTTGGGTGCGGGCTCTGGGTTGGGGTGTAGGAGGGGGTTGGGGAGCAGCATTTACCTCAGGCTGCGTGGCTCCCAAAGCGACCAACACACCCCTCTGGCAGCAGCTCCTAGGCGGGGGGGTTGGGGGTCTCCGCACACTGTTGCCTGCAGGTGCCATCACCACAGCTCCCATTGGCCGCAGTTCCTAGCCAATGGGAGCTGTGGAGTCTGCACTCGGGGCGGGGGCGGTGCAGTGCGGAGGGAGGGAGGCAGAGCGGGCAGGGAGCTGCCTTAGCCTGCTGTGCTGCTGCTGGCATGTCTCTGAGTGTCCCTTGGAGGGAGGGGGGCAGCGGGTCTCCATGTGTTGCGGAGCTTCTGGAAGCGGCGCAGGGCCACCGGCCACAGCATGCAGGCAGCCTGCCTGCCTGAGCCCTGCTGCGCTGCCGCATTTTGGGGGGCCCCCTGTTGTTGGGGGGGCCTCCTGTTGTTGAGGGTCCCGTGCCACTGCACAGTATGTTTAATGGTAAATCCGCTCCTGCGCCCACTACGTCAACCTAATAACTCCACCTCTGCGAGAGGCGCAGCACTTCGATCGATGAGTGGTGTGGAGAAAGTGAATAAGGAAAAGTTATTTCCTTGTTCCCATAATATAAGAACTAGGGGCCACCAAATGAAATTAATGGGTAGCAGGTTTAAAAAAAATAAAAGGAAGTTCTTCTTCACTCAGCGCACAGTCAACCTGTGGAACTCCTCACCTGAGGAGGTTGTGAAGGCTAGGACTATAACAGGATTTAAAAGAGAACTGGATAAATTCATGGAGGTTAAGTCCATTAATGGCTATTAGCCAGGATGAGTAAGGAATGGTGTCCCTAGCCTCTGTTTGTCAGAGGGTGGAGATGAATGGCAGGAGAGAGATCACTAGATCATTACCTGTTAGGTTCACTGCCTCTGGGGCACCTGGCATTGGCCACTATCAGTATACAGGATACTGGGCTGGATGGACCTTTGGTCTGACCCAGTATAGCCATTCTTATGTTCTTAGTTAGGATGATGCAGTGTCCATATAGGCCCTAGGAAGATGTGGATTTTGAATTGAGACCTCCAATAAGTTTTCCAGAAAAAAATGGAAGATCAGATTTGACATTACTGACATTTCTAAAATAAAAGGCAAGCAGGAAAAACAAACATTGAAAGAGAGAACCTTTCAGGCCTTCTTTACACATCCTACCATAGCAAAAAAGAAAAGCATAACCCATTTAAAGTTGGTCTGCAAAGGAAAATAAATTGTTATACTGAAGTGGGAAATTCACTGAGTTCTAGTTTGCAACCATTATGTTGCAGAGTAGCTGGATAAAGATGGACAACTGGCTTGTCCAAGATGAACAAATGTATCAGCCCATAGCATCCTACTTGGAGGGGTAGAGATGTAGTCTGACATGATTTAGAAAATCATTATAAATTATTTAAAATCTATATGCTTTTAGAAAAGGACTTTTTGGAGAGATGTAAAAAATTTAGTCTAACTGGGATCTGGAATTCCTGCCTGTTTGGTTGATATTGTGAAAGTGGGGCTACATCTATGTAAGTTTTTGCTGTTTTTATCCATCCTTGTTCAAAACCAGTAACAGAAATTATAGATATATTGTAAATAAAAATAGATTATGAAAAAAGCCTTTGTTCATTCTTTTCTAACAAGGAAATAACTCATTTCTGCAGTACAAATCTTTCCTCAGCACTCAGAAGCTGTGAAAATACTGTAATTTCCCAAAACTGTAGTAGAATAAATGATACTTTCCATTTAACTATTACTCTCAGCTAAAATGGGTCTGGGTAGCAATAAACAAGATAAATGTGAGATATACATAACTTTCAGAAAATCAGAAACTATAACACTTAAATGGCAGCTTCCTGCGTTAGGTGTCCCTCTTCCCTTGCCTAGAGGATAATGACTAAAAACAACCACTAAAACCTAAACTGTCACTAGCCACATCTGCATCAGCAACAAACACCTCTCACATAACTACATACCATTTCCCTGAGAGTAGGCTTTCCCCAAGACGCTTGTGGTTAATATGAGTTTGTCTGCACTTAGGGTGACTAAATTGACCGCAGATCGCTCTCTTGTCGACTCAATCCGGTGGAGTACAGGAGAACAGTAAGGGTAGTCAACGGGAGAGCATCTTCCGTTGACATCACATAGTGTGGACCCTGCAGTAAGTAGATCTAAGCTACGTTGATTTGAGTTACGCTATTCACGTAACTCAAATTGTGTAGCTTAGATCGACTTTTCCCTTTAGTGTAGACAAGGCCTATAACTGCAGAAGAGGCCAACCTACGGGGAAGTGCTAATGAATTTTTTTGACTGTAAGTAACAAGGATGAAATTTAGTTGTCAGATGGCAACTTTAATTATACTTGTTTTCTCTTCTTCCTTTCACTATGTCTCCTCTCTTAATTCCCATTTCATCTATTCTGGTCACTTCCCTCCCTTTCAGCCTGTTTTTACACGTTTCTGCCCATTTCACTTCTCCTCTTCCAATACTTTTCCTTTCTTTCGGTCCATTTAAAAATTCTTCCATTTCACCTCCCTCACCCCCATTACCACCAACATCAAAGATGGGGTGAGGGAGGTGAAATAGAAGAACAGATGCCACTATGGCTCCCAGGTTTCCATTCTACATGATCTGATATGGGCCTGTGTTTCCAAAGGAGCTCAGGGCCAAATCTTCAAGTGCTCAGCAATCAAATTTGAGACCAGATTGTCAAAAGAGCACAGAACCCATTTCGGCACCTAAATAAAGATCAGATTTTCCAAAAGTGCTCAGCATCAATAGCTGTAATGGACACCTATGGCCAAGTATTCAAATAGCTCAGTGCCCAACATGCTAAGCTCTTTTGAAATACTGGTCCTGATGACTCAGGCCACATTGCCAATTGCTCCCCTTCGCTGATGTTACATGCATATGGAAACCTGCCATGTCATGAACTTGAGTGCATTAGCTGCCCCCTCATAGCCAGTCCTGGCTCCAAGAGGTCTGGATCAAGAGCCAGTGGAATTAGTATTGTCTGACACATTAAGCTGATGTGTCATAGGTTTGGTATCACAGCTATAGGGAATGAAGAAAGGAAATAGATACAAGAAATCATGTAGCATTTAAACAGGGACTTTCCAGATTTGATATAAGCACAAAATGGGGGAAATTACATGCAGACAGAGATTCTAGGTTTGTAACCATGTTGGAAGCAGTTTCAAACAGGTTACAGACAAACACAGTTGTAATACTTTCTGCAATCACGCGTAACTTGATTACAAACTGTGTTAGTAGAGTGGTCTAGAACAGTTGTTCCCAAGCTTGTTCCGCCGCTTGTGCAGGGAAAGCCCCTGGCGGGCCGGGTCGGTTTGTTTACCTGCCGAGTCGTCAGGTTCGGCCGATCGTGGCTCCCAGTGGCCGCAGTTTGCTGCTCCAGGCCAATGAGAGCCGCTGAAACCAGCGGCCAGTAAGTCCCTCAGCCCGTGCCGCTTCCAGCAGCTCCCATTGGCCTGGAGCAATGAACCATCCGCAGGTTCGGCCGATCGCGGCTCCCAGTGGCCGCCGTTTGCTGCTCCAGGCCAATGGGAGCCGCTGGAAGCAGCGGCCAGTACGTTCCTCGGCCTGTGCCACTTCCAGCAGCTCCCATTGGCCTGGAGCAGTGAACCGTCCACAGGTTCGGCTGATCGCGGCTCTCAGTGGCCGCGGTTCGCTGCTCCAGGCCAATGGGAGCTGCTGGAAGCGGCAGCCAGTACGTCCCTCGGCCTGTGCCGCTTCCAGCAGCTCCCATTGGCCTGGAGCAGCGAACCACGGACACTGGGAGCCGCGATCGGCCAAACCTGTGGACGCAGCAGGTAAAAAAAACCAGCCCGGTCCGCCAGGGGCTTTCCCTGCACAAGCGGCGGAACAAGTTTGGGAACCACTGCTCTAGAACAATTTCATGGTATAGATGGTTGTCTAAAAAAGTGATTGTGCATTCTGGTAACTGAAACCAACCTAGCAAGAACCATGTTAGATAACAGATACCAAACAGGCTCTATCAGTGGTTCTCAACCTATTTACCATTGTGGGCCACATATGCAGCTCTCTATGTGTTGTGTGGGCTGCATCCATAAAATCTATATACTACTGGTATGGCCCTGAGGATGTTACGTGGGCTGCAGTTGTGTGCTGATTGGGCCGCAAGCGGGTCGTGGGTTGAGAACCACTGGGCTATATTCATCCTAGCACATTACTGGGAGGATACCTGGAGTAAAATGTGCTATCTAGTCTATAGTCAAACAGTAGCAATGGTGGAACTGCTAGCGTACACAGGGCTCAAGTATTTTTTACTATTGTGTCTACAGCGTCTTACAATTTTTTTTCTGCAGAAATTTTCGAGTTTTGATCGAAAAATTAAATATCAAAAGTTTTCAGCTGAAAACCAAAAGATTTTGGCCAGAACATTTTGACAAAAAAACAAACCCCCCACACAACGCCAATTTTTCCCACAGAAAGAAGATGCTATTATAGCTATTCATGAAAATTTTCTTTTAAGTCAAAAACTCAATTTTCCATCAAAAATGGTTTTGGTGGAAATTTTTCACCCAGTCTTAATTGTGTCATCTAACTTTGCTCTAAATTAGGCCATGCACTGATAGAATCATTAGCCCTACTTAGTGCTCACACTGCTACCACAACACTATAGACTAGATTTAATAATTTTATTAAGATAATGTTGAACTAAAAATAAAACAGTACAGAGTTTAGGCATAGAAGTTTCTGGTTATCAGGGAATAAGGTACAGATTATCGAGGGGTGCGAAATTCAGTTTAGGAGTGGGTGGCATAAGAAATACATAATCTGAAATCTCCCCAATTGGGGGTAAAAGTTTAACGGGTCAAAGTACAGACATTGAGATATGGGGGTATGTTGTCCATATAATGGCTATGTTCATTGTGGAGTATAGTGAGCGTATACGATGATGAGGATGGATCTACCCTCATTTCGTGGGATTTAATGTTCAGTGAGTTTATGGTTCCAGTTCATATGGTCCAATGGAAAAAGTCTCTCAGTCCCTTTCCCATAGTTGATGCACGATGTCGTACCGGCTCACACCTCCTGGTATTGTCGGTGGCCGGTGATGTGTTCGATGTAGATGTCCCTGGACCATCGGATTGTGTCCAAGACCATGAGGCGCTGCATGAGCCGTGCGTACCGTCGACCGATCCTGCAGGTCCACAGCACACGCTTGTTGCAGGGGTCCCAAGTGCCCAGGGCTCGAACAATCAGGGCATCCATCTGCACCTCGTAGCCCTTCGATCTCATGGTGTCCGCCAGGGGGGCGTATTTTTCCAGCTTACGAGCTCGGGATTCGCGAAAGGCTGGGGTCCTGTTCTCGACAGAGACCGTGATGTCGACGAGGATGATCTTTTTCTGGTCCTCGCTGGTGACTACCACGTCAGGTTGCAACTGGCTGTCCGTCTCTGGGCGACCTCCCCCAGCTGCGGTGCGATGGCTTTCACCAGGCGGTTCTGGATGGCGTTGTGGCGCAGCTGCCAGGCTCTGGAGTGGGGCTTGCAGCTGCACAGGACGTGGGGCAAGGTCTCGTTGGAGTAGCTGCACTTCCTGCAACGCTTGTCTTGGTTCACGTGGTAGATGGCTCCGTTGAGCGGGACACAGTTGAGCCGGGCGCGGTGGATGAACCGCCAGTCGGCAAAATGGGTGAAGCTGCCCCCGACGAGGAAGTGATTGCTGGCATCCCACTTGCTGGTCAGTTCGAAGACTTTACCCTGGTCTGGTTTACACTTCAGGGTTTCCATGTACAGCAAGCGGATGGCCGCCTTCAGGGTCCTCTCCAGCATGCCCCTGGCGCCCGGGGTTAGGATGGTGTGGTCGTCAGACCTGATCTGTGGTACCAGGACTCCCAGCTCCTGGCGCTCCTCGCGCCATTCCCAGCGGCAGCCAATGCGCTTCCCCAGGTGACGCATGGTATTGTGAGCGCGGGACCACAGTGAAGCGACGTCGCCACTGTCCCGTCCAAATTTGCCATCCAGAGAACCACTCAGGAATCTGGTGGTGTCTTGATTGGAGGGGGCTCTGCCGATCCGCTTCTTTGTTGCGTCATGGAGGGCGTTTGCTGTGCAGGCGGAAGGCGTGGGTGATCTCCACGATGTCACACAGGTCACCCATGCGGGGGACATTGGCACCACCATGCCTGTGGGCGATACAGACCAGCTCGTTGCTGCCTCTCTGGGGAAGGAACAGCCACTTCTTCACCAGCTGCCGGACGATCTCGTCTGCCTTGTTGAGGGGTACCTTCACCACGGCGGATCCCCTTAGGACGAACAAGATGCGGGGGATCAGGAAGATGTTTAGGGCATTTATCTTCTGCCACGGTGCTAGCAGGGAGTGTCGATCTTGGCAGGATCCTGCAAGATCTCCTGGATGGTGTCCTCGGGTGTCTGCTGGACACGGAAACCCGTTGGTGTGCCAAGGTGCCGGTATGCCTGCCCCTCTGCCAGGGGGATGATGGGCTCGCCCTGGATTTGGAACCCTGTCGTCTGCACCGAGTCCCTTTTGCTGCCATCGATGTGGAGAGATGCGCACTTCTTTGCATTGAAGCGGAGCCTCATCCAATCGGCAGCTCGACTGGTGGCATCTAGCATACGTTGGAGGTTCTCTGGGTCGTCTGCGGTCAGGACCAGGTCATCCGCGTAAGCCAGGACGCTCAGCCTCTCGCTGTGGAGGTTGAAGCCATCTGTGCCATTGGAGATCGCTCGCAGCAACGGCTCCATGGCGAGGTTAAAGATGATGGGGCTGAGGGACAGCCCTGCTTAACTCCGCTCCGGATCGGGATCTCGGCAGTCTCCCCTTCGACCGAGCGAATGGTGGTGCTGCATCCCTCGTACGCCTCTCGGATCACACGGAGGAAGTTCTCTGGCATCCCAAACTCGTGGAGAGTGGCAAAGATGTGGTGGTGGGGCATGGACCCAAAGGCATTAGCCAGGTCAAGCCATGCTACCGTGCACTGCCTCCCTGCCCTTCTGGCTGTTTCGATGGTGGTTTGGAGGACAAAATTGTGTTCATAGCAGCCCTCACAGGACATAAAGCCTTTCTGGGTGGAGCTGATGGCTCCCCCACTCACCAACCACTCTGTGATCCTTGACGCCAGGCAGCTGGCATAGAGCTTGTACATCGTGGAGCAGAGGGAGATGGGCCTCCAGTTGCTGGAGTTGTTCCGCTCATCCTTCTTGTACACCAGTACCGTCATGGCCTTCTTCCAGGAGCTGGGAGTCTGGCAGAATCGCTTGCACTGGTTGAAGAGCATGGCGAGGACCAGGCACCGGGATCTCGCTTTTTCAGGAGGCTGTAGGGGATGCCATTTTTCCCCGGAGTTGTGTTTTTTGTTTTTGAGAGTCTGGCCATCACTTCCTTGGGCGTAAAGTCAGTTTCCAGGACACCTGCTTCGTCGACACAGGGCAGGGTGGGGAGGCACTCTGGGCGCTGCGCGTCATTCTGGGCTATGCGGTCGAATACATCCTTGAAGTAGCTGTAGAGATGCTCAGATGGGATTGTGCAGTAGGGCGAGGGCTTGTCTAGGATCTCCCTCATGGCTTTGGAGCGGTTTGCCCGGTACAGCTTTTGGATCCTTGAAGCCGCTGCTGGATCGTAGTGGTGGCTGGCGTCTCTACTTCTGGATCCCCTGGTGGTGGTGGTGAGGTTTGGACTAGGCGTTCTGTGGGCAGGCAGAGCGTTCTCCTGGTTTGAACTTCTCCTGGGAATGGTTTCAGCAGACAGTTCTTGGGTGAGCCTGTCTACGAGGAGGTCAAAGTCGTCAAAGGAAGTTGTCGCTTGTAGCTCCTCAGTCCAGGCAGTCTGCCACAGAGTGACAGCCCTCACCACCGGCTGCTGGCCCTCATGGTCCTCGTCTGGTGCAGGCTCAAAGCCTGCATGGTTGGCCTGCTGTCTATCTCGTGGCTTAGGATTCCCATTGGTTGGGTGCTATGGCGGGATCTCTGGCGGGATGCTGGCGTTGGTAGCGGTTGGAGAGACGCGGTCTGGCTCTGGGGTTGCTGAGATACCGCTGGTCCTTCTAGGAGTGGCTGCTGTCTGGGCGGTTGCTGCTGGAGCATGAGATCTCCCGTAGGCAGTGTCCTGCAGAATGGACTCGGGGGCCATGCTGGGCCATCTGGTGATGAAGGCCTAGTGCTTTTCTGTGGCTGCAGGGCTGATTCCTCCAGTAACATCTGGAGTTTGCAGGGCGATCTGAGGCATGGTGCTGGCTTCTCCGGTGGCTGGAGCTCGCAGAGCGGTCTGAGGCTTGGCACTGGCTCCTCTGGCTGCTGGAGCTCATAGGGTGGTCTGAGGTGTGGCTCTCGCTCCTCTGGCGGTTGGATTTCACAGGGCGGTCTGAGGTGTGGCTCTGGCTCCTCTGGCGGTTGGAGTTCGCGGGGCGGTCTGAGGGGTGGCGCTGGCTCTTCTGGCGACAGGATCTCGAGCAGCTATGCACGGTGGGACGCTGATCCTTCTGGGGACGGGGACATGCTGGGCAGGTGGCAAGGTAGTACTGAGTCATCTGAGTATGGAGATTTGCTTGGCGATGTGAGAGGGTGAGACGGGCCTCCTGCTGGCAATAACCTGGGTGATTTTCCCCGAAGCAGCAGGTACCTTCTCGATGGCAGCACCCCGTTGCGCTGGCCTGGCAACGGGGGCAGGCTTCTTGACGGCAGCTTGCACAATCGCTTTTCTTTGTTGAGGCTCAGGAGCAGTGGGCTGGTGCGCAGCAGGAGGGCTGGGAGCTGGGGCAGGAGACTGTTGTTCCCTTGAGGCGTTTCCTGCAGGCGACTTGATGCGTCTTGCATTGCTTCTGCGTCTCGAAGGGCAGGCTGCAGAGGGCACAGCTGAAGGCAACCCGCTTGCTGTGGCATCTCTTCAGGTGCCTGGTGACCCCACCAAGGAGGTGGAAGCTTCGGGGTGGAGAGCAGATGGGGCAGATGAGCACGTCCGCAGCGAGGGGGTACTGCAGGTAGTTATACACTCCACCAGTCACCTTGCCAATAATTTGCTAGAGTGGACACAGCCTGTATTATATCAGTTTTCCTTCATGGTTATAGTTTATTTCCAGAATAGACAGGAAATTTTTAGTCAACCATGCATACTAATAAAAATTGCTGTAGACTACTTTCTAACACTGCATGGGAAAAGAGCCCTGTCCCAAGAACAAATCTAAAGATCTGACTCTTAAGGGTTTTGTAGGGAGTCTTATGAAACCTTAGGTGTGAATGTCTGCCATGCAGAACATTGATCTGGAAAATGTTGGAGACACATCAGAGAGCAGTATACTCCTGAGGGAATTCTGCACCCAAAAAATAAAAATTCTGCACATAATATTTTAAAATTCTGCAAAATTCTTCAAATTTAATTTGTCAATAAATAAATGTGGAGGCTCCAGCATGGCAGTGCGAGCACGGGCGACTGACTGCATGGAGGTGAGAGATCACCCTGCAGGCCCCCCCACTCCCGGACATGAACTCAGTGGTGAGGCTGCACCCGACCCTGACACAGCACAAGGGCTGGGGCTGCCCCAGCGGTCCATGTTCTGGGGGCGGGGGGAAGGGATACAGGGAGATCTCCCAGCTCCATGCAGCCAGTGGCCTGTGTTCCCCACTGCCATGCTGGAGCTACCACATTTATTTATTGACATAATTTGCAGAATTTTGAAATATTGTACACAGAATTGTTATTTTTTGGCACAGAATTTTTAATTTTTTGGTGCAGAATTCCCTCAGGAGTAGCAGGTGAAGCAACTCATCAGGGTTAGTAGCCCCGTGCCAGGCGCAGGTGGGCAGGCTCAGCATGGCAGGGTTGGGTAGATGGGGTGTGCAGGGTCAGACCCAGCACCGGTTGGGGTGTCCCTAGCCCCACCTTTGCCACAGTGATTTACCTCTCTGCCAGCTGCTCCAGGCACCCAAAACGGCATGCCCACACTGATGGGGAGGGGCGTGTGACCACTCTTGTGGCTTCCCTTTGCTTCCCTGTCAAAAAGTCATTTTTCTGCAGGGAAGCAAAGAAATCTGCACAGGACATTAATTCTGCACGTGCACAGTCGTGCAGAATCTGCCAGGGAGTAGTATATTTATATGAGCCTGGGAAGACCAAAGAGCACAAAATACACTATTAAACCTGGTCTTCTTCTCTGGGTCCATCTTCTGGTGCAGTGTTCAAAGACTACTAAAAATCACTTGAACTGTTTAAACTATCCACACTATCAAAAACTAGAACTACAACAAGCAAACAAGAAATCTGGTATAAAAAAACCCCACAAGACAATCTCTTTGAATGGGGTGAACAGTCCAACACCTACAGTTACCCATGGAATAAAAGGGATTGAGGGGATTGCATGGCCTCTTATAACTACAGTTCCAAATGTTTGGTGCTATAAGAGTGAGAGGGCATTCACATGGTGCCAATGGCCACAGACATTTCCAAAGCTCAGCAGAATTGCAGGCTGTGGGGGGGGTCACATTCTGCAACTGGCCATCTCAAATAACTTATTTTTGTCACTGCCATAATCAGGATCACATCTGTTAAGAATGTACCATTTTGATAGTCTGTTTTCAGAACAGAACTGTGTTTTAATCTTGGAGCTGCTACTGTGACTCCACAATTAAGTTTTCTTTCTCTGTACACCAGCAGTCAATTCCATTGTGACGCGCCCTCCTCCCCCCTTCAGGGTGCCTCTTGGAACTGGGCTACCACTGAACCCACCTGAGGTACCAGCCTGGGCTCCTTTTACAGTGTATTACTGATGCAAGCCAGCCAAGCCCTGCCTCAGGCTTCAGATTGAACTTCACCAGCACACATACAGGTAGGGACACACCCAGCTGCAGCGATACACACAGATGCTGAGATCAGCTCTGCATGGAATGACTCAGCTAAGGAATTGCCCAGTACTCAAGTGCACACCCCCTCTAGAGGGTAAACCCAAAATTGCACTGTGTTGCGCTGCACAGAGAACTGTACAGCGTAAGCGCATGAAATTTGCCATCTTCCTCAATGTGGAGAGACATATAGACAGCTTTCTGCCCCAAGTTATTTCCTCACAGACTGGTTTTAGACAAAACAAAACAAGTTTATTAACTACAAACGAAAGATTTCAAGTTATTATAAGTAAGTCTGTCACGGAAGTCATGGATTCCATGACTTTCCATGACCAAGCCAGGCAGCCCCTGGGCCAGCAGCAGGAGTTTGGATGTGTGGGAGGGGACTAGGGGCAGGGGATTGCATGGTGTGTGGGGGTGTTTACCTCAGAGTGGGGAGCTCCCCCTGGCATGGCCTTGCAGCTCCTAGGCCACAGAGGAGCCAGGGGCGGAGGCCCTGCTACCACAGCTCCCATTGGCTGCAGTTATTGGCCAATGGGAGCTGCGCAGTCAGCACTTGAGGTGGGATGGGAGGAACACATGGATGAGCCCCCTTGCCCCTCCACTGCCTAGGAGCTGCAGGGATGTGGAGCTGGGTAGGGAGCCCCTGTCGGGCCCACCAACCCCCCCACTCCCCAGCACCAGCAGGGTCCCGGGCCTCGCACCATGGCCTGGACCACCCTTCCCCCCAGCACCCGCCACCTCCCCCAGCACATGTGGCACCCCCAGCCACCATCCCCAGAGCACCCACGGCCCCCCACCCAAGTTTTAGTTAGGAGTATATAGTAAGTTATGGACAGGTCACGGGCCGTGAATTTTTGTTTACTGCCTGTGACCTGTCCATGACTTTTTACTAAATATATCCGTGACTAAAACATAGCCTTAATTATAAGGGATAGCAAACAGATCAAAGCAGATTATCTAGCAAATAAAACAAACAGGCAATCTAAGCTTAATATACTAAAGAAACTGGTTATAAGTAGCAAATTCTCACCCTAAATGTTTTAGGCAGATTGCAGAGATTCTTGAAGGCAAACTGCCCTCGCTTGCAACTTGAAACTTCAGATATTCCATTCACAGGCTAGACAACCTTCTAGCCTGGGCTCAGTCTTTCTCCCCTAGTTCAGTCATTTAGTTCTCACGTGTTTCCAGCTGTCTTCTTTCTTGGGCAGGGAGTCAATGAAGAACCAACCACAATGATGCCACTTCCCTGCCTTAAATAGTTTTTGCATATGGTAGGAATCCTTTGTCCCCCAGTGTGAATCCCACCCCCAGTTAGTGGAAAAATACTAGTATTATCATGGAGTCCAGTAACAGGTAACTTGATCACATGACACTGCAGCCATAACTCAGAGGCTGTTAGTAGCATCCCCAGAAAGACTTCCGGGTGGGAGATTAGCATCTTCAAAGACCTATTGTTTTCCCTAATGGTCCTTCCCAGTCGGCCATCCAGACTGATTGCATTCTGCCTAGTGGGAGTTTCCCAGGTGTAAACACATTTGTAATAGATGCATAGACAACATTCCTAACTTCAGATACAAAAATGATACATGCATATAAATAGGACAATCAAATTCAGTAAATCATAATCTTTCCAATGATCTCTCACATGACCCATCTTGCATAAAATACATCTTAGTTATGCCATAATCATATCATAACTATATCTCTAAGAAGACTCTCAGGATTGGACCTCAGGAGGCCATCTAGTCCAACCGCCTGCTCAAAGGAGGACCAATCCCCAATTAAATCACCCCTGGCAGGGCTTTGTTAAGCATGACCTTAAAAACCTCTAAGGAAGGAGATTCCACACCTCCCTAGGTAACCCATTCCAGTGCTTCACCACCCTCCTAGTGAAAAAGTTTTTCCTAATATCCAACCTAAATCTCCCCCACTGCAACTTGAGACCATTACTCCTTGTTCTGTCATCTGCTACCACTGAGAACAGCCAGGCTCCATCCTCTTTGGAACCCCCCTTCAGGTAGTTGAAAGCAGCTATCAAATCTCCCCTCATTCTTCCCTTCTGCAGACTAAATAATCCCAGTTCCCTCAGCCTCTCACCTCATAAATCATGTGCTCCAGCCCTCTAATCATTTTTGTTGCCCTCCACTGAACTCTTTCCAATTTTTCCACATCCTTCTTGTAGTGTGGGGCCCAAAACTGGACACAGTACTCCAGATGAGGCCTCACCAATGCTGAATAGAGGGGAATGATCACGTCCCTCGATCTGCTGGCAATGCTCCTACTTATACAGCCCAAAATACTGTTAACCTTCTTGGCAACAAGGGCACACTGTTGACTCATATCCAGCTTCTCATCCACTGTAACCCCTAGGTCCTTGTCTGCAGAACTGCTGCCTAGCCACTCGGTCCTTAGTTTGTAGCCATGCATGGGATTCTTCTGTTCTAAGTGCAAGGCTCTGCACTTGTCCTTGTTGAACCTCATCAGATTTCTTTTGGCCCAGTCCTCTAATTTGTCTAGGTCCCTCTGTATCCTATCCCTACTCTCCAGTGTATCTACCACTCCTCCCAGTTTAGTGTAGTGCCACATCCATCTCCTCCTCCAAAGCTACTTAAGCCTGGTCTAAGAAATTAGGTTGGTATAACTACATCACCCAGGAGTGTGAAAAATCCACGCACCTGAGCGATGCTGTTTTAACTGACCTAACCCCCAGCGTAAAGAGTGCTTGGTCAATGGGAGAATTCTCCTGTCGACCTAGCTACTGCCTCTCGGGAGGTGGACTACCTTCCTATACCAGTGGGAGAACCCATCCCATCAGTGTAAGTAGCTTCTTCACTGAAGCACTGCAGCTTTTTAAGTTTAGATTAGTCCTTAGGTAATACATTGCTGTCTTGCTAATTTCCCACAGACATAATGTACCGCTTTCATTTGAAGGGCCATCTTTGCTGATCTCTTCTCTCTCTCTCTATTCATATCTCTCCTTGACCTTGTCCTTCCTCAGTTACCAGTCTGACTTCATACCTCCTGTTATTGAGAGGACAGGTTACCGAGAAAAGGTGGCATGAATTTTAAAGAGGCCCTGTCAAGAAGTTTAGAGCCAGAATTTAAGATATGTTACCATGAGATTTTACAAAAGCTTATATTAATGTTTTCATGATATTTTAAAAGAAATATTTAAATTAAAATAATTCCTTGAGATTTGGGGTAAAAATTTCAAAAGTGCCTTCAATGGGAGTTAGGTGCCAAGTCTGTGGTTTCCCTCCACAAGTGTTTAGCAACATAGGAGAAGCAAGTGGAAACAATAAGGGCCCAATCCAGAGCCTCTGGTAGTCAATGGGAACATACACATTGACTTCAATGGGATGCGGACTGGGCCTTTTGTTTTGGGCACATAGTGTGATGGAATAGAGAAATATAGATATTAAGAATTAAGAAAAGGTATAATCAAAGGTGGAGAGGGAAGGGAGGAGAAGTCAGGAATATTGATAGTTTGGAGCAGTAGTTCTCAAACCTTTGCATTGGTGACCCCTTTCACACAGCAAGCCTCTGAATGCGACCCCCCTCTTATAAATTAAAAACACTTTTTTTATATTGAACACTATTTTAAATGCTGGAGGTGAAGTAGGGTTTGGGGGTGGAGGATGACAGTTTGCAACCCCCTGAGGAGTCACAACTCCCAGTTTGAGAACCCCTGGTTTAGAGGTCATGGTAGGAGAGCTGAGGAGCAATATGGAGTGAAAGATATGAGACAGCAGAAATTCAGTGATGGAAAGGTCTGTGAAGAAGCAATGTTGAATAAAGATGAATGCAAGGAAAAGGCTGTGATTGTGGGTGGGAGAATAAATCCAAAGTTGCATGTAGAAAGACAAAGTAATGGTGACAAGTTGGAGGTTAATGTGTCTGATAGGAAACAGCATAAAACTGAAATCAATGAAGTTGAGGGTGGGGGATTGAGAAGAGAGGAAGAAAGGTAGCAAGGTGTTCAAATTAAAGAATAACTAGGAGGGGACAGAGTTGAGGGTGGTAGTAAATGACAGCAACATGGAGATAGAAAGCTGAGAGGAGTCTGATGGAGTGGATTCAAAGAAAAAGGAGTGAAACAGAGAAATGGAATGGTTGGAATCAGCATTGTGACAGGAGGAGATCTATGCCATCGGTACACTTTTTCTTGCTAGAAGCTTTGGCTTGTGGTACATGAGTGACAGAGAGGGCAGAATCCAATGTTTCAACATTTTTGATGTGTGAGGTGCAGGAAATAGACCAACAACATAATGGTGAAAAGCAAATTACATTTTTAAAAATTCCTCTTTTAATCATCTAAGGTGACAGTCACACAGGTAAAAGATTCTTTTTGTGTATAAATGTATGATTTTTATTTTCACAGTATTTAATTGGGTTACTTATCTATTGCAACGTTTTCTTGAGAAAAACAAGAATGTAGCCATTAAGATTTCAATGATGGCATTAAAATTCCTAAAAAAAAAAGGATCTTCCAGGACAGTAAGATTAATAAATAAATAATGGGTGAGGTTCTGCCCTGCACTTGGAGTGAGAGCTAAGAGAAGTCCATAGCTGTGTACTGCTCAGAGCAGGAATAAATGACAATGATAAAAACATCTGAGCTTTCTCTATAAGAGTGCTTCCCTCTGTGCTAGACAAATAGTGTAAAAAGACTAAGGGCAGGCCTACACTACGGGGTTAAGTCGACCTAAGTTACACAACTCCAGCTATGTTATTCACGTAGTTTAAACTGACTTACTGCTGTGTCTACACCATGCTGGATCGATGGGAAAAATTCTCCAACTTACCTTATGCTTCTCATTCCGGTGGAGTACTGGAGTCGATGGGAGAATGATCTGTGGTCAATTTAGCACAGGGGTTCTCAAACTGGGGGTCGGGACCATTCACGGGGTCGCAAGGTTGTTACATGTGGGGTCACAGAATCATATAGTATTAGGGTTGGTCATATCAGGAGGTCATCTAGTCCAATCCCCTGCTCAAAGCAAGACCAACACCAACTAAATCATCCCAGCCAGGGCTTTGTCAAGCCTTAAAAACCTCTAAGGAAGGAGATTCCACCACCTCCATAGGTAACCCATTCCAGTGCTTCACCACCCTCCTAGTGAAATAGTGTTTCCTAATAGCCAATTTAGACCTTCCCCACTGCAACTTGAGACCATTGCTTCTTGTTCTGTCATCTGCTGCCACTGAGAACAGCCTAGCTTCATCCTTTTTGGAACCCCCCTTCAGGTAGTTGAAGGCAGCTATCAAATCCCCCCTCACTCTTCTCTTTCTGCAGACTAAATAACCCCAGTTCCCTCAGCCTCTCCTCATAAGTCATGTGTCCCAGCCCCCTAATCATTTTTGCTGCCCTCTGCTGGACTCTCTCCAATTTGTCCACATCCCTTCCGTAGTGTGGGGACCAAAACTGGATGAAATGCTCCAGGTGTGGTCTCACCAGTGCCGAATAGAAGGGAATAATCTCTTTCCTCGATCTGCTGGCAATGCTTCTACTAATACAGCTCAAAATGCCGTTGGCCTTCTTGGCAACAAGGGCACACTGCTGACCCATATCCAGTTTCTCGCCCACTGTAATCCCCAGGTCCTTTTCTGCAGAACTGCTGCTTAACCAGTCAGTCTCCAGCCTGTAGCGGTCCATGGGATTCTTCCTTCCTAAGTGCAGGACTCTGCACTTGTCCTTATTGAACCTAATCAGATTACTTTTGGCCCAATCCTCCAATTTGTTTTGGTCACTCTGGACCCTATCCCTACTCTCCAGCGTATCTACCTCTTCCCCCAGCTTAGTGTTATCTGTGAACTTGCTGAGGGTGCAATTCATCTGATCATCCAGATCATTAATGAAGATGTTGAACAAAACTGGCCCCAGGACCGACCTCGGGGACACTCCACTTGATACCGGCTGCCAACTAGACATCGAGCCGTTGATCACTACCAATTGAGTCTGACAATCTAGCCAGCTTTCTATCCACCTTATAGTCCATACTTCTTTAACTTGCTGAAAATACTGTGGGAGAACATAACAAAAGCTTTGCTAAAGTCAAGATACATCACATCCACCGCTTTCTCCATATGCACAAAGCCTGATATCTCATCATAGAAAGCAATCAAGTTGGTCAGACATGACTTGCCCTTGGTGAATCCATGTTGACTGTTCCTGATCATCTTCCTCTCCTCCAAGTGCTTCAAAATGGATTCCTCAAAGACCTGCTCCATGATTTTGCCGGGGACTAAAGTGAGGCTGTAGTTCCCCGGATTCTCTTTCTTCCCTTTTTAAAATACGGGCACTATATTAGCCTTTTCCCAATCTGGGACCTCTCCCTATTGCTACGAATTTTCCAATATAATGGCCAATGGTCACGAGCTGTCAGCCTCCACCCCAAACCCTGCTTTGCCTTCAGCATTTATAATGGTGTTAAATTAAAAAAACACTTTTTTGTATATTTATGAGGGGGGTCGCACTCAGAGGCTTGCTATGTGAAAGGGGTCACCAGTACAAAAGTTTGAGAACCACTGATTTAGCAGGTCTTCACTAGACCCACTAAATTTACCCCTGGTGGATCGATCGCCATAGCATCGATCCCCGGTAAGTGTAGACATGCCCTTAGTGTAGTGAGGCCCTAATGTAAAGGTAGCTCAAAACAGTTACCACAGGAGGAGTACAATTGTCCTTGTCTTGCACCAAAAGGGACATGGCCTGAATAAGTGGGCATGACCAAGTGATTTGTATATTTCACTTATGCTGAGATACTTCAGAGCTGTGAAATTAGTATAGGGTAATCTTCTCTCTGAAACTGAAGTTAGTCTTGGGCTCCTTTAAGTTCTCCATAAAACAGACACATAGGTGGAGTAACAGGAGACTGATACCCTGGCAGTTGTTCCTCAGCCCTTGCTTGCTGAAACAGTAAAAAATCAGGAACACATTGCTTAAAAAAAATAAATAAAAGCATGCAGTCATTTCAAAACACCCTCCAAATTACCTAAAGTTACTGCTATAAGGAATGCTGTCTTCATAAGACAGATGTTTCAGAGAATGACCTGACAATGGTTTGAAGAGAGGTGCTGTAAATTTTTGTGAGAACAAGATTAACATCTCATGATGGAGATGTTCAGGCACCAGAGGAAACACATGGAACATACTTTTCATAAACATCCCACAGTAGACTAAGTGAAGAATGTCAATCCATGCATTGCATGGTGGAAAGCTGATAAGGCCAATGGACCTTAATAGAAGTCAAAGACATTTTGACCAAAGTGTAGGAGATAATTCTAGATAAAAGTGAAGAATGACCGTCTACTCCCTTCGAGCTTTCCACCTGGAAAATACCTCCCACTTCACTGAACATTTATCTGGTTGAAGGCTTTCCGCTTTCTAATAGGATCTTTGACTTCAACATAATGCTTGCTCTCGTGTTCCCAGCAAATCAGAAGCAAAGCCATCAGCCTAAAAGATTTTGAATCTGGAAAAGATGAGAATGGAGCATGTGTTTCCAGCTAATCAACCAGATTACACACATTCTCTGATAGAGACGACAGCAGTGAGGAAGCCAAGGTGATAGCAGTAGGTAGGACGACAGTAGTCCACAAAGTCTCCATGAATCAGGAGGATCTCAGGGACAATGCATGAATGGAATAGATGCTGGTTCAGGGGGAAAAACTAGTTAAAAGAGGAGGAGAAGGTGGCCTTATTGAGTCAGGTTACCAAGAAAACTCTACACAGGCATCAAGATCCATCCCTGAAAAGAACAAGACTGTCACAGCTGGTACCAGGGTCCTTGGCCTCTGACGTCTAACTTTTCTCAGGAGGTGATTTGGTACCAAAGCCTGGGACACAGTACTTCAGCTTCTATTTAATATATTCATACAGTAAAACTAAAACTATCTCTATCCTGTCTTGCACTGAATTGCTGGTAGATGGCAGCAAATGACAGATTTTTGAACAAAGCCCATTGCCAACTGTGTCCACATATCTATTCGGGGACACCATCATAAGGCCTAATCACATCAGCAATACTATCAGAGGCTCGTTCACCTGCACTTCTACCCATGTGATATATGCCATCATGTGCCCCTCTGCCCCTCTGCCATGTACATTGCCCAAACTGGACAGTCTCTACATAAAAGAATAAATGGACACAAATCAGATGTCAAGAATTATAACATTCAAAAACCAGTCAGAGAACACTTCAATCTCTTTGGTCACTCGATTACAGAACTAAAAGCAGCAATTCTTCAACAAAAAAACTTCAAAAACAGACTCCAACGAGAGACTGCTGAATTGGGATTAATTTGCAAACTGGATACAATTAACTTAGGCTTGAATAAAGACTGGGAGTGGATGGGTCATTACACAAAGTAAAACTATTTCCTCATGTTTGTTCCTCAGACATTCTTGTCAACAGGGAAATGGCCCACCTTGATTATCACTACAAAAGCCCCCCCCCCACTCTCCTGCTGGTAGTAGCTCACCTTACCTGATCACTCTCATTACAGTGTGTATGGTAACACCCATTGTTTCATGTTCTCTGTGTATATAAATCTCCCCACTGTATTTTCCACTGAATGCATCCGATGAAGTGAGCTGTAGCTCACAAAAGCTTATGCTCAAATAAATCTGTTAGTCTCTAAGGTGCCACAAGTCCTCCTTTTCTTTTTGCGGATACAGACTAACACGGCTGCTACTCTGAAACCTGTGCTATATCAGGTTCTTCTTTTACATGACTGCAGAATCTTTGGTTCTCAAAACAAAATAGTGCTACCTTTGCATTAGCAAGAGATCTGAAATTTGTAAATTGATAGGTTTCAAATATGAAATACAACTTTTTAAATGTGTTTTATTCTCCAAGAAGTTTAAGTAGCCACTCCTGACTCTTCCCAACAAACCCCTTGACTAGGGCTGGATTTGTGATAATTCTGGTGGTCTAGGAACAGCTACACCAGCTCTCGATCAGCTGATAACTCTCCAATAATAGTGGAAGTCTCAGAGGACCAGATTTGGCTGCTTTCCAACCACTTCCTGCTACCAGAGTGAAACTAAATGATTGAACATAGGAGAATCTGGTCTACAGGATGTATGGTTATTCACATATGGAACACTGAGTATCATTCACAATCATATTACATTACAAAAATTGTTTCACAGTCAGGGAAAACAATAAATTTTACTATAACACAATGGTATATAAGGCACAAATAAAAACATAGGCAAATTGATTGCATAGGTATCTAAATTAGCATGATTGGCAGAAAGTAATCAAACCTCATTCTGTTAAGGTGGGATTCACCATCTGGTTCTATTACATGCAGTTTTAAGAATATATTTTTTATCATGCAATCAGCATACAGTCTTTAAAGAAGTTCTTGTATTGTTGTTAGTTTTGTGATATAGTGTCTTTTTGGGGAAGCTATGGGAAATAGCAAGGGAATTTGCTCTTTGCTTTAATCTCTCTAACTCATTGGTGGGCAACTTGCGGCCTACAGGCAGCCCATCAAGATAATCTGATTGTGGGCCACAAGACATTTTGCTGATGTTGACCGTCTACAAGCATAGCTGTCCACAGCTCTCAGTGGCTGCGGTTCACTGTTCCCAGCCAATGGGAGCTGTGGGAAGTGGCAGACAGCACGTCCCTGCGGCCCACCACTTCCCGCAGCTCCCATTGGCTGGGAACAGCGAACTGCAGCCACTGGGAGCTGCGGAGGGACATGCCTGAGGACGGTCAATGTCAGCAAAATGTCTTGCAGCCCACAATCAGATTACCCTGATGGGCCACATGCAGCCCGTGGGCTGCAGGTTGCCCACCACTGCTCTAGCTAGAGTCACCTCTTGAGGGAGAGAAACCAGCCGGTTGTGTTTGAACTGAGCTCCATGAAAGAGGGGAGTGTATGCAAGCAGTTTGTGACTAACTCTGTTCAAGGGCTGCTGTATATAGTGTAAAATAAGCAAGTTGTACTAAGAATATGCCTAGACAGCACATCACTGATTTCTCTTCCCACAAGGCCCTGACGTCTACTACTACTTCGTAGAGATGCAACAGTACTGTGGCCTGTGGATCTCTGAGATTCTGTAGAGAGATGGCTATTCATAAGATGCTAGCTCTTCTTGCTACCTGCTAAATTGCATTAAAGAGACAAGGTGGGTGAGGTAACATCTGTTATTGTACTAATTTCTGTTTGGTGAATGAGACAAGCTTTCTGTGTAAGCACAAAAGTTTATCTCGCTCACTGCAGAAGTTGGTCCAATAAAAGATATTACCTCACCCACCTTGTCTCTCTAATATCCTAGGACCGACACAACTGTCAACACTGCATACAAACTGCATTACAGATAGATATAAATACAGTAGAACGTCAGAGTTACAAACACCTTGAGAATGGAGGTTGTTCGTAACTCTGAAATGTTCCTAATTCTGAACAAAATGTTATGGTTGTTCTTTCAAAAGTTTACAACTGAACTTGGACTTAGTACAGCTTTGAAACTTTACTATGCAGAAGAAAAATGCTACTTTTAACCATCTTAAATTAAACAAGCACAGAAAGTTTCCTTACCTTGTCAAATTTTTTAAAACCTTTTTTTAGTTATGTACATTTAACACAGTACTGTACTGTATTTGCCTCTTTCTTTTTTTGGTCTCTGCTGCTGCCTGATTGCATACTTCCCATTCCAAATGAGGTGTGTAGTTGACTGGTCAGTAGGGCTGTCAATTAATCGCAGTTAACTCACATGATTAACTCAAAAAAATTTATCGCGATTAATCGCACTTATAACAATAGAATACTAATTTAAATGTCTTAAATATTTTTGGATGTTTTTCTACATTTTAAATATTGATTTCAATTACAACACAGAATACAACGTGCACAGAGCTCACTTTATGTTATTATTTTTTATTACAAATATATGCACTGTAAAAATGATAAACAAAAGAAATAGTGGCAGGTTTCAGAGTAGCAGCCATGTTAGTCTGTATTCACAAAAAGAAAAGAGTACTTGTGGCACCTTAGAGACTAACTAATTTATTTGAGCATAAGCTTTCTTGAGCTACCTCATACAAGTACTGAATTGCAATCTCTTTATTGTAAAAGTGTAACTTACAAATACAGATTTTTTTTTTGGTTACATAACTACACTCAAAAACAAAACAGTGTAAAACTTTAGAGCCTACAAGTCCACTCAGTCCCACTTCTTATTCTGCCAATCACTAAGACAAACAAGTTTGTTTACATTTACTGAAGATAACTGCTGTCTGCTTCTTATTTACAATGTCACCTAAAAGTGAGAACAGGTGTTTGCATGGCACTTTTGTAGTCGGCGTTGCAAGGTATTTACATGCCAGATATGCTAAACATCCATGCTTTGGCTACCATTCCAGAGGACATGCTTCCATGCTGATGATGCCCGTTAAAATAATAATGCGTCAATTACATTTGTGACTGTATTCCTTGTGGGCCAGGGAGGAGGAAAGGTATGTCTCCTGCTCTGTTACACCCGCATTCTGCATATATTTCATGTTATAACAGCTTGGATGATGACCCAGCACATGTTCATTTTAAGAACACTTTCACAGCAGATTTGACAAAATGCAAAGAAGGTACTAATGTAAGATTTCTAAAAATACTACAGCACTTGACCCAAGGTTTAAGAATCTGAAGTGCCGTCCAAAATCTGAGAGGGACAAGGTGTGGAGCATGCTTTTAAAAGTCTTAAAAGAGCAACACTCTGATGAGGAAACTACAGAACCCAAGCCCCCAAAAAAGAAAATCAACCTTCTGCTGGTGGCATCTGACTCAGATGATGAAAATGAATATGCATCAGTCCCCACTGTTTTGGATTGTTATCAAGCAGAGCCTATCATCAGCATGGAAGCATGTCCCCTGGAATAGTTTTTGAAGCAGGAAGGGACATATGAATCTTTAGAGCATCTGGCAAGTAAATATCTTGCAACGCCAGCTACAACAGTGCCATGCGAATGCCTCTTCTCATTTTCAGGTGACACTAAGGAAGAAGCAGGCAGCATTATCTCCTGCAAATTGTAACCGACCTTGTTTGTCTGAGTGATTGGCTGATCAAGAAATAGGATTGAATGGACTTGTAGGCTCTAAAGTTTTATATTGTTTTATTTTTGAATGCAATTTTTTTGGTACATAATTCTATATTTTTAAATTCAACTTTCATGATAGAGATTGCACTGCAGTACTTGTATGAGGTGAATTGAAAAATTCAATTTTTTTTATTTTTACAGTGCAAATATTTGTAATAAAAAAATAAAGTGAGCACTTTACACTTTGTATTCGGTGTTGCAATTGAAATTAATATATTTGAAAATGTAGTTAACATCCAAAATATTTAAAATAAATGGTATTCTATTGTTGTTCAACAGCGCAATTAATCGCAATTAATTTTTTTAATCATGATTTTTATAATTGCTTGACAGCCCTACTGGTCAGTTAGTAACTCTGGTGTTCATAACTCTAAGGTTCTGCTGTTCCTTAAATATTTTCCTAAAGTTATTTTCAGTGTTAGCAATTGACACAGATGTGTTACCCGATCCCAAATGGAAAAGGACATGAGACTCTGTAAAGGTGTGGTCCACCCAATGAAAAACAGTTGAAGAGCCTGCCCCGAGTCTCCTTATTTATTGGAGATGTTGGAAGGGGTCTTTGCCCCAAGCCCCCTTGCTCCCTGGAGAGGCCAGGGAAGGGAGAGACTCTCCCATACATGCCTTATCAGGGAAGGGAGAGACTCTCCCATACATGCCTTATCCTAGGGGTCTCATACACAGTTATTTGCCGTGGCCTGCCAAGCTCCCTGTGCACCCCCCTATGCAGCCCCTGAGGGTGGAGAGGGGGTGGAGCTAGGGGCAGTGGGGTGGGGGGGTTTGTATTTTTATATGAAAAGTTGTCAGTGATGCAGCTCTCAGGCCAACGTACTAGTCTTAATGTGGCCCTCGTGGTGATTTGAGTTTGAGATCCCTGCCCTATCCCACATCTCCGCACAGGGCCTGCCCTGACACTCCTCACTTTTTCCAGGTGGGGGAGAGAGTTCTTCAGTGCCGGTTAACATGAAGGCGTGCTGGGGGAGAGGACTTCCTGGGAGGGTCAGTGGGTCTCTCTCTCTCCTGGATGTCCGGTGGGGGGCGGGGCTCTCCCGCTCCTTAGGAGGTTGTCTCTGGGTTCAACGGTTGGGGGAGAGTCCCCCAGGCTGGTTGGGGGGAGGGCTCCATATTTGGAGATCTCTTCCCCTGCCGGCGGGGGGGGGGGGTGTCGGGTGTCTCAGGAGTTAGGGGCCGCCCCCACCCCGGTCAGGGGTTGAACAGCCGCCCTCCATCCAGGGCTGTCTCTCCGCGCGGGCTGTGCCCCAGTACTCGGGCAGCGCTGGGGGGCCGCTGTGCGACGGGCGCCGCGAGCCACGTTCTCACAGCTCCCACCACCGGGCCTGGGCAGGGAGCTTCGGGCCCGACACAGGCTCAGCCTGGCACGCGGCCGCTTTTCCAAGAAGCTTGAGCCCCGCGCGCTGCCGTCCGGGCCCCGCCAGCCGAGCCCAGGAGGTTCGCGCGGCGCGCCCCGGCTCCGTAGGTCCCGGGCACTCCCGCAGCGGATCGGAGCAGGCCGGCTCCCTCGCCTGCACCCCACCATGTCCGCCCTCGCCAAGGCCTCCGGCGTCCTCAAGTCGGTGGACTATGAAGTGTTTGGCCGGGTGCAGGGTAAGTGCGGGGGGCGGGCGGAGCGACTCCTCGGCCGGGGGTGGGGGGGAAGTGCATGACGCGGCTGGGTGCGCATGCGCGGAGCTCCAAGTTCATTCACTGCGTGAATGCACTTTGTTGGCTGGGGCCTCAGGCCCCTGCAGCAGGGAGCCTGGGGAACGGGGGCTGGGTAGGGGGTCCCGCTCTTTTTTTCTTAACCTCTCAGGATAGGAGAAGAAGCATTGGGCTTAAATTGCATCAAGGGAGGTTTAGGTTGGACATTAGGAAAAACTTCCTAGTTGTCAGGGTGGTTAAGCACTGAAATAAATTGCCTAGGGAATCTCCATCATTGGAGATTTTTAAGAGCAGGTTAGACAAACACCTGTCAGGACTGGTCTAGATAATACTTAGTCCTGCTGTGAGTGCAGGAGACTGGACTAGATGACCTCTCAAGGTCCCTGCCAGTTCTATGATTGTATAAACGCTTCAAACTCTCTCCGAGTTTGAAATTTGAGAGCTTGAGTTTCACAGCCATACGCTGCGGAATGAGGAGGCTGGATTGTCTATGAAGAACAGAAGCTTTCCCAGAGATGTGCAATAGCACCCCTTTACAATGAACTTGGAGGCAATGAAATTTCGTGTGAAGTGATGCACCTTGAAAGCATCCTGTTGATCGAAGCACC
Source organism: Dermochelys coriacea (assembly GCF_009764565.3). Classification (NCBI taxonomy): domain Eukaryota; kingdom Metazoa; phylum Chordata; order Testudines; family Dermochelyidae; genus Dermochelys; species Dermochelys coriacea. Next base: position 179,809,240 of record NC_050070.1, on the reverse strand, counting down.
TTTTGCAAATTGTAGCTCCACCAATGGAGTGAAGTTGTTCGGGGAGGGAAAGACTTTATCCTAAAAGAGGTCCACAGCATTAGTAACTAGATGAACCAGCATAATAAACAGAAAAGTTTAAAGATGTTAAAAATTGATAATTAGAAGCGCACTGCTTTGAAGTGATTTCAGGAAGCCCGTGATACAGTTCTGTGGGGCAGACCTAGCTTATTCTAAGAAATAAGGATGTAATAAATGGAGTATGGAAATAAGTACAAAATGTACTTAAAATACTATATGGTCAAGTGTAGTCTAAATTATTTTTATTTTCATTCAGTGTGTTTGGAAGTTAGATAAGAGGTTCATAGAATATCAGGGTTGGAAGGGACCTCAAGAGGTCATCTAGTCCAACCCCCTGCTCAAAGCAGGACCAATCCCCAGGTTGATATCTCGAAGCAGATAAACCTAGAATGGAAGTTTCAGTTCTTCTTTAAGTGTGTGCTCATGTCGATTCCATTCCAGGTGTCTGCGTGCCCATATGCACAGTTGTTGGAAACTTTTGTCTTAGCCTTATCTGTAGGGTTGGCAGTAGCGTCCCCTTGAGTGCCACATTCATGCGTTGGTATATTAGGCGCCGCTGACCCTACACCCTCTTAGTTCCTTCTTACTGCCCAGGGCGGTTGGTTGGAGTGCCTTGTCTTGCCTTTAGCAAGAGCGTTAGCGGTTCTTCATAGTCCTTTGTTCTACCTAATCTGTACATAATTAATAGTAGTTAGTCTTTGTAGTGTTAAATTAGAGTACTTAGAGTCCCACTGGGACTTTGTCCCCGAGCAGGGCATGCCCCACTTGCCTGGCTCCAAACCCTGTGCGTCATGCAGCAGGCCAGTGCTGATCAGTGACTCCCACAACAGCTGCCTGAAGTGTTTGGGGGAAGCCCATAGAAAGGACAAGTGTCGCATTTGTAAGAACTTTTGTCCTCGTACAAAAAAGGAGTGAAGCTTCAATGCGAAGCGCACTGCCAGCACCAGGCTCCACCTGACACTATTCCCCCTTGCTGGTGCCGAAGAACCCCCAGAAGAAGAGGAGCCCCTCGGCACCAAAGGACAAGGGGGCTGTGGCCAAAGGACCTTTGTTAGGCCATATGCTCACTGTAGGGTTTCACGGGGGTACTGCTGAATTCAGACCCCCCCCAGCCTGGTCAGGGATCTACCCCGACCCCGGAAAGCGGCAAAGGTTGCTGGCCTCTGCCAAGGCCATCAGGGCCCGAAGCAGAAAAGTTTATTCGATGGCTAGCCTACAATTCAGGGTCTCTAATCACCAGGCCCTGCTGGGATGCTATAATTTCAATCTGTGAGACTTCCTGAATAAATTCAAAGAGGTCCTCCCTCAAGATCATGCCCAGGAGTTTGCTGTGCTGGTGGACGAAGGCACGGTCGCCGGGGGAGGGGAGGTCCTCCAAATGGCCTGGGACACTACTGACTCGACAGCCAGGGTGGTCGCATCTGCAGTGGCCATGAGATGCAGCAGTCCTCTGGGTTGTCCCAAGAGATGCAGGCCATGATCCAAGAGCTCCCTTTCGAGGGTACCAGAGTCTTCTCCGAGCTCACGGACTCAAGGCTCCATGGACTTGAAGACTCCCGAGCCCCCTACGTTCCCTGGGCTTTCATACTCTGCAACAGTCTAGGAAGCCTTTCTGTCCTCTGCCTCCTCCCCATCAGCAGTCCACGTCCTGGGGAACTCCAAGAGCAGGCTCCTACAGGAGAAAGGATAAGGACAAGGGGCATAAGAAGCGATACCTGTCATCTTCGTGCCTGGCTGCACAACCTGAGCATCCCCAAGGCCAGGGAGGCTAAAAATATTAGTTTTGAGAGTGCTCCTGAGCCAATCTGATGGATCCATCCCTCCCCTTCCTCAACGGCCGCCGCCCTTTCTGGTCGGCCTGGTCCTGTAACACCTTGGACTGTTGGGTGCTCAATACAGTTTCGTCGGGCTATACCCTGCAGTTTATCACCAACCATCTCTCCCACCCCACTTCCCCATCATTCTTCAAAGACCCTTCTCACAAGCAGCTCCTCATTCTGGAGATTGATAGCCTCCTCTGTCTGGGGGCAGTGGAGGAGGTCCCTTGGAACATGGAAGGAAAAGATTCTACTCCCGTTACTTCTTAATTCCGAAGGCAAAAGGGGGCCTCAGACCCATTCTAGACCTGTCTCAACAAGTCTCTCAAGAAGCTGAGGTTTCACATGTTCTCCCTGGCCTCCATCCCCTCCCTGCATCTGGGAGACTGGTATGCCACCCTAGATTTAAAGGACGCTTACTTCCATATTTCCATTTTTCTGGGGGCACCGGCGCTTCCTCCATTTCATGCTGGGACAGTGCCATTTCCAATTCATGGTGATATCCTTTGGTCTCAGCCCCAAGGGTGTTCTCAAAGTGCATAGTGCCGGTGGCTGCTTACCTGCAACATCAGGGAGTCCAAATTTATCCATACCTCGACGACTGTCTAATAAGGGGCCGGTCCTGAGACTAGGTGTGGAGGCATCTCGAGCTGGTCTGTTCCACCTGTCGCGACTTGGGGCTTATAATAAACGAGCAAAAAGTCTAAACCCCAGTGCAATGCATAGAATTTATTGAAGTGGTTCTTGACTCCATTCAGGCCAGGGCCTTCCTCCCCGAGACTCGGTTCCAAGCCAAGGTGGATCTCATCTTGTGTGTACAAGCCCATCCGTTCACCACAACCCACACATGCTTGAGACTGTTGGGACACATGGCGGCCTGCACATACGTAGTCCAGCACGCGCGGCTCCACCTCAGGCTGCTACAAGCTTATGGCTTATGTCCCCAACCAGCACAACCTGGATCGGGTGGTCAGAATTCCAGACAGTGTACTGTTATCTCTCACCTGGTGGCAAGATTCCACGCTGCTATTGGAAGGAGTCCCCTTTGTGGCTCCAGCCGCATTGATGACCCTCGTCTCCGATGGTACGGACCTGGGGCGGGGAGCCCACCTGGGCAATTTCAGTATGCAAGGTCAATGGTTCAGTTACAATTGCTTGTTGCATATCAACGCCAGGAAACTCAGGGTGGTTTGCTGGCTTGCCAAGCCTTCCTACCTCATATACAGGGGAAAGTGGTTCAGGTACTTACAGACAACACAGCAACTGTGTTCTATATCAATAAGCAAGGCAGAGCCAAGTCGACAGCCCTTTGTCAAGAAGCCCTCAGGCTCTGGGACCTCTGTCTGCAATACGGTATACATCTCATTGCAGCGCACCTTCCAGGGGCCAAGAACACCTTGGCAGATCACCTCAGCAGCACCTTCTTGTCTCACCATGAGTGGTCCCTCCATCCAGAGGTGGTCAGTTTTATCTTCCACAAGTGGGGAACTCCCCGGTTGGACCTGTTTGCATCCAGACAGAACAGGAAATGCCATGTCTTTTGCTCAATGAAAGGCTGGGCGGGGGGGGGGGGGGGCCCGGTCAGATGCTTTTCTACTCCTGTGGTTGGGGGCTCTGATGTACGCCTTTCCTCCGGTGCTGTTGCTCCCCAGGGTCCTCTCAAAGATCAGGAAGGACAGAGCAAGGGTGATCCTCATAGCACTGGCCTGGCCACACCAGCACTGGTACAGCATGCTGCTGGACCTTTCGGTGGCAATTACATTCCAGCTGCCTCTCAGGCCGGACTTGCTATCCCAAAACCACAGCAGTCTTCTGCACCCAAATCTGATGGCGCTGCACCTGATGGCTTGGCTGCTGCATGGTTGAACGAGCGGGAGCAGCAGTTCTTGGCAGATGTTCTGCAGATCCTGTTGGGAAGTAGAAAGCCCTCTACCAGGGCAACCTACCTGGCCAAGTGGAAGTGGTTCACATGTTGGACCTCAGAGAAGGGTGTCTAATCCAAGCAGGCCTCATTGCATTCATTCTGGAATACCTTCTGCATCTCAAGCTCCAGGGTTTGTACCTTTCATTGATCAAGGTCCACCTGTCAGCCATCTCAGCATTCCATCTGCCACTTGAGGGCAGGTCTTTGCCCAGGACATTCCTCAAGGGCCTTTAGCACCTCTACCCACATGTCAAGGATCCTGTTCCTCTGTGGGACTTGAAGCTGGTGCTGTCGTAGCTCACGGGTCCCCCTTTTGAGCCTTTGGCTTTCTGTTCTCTCCTTCCCTTGTCCTGGAAGGTTGCGTTCCTGGTCATGGTGACTTCAGCCCGTCGGGTTTCGGAAATTTGACATTGACAGGTCCAAGCCATTCCCTAAGTCTATGCAATTGTTCGTCGCGGTGGCTGACAGGATGAAAGGGCATCCTATATCCTCCCAAAGAATTGCCTCTTGGATCACCGCCTGCATTCGCTTCTGCTATCATCAAGTGAAGGTGCTGCCCCCAGCGATTGTCACCACCCACTCAACCAGGGCACAGGCCTCTTTGGCAGCTTTTCTGGCCCAGGTGCCTATCCAGGACATCTGCAGGGCAACCACCTGGTCATCCGTCCATATGTTTACGTCCCGCTATGCACTGATCCAGCAGGCCCGGGACAATGCTGGCTTTGGTAGGGCAGTACTGCAAGCTGCGAAACTGTGAACTCCGAGCCTACCTATGTAGATACTGCTTGTGAGTCACCTAGAATGGAATCAACATGAGCAAGCACTTGAAGAAAAAAACGGTTATCTTTCATAACTGTTGTTCTTTGAGATGTTGCTCATGTCCATTGCATTATCCGCCCTCCTACCCCTCTGTCGGAATTGCCAGTAAGAAGGAACTGAGAGGGCATAGAGTCGGCAGCGCCTAATATACCAATGCATGAGTGCGGCACTCAAGGGGGTGCCACAGCCAACCTTACAGATACAGCGAAGGCAAAAGTCTCCGACAACTCTGCATGTGGGCATACCCATACCTATAATGGAATGGACATGAGCAACACATCTTGAAGAACAACAGTTACGAAAGGTAACTGGTTTTTCTACATAATTTAACTAAGACAGTTTGACTAAAGAGGAGATGTTGGCAATAGTACAAGACAAACTACAAGGGCATTGCTTAAATTACATGAATATCTTTAGACAGAGAAGGTGGGTGAGGTAATATATTTTACTGGACCAACTTCTGTTGGTGAACGAGTAAGCTTTCAAGCTTACACAGATCTCTTCTTCAGGTCTGGGAAAGGTACTCAGAATACCACAATTCAATTGGTCCAATAAAAGATATTACCTCTTCCACCTTGTCTCTCTAATACCTTGGGACAAACATAGCAACACTGCAAACATCACTATCTTTGTAAGTTATCTGGCAAGTGCAGGTCTCCTGTTTGGTTCTGTCATATTGTAACTCTATTTAAAATACATTGTTGTTAGCTGAAAGTATTGACAACTTGCTCAGATTGTCAGAATATGCACCATAGATAAATCAGTAATAGAGGATCAGCAAAACATTATTTAGTTCTGCATTAAAATTTTTTATAAAAATCACAAACCATATTACCTGGCAGCTGATGGATCAAATTTACATGGTAAAAATGGATATAACACTACTTACTTTGATGGAATTGTATTTGCCTATACCAGTGATAAAGTTGGCCTGATATCTTTTTGATCATGCTTGAGTGGATGGTATGAAGGAAGACTATGGATTATATAGGTATAAACAGGAATAAAAATACAAACATCATAAACTGAATGAGAGAGATCCATGTTACTACTACTTGTTTGTACAATGTCTAGCTCAATGTGGGCTGATACTGGTAGGGGTCACTAAACATTGCTGTAATAATAATAAAATATAAAAATGGAAAAAGTACATAAAAAAATGGAAAAGCACATAAAAATGGAATTCTTGTTTGTTTGTTTAATGCATGATATAACTCTTATCTATTCTGCATAACTAAGGACTCAGTACTTTCTCCATGAAGGTATAAACTGTCTCTGTTCAGATATGCATCCGATGAAGTGAGCTGTAGCTCACGAAAGCTTATGCTCTAATAAATTTGTTAGTCTCTAAGGTGCCACAAGTACTCCTTTTCTTTTTGCGAATACAGACTAACACGGCTGCTACTCTGAAATCTGTTCAGATAGTGTTCTGTAGTTTTCTAAAAAAAAAATGCATAAAAGGTTATATATATTCTGCTTATATATGTTCTCATACATAAGTTTTGCAACCTTAATTTTGTTGAGGGAGTAGGCCACCAGTTGGGTAGCTAAAAGCTTGGAAATATGTTTTTATAATATAGTATTTAGTTCGTACTTGGAGACTGTTGACATTCTGCGTTCTCTAAAGATACTATCTATGCAGGATTTTGACTACAGGTCTTACCTCCTTAGCAGAAGATGATGGAACTCTTCTAGTTTGTGAGTCTTGAGGGCAGCAGTAGTGGGATAGGGAATATGGCTTGCACTCTACTTGTCCTTGTGAGCCTTCTGAACATTCCACTCAGTTTCTTCAATTGCGTGGTAGGCAAAGTTCCCAGAAAGAAAATGCCAATTCTGGATGTTCAACATGAGGCGTTGGTTAAAAAAATAAAAAAAGAGGAGGGGGGGCTCCTGGGATGCTTGCAGAAAAATTAAGTACATGATGCAAGAATCAAGGGGGCCTAGCTTTTCTTTTACCTTCCTACGGTTAGTCTTCAAGGATTAAAACCTGAAGCCCTAGGAGTGTTCTTCTGCTATTTTCAGAGTAGCAGCCGTGTTAGTCTGTATTCGCAAAAAGAAAAGGAGTACTTGTGGCACCTTAGAGACTAACAAATTTATTAGAGCATAAGCTTTCGTGAGCTACAGCTCACTTCATCGGATGCATTTGGTGGAAAAAACAGAGGAGAGATTTATATACACACACACAGAGAACATGAAACAATGGGTTTATCATACACACTGTAAGGAGAGTGATCACTTAAGATAAGCCATCACCAACAGCAGGGGGGGGAAGGAGGAAAACCTTTCATGGTGACAAGCAGGTAGGCTAATTCCAGCAGTTAACAAGAATATCAGAGGAACAGTGGGGGGTGGGGTGGGAGGGAGAAATACCATGGGGAAATAGTTTTACTTTGTGTAATGACTCATCCATTCCCAGTCTCTATTCAAGCCTAAGTGAAAGAAAAGGAGTACTTGTGGCACCTAGACTGCTGAATTGGAATTAATTTGCAAACTGGATACAATTAACTTAGGCTTGAATAGAGACTGGGAATGGATGAGTCATTACACAAAGTAAAGCTATTTCCCCATGGTATTTCTCCCTCCCACCCCACCCCCCACTGTTCCTCTGATATTCTTGTTAACTGCTGGAATTAGCCTACCTGCTTGTTACCATGAAAGGTTTTCCTCCTTCCCCCCCCCGCTGTTGGTGATGGCTTATCTTAAGTGATCACTCTCCTTACAGTGTGTATGATAAACCCATTGTTTCATGTTCTCTGTGTGTGTGTATATAAATCTCTCCTCTGTTTTTTCCACCAAATGCATCCGATGAAGTGAGCTGTAGCTCACGAAAGCTTATGCTCTAATAAATTTGTTAGTCTCTAAGGTGCCACAAGTACTCCTTTTCTTCTTCTGCTATATTGCTAAGAAGTTAAGGTTAGGGATAGAGAATCCTTCAAATCGATATATTCAGAGAAGCAGGATTACAAGTAAGACATTTTCTCTGTCATTATTTGTCCTAAGGAAGACCATAATAAGTAGGGCTGTACCAAATTAATGGCCATGAAAAAAGCATCATAGACTGTGAAATCTGGTCTCCCACCATGAAATTTGTTCTTTTGTGTGCTTTTACACTGTACTCTACAGATTTCATGGGAAAGACCAGTGTTTCTCAAATTGGGGGTCCAGACCCAAAAGGGAGTCACAGGGGGGTTGCAAGGTTATTTTAGGGGGATCATGGTATTGCCATCCTTTCTTCTGTGCTGCCTTCAGAGCTGGCTGGCCGTTGAGCGGTGGCTGTTGGCCAGGAGCCCAGCTCTGAAGGCAGCGCCCTGCCAGCAGCAGCAGCACAGAAGTAAGGGTGGCAATACCATACAACGCCAGCCTTACTTCTGCACTGCTGCTGGTAGCGGCTCTGCCTTCAGAGCTGGTCTCCCAGACAGCAGCTGCTCCTCTCCAGCTGCCCAGCTTTGAAGGCAGCACCGCTGCCAGCAGCAGTGCAGAAGTAAGGGTAGCAGTACCTCAACCCGCATCTACAATAACCTTGTGACACCCTCCCTCCCCAACTCCTTTTTGGGTCAGGACCTCTACAATTACAACACCGTGAAATTTGAACTTTAAATAGCTAAAATCATGAAATTTACAATTTTTAAAATCCGATGACCATGAAATTGACTAAAATGGACCGTGATTTTGGTAGGGCCCTAATAATAAGGTCAAAACATGTATGTATGTATGTATAAACCTGGCTCCTAAGTAGCTATCTGTTTTTTACAAGTGTGATAAGTAGGTATAACCATTCTTTAAAGTTTCATAGAAAATGACTAGAACAAACCTCTAGTACTCAGTTTAGTTTACAGACACACAAATTGGGTAAAGTTGTTAGCAATGGCATTAATTCTGTCAAATTAATCTCTTTTCTTTTCATTTTTTTCTAGGTGTTTGTTTCAGAATGGTAAGGCAGCATGCAGTGTGCCAAGTTTATATTACAACAGTGTAATATTTCCAATGCTAAAAATATTGTAGGAGGCCTATAGTGGAGTACAAAGGAATCCAACTGGCGTTTTCAGTCCTTAGCTGGACAGTTAAGTATCGTGTGGTTTTGTTGTTGTTTTTTTAAATCATAGGTTCTTTTTATAGTAGATACATGGTATAGAATAATCCGACTATTAAAGTAGAATTCTTTTAAGAAAAGTTTATTCATATTGATGTTATTCAATTTGTTTGTATCACAGTAATATCTAGAGCAGGGGTCTCAAACTCAAATGACCACGAGGGCCACATGAGGACTAGTACATTGGCCCGAGGGCCGCATCACTGACACCCCACCCTTGCTGCCCCCGGCCCCGCCCCCACTCCACCCCTTCCATGAGGCCCAGCCCCTACCCCAGCTTTTCCCACCCCTTCCCTGAAATCCCCACTCCAGCTCCACCCCCTCCCTGCCCCCAGGGGGTGCAGGAGGGGTGTGGCGGGGGATCAGGGCAGGGAGTTGAGATGCAGGAGGTGTATAGTGTGTGGCAGGGGGCTCAGGGCAGGGAGTTGGGGTGAGGGGTGCGGCAGGGAGTGCAGGAGGTGTGCAGAGTGCGACCGGGGGTTCGGGTGCAGGAGGGGGCGGGGTGCAGCAGGGGACTCAGGGAAGGGGGGTGGGGTTCAGGAGGGGTTTGGGGGAGAGGGCTCCAGCCTGGCGCGCACTGGGAGCAGGGCAGGCTGCCTGCCTGCCCTGACCCAGTGCCACTCCGAGAAGCGGCCAGAACCTGGGGAAGTGGGGGCAGAGGGCTCTGTGTGTTGCCCTGGCCGCCCCTCCAGGTACCTTCCCTGAAGCTCCCATTGACCGCGGTTCCCCGTTCCAGGCCAATGGGAGCTGCGGGGGGCGGTGCCTGGAAGCAAGGGCAACACACAGACCCCTATGCCCCCCTCCCCCAGGTTCCGGCCGCTTCCCGGAGCGGCGCGGGAGCAGGGCAGGCTGGCAGGGAGCCAGTCCTGCCGCCAGTGCACACTGGGCCGGAACCGCTCTAGGTAAGCGCTGGGGGGGGGGCGGGGGCTGGCAGCCTACAGAAAGTAACCTCATGGGCCGCGTGTTTGAGATCCCGATCTAGAGGCTTCAATCACTGAATTTAAACATCATAAAGGTCTGACAATGTGTTGAATGGAAAACGTTAGTTTTGAGCTACTGAAGCAACGTGTATTCTTTTTTTATTTTTCTTTATGAAAATAAAAGTGCAGTGTTAATTCTTCAGAGAATTAAAGAAATGAAGCTACAGTGCTTATGATTTTTTTTCTGACAGATGATGTCTAATAATCCCATGATGTGGAAGTTTGGTCTCTGCAGCTCAGATCCCACCCAAGCTTCTCCACCAGTTCTGAACCTGTAGCAGGAGCATTACAATTCAAAAGAAAGGCAGAAACTCAGAAAACAAGAGGACACGTTTCACAAAGTGGAAATAGCTAGAATACTGTATTTTCTGAAAATACTGACCTATGTTTAATATTAAACATAAAGCTTTTTCAATATATGGTTATACTTGTAAAACAGCTAAAAGATGAAATGGCTGAAGGACTTAGAGTATAACATATGTCTTGAATTTAGTGACATCATTCATTCTACCCAGTCAGCTCTGGTCTATCTCTGGTACTCTGGGCTCCTGTGCTGAGTTGCCACTCCATCAGATATATGGTCCATTGCTTTGTGCTAAGTTACTGTTAACTTGGAAGTGCGAATCTATGTCTGTGTGTGATTGAAAGTCATGACATCCTCCCATGCCTGCTTTATATTTAAGTGGAGAGAAGTGAGTATTGAGTGTTTTGTGTGAGGAAACAACAAGTCTATGCCTCTCTTATATTTTGATGCTTTATCTGCAGGCAAATATAACTAAATAGACAATTTAAAAATTCTCTTTGTTACTGTTTAACAGATGCGACTGAAGACAGTAAAACACTGAAATTGTACTGATAATGTCTAAACAGGAACAGTTCTCCAGTGAACTAATCAATAATGACTGTTCATTCATAGCAGCCTAGGCCAGCCCAGTTGAGTGAATACGAAGTATACTACAATATAGTCCCCAGAGGCTAATAGCCAAATCTGAGTGCAATATATGCAACTGGATAAAGATATATAAAGAGAGAGCCTCTATGCATACTCTGGTATATTAGTGTATTATTGAGCCACATGTAAAACAGAGTGGAAAACTCCCAACTATATCTTTGAAAACTGCATTAAAGTTCACAATAGTGGTGAGTCTGACTATACTCTGCAGTGCAGCATGTAAACATGAGATGCATGTTTGCACACAGATTGTTTCTCCTTGATTGATTTAGAAAAGATGTAGATAGTTAAAATACCTGTGATATCTATATTTATACAACTGATGTCTGAGAAGTAGAAGAACATGTGTTGGCGAATATTGATTGACTTATTCCATCCAAAGAAGAAAGAGTAATTCTTTGCTGGATTTCAGAGAGGTGGACTTCCTATTCTGTGCAGTTTTGTGGTTTTAGAACATGTATATTTAAAGATACACATACGTTACTTAAGTATGAGAGAGATAGATAATACAGAATAGCAAAACTTAAAAAATAGTGGAGATAAACTGAAGTGGCTGAAGCCAGCTCAGGAAGTGAATAAGTGACAATCAGCATAAATTCACAATAATAATGTATTGCAAAAAGAGTCATATTAACAACTTGAACAATTAACTGGACTTCAATCTTTATTGCTACCACAATTCCCTCTTCTTCAAGTGTTTTGTTCTTCATTTACTTCTCAAGGCAAGTTACTAATTATTTTGACAGTTTGCTTGAAGATGGGATGTCATAGCTCCTTAAGGAAGTGTAGCAAATTCAGAAGTGCTTTAACAAAAGATGAAGTTTTTACAGGCTTTTGTTTTTTGCTGCCAGTGTTATTTCTTCAAAGTGGCAGCTATGGGGTGATGTGGAAGACCCTTGACCTCTGCACAAGATGATAACATATGTTGAAAATTGTTAAAATGGAGAGTATAGATTTTTTTGTCTTCTCCCCAGATGGAACCATCAATAGGTTCTGACATAGCATGAGAAAATTATCCCAAAGAAGCAATACTGCTACTTGCCTTATTGCCTGCAGTGTAACTTGGAAGTGGCGTCAAGGGATGATGTTATGATAAACACTGATAAGCACAAGGGGGATAAGTCTCACTTTCTTGTTGAAAAATTGTCTGCTTCTGCTGCAAGTCCAGAACCGGCAGGAAAATCCTGATGTTTGGGTAGGTGCATTAATATCTACAGATACTTTTTAGGAAGAGTTGGTTTTAAGAAAGTTGTGGAAATGAAACTGGGGCTTTAAGACCACTCATGCACAATATGTGTGTGTCATAACTGCTGGTGCTGAATATACTATTTGTATTTTTTGTTTTATTTTCCAAATCAGTACACAGAAGAAGAAGCTAGGAAAATGGGAGTAGTTGGCTGGGTTAAAAATACCAGACAAGGGACTGTTACTGGCCAAGTTCAGGGCCCAGAAGATAAAGTAAATGCAATGTAAGTACTTCTTTGTCAATGGGTGTTAGCCTCATTAACCTGTCGAATTTGTTAAAATGATTCTGAAGAGAATGTAAAATTAGATTTAAGTATCAGTGACTTACTATAACAATAACAAATCAAGGTTGTTAGAAACATGCCATCTTGACTCCTGAGCAGCCTTCTGGTGTATGGGAGAACTGGGAAGAGGAGCAAAAAGGAATATTAAAAATAGAAAAACAAAAAAGACCTTGAAGTGGGAAAAACAAAAAATTAGAAAGAGGAAAACAGAATAGACAAATTAATAGGATCAGAAAGAAGGAAATGAACAATATGAGGAAAAGACCACCAATTGTGCCAGGACATAGGATGAGGGAAAATGGTGTTGGTGATGGGGAGGAATGTGTCTGCCTACCTGTCCACTGTAAGTAGGGCCTTCCCCTCCAATGACAACTAAAAAGTCTTGGAACCACTGCAATGTAATAGTATTTTCCATGGGTCTTCTGTGAGCGAGTGCCCTAAATGCTACCATTTTTACCAAGATGTCTACCTCCAGCACTAAGCTCTGAGATACTATTTTAAATTTAAAACTTAAAAAAAATTTAAAACTGTATGTTCTTGGTGACAAGTGCTAATCTGTTAGCTTTCATACTGCTTGGATGAATAAAATAGACTTACTTTTCCTCTGGTTCTTAAATTATTATGAACAGAGTAGTAGATATCCTTATATGGAGGTTGCCTAACCTCAGTATACAAACTTTTCTGACCTGTTTTTCAAGGATTCTAGTTCCTCCGTAAGTTGTAGCAGAACTTCACAATTTTGCAAAAGGATAGTCCTCATATTAGAGACTTGTCTTTTGTTGTCCACATGGAAATCCATTCAGATCTGGTGAATTATAAAATGTCAAAATTGCCATTTGCAATCTGTATTATGCCCAGCAGAGGTTGCTGAAGGCTTTCTGCTAAAACTTTTCAAGATACCACATGTACTAGGCATGCTCCCCAGTATCTCTTTTTAGCATGGCACATATAGTATCTCCAGATGGGAATCAGACAAAATAGATCCTCTTCCTTGTCCTACTTGCCCTATCAAAATACACATTGGGCTAGGGGCATTTGCACCAGGCTAGGATCAAGGAGACCTTACACTCATGTTTTCTAACTGCTGTTGGTAATTCGGTTCCTTTCACAATACCTGTCATTGAGCAAGGCCTCATACCACCCTGAGAAGCAACAGAAACTGAAAATAGAATACGGCAGACAAAAGTCTTATTTCATTAGCCACACTGCCTCTTTTTAAGAACCTCCCAAATCTATGTATCTGATTATGCTGTAGGTAAAATGAGGCTACTCCTGCACATGTAATCATTGTTTCAGTATGTTGTGCATTTCCTAATAGGTGGTCCACAAATGATTACAGCCTACTCCTGCTGCCTGTTACTGGAGTTACTCCTTTCACTGTAGTGAGTGCCGACTGTGCTGAAGGTCCAGAGTTCAAACCCTGATGATGATGGATTGGGGTGGATGAGTTACAGTTGCACATAATATAATTTGCTTACCTCACACAGTTAAGTGACTATTATATTTTGGTATTACAGTAGTGCTTACTGCCCTCTACTGCGATTGAGTTCCTACTTTGATAGGCACTCTACAAAAACATAGTAAGAGAGATTCCCTATCCAGAAGAGTTTACAATCAAAATAAGACAGAGAGATGACATAACTTGCCTAAGGTCATATAGCAGATAAGTGACAAAATCCAGATCTTCTGAGTCCAGCACCCTATCCCCTGGGCCACACTAACATTGCTACGATTTTGTGTGGTTTTGGAGTGTTTTTACTTGTCAAATGTGTGAGACATGACAGATGATACTGGTGTTGAGTTTAGTGATGGAAGACAAACCAAAAGAAGTCAGGTGTGTGTGTGTGTGTGTGTGTGAGATGGCAGTTGCTTGGTATAAAGAAAAAAGGAAGTTGTATTAGGCAAGGACAATGATTTAACAAAAGGCACAGTCATGAATGGGATAAAAAAGTCTAAAGGGAGTGTTCAGGAACTTGTTCATTATTGATGTTCAAAATTTTCTCAAGATGTTCTGGCATTTAAAGCTAAACTGAAGAACACTTGTTTGCTTCAGCTCAATAGAAATGGCTGTCTCTGTTGCTCTCAATCCCTGGTTTAGGCAAGACCTAAAGGAACAGGTTTTTAAAAAGAAAGATAGTTTCTGTGGCAAAAAAACCTGTCACTTCTGTCACATGTGCCCTTTAATTCAGAAACACCCTTGCTTCTCAAACAAGATTACCGTCCCCAAAGAGGAGCAGGTGATAACTCTCAAATTGGAAGATAAGGAAAGTGGACAAAGTGACTCCAAAAAGTGTTTGCTAGCTTATTGCAGAGTACTTCTTACTGTAGATGTGTTTCCTAGGAAACAATCAGATGGGTGGCAAGCTTCTTATTTTCCAGAAGTGTGTGACAATATGCCACAAAATATTGCTCGTCCATTGCATATTTTGGATAGGCATTTCCAATATTTAACTCATATTTGCTATTGTGAAACATTTAAAAAGAAAACTAACTATTTTGCTCATTCCAGAAATGTGAAGTTCTTAAAGATTAAGCCAAATTATTTGTCATAGTTATTACTTAATTTATTCCACTTTCAGAGGCTTTCCTAACACACATAGTCAACATCTACATTTTGATATCTGTCCCTTTATGCAAGACAGTGTCATGCCAGTGGAGCTGAAATTTTGGGTGGAAACTGCTATAAGACACTTAACAAATGATATAATGCAGCTCTGATGGTATTATATGAGCTTCCGAGGTAAAGCTTATTACAGTAACTGTAGCTTGTTTTAGTTATGAGGCATTACAAAAGCAATATATGATTGTACATACTTTATTTGCTGTAGCACCAAATCACAATAGGTAAAGCTGAAGACATAGAGCTTGCCTACACACAAAAGTTGTACCACGTAGAGGGGGAATAAGCTATACCAGTGTAAGTCACCTTTATGATGTTAAAACTGCATCCACATTAGAGGTTTTACTGGTATAATTTCAGTAAAAATATCACACATACCCCCAACCAAAATAGTGATATGGTAGAAAAACTGTGTGTAGGCTTGGCCATAGCTTCAAACGTAATCCTACAGAAGCACAAACATTTCAAATTTAGATTTTATGTGCATTTCATTGTTACTAGTATTTTAATGTCAGGAGTATCAAAACCAAAAAAGTAGATACTTCTATAAATCATGGGCTGTTGTGGAACCATTTTAGTAGATTGTGATTGTGTACTTTAGGAAATACTTTGCACGGTTTTATGACACCGTAGCATATAACAACCATTGTTTCATTGGAAAGATTTGTATAACAAAGCGTACTCTGGGTTGGGTGCATTATAGTGTAATGTTACTGTGACAAAGTTCCTCCTCTGCCTTGCTGGGTCCTGCGCTTATTGGCGGATTTGCTCGCCTCAGAGGTTCACAGCAGCCCTCAGTTTGACCACTTCATGGCTCAAATCTGCCGTTCACTCAGCCTCATCACAGGCCAGCATGGGGAAAAAGAAGAAGAACAATCGCCACAGTCTCTGCTGATCTACCTAGTGAATCGGAAAACAGGCCAGGGATCTTCCCCTCTGGTGAAACCCACAGTCCAGTTCAACTCCTCCGGTATCAAGTAGGGAATTGCAGGGATGGGGGGAACCCAGGCCCACCCTCTACTCCAGGTTCCAGCCTAGGGCCCTGTGGGTTGCAGCTATCTATAGTGGCTCCTGTAACAGCTGCGTGACAGCTACAACTTCCTGGGCTACTTCCCCATGGCCTCCTCCCAACACCTTGTTTATTCTCACCACAGGACCTTCCTCCTGATGTCTGATAATGCTTGTACTTCTTAGTCTTCCAGTAGTATGCCTTCTCACTCTCAGCTCCTAGTGCCTCTTGCTCCCAGCTCCTCACACACACACCACAAACTGAAGTGAGCTCCTTTTTAAACCCAGGTGCCCTGATTAGCCTCCCTGTCTTAATTGGTTCTGGTGGCTTCTTGATTGGCTGCAGGTGTTCTAATCAGCCTGTCTGCCTTAATTGTTTCCAGAAAGTTCCTGATTGTTCTGGAACCTTCCCTGTTACCTTACCCAGGGAAAAGAGACCTACTTAACCTGGGGCTAATGTATCTGCCTTCTATCACTTTCCTGTAGCCATCTGGCCTGACCCTGTCACAATACTTATTAGGTAATTTGTAAAAAAGTAACTATACTGTATATATGCAGTAGTAGTTATATCTGGTACTTACATTTTTAATTACATTATTTAAATTAGGAATATGTAGTGTAAGTAAATTATAGAGATCTATACTAAAAGTTTACATAGCCATATTGGATTTTGTATTTAACTCACATATGCATAAAAGGTACTTTGCCCTTTAGTTGCTTTTTAAACCTCTCTATCTTGACCTTATTTTTCTTTGATTAAATATCCAAATCACTAGTCGATGTTATGGAATAACAAGGTCATATTTCTTGTTTTATTTTAGACATTTTTGAGGTACAAAGATAAAAACACTTTTCATTTGGTAAGGTGGTAGTTGTGGAGGTGTGTTCGCTTCCTATAATTTAAAACCTTTGTACTTTTCCTAAACTTTTAAAAAATAGCATATAGGCTCAGCCTATATTAATTTTTAGCCTAAAGCAATGTGTTAAATTTTTATATGTCCTTTAAGAATCATGATTTTTTTAAAATGGAACATTGGCAAACTGTTATCTGTTGTAAATGTATTTTTAAATTCTTGTGAAATAGTTCTGTGAAGAAATAGACTGAGGAACTTTCTAGGATGCTTGTTGAACTCATATTTTTTTAAAATGGTTTTCATACAATATGTATAATAAGAAATCAAAACATATAAATCTGGATTTCGAAAAAGGCCTGCAGTCTCTACCATCAGGAAATGAAAACTTCAAATGCTGCAATGTCTTTAAAAACATGGGTGTGGCTTTTCTTAAGGTTATGGAAATCTGGAATACAGTAGTGGCTGTCATCATTAGGAGGGCTGCCTGGAAGCACAGCCGTCCATCTGTGTTGTTCCCAGGCCAGCTTTCAGGGACATTTTGTATGTGTGTTCATTGCCTCATTCTTGTAATAAGGATGATGGACGGTGAAAGCTTTCTTTTGCCAATTGCATTACATCTAGCCAATTTGAGATGCAGCTTCTGACAACATTTTCTTTTATATGAATAGTTTCAAAACTTTTTTTTTTAAAGTTAAATCTACTTTTTGCAGAGTAAAAGAAAACGGAAAAAGAATATTACATTTCCTGATAAACCATTTAAAAGTTGCATCTTTAGGAATTTAGTTGTGATTAAATAATATGGCTGCATTATGCACAGTAACTATGGTTTTTGTCCTGGTGATTTAATGTCAAGTTGATTTTTTTGGGTTGCAAGATAAATTTTTTTGGGTTGCAGAAATTGTCCACATCTATATTAGCAATTTGTTTAACAGACGAGCTTTGCACTTATTTTCAGGAATAGTTTTGTTAGATTAAATGTTGTTATAATTCAAATGTAATATTTAAGGGGTGATTGTGTAGCTAACTCACAGTGCTTTGCAAGAGGCCTGGGTTTCATTTCCATTCAGAGAGGCAGATTCTCTTTTCACATAAACTGGTGTAAATTTGGAGTATCTCCACTAAAGTCAGTAGAAATACTCTAAAATTTACACACAAGTGTAACTGCAAGCATAATTTGGCCCCTGATTATCTTCTATTCTGTCAGCTGCTAGTGGTCCTCAGAATGCAGTTGGGAGAGGGAATGCTCTGTGTCACCTTATGTCACCATGCCTCAATGGGTCACAGCTGAGAATACCAGATTCAGGACAAACTGCTGAGAAATAGGGCAGACTCACCCCCGAACTGGTGGTTATTCTACCATCAGATATATGAAGCCAGTAAGAAAAGTAAACTTCTGTCTTGCCACACTGGTTAACAAGAAGTTAAAAATGCAGTCATCCTCGCCCTTGCTTTATCACCCAGACACTGGACTCTATGATGAGTGGTTATTGAAAACCAGTTTCATCACATATAGGGTCCTCTAATCCCAAGAGATCAGCCACATATCCAGGTCAATATATAACTCAGATCTTACCCAATAATCACGCTGTTGCCAATTCTCTAGTATCTAATATCTAAAGGTTTATTTATAAGAGAAAAGAAAGAAGAGAGAGTTAAAATTTTTAAGGAAGTCATATACATACAATCATTGCAAAGTTCTTGGGTCAGGTTTGTATGACTGATGTTAAAGACTGCTGGCTTGTAAAGTTTCTGGTAACTTCCAAAAAATTGGAAACTCCTCATTCCATAGTCAATATACTCTTTTTAGTGTAAATCCATAATCCAGAGATCAGAGCAGAAAAGAGGCAAAATGGAGATGGTTCCAGGGTTCTTTATACCATCTCTCATATTGAGGGATTGCTCTCAGTTTTAGTCTGTGGAAAATTACGGGCACAAGATGGAGTCCAGGGTCGCTTGAACAAGGTCTCACTGGGTGGTGACAAGCTTTTTCAATGACTCCTGAGAGCTAAGTGTTTTTTAATGGACCATCATCTTGAATAGCTCATTCACAATGTGCTTGCCGGACTAGATGTAAATTACCTGGTGGGTGTTACCCCAGGAGCAAACACGTTTGAAACATAAATCTATATGAGCTAGTGAACAGGGGACTGCAAACAGGAGTTTGAGAGGGAGACATAATATAATCACTATGATTGCCGCATCGCCAGCACCTCTCCTGTCTCCTCCACCTGCACCTGTATCCAGGCAGACAACCCAACCCTGGATGCCTCTACCCAGATCCTGGTGTGGAGATCCTTCAGAGACTGTTGCCTCCATTTCCTACTCACAGAAAGCCAGGCTGAGGGGACCTTCCAGTGTGAAAGGTGCCTGCTGGTGGAATCTCTCAGGAAGCAGGTGGGAGAGCTACAGGAGGAGGTGGCTAGGCTGAGCAGCATCTGTGCCCATGAGGAATTCCTTCAGAGTATTCAAGTGGAGGCATCCAAGGCTGAGGAAGCTATCCAGCTACAGAGGACTGCTGTCACACCACCGGGGGAAGAGGATATGGCTCTGTTACAGGGCGGACACTGGCCGCTGGTTACTTCTGGCAACAGGCAGTGCTCAACCCCTACTCCCAACCCACCTACCATGGTGATGGAAAACCGATATGCTGCCCTGGCAACAAGTGATGAGGAATCACCCACAAAGGTGGAGTAGGAGAAGCCAAGGCTTCTTGTACCCCCAAGGCTGGGAGGATCTCAGCCACCACTCCCAGGAGGAAGCATAGGGTAGTGGTGGTTGGTGACTGTCTTCTGAGGGGGACGGAGGCACCCATCTGTTGCCCTGACATGGCATCCCAGATGGTATGCTGTCTGCCATGAGCCAGTATCTGAGACATTACAGAGGGATTGTTGAGGATCATCCAGCCCTCTGACTACTACCCCATGCTACTCAACCATGTGGGCACTAATGATGTTGCAAGGTGTGACCCTCAGCAGATCAGAAGTGACTATAGGGTTCTGGGAGTAAGGGTGAAGGAGTTGGGAGTGGAGGTGGTGTTCTCTTCGATCCTTCTGGTCAAGGGTAGGGGCCCAGGCAGAGACAGATGCATCCTGGAGGTGAATCCCTGGCTGCGAAAATGGTGTCATTAGGAGGGCTTCAGCTTCCTTGACCAAGGGATGCTATTTCAAGAAAAAGGACTGCTAAGCAGAGATGGGGTCCATCCATTGAGGAAGGGGAAGGGCATATTTGGATCCAGTCTGGCTAACTTAGTGAGGAGGGATTTAAACTAGGTTTGAAGGGGGCAGGTGACCAAAGCCCACAGGTAAGTAAAAAACATGGAGACTTGGGAGAAGGATCGGAATTTGCGGAGAGCATGGGCTGTTATAGCAAGGATAAAGAAAAGACAAGACAGAACTGGGGCAGGGGGGAAATCGAATCAGTATCATAGAATCATAGAATATCAGGGTTGGAAGGGACCCCAGAAGGTCATCTAGTCCAACCCCCTGCTCAAAGCAGGACCAAGTCCCAGTTAAATCATCCCAGCCAGGGCTTTGTCAAGCCTGACCTTAAAAACCTCTAAGGAAGGAGATTCTACCACCTCCCTAGGTAACGCATTCCAGTGTTTCACCACCCTCTTAGTGAAAAAGTTTTTCCTAATATCCAATCTAAACCTCCCCCATTGCAACTTGAGACCATTACTCCTCGTTCTGTCATCTGCTACCATTGAGAACAGTCTAGAGCCATCCTCTTTGAAACCCCCTTTCAGGTAGTTGAAAGCAGCTATCAAATCCCCCCTCATTCTTCTCTTCTGCAGACTAAACAATCCCAGCTCCCTCAGCCTCTCCTCATAAGTCATGTGCTCTAGACCCCTAATCATTTTTGTTGCCCTTCGCTGTACTCTTTCCAATTTATCCACATCCTTCCTGTAGTGTGGGGCCCAAAACTGGACACAGTACTCCAGATGAGGCCTCACCAGTGTCGAATAGAGGGGAACGATCACGTCCCTCGATCTGCTCGCTATGCCCCTACTTATACATCCCAAAATGCCATTGGCCTTCTTGGCAACAAGGGCACACTGCTGACTCATATCCAGCTTCTCGTCCACTGTCACCCCTAGGTCCTTTTCCGCAGAACTGCTGCCGAGCCATTCGGTCCCTAGTCTGTAGCGGTGCATTGGATTCTTCCATCCTAAGTGCAGGACCCTGCATTTATCCTTATTGAACCTCATTAGATTTCTTTTGGCCCAATCCTCCAATTTGTCTAGGTCCTTCTGTATCCTATCCCTCCCCTCCAGCGTATCTACCACTCCTCCCAGTTTAGTATCATCCGCAAATTTGCTGAGAGTGCAATCCACACCATCCTCCAGGTCATTTATGAAGATATTGAACAAAACGGGCCCCAGGACCGACCCCTGGGGCACTCCACTTGACACCGGCTGCCAACTAGACATGGAGCCATTGATCACTACCCGTTGAGCCCGACAATCTAGCCAGCTTTCTACCCACCTTATAGTGCATTCATCCAGCCCATACTTCCTTAACTTGCTGACAAGAATGCTGTGGGAGACCGTGTCAAAAGCTTTGCTAAAGTCAAGAAACAATACATCCACTGCTTTCCCTTCATCCACAGAACCAGTAATCTCATCATAAAAGGCGATTAGATTAGTCAGGCATGACCTTCCCTTGGTGAATCCATGCTGACTGTTCCTGATCACTTTCCTCTCCTCTAAGTGCTTCAGGATTCAGATATCTTAGATGTCTGTATACTAATGCGAGAAGTATGGGGAATAAACAGGAAGAGCTAGAAATGCTAGTAAATAAACAGAACTATGACATAGTTGGCATCACAGAACATGGTGGGATAATACGCATGACTGGAATATTGGTATAGAAGAGTACAGCTTGCTCAGGAAGGGCAGGCAGGGAAAAAAGGGTGGAGGTGTTGCCTTATATATTAAAAATGTATACACTTAGACTGAGGTTGAGACAGACTTGTTGAAAGTCTCTGGGTAAAGATAATAGAGGTAAAAAACAGGGTGATGTCAGGGTAGGGGTCTACTACAGACGACCTAATCAGGAAGAAGAGGTGAATGAGCCTTTTTTAAACAACTAGCAAAATCATGCAAAGCACAGGACTTGGTGGTGATGGGGGACTTCAACTACTCAGACATCTGTTGGGAAAATAACAGAGCAGGGCACAGATTATCCAACAACTTCTTGGAATGTATTGGAGACAATTTTTTATTTCAGAAAATAAGACTCATAGGCTTTAAGGTCAGAAGGGACCATTATGATCGTCTAGTCTGACCTCCTGCACAACGCAGGCCACAGAATTTCACCCACCCACTCCTGTAACAAACCCCTGACCTATGTCTTTAAACTCGTGGTTTAAAGACTTCAAAGTGCAGAGAATTCTCCAGCAAGTGACCTGTGCCCCACGCTGCATTGGAAGGCGAAAAACCCCCAGGGCCTTTGCCAATCTGCCCTGGAGGAAAATTCCTTCCCGACCCCAAATATGGCTATCAGCTAAACCTTGAGCATGTAGGCAAGACTTACCAGTCAGATACCCAAGACAGAATTCTTTGTTGTAACTCAGATCCCACCCTATCTAGCGTTCCATTACAGGCCATTGGGCATATTTACCGCTAATAGTCAAAGATCAATTAATTGCCAAAATTAGGCTATCCCATCATACCATCCCCTCCATAAACTTATCAAGCTTAGTCTTGAAGCCAGATATGTCTTTTGCGTCCACTGCTCCCCTTGGAAGGCTATTCCAGAACTTCACTCCTCTGATGGTTAGAAATCTTCATCTAATTTCAAGTCTAAACTTCCTGATGGCCAGTTTATATCCATTTGTTCTTGTGTCCACATTGGTACTGATCTTAAATAATTTCTCTCCCTCCCTGGTATTTATCCCTCTGATATATTTGTAGAGAGCAATCATATCTCCCCTCAGCCTTCTTTTGGTTAGGCTAAACAAGCCAAGCTCTTTGTCTCCTTTCATATGACAAAAAGAAAAGGAGTACTTGTGGCACCTTAGAGACTAACAAATTTATTAGAGCATAAGCTTTCGTGAGCTACAGCTCACTTCATCGGAGCTTATGCTCTGATAAATTTGTTAGTCTCTAAGGTGCCACAAGTACTCCTTTTCTTTTTGCGAATACAGACTAACACGGCTGCTACTCTGAAACCTTTCATATGACAGGCTTTCCATTTCTCGGATCTCCTAGTAGCCCTTCTCTGTACCTGTTCAAGTTTGAATTCATCCTTCTTAAACATGGGAGATCAGAACTGCACACAATATTCCAGATGAAGTCTCACCAGTGCCTTGTACAACGACACTAACACCTCCTTATCTCTACTGGAAATACCTCAACTGATGCATCCCAAGACCGCATTAGCTTTTTTCACGGCCATATCACATTGGCAGCTCATAGTCATCCTGTGATTGACCAGTACTCCAAGGTCCTTCTCCTCCTCTGTTACTTCCAAGAGATGCATCCCCCAGTTTATAACAAAAATTCTTGTTATTAATCCCTAAATGCATGACTTTTCACTTTTCACCATTAAATTTCATCCTATTACTATTACTCCAGTTTACAAAGTCAGCCAGATCTTCCTGTATGATATCCCGGTCCCTCTCTGTATTGGCAATACCTCCCAGCTTCGTGTCATCCGCAAACTTTATTAGCACATTCCCACTTTTTGTGCCAAGGTCAGTAATAAAAAGATTAAATAAGATTGGTCCCAAAACCGATCCCTGAGGAACTCTACTAGTAACCTCCTTCCAGCCTGACAGTTCACCTTTCAGTATGACCGGTTGTAGTCTCCCATTTAACCAGTTCCTTATCCACCTTTCAATTTTCATATTGATCCCCATCTTTTCCAACTTAGCTAATAATTCCCCATGTGGAACCGTATCAAATGCCTTACTGAAATCAAGGTAAATTAGATCCACTGCATTTCCTTTGTCTAAAAAAATCTGTTACCTTCTCAAACAAGGAGATCAGGTTGGTTTGGCATGATCTACCTTTTGTAAAACCATGTTGTATTTTGTCCCAATTACCTTAACTCTTTCTCCTCCAAAATTTTTTCCAAGACCTTGCATACTACAGATATTAAACTAACAGGCCTGTAGTTACCCGGATCACTTTTTTTCCTTTCTTAAAAATAGGAACTATGTTAGCAATTCTCCAGTCATACATTACAACCCCTGAGTTTACAGATTAATTAAAAATTCTTGCTAATGGGCTTGCAATTCCATTTGCCAGTTCCTTTAATATTCTTGGATGAAGATTATCTGCCCCCCCCACCCCCTGATTTAGTCCCATTAAGCTGTTCGAGTTTGGTTTCTGCCTTGGATATGGTAATATCTACTTCCATATCCTCATTCCCATTTGTCATCCTACCATTATCCCTAAGCTCCTCATTAGCCTCATTAAAGACTGAGGCAAAGTATTTGTTTCGATATTGGGCCATGCCTAAATTATCCTTAACCTCCATTCCATCCTCAGTATTTAGCGGTCCCACTTCTTTCTTAGTTTTCTTCTTATTTATACGGCTATAGAACCTTTTACTATTGGTTTTAATTCCCTTTGCATGGTGCAACTCTACATGGCTTTTGGCCTTTCTCACTTTATCCCTACATGTTCTGACCTCAATAAGGTAGCTTTCCTTGCTAATCCCTCCCATCTTTCACTCCTTGTAGGCTTTCTGCTTTTTCTTAATCACCTCTCTGAGATGCTTCCTCATCCAGCTTGGTCTACAACTCCTGCCTATGAGTTTTTTCCCCTTTCTTGAGATGCAGACTTCTGATGGAGAAAGCTACTAGGGGAGAGGCTGTTCTGGATTTGATTTTGACAAACGGAGGAACTGGTTGAGAATTTGAAAGTGGAAGGCAGCTTGGGTGAAAGTGATCATGAAATGGTAGAGTTCATGATTCTAAGGAATGGTAGGAGGAAGAAGAGCAAAATAAAGACAATGGATTTCAAGAAGGCAGATTTTAGCAAACTGGGGGAGTTGGTAGGTAAGATCCCATGGGAAGCAAGTCTAAGGGGGAAAACTATTGAAGATGGCAGTTTTTCAAAGAGACATTATTAAGGGCACAAGAGCAAACTATCCCACTTCATAGGAAAGATAGGAAGTATGGCAAGAGACCACCTTTGCTTAACCAGGAGATCAGAAAAGAGTCCTACAAAAATGGAAACTAGGTCAAATTACAAAAGATGAATATAAACAAATACAAGAATATAGGGACAAAATTAGAAAAGCCAAGGCAGAAAACAAGATCAAACTAGCTAGAGACATAAAGGGTAACAAGAAAACAATCTACAAATACGTTAGAAGCAAGAGGAAGACCAAGGAAAGGGTAGGTCCATTACTCAATGATGGGAAGGATAATAATAATAGAAAATGTGATAATGGCAGAGGTGCTTAATGACTTTTGTTTCAGTTTTCACCAAGAAGGTTGGTGGTGATTGGATGTCTAACATAGGGAATGCCAGTGAAAATGAGGTAGGATCAGAGGCTAAAATAGGGAAAGAACAAGTTAAAAGTTACTTTGGCAAGTTAGATTTCTTCAAGTCACCAGACCCTGATAAAATGCATCCTAGAATACTCAAGGAGCTGATTGAGGAGATATCTGAGCCATTAGCAATTTGAAAAGTCATGGAAGATGGGAGAGATTCGAGAGGAGTGGAAAAGGGCAAATATAATGCCAATCTTTAAAAAGGGAAATAAGGACAACCCAAGGAACTACAGACCAGTCAACTTAACTTCTGTAGCCGGAAAGATAATGGAGCAAATAATTAAGCAATCAATTTGCAAACATCTAGAAGATAACAAGGTGATAAGTAACAGTCAGCATGGATTTGTCAAAAACAAATCTTGTCAAACCAATCTGATAGCTTTCTTTGAAAGGGTAACAAGCCTTGTGGATGGGGGAAGTGGTAGACGTGGTATATCTTGACTTTAGTAAAGCTTTTGATACCATCTCGCATGACCTTCTCATAAACAAACTAGGGAAATGCAACCTAGATGGAGTTACTATAATGTGGCTGCAAAACTGGTTGGAAAACAGTTCCCAGAGAGTGTTACCTATGGTTCACAGTCATGCTGGAAGGGCATAACAAGTGGGGTCCCACAGGGCTCAGTTCTGGATCTGGTTCTGTTCAATATCTTCATCAGTGATTTAGATAATGGTTTAAAGGGTACACTGATAAAGTTTGCGGATGATGCCAAACTGGGAGGGGTTGCAAGTGGCTTGGAGGATAGGATTAAAATTCAGATGATCTGGAGAAACTGAAGAAATGGTCTGAAATAAATAGGATGAAATTCAATAAGGACAAATGCAGAGTACTCCATTTAGAAAGGACATCATTTGCACACATACAAAATGGGAAATGACTGCCTAGGAAGGAGTACTGTGGAAAGGGATCTGGGGGTCATAATGGACCACAAGCTAAATATGAGTCAACAGTGTAACACTGTTGCAAAGAAAGCATACATCGTTTTGGGATGTATTAGCAGGAATGTTGTAAGCAAGACACGAGAAGTAATTCTTCCGTTCTACTCTGCGCTGATTAGGCGTCAACTGGAGTATAGTGTCCAGTTCTGGGTGCCACATTTCAGGAAAGATATGGACAAGTTGGAGAAAGTCCAGAGAAGAGCAACAAAAACAATTAAAGATGTAGAAAACAGGACCTGTGAGGGAAGATTGAAAAAATTGGCTTTGTTTAGTCTGGAGAAGAGAAGACTGAGGGGGGACGTGATAACAGTTTTCAAGTACATAAAAGGTTGTTACAAGGAGGAGGGAGAAAAATTGTTCTTCTTAACCTCTGAAGACTGGACAAGAAGCAATGGGCTTAAATTGCATCAAGGGAGGTTTATGTTGGACATTAAGAAAAAATTCCTAACTGTCAGGGTGGTTAAGCACTGGAATAAATTGCCTAGGGAGGTTGTAGAATCTCCATCATTGGAGATTTTTAAGAGCAGGTTAGACAAACAGCTGTCAGGGATGGTGTAGATAATACTTAGTCCTGCCATGCATTCAGGGGACTGGACTAGATGACTTCTCGAGATCCTTCCAGTCCTATGATTCTATATAGCCAATATTCATAACTTCAGATACAAAAATAATACATGCATATAAACAGGATCATCATACTCAGCCAGTCATAACTTTTCCATTGACACTTTACATGACATGCTTTGTTCAAGATTTGTTGCAATTGTCTAACAGTGGCTGTATCAGTGATATAAACAGTCATGTTTCAATCATACAGTATGACACCTAATAGTGATTTTCTTCTAGTTAGTAAGTGGGTAGTATTGACAGAATTTGATGGCATCCTCATCCACTCCTAGGTCAGAAATATTGTGCATTTAGTATGGGACATCAACCCTGGAAGATTTAAAGGTGGGGAAAATGAGTCTGGTCCTGAAAGCTCTGACAGATTTACGGAAGACTCCAGTGGAAAAAGAAACTCATTGAGGTGTCATTCAATTCTGAATAGTGACAATCTGAAGTGTGACAGTAAAAAAAAGCATTGTGGGCTTTCATGTTTATTGTGTTGTCTGTGATTTTCAGAGCAAATATACTCAGTTTACAGGTGAAAAGTTGCTTTTCTAGCCATCAGCTCTACAACTCCAATCTGGAAATCAAGCTGTGTTCTTTCTGGATTGTGTATCACCATAACTTAAGTGTATTGTAGTAAAATATAATTTGAGCTATAAACCTCGAGGTAAAGAGTATTAAATTGGACCTCTGTTATCAATTCTGTGAGTGATGCATGAACCAAAAAAGAATTCAGCTTACTCACATAGATGCATTGGCTCTGCTGTATTAAAAATATAAAAAGTAGTAAACTTGTTTTTGTCATGAAAGTAATCAGATATGACTTGGAATGTGCATGGGAAAGAGATCTGTGAAATAAGGAACAGCCATTTTTAAATAGTTCCTTTTCTGATCATAACTGCACATTAATGTAAAAAGAAAACATTAAAGTAATGCATTGTTGGCTTTTTTTCCAGAATTTTCAGCACTTTTTTTTTCAGCCCAAAGTCACATTCTCCTGGACCTTTACACGTTACTTGTTTTACAAATAAAGGTTTTTGACAAGTATTGGAAAAGAAAGGAAAAGAAAAGAAAGAAATGCATACTTCTTCAAGTGGGCTCACCATCCGAACCTGGAGGGACTTCCTGTAAAGGCATGGCTCCTTCATGGTTCCATCATAATGAACTAACCTGTTTTGAACAGGTTAAACACGTATTACTAAACAGTAGAAGACCAACCACATGCAATGCTTACCTTCCGAAATGGAAAAGGTTCTACATATGGTGCCAAAACAAACAAAGTAATGCAGTTTCTGCTCCTTTGCCCATGATATTGGATTATATCTTGGAACTGAAAAAATCTGGGCTTTGCATTAATTCAGTCATAGTACATCTCACAGGTATTGCCACCTTCCCCCACAAGATTGATGGGGCATCGCTATTTGCACACCCAATTACCAAACATTTTGCACACCCGATTACCAAGAACATTTACCCCAAAGTATGCGCACCCACGATCCTGGGACTT
Source organism: Dermochelys coriacea (assembly GCF_009764565.3). Classification (NCBI taxonomy): domain Eukaryota; kingdom Metazoa; phylum Chordata; order Testudines; family Dermochelyidae; genus Dermochelys; species Dermochelys coriacea. Next base: position 179,781,024 of record NC_050070.1, on the reverse strand, counting down.
GAACCTAGTATTATGCTGCCTCACTGGGCCTCTATTTGAACCCTTAGTGATGTTCTCTGACACACCTATCAATAAAGGTAGCATTCTTAGTGGCTATCACATCAGCTTGTCATGTGGGTGAGCTAGGGGCATATATACCCTATACCAACATTTTCAAGGACAAGGTCACCTAAGACCTCATCCAAAATTCCTACCTTAAATATCTCTTCTTTCCACATAAATCAGCCAGTCCATCTCCCTCATTCTTCCCCAAACCACACAAGAGTACACAAGATTCAGTACTACGCACTCTTGACGTCAGGCGCGTGCTAGCATCTTTCTCAGGCTTTTCATTTCCACTACAGACATTCTAAAGGCTCCACTTTCTCTACACAAAGACTATCAAAATGGATCTCTGGATGCATTCACCTCTGCTATCAACAAAAGAACCTAAAACCCCCACTGGGGGTCAGAACTCACTCTACCCAATCCCTTTCAACTTCAGTAGCCTTTCTCAACAACATATTGATCATAGACATATGTAGAACAGCCACTGGGCCTCTGCACACACATTTACGAAACTATGCAAATGACCAGAGCTCAAGATCGGATGCACTGTTAGGTATAACGGTGATATCATCACTTACTCAAGCAACTCCGAAGCCCATTCCGTCCAACCTGGGGCACTGCTCTACAATCACCTGAAGTGGAGCACCCAAAGGAACATCATTCGAAGAAGAATCTTTAGCCAAATGTTTATCCTTCAGTATTGACCCTTATTGATCCAGTGGAGTTAACTCTTTAAATAAGTGCCTTTTATGACTCCTATAATTTTTGTATTAGATACAGTTTAAGGCCATGATCCAAAGCCCATGGAGGTGAAAGAAAATATTCCCATTGACTTCAGTGGCCTTTGGATCAGGCCCAAAATCTTGAATTCCACCATTCAGTAATACAGGAGGATGAATGTAATTACTTACAGTCACTTTTATAGATAATGACCTTCTATGTACTGCATTCTGCCTAATATAAGTAGACTTATTTTTTCCTCATTTTATTTTGTTATACTGTTCACTACTTTCCCATAGAGACTCAAGTGTATTACAATGAATAGATTGTACCATCTATTGAGTCTTAGTAGAATGAGTTTCTTGTGATTCCTCTCTGAATATGAAATTAATATTTTTGGAACTCTGTTCTCCAATATGCTGTCTTCCATTGAATTCATATTCATTCGATCTAGGACAGGAAGTGAAGGAAATTGCTATTGACTGATGAAACTTTATTAAATTTTACAAGGAGCTCTGGTTTCTGATTTCCTCAGGAGAATGAGATAGGAGTGCTCCGCAGGCCTTGTGCTCAGTCCTTATGGGGATGGAGCATCTTGCAGTTCTCTTTAGCTTTCTCTGGTGAAATTTAGGTTGTGTCACTGAATATTCCACTCAGCCTCCCAACCTGGAAAAAATGATTAAGTTTTTTAGAACTCTAGAGGCCCCCAGAGGATCTAGTCATAAAAAGAATAAGCCTTTCTTTATGCACGTCCTCTCTCAGTCTTAGTTAAAGTTGATTGTAGTTCAGCAGAGATGAATACATCTAAGAAAAAAATTTAAATGCAAACATCAGTAAGTAGAAAGGTATGACAGCATATGGCACAAGGAGGAGATTTGGGAGTTATCATAAATGTTAGAATCTTTATTCCAGTTTGGTGCTGCGAAGGAAGTAGACAGAATGCTGAGTAACATTGCTTTGGGAAATGGAGTAAAATAAATCAAACAAAGTATAACTGCTATTGTGCAAGACTGATCAGAAACACAATTTTTTGATAAAAGAGTTAGATTTCTACCAAATCCATTCAAATTATGTAATATTTTTATATAAATTATGATCCATCTCTTCTAAATCCTAATCTCTGAATCTGTATTTTGGGGTGTTAGTTCACTTCCTTTCAGTGCTCTGCTTTCTTTGAAGCATATGAGCAAGGTAAGAGAACCAGTTAGAGGGACTAAGCTAGTAGATTCTGCAGTGTGAGAGCAGCATAAGCAATGTTCCTAACCCATAGTGCAGAGGCTGGAATTGTGATAACAGAGAGAAAGGAAAATGAAGGGAAGGCACCTCAGAGAAATCTGTTTATGTGGATGAAGACTAAGCAGAAAAGGAAGGGAGAATAGTAGGAACACAGTGTGGTGAGGAAATGGTTAATGGTCAGACAGCAAAAGGCAGAAAGAAATGAGAAGAGGAGGGAGGCAGGAGGAAAATGTGGCAGAAGAGAAAGAAGATAGAGAAAGCAAGATGAAATGAGAGAAAAGATAAGAGAATGGGATGAGAGCTCAGACAAGAGACCAAGTGAGAGGATAAACAGAGGGAAAAAAGCAAAAAGGGGCAGAGGTGAGGGAATCATAGAATCATAGAATATCAGGGTTGGAAGGGACCCCAGAAGGTCATCTAGTCCAACCCCCTGCTCAAAGCAGGACCAAGTCCCAGTTAAATCATCCCAGCCAGGGCTTTGTCAAGCCTGACCTTAAAAACCTCTAAGGAAGGAGATTCTACCACCTCCCTAGGTAACGCATTCCAGTGTTTCACCACCCTCTTAGTGAAAAAGTTTTTCCTAATATCCAATCTAAACCTCCCCCATTGCAACTTGAGACCATTACTCCTCGTTCTGTCATCTGCTACCATTGAGAACAGTCTAGAGCCATCCTCTTTGAAACCCCCTTTCAGGTAGTTGAAAGCAGCTATCAAATCCCCCCTCATTCTTCTCTTCTGCAGACTAAACAATCCCAGCTCCCTCAGCCTCTCCTCATAAGTCATGTGCTCTAGACCCCTAATCATTTTCGTTGCCCTTCGTTGTACTCTTTCCAATTTATCCACATCCTTCCTGTAGTGTGGGGCCCAAAACTGGACACAGTACTCCAGATGAGGCCTCACCAGTGTCGAATAGAGGGGAACGATCACGTCCCTCGATCTGCTCGCTATGCCCCTACTTATACATCCCAAAATGCCATTGGCCTTCTTGGCAACAAGGGCACACTGCTGACTCATATCCAGCTTCTCGTCCACTGTCACCCCTAGGTCCTTTTCCGCAGAACTGCTGCCGAGCCATTCGGTCCCTAGTCTGTAGCGGTGCATTGGATTCTTCCATCCTAAGTGCAGGACCCTGCACTTATCCTTATTGAACCTCATTAGATTTCTTTTGGCCCAATCCTCCAATTTGTCTAGGTCCTTCTGTATCCTATCCCTCCCCTCCAGCGTATCTACCACTCCTCCCAGTTTAGTATCATCCGCAAATTTGCTGAGAGTGCAATCCACACCATCCTCCAGATCATTTATGAAGATATTGAACAAAACGGGCCCCAGGACCGACCCCTGGGGCACTCCACTTGACACCGGCTGCCAACTAGACATGGAGCCATTGATCACTACCCGTTGAGCCCGACAATCTAGCCAGCTTTCTACCCACCTTATAGTGCATTCATCCAGCCCATACTTCCTTAACTTGCTGACAAGAATGCTGTGGGAGACCGTGTCAAAAGCTTTGCTAAAGTCAAGAAACAATACATCCACTGCTTTCCCTTCATCCACAGAACCAGTAATCTCATCATAAAAGGCGATTAGATTAGTCAGGCATGACCTTCCCTTGGTGAATCCATGCTGACTGTTCCTGATCACTTTCCTCTCCTCTAAGTGCTTCAGGATTGATTCTTTGAGGACCTGCTCCATGATTTTTCCAGGGACTGAGGTGAGGCTGACCGGCCTGTAGTTCCCAGGATCCTCCTTCTTCCCTTTTTTAAAGATGGGCACTACATTAGCCTTTTTCCAGTCATCCGGGACTTCCCCCGTTCGCCACGAGTTTTCAAAGATAATGGCCAAGGGCTCTGCAATCACAGCCGCCAATTCCTTCAGCACTCTCGGATGCAATTCGTCCGGCCCCATGGACTTGTGCACGTCCAGCTTTTCTAAATAGTCCCTAACCACCTCTATCTCTACAGAGGGAGTTCAACCAGGCAAGCTGAGAACTTGACACTTAGTGCCAAAGCACAGTTCTTCATTCCACCTTGATAGACATATGGTTTGTGTAACAAAACAAATATTTGCAGTCCTAAGACTATGCAGAGGCAGTGACATTGTAACCCTGGGGTTGAATTCCTGTATACTGTTGGATGCTGAGATTCTAGAATAGGGAAGTGCACAAGGAGGATAAACTGTTAGTTTAGCTAGATGTTGACCAGAGCCAGTATAGTGTTGGGAAGGAAGTTCTAAACTAAGGAGAGTTGGAGATCTGAATATCCCTTAACTTTCAGAGTCTGAGTGGGGTGAAAGCAACTTGGAGAAGATCTGGTTTGAATGCCTGAGGGCTAAATAATTGCTGGAAGGTCTGGGTGGCTAAAAACACCTATCTGTAGGTATTGAAGAGAGTTTTTCTTTTGTATTTAGGGGCTGAATGTCTATTGGATATTGGAGTCTGTTTCTTATTTGTATGTCTTTGTTCCTTGTCCGTGTTTGTAAACATGAGTGTAAATACATTTCATATTTAATGTTATCCAATAAGTTGCTTAAAAGTGAAGGTGTACAAGGGATAAAATAGCTTTATTTGGTCTGCCTCTGAGAAACACTGCATTAAAGAAAGAAGCATGAGGGGAATTCATGGAGACACACTGTCCTGAGGAAATGAAGCACGTGCTGCTGGTGGTATAAAAACAAGTTATTAAAGAAACTGATCAAAAAGCATGTTAGACTCCTAGACTCTAAGGTCACAACGGACTATTATGATCATCTAGTCTGACCATCTGCACATTGCAGGCCACAGAACCTCACCCACCAGCTACTGTAATAGACCCTTTACTCTGGCTGAGTTACCAAAGTCCTCAAATCATGATTTAAAGACTTAAAGTTACAGAGAATCTGCCATTTACACTAGTTTAAACCTACAAGTGACCCTGTGACCCATGATACAGTGCATGGTGAAAACCCCCCAAGGTCTCTGCCAGTCTGACATGGGGGAAGATTCCTTCCCAACTACAGATATTGCATTCAGTTAGACCCTGAGCATGTGGGCCCAGCGAGACACCTGGGAAAGAATTCTCCATAGCAACTCAGATCCATCCCCATCTAGTGTCCCATCACCGGCCACTGGAGAGATTTGCTGCTAGTAGTCGCGGATCAGCTACATGCCATTGTAGGCAGTCCCATCGTACCATCCCTTCCATAAACTTATCAAGCTCAGTCTTGAAGCCAGTTAAGTTTTTTGCCCCCACTTGGAAAGCTGTTCCAGAACTTTACTTCTCTGAAGGTTAGAAACCTTTGTCCAATTTCAAGGCTAAACTTCGGTAGCTCCAAGTAGATATGTCTACTAATAAAAAGAAAAGGAGTACTTGTGGCACCTTAGAGACTAACAAATTTGTTTGAGCATAAGCTTTCGTGAGCTACAGCTCACTTCATCGGATGCATCTGATGAAGTGAGCTGTAGCTCACGAAAGCTTATGCTCAGATAAATTTGTTAGTCTCTAAGATGCCACAAGTACTCCTTTTCTTTTTGCGAATACAGACTAACACGGCTGCTACTCTGAAACATTTCTACTAATATGTGCAATAAATGTGCTTGTCTTTAAAGCTATAGATAGATAGGCAGAAGATACAAGGGCATATCTAGATTTGTTTTTAACTGAATGAAAATATGGCAACCATAAAATGTTCCCATAGGGTTTTTTATTGTACAGCCATGGACGGTGGGTATCGAAGGCCATGGGATGCTAAGCTGCCCCTAACCCGGCTGTGACCCTGCCCACACTCTGCCCCGAGGCCACGCTCTCACTCCACCTCTCCCCTGAAGCTGGTGGAGGCTCAGCTTCAGCCAGTGGCCTGGAGCTTGGGCTCAGGCCAAGCCAGTGGCCCACGGTGGGGGATCAGGCTAGTCGGCGCAGCTGGGGACGACTGGCCAGCGCTCCTCTGGCCACAGGAGGTTTGGGGGGAAGGCCTCGGGGCTCCGGCAGGCAGGGGGTGGGGCCTCGGGTGGAAGGAATGGGGCCGGGGGGTTCACCCTCCGCCCATGTGTACAACAAAAGTGGGACAAATACAGCCATTTTTTCTATAACCTCAACGAGTCCTGTGTAATCAACCCAATCAGGTTTCACTGTGTAAATGGATGGGGTCTGAATGTGGGGAGAGCTGTTGATGCTGGGGATCCAGTCCAATTTGGATGCACGTATTCACCTTTGTGGGTATTGGCTGTTCAGCCACTCTGGCTTGGGAGGAGGATACTGCCTTCTTTATACATCTCCCCAGAGCCTGGCGTTGCTTTTTGGGCTGTGCATTAAGGTCTGGATTTGCTCCTAATGGCATGGAGATAATACCATTTCCCTAAAGGTATGTTACCAAAAGTCTCTAGAATGACTTTTGAGTTTTCCTACTTTTAAAATGAGCACACAAAAACGCTGCTCTTGGATGTGTACACATTGCTCCAACTGAAAGGACAGGTCCAGTGAGGTTCGAGGGAGACGACATCTCTGACCTTTTGTGTTTCTGAAAAACACTCTCTGGTTGCTTAGGACATTTATTTTTATACATTTAAAATTTAAATTCTCCCACTGAGTCAGGATTTTCTCCATGGCATTTTTTGCCATTTGTATGATGCAGATATGGAAAGTCCATTAAAATTAGTTATGAAAAAAGTCTTTGCAGTACCAGTGTAAAGGAGTTTCTCTTTAATTTTTTCCCTAATTTCTTATTAAATTTTAAAATGATAACATACAGAACAGGAAAGTTCATATAAAGAAACAGACTTTGAGACCAATGTGACAAATGGTTGCTCCTGCACAGTAGCACTTCTTATGGGTGTAACTGCTTGCAGGATCAGGTCATTTAATAGAACTAAGTGAAAATAAACAACTGTTTTTTCAGGTCCCCATTGTGCATGTGCTTAATTTTAAACAGGTGAGAAGACTCAGGGTATTCAGTTGGACTATTCATTTGCTTAAAGTTTAATATGTGTGCAAATCTTAGCAGGATTAGGGCTTTAGGGCTAAATTCTCCCTCTTTTACACCATGTGGGTGAAATCCTGGCCTTATTAAAATCAGTGGTGAAATTCCCAGGATTTTGCCCTGCATATCTTCGCTGAAATCTGTGGGATTAGCAGGGTGTGAATGAGGGCAGGATTTTGCCCTTCACGCATTATTGTAGTTTGATCATCTGCATTTATTTTCTGAGAATTAAATTTTAAAAAATTCTCAGAAGAAAAAGATTAAGTAATTTCTATATTTTCAGGGTAGTCTTTAAAAATGTATGTATTTTAAAAATATATTTTAATTTACGTGGAAAACCTTATGAACCATTTCTAGAAGGTAATATACCAAAAAGTTATATCACTGGGTTAAATATTTGTGCAAAGTATCCTTGAAAATAAATATTTTTATTTATGTTTATTATTAGATAACAGCATTTTGTATGATATAAAAGGCATCTTTGTTTAACACTAGCATTTATTGTAGTTATAGGTGCACTGGCAGTTTTATACAAGTCTTGTACGTAAGACCCTGCTAATTGTACGTTGGTTCTTTTATTTAATAACGCCTACTTTTTAAACTCTAGGTGGACCTTTTTTGTTTTGTAGATATTTGTACTTTTCAACTGTTCATACTTCATTTGAAATATTATAAGCCTATTTTTAGACTATTCTATAGAATCCCTTCTGTTAGTTAGGGGCTTTTCCCCCCCACTGTATTTTATAGTCCTGTTCCCCCATGTTATTACATGTCCACATGGACAGCATACCATTACCCTTCGTCACGAAAAGTTTCATTTCACAGAGTTTTCACCTGTCATTGAGCCTGTGAATAAAGAATAGTAAGGTCACTTTCAAAGCCAATTTAGACCTATAGCAGTGCGTAACTGAGACACAATGTTATGCAGTTTTAAAATAGATTGAGGATTTCCTACCAGTCCAAAATACGTTATTTTAAAAAATGAAATAAAAACATGTATTGTTCCCTTTGCACAAAAGAGAACTGTATAAACACAATATTTTTCCTTACATAATCTTATGATCCTTCTCCTTTATTCCTAAAATGAAGCTAAAGTCTTTATAGACATTGTAGTTGTTGCCATAGCAACTTACAGTGACAGAATAGTTATTCTTTTTCTATGTGGATTTTTTCAAGTTTGAATTCTAACATTTCTCATTTGCAATTATTCATTTACAAAAAAGGAGTAAAGATTAGCATATGTGGATGGCTAAACTTAATTTTTAATAAATTCTGTGACGCCTTGTTAAAGTAGGTTAAAGGAATTGACATGTTCCTAAGAAGTAATACCTGAAATAGATCTGAATGTTTGCTGAAAGCCATTGGTTATCGTTTTTATGAAGTGCCGTACTTAAGCCGTGAATGAGTTCCATCACAGTGTGCAAAATATTGAGTAAATAGTTTAAATCTAATCTCCAAATTTACGTAATATTAATTTTCCTAAATAAGGCAACATCTCCGGGATTAATTCAGACTCATATTCCTCATTTGTTTTAGTTGGAGGTGTAAAATGAAGTGAATGGAAATTCCAATCTATATTTTGAGGCATTTAGACATTTTTTCTTAGTTTTAGAAGGGCTATTTTTATCTTGAGCTCAGTCTAAGAACAGATAGACAGATTATGGGAAGAGGACCAGTACTAAGGTATTTTATACACATCAGTTAAGTTTGCTATAGGCCTGAAGGCAGAAATGAGACTTTAAATGGAATTTGTGTGGACAGGGGAGGGGCTGAAATGAGTATAGGAAGGTTGTATTTTACATAGGGGATCACATGGATGAAGGCTCAGAGGTGATTGTTGAGAAACTGACAAATGAGTGAATGAGGGTGGGAATGTAAATAGAACAGAGGGAGAAAGAGGGGTTGGGGGGGCGGGAGGGGAGACAAAGCAATTTGAGCTTGACCAGGGAGGATAAATAGGGTAATGTGATAATGGATGGGAAACTACTGGGTTCAAAACGGGGAGTGAGTGATACAATCAAAGCAACATTCAAGGAAGACTTTAGTGGCTATAATTTATGTGGACTGAAGAGGGGGGCAAATGTGTTTGTCTAGGAGGTCAGAAAGGAGGATATTTCAATAGTCAAGATGTGATATAGAAAGGAACTGAATGATAGATTTGGTTCTGAGGATGGAAAGTAAAGGGTAGATTTTGAAGATGTTGAGGAAGAGAATCAGCGTCTGGAAATAGCCTGGCTGTGTGGGCAAAGGAGAGGGAAGGAGTAAAAATAATTTCCCAACTGTGAGCTTGAATGGCAAGGAAGACATCAATGGCATCAACAGAGATGATAGAAAAAGGGGGAGTGGCGGTGATAGATGGAGGAGGAGGAGGAGGTGCCACAAAAAGAGACGTTAAAGGAATGGTTGGAGAGACAGGCGAATCGGGAGAGGAGATATCTTATAAGCTCAGTGAGGATAACATGTCAAAAAGGAAAGGATGATCTATAGTGTCAAATGTAGCAAAGAGCATTTGGCAAGGAAAAGATTATATCGTCTTGTATAAGTACTTTTAAAGGACATTTTCAGGCAGATTGTGAGAAGCAATCTTACAATTTTGCAAAACTATATGCAATTGTCTTAAAATAGCCTTAGAGTTTACAGGTGTGTGTATCGTTTATCAAACTTATACTTTAAAAAATTGGAAAAATACACCACAAATGATTTATTGAACGTTTGGTGTTTACTATACCCCATGAACCTGCAAACAAGTGAGCATCTTTCTGCTGTATTTTATATCCAAGTCAGAAAGGGATGGACTGAGATGAAAATAAGAGACAATCTGTAGTTGAGTGCAGAAGCATACAGACATGAAAGAGAAGTTGCAAGTTATACTTGGTTTTCAGTTAAAATAATTCCATATTAATGCCTGCTGTTTATCACATGAAGTATAGGGAAAGTGTTCATTGTATTTACCATTGATACTGAAAACTCATCTAGTTTTTATGGGGTAATGAATATTTCCTATACACACATTTTCCATAATGTCATGATAGTTTATTTACCAGCTTGTAGTGCACTGAACTATTATTTCATACTACATTTCAACTTTATCTGGCTTGATAAGGAGTCAACATTCTACACTAGCATACAATAGATCTTGTTCCAGAATAACTTAGAAATTATATGGGATGAAGGAAGTAATGTTTTTGAAGGAAAAGGAAGGTGGAGGTTGAATATATGGTCTTTAAGCGCTCTTCATTTTGGCCCACACACCCCTTTCACGCAGGAAATTTGGGGGCCCCCACATGAGTGCTGGAACCTGGTTAGCAGTGGAGAGTCCACCGGCACCAGAACTGTGGCCATGCTCCTCCTCTTTCTCCTGGGGCCCTGCCCCCTGGCCATGCCAAAAGCCAGATCCAGGCAGTGGTAAGAGCTGTCCAGGGAGACTGGGCTGCTGTGAGGAACCCCAGACCCTCCATCTGCCCTGGGTGGAGGTTAGGGTGCCCAAGGGCAGCTCCCAGCCCATGTCCCCATCCCCCAGTGCATGCCACTACCAGTGGGCCCTAGGGGCGAAAGCTCTGGTTCGGCCTCCTGTCCTCTCCCTGGGGCCCGCAGAAACGTTCTGCAGGGAGAGGAGGTCCTGCCCCAGCCTGGGAGGAATTGGGGAGCCCCAGGAAGGTTACAGGCAGCGAGGAGCAAAGAAGGAAGGGCTCCTCAGGCATAGCTCCTGCTGTTTACTGGCCTGCCTCAGGGGCTACTTCATTCTATGTGGGCTCGCTCAGTGCCTATGTCCGGCTCCTGCTACCAGGCTGCCCTGCTGGGTCTCACTGTTGCCAGGCTGCCCCCACAGCTGGCTGGGCTTTGTCCCCAAGGCAGCACCATGTGAGGCACTGTTCCTCCTGTCTCCTTTGGCTCGAGGCTTGCAGTTGGAGGTGCAATGCCACCCAACACCCAAACTACACCCATGCCGCTGCTGTTCTGCAGCTTTCCAAGGCTACTGTGCCCATGTTAAAAAGTGGCCAGACCCTCTCTGGCCTTCTGTGGTTCTGGCCCCCCTGGGATCCCAGGGTGTGGAGGGCCCAAATGTTCTTTGTGTCCAGGGCACCAATAAATCTTAATCCAATTCTGCTTCCACACCCCACATAAGGACCAGCATTTTTCAGCTGAGGATCACAAAGCATTTTACAACAAACAGTCTAAATCTGGGTTCTGTTCCAAGCTCTGCAAGACTTTGGTTCTGTGGTCTTGGGCAAGTCATTTAGCCATTGTGCTTCAGTTTCCCCAGTTAAAATGGAGATAATGCTTACCTTATAGGGATGTTGCAAGAGTTAATTAATTAATTTTGTAAAGTGGTCCTCAGCTGAAAAATGTTGTAGAATTGTGAACTATTATTTTTTAGTAGTAGTCACCAGCTGAACAAATAACATTTAGACCACCCCATTTCTATTTCAGAGTTAAAAGCAATTTGTACTATAAGGCTGAATCAGACTGTTCTGTAAACAATAGATAATGCATCTGTTCATCTGGAAACTGGATTTAGAAAATTTTTTAGCTAATTAGAAGGGGTAAATGTTTTTTCTTTAACCCACACTGAACATCTTAAGATATTAATGTCAACAGTTAATAAATCTCTAAACCCCATTAACTAGTTTAAAGTTGAGAACTCCCTTCAGTTTTGAGAATTTATTTATATAATATATTTATATAAAGCTTTTGCTGAACTTTCAAGTGGCAGATTTACAAGGCACAAATGTCAGTCAGGCTCCTAACTTCCACTGAAAGCCATTTGTGCCTCTGAAAAATCTTCTTTACAGTTGATACATTGCTGTGACCCAATGTAATTCTTCTGAGTGATGTTTTCAAAACATTCCAGAACCAGTTTGAAGATGTTTTGTTAGCGCTCATACAGTAGGATGTAGACCAGTTCAAGGCCCTTACTGCTGCTGCTTGCAGGACAAAGATTGTCTCTGAAATATTTTGTGCAACAAATACACCCTTTGCATAAGTAATAGTGAGCAACAGTTCAGTTTAAAATGTTGTTTATAAAGGAGTGATTCTTAATCAAATTTCTACCACAATAGTTGGATTCTGACAGTACTTAGGTTAGTTCTACCTTTGGAAAAAGAGTACTGAGAACTGTATGTTGCCTCCTTGGGACACGCTATAGAACCTATCTTTGACGAAGCTGCATGGGCATCTAAAGTACCACATAAAACAAGTAGCTTTTATTAATGTGAACATTCTAAATATGTTTGTCTGATCAAATGTGCATTAGTTAGTTGTCTAGATCACAGAGTTACTTGCTGAGAAACCTGTTACGTTGATCGAGACATAGGAATGAATAAGGATAAGCACTCACTATATATATCAGAACCAAATATATGGAAACCCTGTCCACAGCCTGCATGTATCAATTTGCAAAGTTTAAAAAACATAACAATAAAAAGCAATTAAGTTGTGCTGCTCTTACAGTGTTTCAGAAATATACCTATGGTACTTTCCATGTTGCTTTTCTGGTATAAGCTTAATGTTTTCTTTCTGAAGTCTGTAGGGTTTCTCCCCAAAAATGCAGATATAGGGATTCTTTGATTTTACCATAATTGCTAGAAGTTAGTATAGAGTTGGAAACATAGGAAGATTGTGGTAGCGATGCTAATTCACTATTTGGAGTTCAGCCTGGAAGACACATCAGAAGGAGAGTTTGGGGTCTCTGACTCATTGACAGTGATACATGAAGTGAGCTGTAGCTCACGAAAGCTTATGCTCTAATAAATTTGCTGGTCTCTAAGGTGCCACAAGTACTCCTTTTCTTTTTGATGATACAGAAAAGAAAGCAAACAAGGAATCCCACATTCAGGTTGGAGTTTCTAGCCAATCCTTGTCTCTGAAGGGCATAAGAGATGAGAATTAGCAAATACTCCAACGTGCTAGAGAGAAAACCAGTGTCAGTTTCCTGATGCAACCATGTCCAGATGAGAATTTGATGGTAACATGTCTATTTAGATGTAGGTGTACCTAAGTAGTACTGTAAAAGCGGCAAAGAGTCCTGTGGCATCTTATAGACTAACAGACATATTGGAGCATAAGCTTTTGTGGGTGAATACCCACTTCGTCAGATGCAAGTGGGTATTCACCCACAAAAGCTTATGCTCCAATACATCTGTTAGTCTATACGGTGCCACAGGATTCTTTGCCGCTTTTACAGATCCGGACTAACATGGCTACCCCTCTGATACTAAGTAGTACTGCAAACTTTAAGTTGTTAGGTTGTACGCTCTTGTGTATACTATATTATGTTATTGTTTGACTGTGTTCTGCTCTTGTTTTATAATCCTCCCATGTTTATTACCCATAGCTCATGAATAATAAACCTGATTTTTTTTGTGTGTTTGTGTCCCCTTTCTTGGTATCTGTTGTTTTATATTTCTGAGGACCAGTCATTAAATAGAGAGGGAACAAGTCTCTGATGACCACTTCTGAATTCTAAAGGATTAGAGGAGATAATCCTTAGCTTATTTTTAAATTCCCAGCAGAAAAACAATATTAAGTTGGAGTTAAAGTTGAGTTTAAGGGGAAAAATCACAATAATGTTATCATTATTCCAAAAGCAAGCATTATGAACCCAGGAAATTCAGAGTTAAGGTTAAATTGGTATAACTGATACTGGAGTCCATGCATCTTGTATGAGACCAGGTGGAAACTCCTATCATTCAAAGTTGTTACTATAATTATTATGGATATAGTGACATAGATATGCATTTGTCTTTATAGAAATACAGAGATCTTACAATTTAAATACGCAACATACAGACAAAGAGCGAGAGGGAGGAAGGTATATCACTTAACATAAGACCTTGTTGTATTTGTTCCTCTTTGTAGTGATGTATTTAGTCATTTAACTCTTAGACTTTTTACAGATCTGAGGCATTAACTCCAGCAGAGGGGGGCATTATATCCCTTCTCTGTGGTAGAGTTACAGCACCTCCTAGGGCTAACAACTGTCAATTTTTTTCTGATACAATCTGTGTTTAATGCTAAGACATTCAGTTTTACTGGGTGATTTTTGATTATTTGACTCTGGACAGACTTGGTTATTTTTATATTTCCCCCATAACTCCAGTCAGATCAAGAATTCTCACTGGCAGTTGCATAAAATTCAGTGATCCTGGAACACTAGAGATGGAAATATTAATGCTTTAATACACACAATCCATTGTAAAGGGGAAAAAATCCTCTGAATCAGTCCATCAAGACTTAGATACATATGCAAGAATTTTATATTATGTGTCTGAGAAAGCATCAATAAATGCAAAAAAGTAAATACTAAATGACTATCTCAGTTTGGAGCTTTTGTTCAGACTGAAGTGCCAGTCCACAAGGCTTATAAGTTTCCATATTTTGGTTATATTGAGAAGTGGATTTCTCATGAGACTAGAAGATTTGTCTAGAAGAGTGGGAGGGAGCCAAAAAAAAAAGTGTGTGACTCCAAACAGCTTTTTGTTGCAGACAACAAACTGGAATCTTTAAAGTCTTGGCAGCTGTGTTGTCATAGGAAAGCCTGCTGATAAAGATTATTTGTAAGGCTTAAAGGATAAAACAAATATAATTCAGAACAGTATATTCCACAACATTTACTTTTAAAAAATAAATAAAGCTTGATATTTAAAAATGTAAAAATGTATTTTCTAGTGTAAAGAAGTCAGGCAAAATCACAAAGTCAAGGGCATTATTATTTGCCAGAAGAATAGCATGGGATTCCTTAACCTTTTATACACATAGCCTTTTGATTGATTAATACTTATGGAGAAATATAAGAAAATGATAAACATTTCTTTCATGATTTCTACAGAGATCTGTAGTTTTCTAATAGCTGCAAGATGTAACATATTTCATCTGCTCTTAAGAATGTTTATTGGATTGCTGGTTGGCATTACCCACTCATGAAGAGTAGCATATGGTACAATGATTCTTAGTTTGTAGATATTTTTACCTGAGTGAAAATCATTGTTCTTAATTTGAGAGAATTTGCCTCCAAAAACAAGCTTTGTTTTTTTAAATTATATTAGTGGCATCTTTTCCAGGATCACAGAGCTGGTTTTTGTTATATATTTTGTATAGAATTTATTGTATGTTGCCAAATCATAGGATGCTTTTTAAACAATGTGACTATAAAGTGATAAAGTATGTTTCCATTCCAAAGAGTTACAGTATGTTAAAAATATCTAAGTAGTCAATATTTAATTTTCATTTAAAAAGCAAAAAAGTCAACGATTGCCTACATGTGCTGGTCAAGGTAAGCAGCATGAGAATCAAACTCCTATAGTCAATCCCATATTTATTGAAAGATTTGCCTTTTAACTTTACAACTTTAAATCCATACAACTTTATGGATTTTTACTCCTCTGGAAATATGTTTCCATAGACATATTGGAAATGTCACCCTCCCAAAACCTCTTAAAAAACAAGCAAGCAAACAAATAAAACCCCAGTTCACTCAAAGAAATCTCATTTCACAGCAAGGATTTAATGAAGACAGGGACCAATATCTGCAACTCCTCTCTGCTAAAGAGCTATCTTTAATTAAAGCACTCTGAGTCTAATCCAAAGCCCACTGAAGTCACTGGAAAGACACTTGTTGTTTCCAACAGGCTTTGGATTGGGCCCTGTGGACCTGCTCTAAACCTCCATCAGCTGATAATAGTTTCCAAGGGACTGTCTGTCAGCTAGGAATTGCTAGAGCACAGCACATTCCTGCCATGGTCTCTGTCTGTCCCTGATACAGTTCCTAACTGGGTTTGAAAGCAGAGAAAAATGTGGCAGAGGAGCCAGTTATACTGGTCTACATCCAAGTGAAACAAAGGGAGCAGAATAGACCAAGGAATCTGAATCCTTTACCTTTTTTCACCAGCTAGGGTGACCAGACAGCAAGTGTGAAAAATCGGGACGGTGGTGGGTGGTAATAGGAACCTATATAAGAAAAAGACCCAAAAATCGGGACTGTCCCTATAAAATCGGGACATCTGGTCACCCTATCACCAGTGCACAATTACTACATTGTTAACACTGTCAGGCTGGAAATCATGTATATTATTTAAAAATATATTCTTACCTGTGCTAAAATAACATCTTAAGAATATTAAACCTGAAGGATGGTAAAAATCTTACTTGCTGTTCCACGTTTATGATGTTTGTTTGCTTTTTATATTTAATTCAACTTCACCAATAGAAACAGGGCACCCAGTTTCACTTATTTTTCTTGGTTTCACTTTCTACTTTATTTTCATGCATTAGCACTGTGCTGCAGGTGAATATCTTAATCATGACATAGAAACAAAACATAGGACTGTTTAATTTAGAGAGGAAATGAATAAACAGGGATATGATAGAGGTATATAAAATAATGAATGGTACATGGAAAATAAATCACATGTTCTCAGTTTACTCTTTCTCATAATACAGGAATGTGGGAATAGTCAATAGGATTGAAAGGCAACAAATTAAGTGATAGAAGGAAATACTTTTTCACACAATGTTTAATTAATGCGTGGAAATAAGGGCCACCAGATATTTTTGAAGCCAAGAGTCTAACAGGATTCAAAACAAGGATTAGACATTTATGTGGATAATAAGAACATAACAGTTACATAAGATAGGATAAAAATGTACAAGAATTACAACTATTTATGCTTTAGGTCATAAGCAAACCACTATCTGTCTGGTGTTAGGAAGAAACATCTATGGTTGGTCTATGGTGATTTTCTCTAGTATCAAGGCCTGGCCACTGCCGGAGAGAGGATACTGGACTAGAGGAAACTCTATTCTTAGCTGATATGGCAATTTCTATGTTTCTAAATCTTAACAATTGTTTTCATTGAAAGAAAGCATTTTCATGTAATGTTTAGTTGTGTACATCTTTTTTTTTTAAATACAAAAGTTAAATTTGTGTGAAAGTTTCTCCTTCTCTCTTTAACATATTTCTCAATTCTCTTCAGTTTGGGCCCAATCCTGCAAGGTACTGAGCTGAACCATTGGGAGTTAAGGGTCCTTCACAGAGATGGACCCTTAATACTGAATCTTGTGACATATTACTAGGATTCATTCCTGATTACCATTTACCACCCACAAAAAAAACGAGGAGTATTGTGGCACCTTAGAGACTAACAAATTTTTGGGCATAAGCTTTCGTGGGCTAAAACCCACTTCATTGGATGCATGCAGTGGAAAACACAGTAGAAAGATATATATACACATACAGAGAACATGAAAAAATGGGTGTCGCCATACACACTATAACGAGAGTGGTCAATTAAGGTGGGCTATTATCAGCAGGAGAAAAAAAACTTTTGTAGTGATAATCAGGATGGCCCATTTCAAACAGTTGACAAGAAGGTGTGAGTAACAGTAGGGGAAAAATTAGCATGGGGAAATAGTTTTTACTTTGTGTAATGACCCATCCACTCCCAGTCTTTATTCAAGCATAATTTAATGGTGTCCAGTTTGCAAATTAATTCCAATTTTGCAGTTTCTCGTTGGAGTCTGTTTTTGAAGTTTTTTTGTTGGAAAATTGCAAATTTTAGGTCTGAAATTGAGTGACCAGGGAGGTTGAAGTGTTCTCTGACTGGTTTTTGAATGTTATAATTCTTGACATCTGATTTGTGACCATTTATTCTTTTGCATAGAGATTGTCCAGTTTGGCCAATGTACATGGAAGAGGGGCATTGCTGGCACATGATGGCATATGTCACATTGGTAGATGTGCAGGTGAATGAGCCTCTGATGGTGATTAGGTCCTATAATGGTGTCCCTTGAATAGATAAGTGGACAGAGTTGGTAATAGCCCACCTTAATTGATTGATCTTGCTACAGTTGGTATGGCAACATCCATTTTTTCATGTTCTCTGTGTATATATATATCTTCCTACTGTATTTTGCACTGCATGCATCCAATGAAGTGGGTTTTAGCGTACGAAAGCTTATGCCCAAATACATTTATTAGTCTCTAAGGTGCCACAAGCACTCCTCGGTTTTTTTGCTGATACAGACTAACACAGCTACCACTCTGAAACCATTTGCCACCCAGTTATCATTTCTCAGAGGGAAGTGCTTTCTAAATCCTGGTGCCTTAATCTCTTAATATTAGGACACCATTCTTTTCATACATATTAACTGAAGAAAGCTTTGATTATCTAAATTCTGTCCTCCATCAGAGAAATACAGTTCTTCCAGATGGAAAACTCCATTTTTATGGGGCTCATAATACTCCTTTCATATCCAACAGAAAGGACTGTTGTTTGCTGGGATTTATAAACAGCTGTAATATGCAAGAGCATAAGCTGGATTGCCTTAAGGAGGCACTACTGAAAGGAATGTGATGGATGACAGCACTTTTCTGAACTTGGGGTAAATTGACAGCTGCTTGGCCTGTGAAGGTTGTCATCAAATTCACTTCCTCTCTGGAAATTAAACTCTTTATGCTGCTTTATCAACAGCATCCGTCCCCACTTCCTCCGTCACCTACCCATACCATCCATGCCACTCCTTAATCAGCCAGAGGGATTGCTCCTGAGCAATGGTGTTAAACTTCAGAGACAGCAAAACACATGCTCACTGTTTCCTATTGTTTATCCCAGACAGGCATTCATGTGTTAAAGTCTGTTTATCATAAAACCCGTTGTCTACGCTAGATATGCTCAATTTTTTAAAGATCTGTATGCAAATAGGGTTCCAGTGAGCCTGTGCAACAAACTGCATTATATTTGTGTGCTTTTCCAGATCTCTCTCTTATACTATGACTTGTCATATTATCCCAATGCCCTCAGAAAATCTCAGTAGTAATCCTCACAACATGTTGTCTGAGACCTACTAGTGGGAGCAAAGCTGATCAAATGCAGTAGTCCTAGTGATGAATTCTGCTAACTCAGTCATTATTATTTCAGTAGTTGTTTCCAGTAGCTTTAATGAACTGTTTCTCCCTCTCACCTAGGAAAAATACTGAATATTGGCATGAATGAAATGAGGAAACTCACTGCTCAATATTAAGAGCAAAGTAGTTAGCATGCTAAGAGTGCCAGGTCATGAATCAAGGTCCTCTAAAGTAGAGACTCTAATTCACTTATACATTAGTCTACCTACTACTCCAGCACATTTTCCTTGCTTAAAGTGCCTTTGTGATCATTAGCAGAGTGTCACAGAGTAGAAGTCTGGATCCTTCCCTTTAAGCTAGAAAAATGTATATTTTAAAAGAATAATACATATTCCTACTAAATAATAAACACAGATTCACTTGGCTGGTTATAAAGACAGAGACTCAAATGAACAAGGGAATATAAAAAAGACTCAAATTCCACCTTGTCAATAGCCTCTTGAAATATTTTCCTTTATTTTTGTAAAGTTCACTTGCCTTCCATATGGTTTTTCTGAAGGATTTAATAGCTAGAGACATGATGGAAACAGAGGTTGAAGTACAGTTGTAAGTCTGTAGTTCTTCTAGCTTGATTAAGCTGTCTGATGTAGCAGTTTTGGATTTGTGGAAGAACAGAGTGCAGTCCCATCATTACGTAATGGTCTCTAGCAGATTAATAATTAAATTAATTGTCTGTGTCTCCTGCCCTTTAGGTCACATAATTAATAAATGCTTTAGAGGAATCAGTAGAGGAAAGAGGAAGGGAATTTAAAAGGGAAAAATGATAGCACAAAATTAAAAATTATTACTAAAAACACAGTGTGGCTTAAATCTAAGTCCCTGCTCAAAGAGTGTAGGAGAGAGATGCCTTTCTGAGTAAGCTGAGTGATAAAATTGTTTTTTTCAAATTCCTTTAGAGGAATTTGATTAACTGGTATAAGTGGCTCTTGTATCTATATCAAGTGAGTGACCCTATAAGGATAGCTCCTCTGCTGTATGCTGACTGCTGGTTTAAACTATTACTGACTGGAATCTAATCTGGAAACTTGCAAACCCTTCTTCTGTGGGTGGGAGTTTCCAGGATAGGGCTGTTTTCCAATAATTTCAGAATTCAAATGCTGTATCCAAACTTTCCTTAAATAAACTAGCAGTATTAATGGAAAATCATTAATAAGAACATGATGAATTATATTTTATGATCCAGGTTCTGCTTGCTGACCCATGCATGTGATCTCTTAGCCAGGCATATAACTCCAGTGGGGCTCTCAACAGGCTCAGGTGCAAAGATCAATGTCCAGGCCCACATCTGTAAACACAGAAAGAGTATTTTTGACTCTATTTATTTACTGTACTTATTAGAGCACAAATATAATTTATGTTTGGTTTTTTTTATTTAAAATTTTAATGGTGCTCGGTTTGATTCTTAGAACCACAGAAATATTTTGTATATTTATATTTTCTTTGAAACAGAATGCTAAGGAATATTTTTGTAAATATCTGATATTTAAATCCGTATTACAAACATTAATTAAAGCTCATAACGACCCTGTGAAGTAGCTAAATATGTGTTATTCCCATTTTCTAGATGGAGAAACTGAGACACAGAGAGGTTCATTATTTGAATTGTTAGCATCACACAGCAGATTTGTGGCAGAATTAGGAATAGAACAAGAAACTCCTGACTTCCAATCCCATGCTCTAATCACTAAACCACAACTCCTTCCTTAGCTATGTCATAGGGTTGTGAGGATTAGTTAGCTAATGTTGGTAAAACACTTGGAAGATTAAAAAAAATCTCTAGAAATCCTAAATATTATTACTACTATTAAAAATATATTGATTTAAGTTATAGGATGTGACAACATGTTTACTCATCTGAAGCTTTCAGAAGTACATTTATCTGTATCAAATTCAATTATCTTTGCATTATTATATTATCAGTGTATTGTCTGGGTTACTTTGAGTCATGATAAGTTTGGTGTTTTGGTACATTTGGTACAAGTAAGAAAACTGTTTAGAAAAATACTATTTTCATGTGAAAATGGGGGAAATAGACATAAGAGTGTGCTCTAGTTCAAATATACCAGAATGCCCTAACACTATTGGTTTCTCATAGTCCTCGTGATATGTCTTATTAATTTGTATTGCATTTAGTGCTTAAATGCCCAACCTAAATGAGGGTATCATAGTGCTAGGCACTGTACGAATTCATAAGAGACAGCCCCTGCCTCAAAGAGATTATAATCTAAATAGACAAGACAGACAAGGAGTGGGAGGTAAAAGTCTCATTTTATAGAGGGGGAACTGAAGCACGGAGAGATGAAATTAGTTGGTCAAGGTCACATAGCAAGTCTGTTGCATGCATGTGAATTCAATCCATATTGCCTGAATCCCAGTCAAGTTCCTTAAACACAGGATCATCCTTCCTTTCTTTGCACCTGTCCTCAATTATATTAGAAAATATAAGCATTTATCTGTATTTGAATATCTATCCTGAAGAAACTGAATGCCTTTTTAATGGTCTTACATGTATAGTAAGTAACAGATATAATTCAGTTATGAACTGTATAAAAGAGTTATTTTTTATGTATACCAGATGGCAAATTTTTCATTTTCCTTGTTATCAAACCCTAACAATTCATAATAACAAATCTGATAATAGCATAGAGAATTTCATTTGTCTGATAGTGATGTGGACAGTATAGAGAGCAAATTCTGAACCACAGCAGTTTACAATGGCACATATGAGCAATTAATCATTTCAGTGAGTACTTGTAAGGGTCAGCTCAGCAGAACCCAAACAGCAGTCAGGATTTATCTCTGCCATGCAGTTGTCTGTACAGCAGATTTCTCACCATTGGAAACCCCTATATAAGTTACCAACATTTGAAAAAACAAAACTCTCATCCTTTCCTGGCATTTTGAATGATGCCTAATATTCTATCAATTATCCTTGTGACTGCATTTAGGGGCAGCTTTTCATCATGTTTATGTTAATGAAAAGTCTGTTAAAATAATATTCAAGTGCATTTGCAGATGGAGTTTAGCTATTGGCCCCAGTCAAGTAGACCCCAAGAGAAGGATCAGGCCCTAAATGATGAATCATACAAGTTTTGAAAAGCTGAATCACAGGCTTTGCCTCTTCCTTTGGGGGTATGCTGTGGTATATGTAAATAAAGTTACACATTATCTATCACTTAAAAATGTTCTAGCTGTCAGGGATGAATACCATGCCTGCTGGACCCAGCTTGACATCATGAAGCAGAGCATACGCCTCCTATGGTAATCATGCTGCTATTGGTTGTCCTCCTCTGCTTCTCCATGCTTGTAAACCCCCGTTCCATACAGGGTAGAAGGTGTGGAGGAATTAGTGATTTTAGAGTGAAGTCCTGCATGGAAATGTATCTGGTCCCAAGGGAAGCACTCCATGGAGAGCATCTACTCCCTGCAGAAAACCGTGGAAGAGGGGCAGTGCTACAGCAGGGTTTAAAAACAGATCTTTCTACAATGGTTTAAATATTGTTTCCTGGCTAATATGGATACTGCATTCTGTGAACCTAATCCTGCAATGGGATCTGCATGGGTGGATCCTTACACCAGTGTAAAATCGAGTTGACTTTAGTGAGATTCTGCACAGGCATAAGGACCCCATCCATGCCAATACCCATTGCAGGATCAGGGCATTTGTTTTCATGAACTATTGTAAAACTGTGTAAATAGAAACTAAAGGTATTTGCCTTAATCCGTTCATACTTGCTGTTCAAACCCAGTGCCATAGGAATGGTGAGATGTGTGGTGTGGGATATTGTACCTAGGACAAACTTTCCCATTCTTCATGGTCATTCTGTGTGATTGATCATCTGACCCAATTAAAAAAAATGAAACAGAATTCTCAGAACACAGAAGACAAGAAATACCAACTCACTGTGATTAATGTAAGCCAGTGTTTCAAATGCTGCAAGCAGTTGCACAGAGTATTATTTGTTTGCAGCAGCAGTTTCCCCTGATAGGCAGCCAGTTGTTATTGGCCCCAGGAATAGGCTCAAAGGACAGAGTCAGGAAGGACAGAGAATTTATAGTGCTTTCAGTAATGCACTGATGTCAATAAAATAGTTTAGCCATATCTGATAGGAAGCAAGTGTTAATTTTAAACAGCTGCCTTTAGGTGGTAATAAGTTCTCTCATCTGCAGCTCCTAAAATGCAATCCAGAATAGTCATGTTCAGCAGGTCACAAGATTAGTTTAGGCATATTCTCAAGTGAAACTTAGGAACAGTGAAATAAACACGAATAGAGGTGACAGAGCCTAGCCTGGGGGTGGAACACACAGTCCTTTCCAAGTTCAGGTTAATGCTGGTCATTTAAATCATAGTAGTCAGTACCCCTTACCCTCTCTCTCAACCATTCCCTTTCTCTCAGAGTGAATCAACACTAAATATCAGTGGCTTTTGGAACCACTTTCAAGGTCACATCTAAATGCAGGATTCCAAAATGACAGGGCTGTCTACCATCTATTTCCAGCTATCGGGGGGGGGGGGGGGGAGGGCACTGTGTACCATGGTTCACGTTTATGGAATAATGTTTCAATTTTAACACCCTTAGTTATAGGACCAATAACAATGTGTTGCTCCTGCCACATATTTAAAGAGAGCCAAGAGATATGCCTGCCAAGGTAATCTGGGGCTCTTACCTGGGTTTAAAATGCATACATTTAATACTCCTGAGGGCATTCTGCACCAAAAAAATTAAAAATTCTGCACAAAGTATTTTAAAATTCTGCAAAATTCTGTAAATTTTATTTGTCAAATAAATGTGGAGGCTCCAGCATGGTATTTGGGAGCACAGGCCACTGGCTGTACAGAGGTGGGAGATCACTGTGCAGCTCCCTCCCCCTTAGGACATAGATTCAGCAGTGAGGCTGCACCCAACCTTGACACAGAGCAAAGACCGGGCCTGCCCCAGAAACACCCCAGGGACCTGCCCCTCCATGCCAGTTGCACCAGGTGTGGGCAGGCAGGCTCAGCAAGGCAGGATCCAAGTGGGAAGGGGCTTAGTGTAGGGGGACCTAGGTGTAGGTTGAGAGGGTTCTGTGTGGGACAATCTGGGTGTGGGTGACTCAGTGGGGGATCTGGATGCACAGGGGCTTGTTGGGGTGTTCTGGGTTCAATGGTAATGGGACTCTTCAGGGGCTCAGTGAGGGGGTGTCTCAGTGGGGGGGGGATAGAACTCGGCATGGGGTCTGGGTTTGGGGAGCTCAGTGGAGGTGGGGTTCAGATGCTGGGGGAGTGGGGCTCAGTAGGGTAGGGATCCAGGTACAGCTGATAGGGGCTCGGTAGGGTGGGAGTGTGGGTGGCTCGTTGGGGTGGTGCAGGGGCAGTGGGGTTTATCGGGGCAGTTCTGGATGCGGGGGGGTGAGGCTCAGTGGGAGGGTCTAGTTATGAGAGGGTCCGGATGCACGGGGGTTGGGTGGATGGGGGAGCATCTACCCGTACAGTGATCCCTCCCACTGCAGCTGCAGAGTGATGGGTGCAGAAAGCGCAGTGGGGAGAGTCAGTTTGCAGAGCTTCCTACAGCGGGGGAGGTACCTGGGGGTGGGTCTGACACAGTCCCAGATGCCGTGCAGGGGAAGAGGAAGTCCCGTCCTCCCCAGCCCAGCCACGACTAGCAGTTGAGACTAGCGCAGGGTAGGAGGCACCAGCAGGGTCTTTCCCAGTTCCGCCTTTTGCCCCACAGTGAGTTATCTCTCTGCTGGCTGCCCTGAGCATCCAAAACATACTTCTGGGGAGGGTCATATGACTGCTCTTGTGGCTTCTCTTTGCTTCCCCATCAAAAAGTCATTTTTCTGCAGGGAAGCAAAGAAATCTGTGAGGGACATAAATTCTGTACATGCACAGTGGCGCAGAATTCCCCCAGGAGTAATTTAAAGCAATGATTTGAGTCCACAGTTTGAACAACATTAAATGAACATTCATCATGTTTATATTATATGTAATTTGACTGGTACTTGATGGTGATGTTGCACATAAAGGAAGAGATTGTTGCCCAGATTCTTTGGACCAGTCAGGTTGAGCTCAGCACAGGTGCAAGTTGGGTGTGAGAGACAAAAATGCCAGTTTTGCAGCTCCCTGATTCAGCCAACTCCTCAGTGCTAGGTAGAGCAGCCTGAAGACTGCTGTATCTCACGCTAGCTGCCAAATGGCACCCTGAGGCCATTACAGCAGACAAGGATCACCAAAGTATAAGGATGCCCCAGCCATGCCCTCGGCACCTGAGGCAAAGTAATGGTGTCAATATCAGCAATTCATCATCACCCAAAAGATTCTTCTATGCAGAGGAAATCCTCCCATGACAAATGAGGTCAGGGTTATGGCTGCTTTGTGCCACCAGAATGGGACCTTTTCTTTTAAGAAAAGACAGAGAGGGACATAAACCAATTTGTATCGGTTCTTGTTTTGTGTCCCCCACAATGTTGTAGAATAAATTGTGTTCCTGTATTCTGAGTGCCTGCCAGTGTGTGTGTGATATATATAAGAGCAGAATCTAACCTTTCATTTTTAAAAAAAGCAAGTTTCCAGCATTCATGGTTGAAAAATCACCATCCAAATATGAACCAAGGCATGCTGTCTTCATAAGTCTGCAGAGAGCATGAAACAGTAACTCTGAGAGGCATGTACTCCTCTACCCCCATGTAATCTAATTGGGATGTTTACTCTAAAGTGTGCTAGTGACATTTTAAATATCAGGACTATTTTAAAGTGCCTTGGGTTTCAGTGAGTTGAAAGCCGCTAAAGAAATATCAAATACAATTAATAGTAATAAATGCATCAAAATTATTACACTAAATGTCTGCATCATACGAAGCAAAATACAAACATTAGTAATTTGATTAGTAAACTGTTCCATTTATTATTTTGCAGCACATGGGGCTCCTTACAGTTAAAATAGAAAAACTGGTCTCTGGCCAGAAGAGCTAACACTATAGATGTGAGTTAATGAGTGAAGGTAATAACAATAGGGAGGGGAGAAGAATGTCATGGGTAACAATAGGTATGTGCATATCTTTGTGTACTCTCTCTCTCTCTAGTATATATATATATATGTATAATTTATATCATAATTATTGACTCATTTGGGGCAATTGCAGAAGATGTGAATGCAAAGAAAGGACTTGGATGAAAAGAGGGGTGTTGTTTGGTAGACCATCATTGGGAGTGTGTTCCAGGAGTTAGGAGGCAGTCTGGAAAAAAAGCACAGAGATGGTTTTAGGAGACAAATGACCTCAATTATTCCATTTCCCCTCTTATTCTCAAGGGGGGCATGAGTGGGAGAGGGGGAATGAGGGTGAGCATAGGATCAGAAGGAAATAAAGAAGTACGTTTATCTCTGGAATGAGACTGGCATAATTGAAGACATAATAAGTGTAAGAGTATATTGGAGCCAGATTGTTTAGTTCTTCTTTGAGTGCTTGCTAATGTTGATTCCATTCTAGGTGTGTGCTTGTCCACGTGCACAGTTGTCAGTATTTTTTGCCTTAGTTGTATCCATAGGACCGGCTATGTAGCCCTCTGGAGTGCTGCGCTCATGCGCTGGTATATTAGGCGCTGCCAGCCCTATGTACTCTCAGTTCCTCCTTACTGCCCTTAATGGTGGGTCAGAGAGCCTTCCCCTTGCCTTACAAGTGGATAGCGGTTTTTCCAGCACTTCTTGACTTCTCTTTGTATATAGTTGCTGATAGTAGTTAATTAGTAATTAGCTGCTGAGTTGTTAGTGTTAGTTTAGCACTCTAGAGTCCCAGCAGAGACTTTGCCCCAGGGTAGGGCATGCCCCATCCCTGGGTTTCAAGCCTTGGTCAGCTTGCAACAAGCCTATGCCTGTCCGTGCCCCCCATAGCAGCTGTCTAAAGTGCTTGGAAGAGTAACACTTAAAAGATAAGTGTCAAATTTGTAAAAACTTTTGGCCCAGGACTCAAAAGGAGCACGACATTTGTTTAAGGGCCCTCCTCATTGGAGCCTTCCCACTCTGATTCTACGCCTAGCACCTCAATGTCAGTGAGGAGCACACCTCCAGCCCCAAGCTCTGCCTGGCACAGTTCCCCTTCACCAGTGCCTAAGAAGCACCTGAAAAAGCGAGGTTCCCTGGCACCGAGCGAGGAGGGACAAAGGGTGTTGGGCAAAGGACCCAGTTCTGGCCACCCATCTACCCCAGAGACTCAAGGTGGTATCTCTTTGGCGGGTCACCACAGCTCCCGCAAGGATCCGACTACGATTCCTGGGAGCAGCAGGGGACCATGGCATCTAGTTGTGCCTTTGACGCCCAAGCTCCTGCAGGCAGCTAGGGACCCAAGAGCCCTTCCGGTACCATCATCACCGTGTACAGCGCTTGTTACAACTGAGGCACCCCAGTCCAAAGGCAAGGTAGCCAGGGAACCACCTCATATAGCGGTGAAACTCCATTGGTCCCCGTAGCAGAGGCATTGTTCCCCGACTCCACAACCGAGATCCCTGACTCAGTAACCCCGTCTCCGGCTAGACAGCCCAGGTCGCCGGCACCGTGCTCGTGGTCTCCACTGACGTGGTGCGGGTTGCCCACAGCGAGGCATCAGTCTCTGTACACTTGGCACCGATACTCCTCTTGCCAGCCGATTCCCGGATGCAGGTCTCCATCAGTACATAGATTCCCGCCAGTGCAGGACTGCTCTCCACCGCAGTATCGATCCCCACATCCCTGGCACCAGTCTACGAAGGGGCATCGATCTCCACACTCAAGGCACCCGGTCCCCCACACCTAGGGTCATCCTCCAGATGGCCCATGGCTCCACTTTAGTCACCGGAAAGGGACTCATCAGGGTTGGAGCGGGACTTTAGCCCCTCATCATGGCAGCAGCAACCATCATGGGCACCGGAGACTGGCTCAGCTCCTGCAGTGGTGGCATGGCAGCAGAGCCAGTAGTCAGCCCAAAGACCCTATTGGAATGCATGGGGCATGCCAATGATGCCACTGCCCTTCTTGCTCCATTTCTCCCAGGCCGCTTTGGAGAAGCAACTGCCCACACCGTCGGCTCAGGACGCGGTGCACAACACGGACTCTGACACTGGGGTAGAGGTGCAGATACCCACTCCAAGGGAGCCCTCCCCTGTGACAGGGGACAGTGTCCCAATCCCCCTGCCCTGTGGTGCAGTCCTCATTTTCGTCACCTGAGGAGATGGTAGTGGTACCCTCACTTGCCAGCTTGCCTGATGACTTTAAGGAACACCAAGCCCTGCTTACAAAGGTGGCATCTAACTTGAGCTTGGAGGTGGATGAACTGGCAGAACAGTTGGACAACCAGTTCGATGTCCTAACTGTGGCAAGCCCATCACATGTGGTGCTGCCTGTCCCTGAGGGGGTACTAAAAATAGCCAAAGCCCTATGGCAAACTCCTTCCTCTATTCCTCCTGCCTCCAGATGGGCAGAAAACAAATATTTCATCTCAGCTAAGGGGTTTGGATATTTGTATACCCATCTACTCCCAGGGTCGCTAGTCATATTGGTGGCCAATAAGAGGGGCAGGCAAGAGCAAGTAAGTTCCTCACCAAAGAACAAAGATGCTAGGAAGCTGGATCTTTTTGGATGTAAAGTTTATTCAACAGCCAGCCTTTAGTTTCAAGTATTGTAAAAAATAGCCTTGTTGGGGACATATAATTTTAATTTGTGGAACTCCCTTAAAAAGTTGAAAGACTCCTTGCCTCCGGACATGGGCCAGGAGCTCACTACCATCCTGGAGGAGGGCACCACTGGAGCCAGGGACTCTCTCCAGATGTCCTGGAATGCAGCCAATTCTGTGGCTAGGGTCGTCACCTTTGCCACCGTTCCTGGCTCCAGTCCTTGGGTCTGTTCCAGGAAATGCAGTCCTCCATCCAGGACCTTCTGTTCGAGGATAGTGGGCTCTTTTTTGGACCAGATGGATGTGAGGCTGCATGGACTCAATGATTCTCGAGCCACACTCTGCTTGCTGAGCCTTCACATGTAGCAGACAGCAAGGAAACAGTTCCGCCTGCCTCCGGCTCCTAGGTCTTGGCCTCTCGGCAAGGCTTCTTAGGAGAAAAGGAAGAGATAAAGCAATATTGCAAGCCCTATGACTGTGAACTGCGAAGCCACCTCCAGCGATTCTACTTGTGAGTCACCTGGAATGGAATCCACATGAGCAAGAGCACAAAGAAGAGAAAACGGTTACCTACCTTTTCGTAACTGTTGTTCTTCGAGATGTGTTGCTCATATTCATTCCATTACCCACCTTCCTACCCCTCTGTCGGAGTTGCTGGCAAGAAGAAACTGAGAAGGCGTAGGACTGGCGGTGCCTAATATACCAGTGTATGAGCACAGCGCTCCAGAGGGTGCCACAGCCAGCCCTATGGATACCAGTAAGACAAAAAATTCTGACAGCTTTGCACATGGGCGTGCACACACCTAGAATGGAATGGGTATGAGCAACACATTTTGTAGAAGAGTTACGAAAAGGTAGGTAACCATTTTTATGAAGCTTTATAGCTGGGGAATAGCTAGAAATAGAAAGATGGTACCAGGGTGTGGTCTGCTCCTGCCTTCTAGCACCACAGAAACTGTCCTAGACTGCATTGGCTATGTATCCATTGTGCCATTTATTTGAATTTTTTCCACTAACAGCCTTACAGTCCCATGCAATAGAACTATTTACAACATCCTTTGTACTTCTGGCCCTCTCCTGAAGACCTGAGAGGCCCAGAGATTTCCATTCCCTGTAGGCTCTGAGAGACTGGGTTCAGCCAACCCTGTTCCTCTATCCTGTGGTATTTGATTCTTGAGCTGCTTTATCAGCCTCGAGCTGATGGTTTAATTGGCTCATCCAGCCCACCATCCTGATTAGCTAATTACCTGTAATTACCTCAGTCAGCTTTCTGTGGGGGAACTAAAGAGTGATCAGAGTGCAGGCTTACCTGTTAACTCCCTGCACTCTGCAACAAAAGGAAATTTACTTTTAGGTGAGTAATTATAAGGACGTAATTGATTAAAAAAATCTGCTGGTGTCATGAGGATCCTCAATGACCACTCTTCAGACATTTTTATACCATTTAAATCAATGGCAGCTTTGCCTGAGTAAGCGTTCAATGATCAGGCCCTTTTTGAGAGTGTTACCAACTCTCACAATTTTTTCATGACTCTTGTAATATTTCATGTTTTTCTTAAAGCCCCAGGTCTTGGAATTATGTTATACTAGGATCTTGGCTTTTATTTAGTTTCTAGCCCTTCTGATTGCAAAGAAAAGCTGAAAACATGAACACCAGAGCCTCAGAAGGCAAATAAAAAGAACCCCAACCTTATTTTGTTTAAATCTCATGGGTTGTTGGGGGTTTTTTTTTTAGCCAATCTCATGATTTTTTGGCACTAGATTCATGATTTGAACTCTTGGAATTGGTGATACTATTTACTGAAAGGGGAACATTTATACTTATTGTGAATGGGTTCCAGCAAATTAGAATGTTTTCTTGTTCTGTGCCATTTCTGTCCAGAGCCATAGCAAGATGATCAGAATGCTATTGTTCCTAACATCTTCTGACACCTTTTTAGGGCTAGTGAATAAAAGGAGTAATGAGTAAAGGAGATAATATGTATTCAGTATTAAGTCATCTAAAATTATGTTTAGGGAATAACAATCCTGACTCATGTTTTTTTGTTTTTGTTTTAAATTAGACCCTGTGTAATTCTTGAGTTAATGTTTAGATGTATGAAGGTTGTTTTTTTAAAGTAGTTTTGACTGAATTTTGAATTGTTCTTCTGGGATGTAATGGGGCCAGTTCAGCAAGTGCTGCCAAACCTGAAGCTGCAGGGAGGAGGCAGGATGAACTGATAGTATAATGTTTACTGCTCATGCATCAGTATAGTATGGTGTGGAATATATACTGATTCATGATTTGAGCTCTAGGTAGAAACTTAAGTTCTCAAAGGGAAAAATACATGCGCCACTTCTGGACACATTTTTGCCTCATCTACCCAGTGGGATTTAACTACAATCTTTACACATGTACACAGCACCTGGCATGGTTCTGAAGTATTATAGGTAGGAGAAGATTGCACAAAAAATCATGGAGGTGGGGAGAGGGCTCAAAGGAATGGCTTTGCAATAGAGTTTAGATCACCTTAATTTCCTGGTTACTGTTTACCCGAGGAAGTAATTATGGGTAAAATTGTTCCTTTATTAATAAAATCCAGCTGAATATATTTAAAATAAAAATATTTTAAAAGAGTTAAATGATATCCCTTAAATTAGGTGAGGTTGTGATTATTGAAATTATTGTGTGATCATCTGATTGAATAGTTAATTATGGTTATGTGTTTCTTTCTCATGTAGACCCAGCCAGATATAGAAACTAAAGCCAGGACTTTAAAAGCAGATAACCTTTATTCTTTTTAATTCTAATAAATGGGAAAAATATTATCCTCCTTCCTTCCCCACACTAACGTTACTTTGCACTGTAGAAATCTTTGGCATCAAAATGGCACCCTGTAGCACCTTTCTCCCAGGCTGTCTGGAAATAATTTTATTTATGGCATTCAGGGTCATTTTCAGCCCATAGTTGTTACATACAAAATCTCCTTTGACTTTCCACACTTAATTTCTGGACCTTTCTTTAGAATGCAAATCATAAATGGTTATCTGTGTATATACAGCATCCTGATGTTAGTGGAGATCTGTGAGCATGGGAGCTACTGTACATGGAGAATCAGAGAAAATCAGTCAGAGCCATACTGATCTGATTTGAAAAATTAACTTTATTAGTAGAGCTGTTGATTAGTCACAGTTAACTCACATGATTAATTCAACAAAATTAATTGCAATTAAAAAATTAATCATGATTAATTGCAGTTTTAATCACACTTAAACAATAGAATACCATTTGAAATTTATTAAATATTTTGGATGTTTTTCTACATTTTCAAATATATTGATTTCAATTACAATACAGACTACAAAATGTACAGTACTCACTGTATTATTTTTATGACAAATATTAGCACTGTAAAAATAAAAGATAGTATTTTTCAATTCACTTAATACAAGTACTGTAGTGCAATCTCTTTACCACAAAAGTTGAACTTACAAATGTAGAGTTAAGTACAAAAAATAACTGCATTCAAAAATTAAACAATATAAAACTTTAGAGCCTACATGTCCACTCAATACTATTTCTTGTTCAGCCAATCACTCACACAAACAAGTTTGTGTACATTTGCGGGAGATAATGCTGCCCGCTTCTTATTTACAATGTCACCTGAAAGTGAAAACAGATGTTAGCATGGCACTTTTGTAGCTGGCATTGCAAGGTATTTATGTGCCAGATATGCTATCCATTTGTATGTCCCTTCATGCTTTAGCCACCATTCCAGAAGATATGCTTCCATGCTGACGATGCTCATTAAAAAAAAAGCATTAATTAAATTTCTAACTGAACTCCTTTGGGGAGAATTGTATATCTCCTGCTCTGTGTTTTACCTGCATTCTGCCATATATTTCATGTTATAGCAGTCTCAGATGATGACCCAGCATGTTGTTCGTTTTAAGAAAACTTTCACTGCAAATTTGACAAAACTCAAAGAAGGTACCAATGTGAGTTTTCTAAAAATAGCTACTTCACTCGACCCAAGATTTAAGAATCTGAAGTGTTTTCTAAAATCTGATCAGGATGAGGTGTTGAGCATGCTTTCAGAAATCTTAAAAGAGTAACACTCCAATGCGGAAACTATAGAACCCAAACCACCAAAAAAGAAAATCAACCTTCTGTTCGTGGCATCTGACTCAGATAATGAAAATGAACATGCGTTGGTTTGCACTGCTTTGGATTGTTATCGAGCAAAACCCATCATCAGCATGGATGCATGTCCTCTGGAATGGTGTTTGAATCATGAATGGACAGATGAATCTTTAGGGCATCTGGCATGTAAATATCTTGCAATGTGCAATCAATTTTTTTAATCAGATGACAGCTCTATTTATAAGACATTACTTTTGCAGCTGTTCAGGTCACTTCATCAACTCTATGTAGCTTTCTGAGTGTGCAAGACTTCTTAGCTGGAGTCAGTTCTTATTCTATACATATAGGGAATTTGCTCCCAAGATCTGGCAAATACACAAGAGAATTGTGGTTAGATGTTGATAGATGTTTGGCTCTGTGTGTGTGTGTGTGTGTGTTCCCTCTGTGTGCCACTCCAGCCCTGCCCAGACCCAATGAGTGAACCACCCAATGACCACAAGATCCGCTAAGGGACGAAGGCACCCAGCCAGGTTTATTGTCGACAAAACATGGTACTAGTATCCTGAAGACTCTACCGGACCACTAATACATGTATGCCCATAATAATGGACCAGTTCAGTGAACAGCAGGACTTTCCATTCCTCCCTAAGGCCAGACAAAGATATGCCCTCTGAGATACAATTTATACCCTGATACAAAAAGTTAGGACTGCCCTTTTGACATAGTTAGTTACTGCCCTCTGTCACTATTTATCATCCATCATTTTGTACATGTTGGTTCAATCGAAACATCCCTATTATGTACTGTGATCCTGACCTTATCTTTTAGGAAGAGTCAGTGTGTTCCTGTTATCCTTGGGGAAAGTTTTTATACAATCCTTGATATAGGGACGTTCTGGTACCACTTAATATCAGGATGTGTTTGCATAAGTACTCTGTGACGAGCACTTCTTAGGACTATGCATTTCTGCAGTATCAGCCCTGTTCTTGCCAGATTCTGTGAGTAGCTCAGGCCTCATACCAGGCCTCTGATACAAGGGCTTATGTCTCAGGCTCTCTTCCTACTACAAAAACCAAGATTAATATCGGGGTTGTATACATGTGTAATTTTCACCATTTCTCTTGTTTCCAAAGTAGTTATCCTGGATGGAGAGCAAGGGTTTGTTATCTGATTTGTGTTAACTGACATTTATCCAGTTAGTTTCATATTGTTGTAGTGTTAGTAGAGGAAAAGGTTTATAAAAGTCATGTTTTTTTCTCAGTTTGTGCTCCCTTGCACAGATCCCAGGTTCCTAGGGGAACAAAATTGGGTATATCTGGAGTTGGCAAAGTTTTTATTGTTGAGTAATCTCTTTTTAAATTTTTCTTTAAAATGTTGTAGGATTTAAGTTAAATAGCCAAGAAACTATTTTCTGGTAGACTTGCAGTGTGTAAATATAGTTAATGTCAGAAAAGTTCTACATCTTTTAGCATGTGGGCTCAGTTTTCTGCTCTGTACCCTTTGAAAAATGGCACTGAAAGTATTTGTTTATTTGATTTACTAAATGCACTTATGATTTCTAGGTCAAATACTGTAGTCATTACACACTTTTTACTCATCAGCCAAAACTCCCATACCATAGAGTTATCAAGAGTTTTCCTGAGTAAAAACATAAGGATTTGATTGCATATACAATATTAGAAACACATTAATTAAGCTGTTAGTTTAATAGTTGAAAAATTGAGTCAATGTCAAACAAAGAAATCAAAATCATTGACCCTAAAAATAAGAAATCTAACCCCCCCTGCACATCACTCATTCAGGCAAAAGCATAATTAAATATATAGGGCATCAGGGAATAACGAAAGAACTAACAATTTTGGTTTCTTGCAGACCAGCAGGAGGAGCGAGTTCCAGAGTCGAGGGATAATAATTTAAAGTGTTAGGGGTAGTTTTTGTGTTTGTGTGTGGGGTATGTGTGTGCGTGCATGTGCGCATGCAACAGTATAACCAGCTGATTGAAAACCTCAAAGAAAAAGAGAAATGATCCATTAATATATTTGTTTAATCAGCCAATTTGCTCTTAGAGGTTTTAAAAAAAACCTTAACTGAGTTGGCTGAACTGGCTTCCTGATGGTTAGTCCTCAGTCTAACTCTTAAGAGGATTACCCAAAAGGAAAAGAATGAACATTATTGAATAGCAATTTCAGAAAATAACAGCATGTATATTTTTCCAAAAAACACCCAAAACATAAAATATTTTATATTATTTTTATTTGTTTGATTTTTTTAAAAAGAGCTTGTCTTTATACTAGGTATTTTATGAAAGATAAAACAACAATGAAAGTAGAAAATATTGAACTTAGATTAGAAGGCCAGATGCTTATGTCTTTACTTGTGTTGAATAGTATTTTTTTTTTAACTCAGTGGATAGAATAAGGGGCTACACAGTACAAGTAAGTGTATTGGAATCTGGCCCTTAGTGAATGAGGGTAATAGTCAGTGGTGAGCTGGAGCTGGTTCGCACCGGTTCGCACGAACCCCCCAGTTGTTAAATTTTGAAACCGGTTTAGAACCGGTTTTTAGAGCGGTGGGTAAACTGTGGCCTGCAGACCACATGCAGCCAGCGGGACTGTCCTTTCCATCCCGCCTGAGCTCTCAGCTGGGGAAGCTCCCCTAAGAATTTTTACTCACCCAGCAGCAGTCCGGGCCTTCGGCAGCAGTTTGGCGTTGGGTCCCTCACTTGCTCCGGGCCTTCGGCGGCACTTCGGCAGAAGGTCCTTCAGTGCCGCCAAAGACCCAGAGCAACTGAAGGTCATGCCACCAAAAGGCTGCCAAAGGCCCGGAGCGACTGAAGGAACTGGTTCTTCAGCTTCTGGCAGCTCATCACTGGGTATAGTGAATAATAATGCACATGGTACATTTGACTTAACAGGACTGTACTGTTTCACCTACCCATTTTAAATCAATCTGAATGCATTTATATATGCTAGTAAGACATGAAATAAATAATGCGTCATATAGGGTTTTCATTTTAGATGTAAACTAATATTTGCAACTAAAGGTCTGCCAGATAGAAAGCAAACTTGTACAAAAATTAAATCTATTTAAATCCAATAAAATATTTCTCACA
This sequence comes from Dermochelys coriacea, assembly GCF_009764565.3. Taxonomy (NCBI): domain Eukaryota; kingdom Metazoa; phylum Chordata; order Testudines; family Dermochelyidae; genus Dermochelys; species Dermochelys coriacea. Next base: position 179,745,312 of record NC_050070.1, on the reverse strand, counting down.
AGGGTCCTGGTTTCCATGTCAGCCCACCCACTGGGCTCTGTTTCAACTACTATATGCAATGTTGTAGCCATGTTGGTCCCAGCATATCAGAGAGACAAGGTGGGGGAGGTAATATATTTTATTGGGCCAGCTTCGGTTAGTGAGAGGGACAAACTTTCAAGCTTCACAGAGCTCTGAAGAAGACCCATAAAAGATATTACCTCACCCATGTTGTCTCACATTACTACTAGTCAATTTCTCATTTCAGTGTGGACTTTCTGTGGGTGACATAAGAAATAAATAGCCTTTTAAAACTTCACAACCAGTTTCTGTAATCCTTACCCAAGCAAAACTACTAGTGAAGTCAGACTATTTCTCATGTGGGTCCTTAGAATATTAATTTAAAGTTTTTTGCCAGTCATTATTACTAAAAATAAAAATAAAGCTTAAATCCAAGTCCATAGTTTGTAATTTGCTTGACCATGTTCATTCTTTTCAACTTTCAACTAATTGTGAAACAAGATCCTTAGCATCCTTGTAGAGGGGAAAAATACCAAAACCCTGATCACTATAACATTTAATTTAAAAAAAAAGGAACTACACAAGAATGAGGATGTTAATTAGATGGAAATTAAAAAGAGCAGTCACAAGGGTAAAATGTCTACAAGTAGCATGGAGATTTCTTAAAAACACCATAATATAGGCTCTATACCCCAAATCAAAAAAAGACAAAAGAGGACCAAAAGAATGCCACCATGGCTAAACAGCAGAGTGATGGAGGCTGTCAGAGGCAAAAAAGCATCCTTTAAAATTTCGAAGTCAAATCCTAAAACTTCCAGCCAACATGCAGCAGAAGTCCAAAAAGCTATCAGTATGTAAGGGACTATTAGAAAAGTGATAGAAAATAGGAAAGAAAATATTATAATTCCACTATATTAATCTATTCTGTGGCCAGTTCTGGTCACCCCATCTAAGAAAGGATAGAGTATAACAAGAAAAGTTTCAGAGAAGGTCAACTAAGATGATCCAGGGTATGGAATGGCTTCCATAAGAGGAGAGACTAAAAAGATTAGGGCAGTTCAGCTCAGAAGAGAGATGACTAAGGGGGATATGATAGAGGGCTATAAAATTATAAACGACGTGGAAAAAGCAAGTAGAGAAGAACCAGGGGTCACCCAATGAAATTAATAGGCAGCAGGTTTAATACAAAGAGGAAGTCCTTTGTAATACAATGCACATCTAACCTGTGGAATACATTTCCAGTGGATGTTGTGATGGCCAAAAGTATAATTGGGTTAAAAAAAGAACTGGATAAATTCATGGAGGGGGGGGTCCATCAATGACCATTAGCCAAGTTGGTCAGGGATGCAACCCATTCTTGAAGTGACCCTAAATCTCTGACTACTGGAAGCTTGGAATGGAAGACAGCAGAATATCCCTCCATAATTGCTTTGTTCCCTACACTTTGTCTGAAGCTCTGGTATGAGACACTGTTGGAGACAGGATACTGGGCAGAATGGACCATGGTCTGACCCAACATGGCATGTCTTATATTTTTATGTTAAGATTTTTTGGACTCAGAAAATATTTTTTCATGCATAAAAATAAAAATAATTTTCATCACTTTCTATAGGCATTCAAGCCATCTCTGTATTATTTATTAGGATGCTTTTTTAAAAAAATGTGGCTTCAAAGTAGGCATTTTATTAACTGTGTGTCCATTACTGGTTTTGTGGATTGTTTGTGGGTTTTTTAGGCATATACTATCAGCCTTTAATTCGGTGAAAAGCATCTGCTTTCCGATTTTTACACTGAATTTCAGCCATAGTGTATTTAAACATTCTAATTGTGTTTACATAGTGTTCAGTCACACTGCAGAAAATACCAGCCAAACAAGGTTCTCAAACATGAGTGGGGACTCAAATAAAGGGGTAGTCAGCTGTCCTTTCAGAAATTCAGTATACTTAATCCAAACTGGCTTTAGGAGAAAATGCAATGGCTACAGGGCCAAATCTTAGTATTAAAACAGTTAAAAATACATCACATGAATCATAAGCAGGTTGAGAGTTGTAATATGACTGTACTTCGGTCAGTTAGCCTTTAAAAGAAATCCTAAGACATTGGGAATTAATTTCTGTGAAAATTACCCACATCTAATTGAATCTCTTCTCAGTATGCTTGAGTTAACTTCCAAATAGACAGGAATTCTTTATAATATCATTATTCCTCAGCTTGCAGTTTAAAAAGTCCCAGACTACATATAAAGTGCTAAATGGGAGTAGTAAGTGTTCAGAACCTTTCAAGGTTTGGGCCAACTTTGCATTTATATAGTAAAATCCTTCATCCCAAGAATATGAAAAGAAACTTTAAATATGCTGAAAGACCCCCTCCAAATCATAGTTTTTAATATTTAGTACAGATAAAACAAAGATGAAACTAATAGAAAATCCACAGTCCTTGAGGGAATTGAAAGTTCTAAGAGTAAAACTCCTGGAAGGTTTTGCCAATTTTCTGATTATATTTGCAGTTTTATTCTGCCAGTTACTGAGAACTCCTCACCCTGAGGTTTATTAAATTATTTGGCAGACATTTGATACTGTTTCAACAATGTTGTTAACAGCCTCATTCATTCTAAGGTGTATAAATCCGTTTAATCTCTCTTTAAGAAAGGCCATTCATAGAATTTTACTCTTTTGTCCAGGTTTTTGCTAAGGTGTGGTCAAAGATCTGTCATGAGCTGTCATGAGATCTGAAATTTAGTTACCAAATAGTATGCTACTATCAATAAAAAGAAACAATGGGAAAAATAAGTATAATTAAGCTGTCTTTAAATTGCTAAAAATAACAAAGATAGTTAGTCATTAACGTATTACCCTTTTGTTTCATATGCTTTAATCCATCATCACAAAATAGAGTAAAATAACCAAAAACTCATTACTAGGCCTTAAATCAAGGTTAGTAATTCTTCAGATCACAGTAGTCAACACTAATCACAAATCATCTTTCATGTGTTTTGACAGTTTAGGCCCAAAACATTGATCATTTCTCCTCCTCTCTCAGCAAAAAACACTACTGCTATTTTTTTTTTGTGAAGGTCAGACAGTTATGCACACAGGCATACTCCTTCTTTCCAAACCCACAGATCTAGTATTCCTGAATCCAAAGTTGAGGTTTTAAAAGATCAGTTTATAAGATGTCATTGATTTAATGGGGGAACATAACTGTCAAAAATACCTCAGAATCGTTTTATGGCCCTTGGTAGCTGTATAACTACTAGTTCCAAACAACAGTCATTCCTGCTGTGCTTGTCAAATCCTTTCTGCAAGACAAGTAGCTTCACGTTTAAGTGCCCATTTGCATGTACAGTTGTTCATTTTGGGTGCACATATGTGGAATTTAGTGGGTACATCTGTTGAGCACATTTTTGGACATTTGTCTGGGACTATAAAGTGAGTTTTTTACCTGATGCCACCGAAGGAGTAGACAGACCCGCTGAGCATGCTGCTTCTCTGTCCTTTTTACCACTTATATCCTAAATGTAGTAAAATGCATGCAAATCAAATGTATCAGTGCTTAACAAGGAAAAATACTTCTTGCTGACATGACTGAAAACAAATGGAAAATTCAGGACAAAATCAGAGGCGGGGGGGTGGGGGGGAAGAAACCAGTTCTACAAACTTGCACATACTGAGGTGGGAAAATCAAAATCAAGAGTAAATAAAATGGCCAGGAAAATCTCTGCCAGATTGACAATGGTGTTGGACACTATGCTGGAAAAATTGGAAAGTAGTATTGAAATAATGGGTGAGAAATTGTCAATTTATTATTGAATGACATTGCAGTCATGGAATAAAACTTCTCAAACTTAAAGCATGTGTCAAACTGAAGTTATAAAATAATGATGTCAAGATTACACATCTGTTTTACTGTTAATTTACAAAAGCAAAAAAATAGGAATGACTAAATCTATAAAATGAAAAATACTGAGAGAGACAATATTTTATCATGGAAGTTTCCAAGATATTAGCAGGAGGAAAAACTTACAGACTGATATAAAAGAGAAAACATACAACAGCTGTGTAGATTGTAGTATCACAGGGACTGGATTTAAAAAAATCAAGGACTAATTACTCAGAGAGACAGCTATATGGAGCTTTGGATCTGTAATAAGAGACCTCTAATCATCCCACCAACCAAAAAAAAAAATCCAGCATTCTTCCAAGAGACCAGCTTGTCTCCACAGGTAAACATCTAATTACAAAATTACAAAACCTCCTTTAAATAGGAAAAAAACCCAAAGTTGCAGATGTGATCCAGAATGGGTTAAAAGGGCAAGTTAACAAAATATATACAAACTTCTCGGTTAGTCAGAGGAACACTCAGAGGAAAATAGCAGTTACAACATACGCACTAAATGACAGTGAAAGTAAACCTTGTGTTCACTTATCCTAGCATAGATTGCCTCGTTCAATCATGGGGTTATGTGTGCTAAGGAACATATGAGCCGTGTGTAGGGATCTCTTACAGCTTCTCCTCAGATCCCTTTCCCACATATAAGCCAAATGAACTCAAGATTCTTAGTACTGGTAAATAATTCAGTTAAGAAATGGCTACCGCTGAATTTGGAACAATAGAGACCCGCAGTTCTGAGAGGAATCCTCTAAGTGCACAGAAGTGTCAATATGGTGAAAAGTTGTTACTAACAGTTACCAATTATTAATTATAATGGAAGTGCCAACAGTATACTTGGCACTGTAGAAGGCACAAAAGAAAACATGATCCCTTCCCTGCCACAGATTTTGCCTGGTTCCTGTATGGATGCATGTGACAGGTTAGATCACCAAAAACCCCTTTGGGACTGCCAACTGATGTGCTGAGACTACTTCTAACCCGTTTTCCCTGCCAACTTGGGACTCCAGAACCTTGCCTATTTGAGCCAGACACGCTAGCCTGCTGCAAACACAGACCCAGGTCTGAACCATGTCCCCTAAAAGTTGCAAGCTTAACTGAAAACAGTTTAAGAAGTGTTCCTGTCTCCAGCACTCAGATGCCCAGCACAGCTCCCAATGGGGTCCAAACCCCAAATAAATCCGTTTTACCCTGTATAAAGCTTATACAGGGTAAACTCATAAATTGTTTGCCCTCTATGACACTGATAGAGAGATATGCATAGCTGTTTCCCCTCCCCCCCGCTATTAATACATACTCTGGGTTAATTAATATGTAAAAAGTGATTTTATTAAATACAAAAAGTGGGATTGAAGTGGTTCCAAGTAATAACAGACAGAACAAAGTGAATTACCAAGCAAAATAAAATAAAACATGCAAGTCTAGCCCTAATACATTTAAGAAACTGAATACAAATAAAATCTCACCCTCAGATGTTTCAATAAGCTTCTATCACAGACTGGACACCTTCCAACTCTGGGCACAATCCTTTCCCCTGGATTCCTTATTCCAGCTCAGGTGGTAGCTAGGGGATTTCTCATGATTGCAGTCCCCTTTGTTCTGTGCCACTCCCTTATATATCTTTTGCACAAGGCGGAAATCCTTTGTCCCTCTCTGGATTCTCACCCCTCCTTCCAAATGGAAAAGCACCAGGTGAAAGATGGTTTCAGAGTAGCAGCCGTGTTAGTCTGTATTCGCAAAAAGAAAAGGAGTACTTGTGGCACCTTAGAGACTAACAAATTTATTAGAGCATAAGCTTTCCAGTTCAGGTAATATGGTCACATGTCACTGTAAGACTCCAAGCCCTCATTCCTCCCAGCTTGACTCACAGGAAGGCCTGCAAGCAAACAGAGCCATCCACAGTCATTTGTCCTGGTTGATGGGAGCCATCAAGATTCCAAACCATCATTAATGGCCCACACTTTGCATAACTACAATAGGACCTCAGAGTTATATTTCAGATTTCTAATTTCAGATACAAGAGTGATACATTTATACAAATAGGAGGACCACACTCAGTAGATTTCAGAGTAGCAGCCGTGTTAGTCTGTATTAGCAAAAAGAAAAGGAGTACTTGTGGCACCTTAGAGACTAACAAATTTATTAGAGCATAAGCTTTCGATGCATCCGATGAAGTGAGCTGTAGCTCACGAAAGCTTATTCTCTAATAAATTTGTTAGTCTCTAAGGTGCCACAAGTACTCAGTAGATTATAAGCTTTTTAATGATACCTTACAAGAGACCTTTTGCATGAAGCATATCCCAGTTACATTATATTCACACTCATTAACATATTTTCATAAAATCATATAGAGTGCAATGTCACAGTGCATACGGGGAAAAGAAGGCACAATATCCTCTTCTCCCTTTGTATCCCCTGTACACTGGCTTGGTACATAGGGAGTCTTTGCCACATATTTCAGAGTAGCAGCCATGTTAGTCTGTATTCGCAAAAAGAAAAGGAGTACTTGTGGCACCTTAGAGACTAACAAATTTATTAGAGCATAAGCTTTCGTGAGCTACAGCTCACTTCATCGGATGCATTTGGTGGAAAAAACAGAACCAAATGCATCCGATGAAGTGAGCTGTAGCTCACGAAAGCTTATGCTCTAATGAATTTGTTAGTCTCTAAGGTGCCACAAGTACTCCTTTTTTTTTTTGCCACATATGAGGGCTTTGCAGATTTAGCTCTCTGGTTAGCACTTGCCTCTGTAAAATGGGTGGCAAGGAAGAGAGCTATGGCCAGGCTCTTCCCTTCTCCATTGGCTATGAAATGGATGAATGTGGAGGGGAGTGTACACTGCACCTTCTTCTGGAGCTCTTGGATGCAGAGTGCCTCTCCAAAGCAGCGCCGATGGTACTTGTATACATCGGTGATGGGCTTAGGCTGTAAGAACCTGGATTCTGGAGCTCCTACTGGGGCATAGCTGCTCTTTACCAACCATAGGGTTGTGCTTAATATCACAACTTAGGGCTCAGTTAAAAAAGGAGTTTTCTGTCTAAATCAGTGTCTCATCTGTCAGCATAAAACAATACAAATACAATATATTATTATTGCTGTGCTGCTGTTATGCTAAATTGTTATAACCCACAACTGAAACAGAGGCCTATACAACAGAGACAATGCTACACACATATACAATTTAGAATTTTGTTAGAGAATATAACTGTAAGCGTGTGTGACCGTCCCTTCGCAACCACTCCTTCTCACAGTCTGGTCTGCTAGAGTTCTCTCAAAAACAAAGAAAGAGGGAATTAGGGGTACTCAGTAGGCCTTGGCCTTCAAGCAGGGTGGTGCTGCAAACAGTCTGGGCTCTGGCCTGCAGTCCGGCAGAACTGTAGCAGTTTATATGCCCAGCCTTCAAGTAGGGCGGGGCAGCAAACAGTCTGGGCTCTGGCCTCCAGTCAGGCCAAGCTGCAGCCCTAACACAGTTTATGGGGCCCCAGCAGAGATGAGCACCAAGCATAGTCTATGGGGTTAGGGATGCCAACTTTCTAATTGCAGGAAACCGAACACCCGTGCCCTGTCCCTCCCCTGCTCTGAGTGTGCCCCTGCCCTGCCCCTTCTCCAAGGCCCTGCTCCCACTCACTCCCACCTTCCTCTGCCGCTCACTCTCCCCCACCCTCACTTTCACCGGGCTGGGACGAGGTTGGGGTGCAGGAGGGGTTGAGGGCTCCAGCTAAGGAAGCAGGCTCTGGGGTGGGGCTGGGATGAGGGATTTAGGGTACAGGAGGGGGCTGGGACCAAGGGGTTCAGAGTGTGGGAAGGGGCTCAGGGCGACACTTACCTTTGGCGGCACCCAGACGCAGCTGGCATGTCCAGCTCCTAGGCAGAGGGGTCAGGGGGCTCTGCGCACTGCCTGTGCCTGCAGGTGCCACCCCCACAACTCCCATTGGCCGTGGCTCTCAGCCAATGGGAGCTACATAGCCAGTGCTCAGGATGGGGGCAGTGCACAGAGACCCGATGGTCACCTGTGCGCCTAGGAGCCAAACATGCTAGCCACTTCTGGGAGCCACATGGAATCAGGGCAGACAGGGAGCCTGCCTTAGTCCCACTGTGCCACCAACTGGACTTTTAGTGGCCCAGTCATCAATGCTGACCAGAGCCGCCAGGGTCCCTTTTTGACTGGACGTTCCAGTTGAAAACCGGATGCCTGGCAACCCTATGTGGGGCTCCAGCAGGGGTACCTGAAAAGCAAAGGCCTCCTGGCCTAAGGAGGGGGAGTACTGCCACCCCAGAGGTGGGGTGGCAGGGGTAGTGGGATGTGGACCCACCCAACTCCATCACATCCCAGCCCAGGGCCCTACCACCCAAGGGGGAGTCATCCTCAGTCTCTCCGGGATACACTGCCAAAGGTAGCAGTAGCAGCTCCTCAGCGTTGGGAGTGGCAGGGTTCTCTGGAAGCTCATGCAGGTCTCGGGGCAGCAGCGATTCTCCTTGGCGTCCCACTCCAGCAGCAGGGAAGAAGCATCTGTCTCCTTCAGCAGCTCCCTCTCAGCTGAGCTGCTGGGCTCGCCATTTTACTTCCTCTTCCTGTCTTGCCCCTCTGCTTCTGGCATGCGAGGGATGGCCCTCCTAGTTCCACCCACCAAGCGCCTCGTGGCTTTCCCCCCACATCTGCTTCTAAGGGAGACCACACCTCCTCGCTACATTCCCTAACAATACCTTATTTTATATGCAAATGGATGTGGGTAAAAGCTTGGCCCCATTAAAATTAATTGCAAGACTCAGGCTGACTTCAGTGGATTCGGGATTTCATCCTATGCACACAAATTAGGCAGTGTGAAAGTATATCGTTTGGCTCATACTAACATTGTGTGTGTAAAATTACAGGTGGCTCCTGTGTTTAAAAAACAACAAAACAAAATCAAAAAAATGCTAAAAGTGTTAAGCAATGGAGTTGTATGTTTCCATTCCTTGGTCTTGATGTAAGTAACAATGATTGTTGTATTTAAATGTGATGCCCATTGCATCTTTTTTGTGTTTTTTCTATTTTCCTTCAATATCAACAACAAAGAAACACTCAATGTCATTACCATTTTCAGGGTGTTTTATGAGTATGGAAGGTGGCAAAAGTAAATCTCTAGTTGTGAGAAGCATGGATATACAGCTGTGACTATTATTAGCAAATCACACTAAACTGTATCAAAATTCACAGAAGCAGATCTGATATTTAAAATAAATTCTTAGCGTGCTTTCTAGGTACTGGTAATCTTAGAGATTTCCAAATATAAATCTTGGCCCCCACTGCGACCAGATGTAAAGAAAATTCACAGGATGCATATAATGTGCATTGACAAGTGATAAAGCAGCTATGTGGTCATAATTAAGAAACTTCAAGGTCTCACACAGTGAGTTCTCTCCAGGAGAGTTACAAAAGACTAGCGATATTGTGTGTGTTGCTATGTGGTAAGTCATTATTGTCACTTTGTTAGAGGGATATTCTGTGCAAAATATACCAGATTTAAAAACAAAAGCAAAACAAAAAAAACCAAGAGGAAGGGGAGGAAACACACAAATACAGTTGACTTAAAACTGCATATTATCAACTCTAGTATCCTGAATTTTGTCTTAATTTTACAGATGTGAAAGGTTTCTTTTAAACATTTTCAGCACATGAGATGTACGGATGATGGAATTATATATGGCAGAATCAGGCATAACATGACAGAAACCTAGTAAAAGTTCTGAGAGGACTACTTGATGATAATGTATTAATCAGCTAGGATAGTTATGAATTTGGTGGAACTGTGAGCATGTGAACAGGTCCGTGCAGCTGGAGTAATATTGATTTTTACAGTCATTATAGTCTTGAAGTCACTAATATTTTCACCAGCTACTTGCAGATTCCCTGAATATCAGTTCGATATATCATGGTATAACCATGGTATCTCAACTGAACATCACACTAAATAGTTTGTGTACAGGCGAGGTAGCTGTTTGTCCAGCTTAAGTAACATGATGTGGTATGTAAGACTCTGAATCATCTCTGCTGCATGGGGACTTAAATAAGAATCTTCTTGGCCATAAGTTTTAGGCTTCCTTGTAATCATTTCTAAAAACACCATAGAGTTGAAACATGGGGAAATGTCTCTCTTTATGTTTTAAAGGGCTATAATTTTTAAACTAATGTAATCATCCTTCTTTGTTTGCTATATACAACGTGCAGTTCTCTGTTTTCACACTAGATGTCAATCTACTTGCATATGTAGCAGGTAGTGTATATATTTTGTGCATTCTAGATTTTTCTTTCACCCAGTGGACTGTCTGCTATTTCTCCCCTAATTTGGAAAGGGATTTAGATCACTATGCAGAGCAAGGGTTGAATCAGAATTTCAAATATGCATCTTTGCTGGCTAATATTGAATATGATGTCACTTTTGAGCAAGACAGCTGTCACCAGTAATTATTCAGAATTGCCAAATGTAATTAAAGTATTTCAGTAAAGTTGGTTGGAGAATTTTGATTGAAAATTAAATTTCAGCATGAAATGGAAATTAAATTTTGAAAATTTTTTGTGAATTTATTTTTCCATTTTCTGACCAGCTGTAATTTTCAATTTCATGTTGAAATCTATTCCTGATAACTTCTTCTTGCTATGTGAACATAAAGAATGATAAGATAAGCAAAATGGACAAATCTCTCAATGTCCTGTTGGCCTCAGAAAATCTTGGGTTTTCAAAAACAAATTCTGGATTCTCATAAGAACGTAAGACTGGCCATGCTGGGTCAGACCAATGGTCCATCTAACCCAGTATCCATCTTCCAATAGTGGCCAGTGCCAGCTGCTTCAAAGGGAATGAACAGAATGGGCAATTATCGAGTGATCCATCCCGCATTGTTCAATCCCAGCTTCTGGCAGTCAGAGGTTTAGGGACATGCAGAACATGGGGTTGCATCCCTGACCATCTTGGCTAATGCCATTGATGGACATATTCTCCATTAATTTATCTAATTCTTTTTTGAATCCATTTATACTTTTGATTTTTCACAACATAATCTGGCAATGAGTTCCACAGTTTGACTGTGCATTGCTTAAAGAAGTACTTCCTTATGTTTGTTTTAAACCTGCTGCCTACTAATTTCATTTGTGCTTCTGGTTCTTGTGTTATGCGAAGGGGTAAATAGCACTTCCTTATTCACTTTCTCCATGCCATTTGTGATTTTATAGACATCTTGCATACTCCCCATTAGTCATCTCTTTTCTAAGAAGAACAACCCCAGTCTTTTTAATCTCTCCTCAGATGGAAGCTGTTCCATAGTCCCAATAATTGTTGTTACCCATCTCTGTACTTTTTTCAATTCTAATATATCTTTTTTGAGATGTTGGGTGATGTTTCAACAGCATGAAAGCCTGGCTAGTTGGTATCTTTACGATGATAAACATGTTACCAAGCTCTCTGTTCTGCCCCTTCTGGCAAATGGCCTGTTCGAGGCATGGGCACCACAGGAGACAAATTAGAGAGGGAGTGAGAGCATAGCCATTACTGCAGTAAGTATACAGGAGTTACCATGACAGGGAATCTGGGGTGCAAATCATCAGAACAGTGGTTCTTAACCTATTTACCATTGTGGGCTGCATCTGCAGCTCTCTAGGTATTATGTGGGCTGCATCCACACAATCTATATACTACCTATACATTTACACATAAAAAATAAGGTTTAGTATTTGTTATATGACAGCAATGCATTTCAAATCGATATAATACATTGGTCCCCAAACTTTTGAGGGTTGCACCCCCATTTCCCTTGTCCATGCCTCCTCTGCCCCCCAAGAGCCACGGCCAGAATCAGGGCCATGGCTTGGAGGTGGGGGTGGATGCTGACGGGGTAAGGGAGCTGGGACTGGGACGCAGCTGGGGATGTGACTGGGTCCGGGAGCAGGATCAAGGCTGGGGCGGGGCATGGGGAGTGGAGCCACAGCTGGGCTCGCAGCCAGGTGCAGCTCTACTCCTCGCCTTGCCCCAGTCTCGGCCTCAGGCCAGGAATGAAGCCATGGCCAGTGGCTGGGGTCTGGCATGGGGCCGGGAGCGGGCCCGCACTGAGACTGGGGCCAGGCCAGGCATGGGGCTGGGAGCCAGGGACGCAGCTGGGGGCGGGACCAGAGCAGCACTGGGAGCGGGGAGGGGCTAGGTGGCACTCCCTCCCTGCCCCATGGGGGCTGGCCTGAGCCCCAGTGCACCTCCCAGACGTTCCTCCATGCCCCCTAGAGGGTCGAGCCCCACACTTTGAGGACCTCTCATATAGTACCTTTCATTTCAACACTGGCAAATGTCTACCAAGAGCATTTTAAATTAGCAAAACAAGTCAAAACATTAACTGTTAACATTAATTAATTTACTGTAAGAATGGCATGACATGGTGTAGTCCCATCCTCACTTCTGCGCTGCTGCACCCAGCCCCCCACCCAGAGACTGCCTCTAGCCACTCCCCAGACTGCCTCCCCAGCCAGGGAATGCCCCCCCATGGCCTAACCCCCCTGGACTGTTCCCCGTGTACTGGCTGCATCCCTGTTCCCATACCCCAGTCCTCTGTACCCCCCTCCTTACACCTGTTGGTCTTCTACCTTGACTGTACATAGCTCAGCCGTGCAGCTTTCCCTGCCTGCCAGCCAGTGCGATCCCAATGCTGGGGAGTCTGCTCCAGCCAGGGTCACTGGATGGACCCACCATCCTGTGGGGTGGGGGAGATGCTAAGCACCCTGGCCTCACCCTGATGCTGCTAGACCCGATCCTGCCAGGGAAGGGCAGGGCTAATGCTGGCCCCAATCCTGCGCTGCCCATTTTTGCACCCCCCGCTGTCTTTGCACCTGGAACAGGTGCCCCTCCTGCCATGCCCTAGTTAGAGTCCTGAGGATGTCACATGGGCTGCAGCTGTGTGCTGATTGGGCCACAAGTGGCCCACAGACCACAGTTTGAGAACCACTGCAACAGAACTATATTCATTTTTTGTAACTTGTATTAGAAAAGAGATTTTATCTAATGTAGAAGAGTAAAGGCTGTGTCTTTGTTTATTTTCTGTCTAACTTGTATATGTTTGCCTTCCCTGTTAATTCATGTTTGAACCTGTGGTTTTTCTATTAAATAAATCTGTTGTTTATTTTTACCCCAAGCAATCTCTGTTGTGCAAATTGTGTGGAGTGTGGGTTCCAAAGTGAGTTGGTAACCAGGGGGCTGGTTTCATGCCTCTGAGGATGATGAACCAGAGGGGAATGGTCTGAGTGTCTGGTATTTAAGAACTCAGGGTGGATGGATTTGGTGAGACTGAGGAAGGGCTGTTGGTCCCACCCTGCATGAAGTAAGTAAGCTGGTATAAGCCAAGGTGAGAGCATGTGCTTGTGGGCAGGTTACTGGTGTCAGGGATCTGAACCAGAGCAACACAGCATTAAGGTACCCCAAGGCTGCAGGGCAGGCAGTGACAGAACCCTTTACTGATCTGGATGACCCCCAAAATTTCACAATAGCCAATCAGCTTGGGTGACCAAAGCAAATGAACAGAGTAACTTTCAAAAGACTGTAAAGGATCTCAACACATAAAGGAAAAGGAAGTTGTCATTATTTAATATTTATAGTGCAATAATATCCAGAAGTTCCTGGGCTGCTTGTGCTAGGCATTGTACAAACTTATGCAATGATCTTCTCCCAAGAAGTTTACAGTACTTAAAACATGCAGACACAATGTCTGCTCCATAGTTTTCAATGTAAATATTATTTAATTGTGATTTGCAACAAAATTCTCAGTTAGGCACTTCAAAGTGATTAAGCATCACAAAGTTTGTGGGCCTGATTCTTATTTACACTAAGGCCCTTTACCTATCTCTGGCAGTGCAAAGGGGCCTTAAACTGACTGCAAGTTACATTTGCAATCTCTTTAAGGCTTCTTCACAGACTCAGTGTACAAAGTCACTTTAGTTTAATTGGGCCATATATAGATAAAAGATAGATATAAATATATACAGATAATCAAACGATCAAAGGCCAAGTTCTCCCCCTCTTAACTTACCTTTTGTATTCCCTCCATGAATAGTTTCTTTGAAATCAATGGAACTATTTAAGGAGTAATATACTACTCAGTGCAAGTTATAGTTGCAGTTTCTGGCCCAAAATTAATAATGGTGATCTTATTAATTTGACCCTTGTCCTGCCTCACTCTTCATTCCCTCCTTTTTGTTTGGTACCCTCATTCATGGTGTCATGTCTAAAATTAGTTTGCAAGCTCCCTTGGGCGTCTGCTTGTTTGGAATAGCACCTGAAGTACTTTTAAGCACTGCAAAAAAATATAGTTTATTGGGCTAATAGTTTACCTAATTCTTTTCACACAAATAAATATAACATGGTAGGAAACTATTGTTAATATCATATGCAAAAGGTGTTGGCTCAAGCTGGCCTGGTAAGCTAATATTGTTGTACTGCACAACAGTTACAGGCCAGATTTTCAAAAGAACTCAGCTCTATTTGGGCAACAAAATAAGCACAGAATGGGGGGTGCTGGTTAGTCAAAAATTACAGTCAACTAAGAGTAATACTTACCAATGGAATATCAATTTTCAAAGAATTAGAATATAATAAAATGAATAAAGTGTAAAATAGTATACAGGTATTCACCAATCCATTAGCAGTACTGCACTGCAGAGTGGTTGGTTTCTTGAAGCACTTAGGTGTGTAGAAGTAAAGTTTTCTGTACAGTAGGTTATCTTATGACACTACATATCACTATGGGCAGCACATAGCGTACACCCAGATCACTAAAAATATATCTAACACTAAAACTATACTGAACATAATTTAATCTTTGATGATTCAGAAGGCACTTCAGGATCTTGCAGTGTCTCAGGGTCATCATTATCAACATCAATTATCATTGTAGACGTAGAAGGTGTAGGTAGGGTTGCCAGGTGTCCAGTTTTCTACCGGAATGCGTGGTCAAAAAGGGAGCCTGGAGGCTCTGGTCAGCACTGCTGACCAGGCCATTAAAAGTCCAGTTGGCGGCGCAGCAGGACTAAGGCAGGCTCCCTGCCTGCCGTGGCTTCGTGCGTCTCCCAGAAGTGGTGGCATGTCCCTCTTCTGGCTCCTAGGCATACGGGCAGCCAGGGGGCTCCACACGCTGCCCCCACCCTAAGCACCAGCTCCGCAACTCCCATTGGCCACTTTTCTCGGCCAATGGGAGCTGCGGGGGAGGCATCTGCTGACAGGGTAGCATGCAGAGCCACCTGGCCGCGCCTCCACATAGGAGCCAAAGTGGGGACATGCTGCTGCTTCCAGGAGCTGCCTGAGGTAAGCGCCACCGGGAGCCTGCACCCCTGCCCCCTTCCCGTGCCCCAACCCCCTGCCCCAACCCTGAGCCCCCTCCTGCCCTCTGAACCCCTGGATCTCAGCCCAGAGCACCCTCCTGCACCCCAAACTCCTCATCCCCAGCCCCACCCCAGAGCACCCCCAGCTGGAGCCCTCACAGCCCAATGCCCCAACTTCCTGCCTCAGCCCTGATCCCCTCCTTCCCTCTGAACTCTTGGGTCCCAGCCTGGAGCACTCTCCTATACTCCTGTCAAGGTTCCTTCCCCACTCTGAACTCTAGGGTACAGATGTGGGGACCTGCATGAAAGACCCCCTAAGCTTATTTTGACCAGCTTAGGTTAAAAACTTCCCCAAGGTACAAACTTTGCCTTGTCCTTGAACCCTATGCTGCCACCACCAAGCGTGTTAAACAAAGAAGAGGGAAAGAGCCCACTTGGAGATGTCTTCCCCCAAAATATCACCCCAAGCCTTACACCTCCTTTCCTGGGGAAGGCTTGATAATAATCCTCACCAATTTGTACAGGTGAACACAGACCCAAACCCTTGGATCTTAAGAACAATGAAAAATCTATCAGTTTCTTAAAAGAAGAATTTTAATTAAAGAAAATTAAAGAATCACCTCTGTAAAATCAGAATGGTAAATACCTTACAGGGTAATCAGATTCAAAACATAGAGAATCTCTCTAGGCAAAACCTTAAGTTATAAAAAGACACAAAAACAGGCATATACATTCCATCCAGCACAGCTTATTTTACCAGCCATTAAACAAAAGGAAATCTAACGCATTTCTAGCTAGATTACTTACTAACTAACAGAAGTTCTGAGACTGCATTCTGATCTGTTCCCAGCAAAAGCATCACACAGACAGATGAACCCTTTGTTCCCTCCCCTCCCGATATGAAAGTATCTTGTCTCCTCATTGGTCATTTTGGGTCAGGTGCCAGCAAGGTTATCTTAGCTTCTTAACCCTTTACAGGTGAAAGGGTTTTGCCTCTGGCCAGGAGGGATTTTATAGCACTGTATACAGAAAGGTGGTTACCCTTCCCTTTATTTTTATGACAACTCCAAACCCCTCATCCATGGCCCTCCCCAGAGCCCGCACCCCTAGCCAGATCCCTCACCCCCTCCTGCATCCCAACCTACTGCCTCAGCCCAGATCCCCCTCCCACACCCTGAACTCCTTATCTCTGGCCCCACCCTGGAGCCCACACCCCCAGCCCTCACCCTCAACCCCTCCCACACCCCAACCCCTTGAGCCAGCCCGGTGAAAATGAGCAAGTGAGTGAGGGTGGGGAGAGAGAGTGACAGAGGGAGTGGGGATGGACTGAGCAGGTGGCAGAGCCTTGGAGAAGGGACGGGCCATCAGAGGAGGGGAGGGGCAGGGGTGTTCAGTTTTGTACAGGTAGAAAGTTGGCAACCCTAGGAGTAGGAGATTTGGGCTGAATCTGTAATGACCCTATGACACACCCTAGAAGGTGCTTTTTTGAATAAATCCCTGATATTAGCTTGCTTACTTGTCTTCTGCCTCTTTTGCATAAAAGTAGAGCGAAGAATGTGCAATGCATAACCTCCTGGACAGAATACTAGTCCTGGTTACTAGATTGAAGATTTGTATTGAGAGATATCAGAAATGCTACTTAATAGAGATTTCTGGTTGATAAAGTGCCGGATAACACAGCTTTTACTGTAGTGAGATTTTTCACAAGAACTGGGGTGAGATTCTGTGCTGTGTCACTAAGATACACAACAGAACTCACAGTGTAGGAGCAACGGTCTTCAGTAGTGCCTGTGCCAGGGGAACTCTACCCTTGCTGTAATTGGGGCCTTTCGGGCCCCTTTATGCCATCCTGGCCCTCTTACCCGGTGCAAAGAGGCCAATGTAGGGGTGAGAGTGCCCCTGGTCCTTATTTAGATGCTAAAATGGGAGCTGAGCACTTTTGAAAATTTTGCTCCACCTGTGTGCATGCTGAGCACATGAAAATCTGGCACTGTGTTACTGATTTAATGGCCTGGTCCCACAAAAGGACTTACTGTACACATTGCAACACTGAGGGCCCTAAACATTCTCAGTTTCTGATCCAATTGTTATTTAATTAAACTAGAATGACTTCAACAAGAGAGACCTGTATCAGAATATCCATTACGCAGTGGTTAGGGCACTTGCCTGAGAGATGGGAAACCCATTTGCAAATCCTGTCTTCATATGAGGCAGAGTGGTACGGGGGAGGGGGGGTCTCCCACATTCCAGTGCATACTGTAACCACTGGACTAACAGCTGTCTTCTCTCACTCTTGCTTTTCTTCCCTCCCCACACCTGTCATATGTGCAGTTATGCTCTGAACATGCCTACTGGATTGGGCCTCACAGGGAAGATAGGTGGAGAAATGCCTATCTTCACCTGGTTCAAAGATTGTGCTGGGCTGAGGTGTGAGATAGGCATCAGGACACCTGCCTGAGGCAGCAGTAGGCATGCCCAGAGGCAGAAATGTAGGTGCCTATGGAACTTTTACAGCAAAAGCTTAGGCACCGAATGAGTTTAGGTGCCTACAGGTTTAGGTGGCATCCCAGCAGGAGTTTTGTGGATCACAGTGATACCTAAAACTCAATCCCATTGAGCCTTAATCTCATTCTCAGGTGTGCTGTGGAGATGGTTTTCTCAGCCTCTGGGGAGAAAAAGAAATCTTGCATCACTCAATGGAAACCCTTCTGGCTGCTGAGGAGTGATGTTAGTTTTGGTTCAGGCCTATCTTTGCTTCAGAGACTAAGATTCAGATACACCTGAAGACTGTGAAAGTTTGGATATGGGTACTTACTTATTCAGACTTTGCACTTTGAGCCAATCTCTGTTGTGAGCCAACACTCACTGCCAGAATGATGGTGGCTGCACTGCAAGTTAAATCTAGTACAGAGGATATATAACAGAGTAAAATGGAGTAATCTACAGGCCTCTCACAGGGATGTGTAGACTCTAATTCTTGGAAGGGGGAAAAAAAAGAAGAATGTAAAGGTCATTTAAGCATTATCACTTTTCTCTCTTATCTGAGAGTGACAGATTAGTCCTTTCTAGCAAATGCACCATTTAGTATCTTAACAGGATGGTACATTGCACATCCTAAAATGGATTGAACTATTCTCAGAGCTTTTCTTCCACTACCTCCAGCAGAGTGTGTGTGCGCTTATTAGAGAAGAGAAGCAAGAGTCAGAATTCATTAAAGAAAGACAATACTACTCAAAATCCTGCCTACAAAGTTCATTTTCTCACCAAGAATTTTTAAACCTTTCTTTTTTGCCAAATGCTGATTGTAATAGGTTAGCTTTCGTTAAAAGGTTAAGGAGTGTGGCATCTGAGAAGATCTTTGGGAGGTAACAAAATAATCATTTGTATCAAGGTTTCAGTAAAAACATTGCATTTTTCAGTGTATTTTGTTTAAATGAGGCAGTAAGTTGACAGTTTATGGACACGTTTTGTGAAGGCAAATCTCTCTAGGACCATCAGGCAGATACTTCCAAACTTCCTCTTCCTATCTTCCCCCTCCCATTTAGTTTAGAACATTATTGATATACATAACTGACTTTGTCCAAGCTTTTCATTAACTGCTGGCATTTTTAACAGCAGGGCAGTTAGACCTGTTTTCAAGGGACTTGCATGACACAGTGTTAAAAATGCCAGTCTCTGCACCTGGGGTACTCTACTGGTGCTATCAATTCCAGGAGACCAAGGATTATACTTTGACCTGTAATTTCCAGCTCGAGGAGATAAACTTATGTTAGCTCTGATCAAGCTGCAGTTTAGAAGTGTAGCCACGATGTCATGAGTGGCAGGCAGGGCTAGCCACCCCACGTACAATCCCATCTGAAATGCTAGGTATGTAATTGGGTAGCTAAGGCCTCCTTTTACCTATGCTGCTGCAGCCACACTGCTATTTTTAGTGTGCTAGGCTCAATCAGAGCTAGCACAAGTATGTCTACTCAAGCTGGAAATTACACCCTCAGCTTGAAGCATAGATATATCCTTGGGCTCCTAACATCGACAGCCCGGCATTAGTAATAGTAGGACATTTTTAGAAAATGTTCCTAATGTGGAGAGGGCCATAGTGCAAGAAGTGCTTTCCCTAGAGTGTCTCCACCCAACTGGAAGCAGATGGACAAGAAATCGTCAAAAAATAAAAAATAAAAAAAAGCCACTTGCCATGAGATTTCTTGTGCAAGTTTGGAGATTCAGATAGAATCTAAAATACAATATTTGCTTGTCTGTCTGACTTGAACCACCAAGCCTTTTGAGGTTTGCTTATTTCTGTGTCTTCACAATAAAAATTTTAGAATTGCATTTCAATGGCAGGACTTTAAAAATTGTTCATTATTCCAGCTTGCATCTGAAATTCAGTCTCTGCTCACACCTGTAAATAGTATTTATCATGAAATTAGCAATAGAAGTTCCATCTAATCCCACTATGAAAATTCAGTACCTTATAATTATGCTGTAATTATGTACACTTAAGGTATGCAAACAACCTTAACTCTGCCCTGTAGTGAGGCCATATTATAACCATATAATGATTTAGGTATTTTAGTGCTGTTGTTCCAGGATAGACAAAACTAATTTTGAAGACACAATAGAGTTTGTTCTTTTTTTTATGCCTTTCCATACCTCAATATATTTGAATTTCTTTTAAATGTAATCCTGACTCTGAATTTCCTGGGTTTATAATGATTGGTTTGGGTTAATTACAACATCCCTGTAATATACTTATTCTTAAATTACTGATATTTACCTTTAGCCTTATCTGTATCTTAATATAGCTTTTTGTCTAAGAATTTCCATGGCTTTTTAATAATTATTAAAAATGTCATGTATGTCTAATGATTTGAAGATATGTTGTATCAACCTTAAATCAGGTAAACAGATTTTTTACAAGCAAATTAACGAGGACACCAGGGCAGTTCAAAGCAAGCAGAGTGTACTGGTGAATATGACTCTTAATTTCAAATTTACTTATTGGTTTAGGGGGTTGTGTAATAGAAATTGGCACTATGTAAAGGCTTATGTTTCTGCTCTTTAAGGGCTTCCTCTTAACTATGCTCCCATCTCAGCTCCCCTGGTAACACTACCTCAGTGCACAGCAGAGCAAAGGCAGAGTGACATTGGAGTCCTTCCAGCCACTGACACCCAAGTTAATGTGCACACAGAATATTTAAAGTGCAATGATATAGACCAAATATTCTACAGGTAAGAACTTTTGACAAATGTGTCCAGTCTCTCTCATAACATTAGTTCATTACAGTAATTGGATAGTTGGATGCAAATAAGCTGTAGAAGAAAATTGGTGATTGTAACCTCAGAGATTAGGACCAATGTCCCTAATTACTTGAGCTGCTGATCTGACTCTATGTGTAGCCTACATAATCATAACACTTAGATAAAACAGTAATACCTTAGCTTGATTATAACCCACATTCTTTAACTATAACCCATGCACAAGATTTCAAAGAATTATAACTCTACAGAAAGCTTGAAGAGTCTGTGTTACTCAGTTATTAAAATAATTTGAGTTTAAAGAAAGACCAACATGGATACTAAATTTATTAAAGAATTTAATTTTAAATAACTTTAACTCATCAACTTATTAATGGATTTGCTTGTAAACTCTCAGAAAATTCATTCTATGCTCAGAGAGAAAGTGCTGTAAATTTGGAAAGGATATATTGTATTTTTCATACATAACAGAGGTTTAATTCCCACTTTAAATGTAAAGTGGAACTCAACTATAGAGCTTCAACTGGTGCCTTGAGTATTATTATTATTCATTATGTGAACAGCATCCAAAATTTTGGGAGGTGCCTCACAAGCCAAAAAGTCAGACATTATCCTTGTTTCAAAGAGCACAGAACCTAGACTATACGCATATCGCACAAGAAAAGAGGAAAAAAACAAGTAAAAATGTGGTGGAATGAGGAAGGACAGAGCTATATAAATAAAATCATGCAGTGATTTGGTTGGTTTATATATGCTCCTCGGTGTCTAATTTATATATAATATATATATAATTTTAACGAGTTCATTTCCTGGCAGAAGTTCCATAACTTCATGACTTTCATGACCTCATACTCATGGTAGTAACCATTATGCTCAGTAGTAAGTTTTGCAGAATTGTGCCCTAAATTACACCAACAAAAAGAGTTCTAAGATATAATATGCCACATTGCTGGATGAATATCAAAGCTCTGCAGTTTTTTTATTTAAATCATATTTCTTATTGTGTTTTATTTTATCTGTGGAGTATAAATTTCTACCTATGTTATCTCTGTAGCATTTATTATCTTACACTAGCTGGCTCTTGGAATATCTTTATATAATATCTTGGTGTGACTAGTTCAGGGACCAATAACTCTGTCAAAGTGATGCCTTCTGATTACTTAACAGGTTTGAACTACAAAGCTGAATACTTAAAATACTCTTGAGGTACCATTCTGGCAGTGTTATAGGTGCCCTGAACTAACCTCACAAAGATATAAAAGAAACCAGTTGTGAATATAAAATGTCTGGAAAGAGAAATGAAACTTTCCTCTTGACAGTTTAAGGCTAAAGAACAGAGTAGTTGTGGATTTTTGTTTTGTTTTAGCAGTAATCCCTGGTACCCACGAATACTAATCAGAATACCAGCAGATTGAAATCATTGCACTGAGATATCATTTTGAGAAAGGGAGTCTTTTAGGAACTCAGTCACTCATAATGCCAACTCATCAGTGTTTCTGGAATTACTACCACATTTCCAGAGGTTTGTGAACATTTCAGAAATGCTTCTATTCACCTCCTAGCACAAACCCTCCCCTGTACTTACTACTCAAGGTATGTTGAGGGTTTATGTATTCTTCTGTTATAAGAAGGTTTGACTTGGAGCAGAGATCCCTATGTTAAAATATTTAAATAAAGAAATGGGGAGAAAATCCTGCCACTGTTGAATTCACTGGCAAAAATTCCCATTGACTTCAGTGTGCCCAGAATTTCACCCATTTGATTAATAAGTGTGGGGAGGAGACAGTGAAAGTTAAAATAGTTTCCATATCAAACATTTACCATTTGATCCTTGTTTGTGAGATTCCTAGAAAAACTGTATGCAAGCATTTTCAAGCAATATAATAAATACATTAAAAAACTTTAGCAAGTTTGGGCCCAATGCTACAAACACTTAGATATGTGAGTAACATTTTATTAATGTTACTAGACCTGTTGAGCTCAATGAGTAACTCATGCATAAGTATTTGGAGGACTGGGCCCAGAGGCCCTGATTCATCAAGGTGCTGAAGCATTTGCCTCACGTCAAGCATATCAGTAATCCCATTGATTTAGACACTAGATATGCACTGAATGCTGCAAAGTCTCCTACAGAGCCCTTTCTCATTCACTGCCTACCTTACAAGATATGCCTGGTGAGGTTTCGGAAAAGAAGTGATAATGTATTGTATTATGTGACAAATAATATGTGACATTATCCTTAAAGGGCTTGATCCAAATCTTTTGGGAGTCTTTCCATTGACTTCAGTAGGCTTTGAATCTGGTCTAAAGACTGCATCATAATATAGATGCAACGGGGGAAAACTTAAGGTTGCATATGCACTGTTCAGCATTTTCTAACTTTTGAGTACTGAATGGTACCTGTAATGTTCTCTCAAAGTAGAAATTCTTCATTTTTTATAAAGAAATTCCACTTCTGTAACTATTTGGCTATAGCCACCCCTACAATGGCTGGTTCTGTAGAAGTTGCTCCTGCACAGCTCTGTCTCATTTGTTATTAATGTTACTCTCTGAGGCACTTCAGACACCTTCAGATCACCCCTCCAGGTAAGGAATATACAGGCTCACCAGGGTTTCTTTTTGGTTGACCAAAGGGAATGTAGTAGGAAGAAAGCCTGAGACATAAGCCCTTGTATCAGAGGCCTGGTATGAGGCAGGACCTGCTCACAGAATTTGGCAAAAATAGGGCTGAAATTTCAAAAATACATATTTCTAAGAAGTGCTAGTCACAAAGTACTCTTGCAAACACATCCCAATATTAAGCGGTACCAGAACATTACGATATCAAGGATGGTACAAAAACATTCCCCAAGGATAACAGGAACACACTGACCCCTCCTAAAAGATAATGTTAGGATAACAGTGCATAATACAGATGTTTTAATTAAACCAACGTGTACAAGATGATGGATAATAACTAGCCATGTCAGAGGGCAGTAACTAACTATGTCAGAGGGGCAGTACTATCTTGTTTATATCGGGGTATAAAGATGTATCTCAAAGGGAGTATTTTTGTCTGGCCTAGGGAGGAATGGAAAGTCCTGCCATTCACTGAGCTGGTCCATTGTTACAGGCTTACATGTATTAGTGGCCTGGTAGAGTCTGTAGGATACTAGTACCGTGCTTCGTCAACAATAAACCTGGCTGGGTGCCTTCATCCTTAACGGATCTTGTGGTCATTGGGAGGTTTCCTCGAGGTCTGCCATGCCAGCTATCTGCGCAGGGCTGGGGCGGCATACAAAGGGAACATGCACATGCAGCCAGACATCTGTCAACATCAAACCACAGGGGAACACTTTTGAATGATCTGTGGTGGTGCCTCTGCTGTTCTGTCAGCTCCTTCTAGCCGAGAGGGCGAGTGTAAAAATCATGTTGGCCACCTTCCAGGGATGCCTACCACAAAAATCTCTTTTGAACACATGATTCATCTAAAATAAATTTGTCAAAAAAGACCAAATATTAGAAAATCCAAGTAGCAGATATACATAAAGCTATTCATGCAAATTACATTTCCACTTTCAAAAACTGAAATTGTTTTAACCCATAGCAGACAGCACAGTGCAGTTTCATCATTACTTGAAAAGATTTCTGTCAGGAGTTAAGAGTTTTGTGTTCGAAAGGAAACAGCGGTGCTTTTGAAATTCACTGATATGTCTGTTAATAACATGTAATTTCTTTGCACTTGGAATCCTTCAATTTACTAATTGCTTAAAATGTTTAATATACTTTTTGAACCTGTCCAAGTATTTATATCTCCTTAACCAGCAGAGTGCTGCCAGATATTTCTTCATCAAGAATTGAATCTGTGGATCCGCACCCTTTGGAGCATTTCACTTGGTGCCATGAACTTGGAACTCATCAATTACTATTGCAGCTACATGAATGACTCTACTCAGACCCAAGCAGACTCAGCAGATGCCATGTAATTCATTATAGACAGTGTTTGTTTCTCTCTCACAGTGCTGATCTAAGTGTTCTCTGTTGTGACTGTGAGCTTGGAGAATCAGCAATCTATGTGCCATTCTCTACAGCAGACCTTCATTGCTTGTCTCAGTTCCATCTATGAATGGGTCTGAGTCTCATCCTGGAGGCTCTCAGATTCATGAGTCCACTCTTGAGCCTATGTCCGACTCCCAAAGAAGGGCTCATTCATCATCACCTGACACTTCAGCTATAGATTCTCCAGATTACCCTGGGGATGTTTTGCCTTACAGTTCCGCCATTATGGGGTTCCACTGTAAGTCTATTATCCTTATGGGTTTTATACATGGTCATCTTATGTTTAACCATCTAGGGATCCCCAGTTGCAAGATTATCTGTAAAGCCACCTAGATCTCCACCTCAAATGTTTGAGGGAGAGGTCCTTTTTTGAAGGAATTCATATCCACCATTGCTCATATAGATTATGATCTCTCTAAGAGACAGTGAAGAGATGATGAGGGAAGATGCTGATGACTGTCAGGGTGCCCCTGTAAGTTTGTTCCCTCTTTCTTCAGTTTTGCTTTTACTAGGCTCATCAGTCCTATTTGTCCTTTCTTATTCACTCTCATTTCTCTGATCCTTGCCAGCTCTTTGCCACATTTGATTCTGTTTAAAAACACTTCCTCTTGTGTTCCCTTCCTTCTCTCTGCCCAGGATCTACTCCCTCTTCTGGCCTCTAGAACTGTGGACAAGCTTGGGGAAAAGAGAGGTGTGCCTGGTGCATCTTTACAACACAGTGATTCCTGACTGCCAAAATTGCCCCTTGGTTCCACTGGCAGTCAGTGTAAACTAGATCAGCCTTCATGCAGCTCTAAATTGTGTTGTGGTACAGACTAGGGCGAAGACAGCTCTAAGATCAGTGAGAGGCCACTTTTGTACACCTACTTCTGACCTGTGCCAAATGCTTCTTGGGTGCAGCTCAGGATATAGGTCAGTATGTGTGTCTGTTTACCCAACCAAGCTCCTATGAGAACAGTCATGGTTCTTCACTTTAAAGCTAATGGCTTTGTGCACTGTATATGGCTTATAGTAAGGCAACATAACGATTCACATCTCTCAGATCTCTCTTGCTCACAACAGAAGTAATTTGTGCTGAGATGGTGCATAGCGTCCAGTGCTAGGATTGGCAAGTTATATATTAGTATGTATGAGGTCTACACCCTTGTCCCCTGAATTATATCTCTCCACCATGCTTGTTTCTGAAACCCTAAAGAATCTCTGCATGTGTTTCAGAAACAGAATTAAGTTGGCTATCTTCCACCAAGCACCTTGCTGCTGCCTGGCTTTGTCTACATGTTTTCTATTTGGCACATGCATGCACTACCACTGCCATCAATAATTTGACTTTATTTGGTAGAAATGCACAACGTGCCTTTTCTGATAAAAGTATGTGCTTTTGAATTCTGTGAGAGGAAAGAAAACCTGTGGTTCCCATATTCAGTTATCAAATACAATTTACCTTTTGGTACATATAGGACATATTTGCTACTATTGGAGTCAGACAGAACCACCCTTAGAAATTTGGGCTGTCCTCCCACTTCTCAAACATAACCTGTACAGAGCAGATCTAAGGATTAGCAACATGATAAACTGAAGACTAAATTGGCTGCTTTACAATTTGTGTATAAGTGGGGGAATCTTTAGGTTCCCCTCGGCTTCCTGCTGCATTTTGGTCATTAAAAAAAATTGTTTTACTGCTGCTGTTGCAAAGTAGTAGCTATTAATATTTAATTGAATTAGGCCCTGCCAAGTCCTAGCTGTGATCGTGTATCTTGCCTTGTCTAGATTAAAAAGGGTGTTTCCTCTTCATGTCCATGTTTGGTTTCTTTGTCTAAGTAGCTAAATCCAAACCTTGCACATCTACTTACTTAAGGCACTTACTATGTCAATCAAGTATGCCATAATATCCTACCAGCAGCATAGATACTTTTGTAATGAATCAGGCTCTAGAATTATAAAGTCCTGTAAATTAACACCTGAAGAGGACATTAGTTAAGTGGATTCTAACCCTTCATAACTGTGTTCTGTATCTGTTACTTGAACTCATCCTTAAAAGATTTCACAGATGATGCACTGTTAACAGTAATCACTGGAATGGAAATGGGTGCAGTATTTATTAATTTCTGGCTTTGTCTTGTAAGATTAAGAATTTTACATCATGAATAAAAGCATAAAATTATAATACTATTGTCACATTCTGGGTGCGGTCCAGACTAGTGAGGGGTTGTGTCCGCCTGCCCTGTAATCTTGAATGCCTTGAATGCACTGCTTCTGTGGCTCACAACCTAGACACCAGCAGCCAGCCTATGAGCCTGCAGTACATGTGCACAGTACATCCCTGGATTAGCAACACTAACTCCAGTAGTCTGCCTTCAGCATACCAGCCCCACCCTGCCTTTCACCTGCCTTGGTTATTACTTTCAGATTGACCCCAATACACTCCCAGTCCTGAATTTTCCTGAAACTGTGTGCCCTGAAGAGTCCAGCTCTCTCCTGGAACACTCAGATACTTTAAAGAGACAAAAGCAAATTACGGTTTATTGACTTAACAGCGGTAAATATACCCTTCCCTTCAAGCACAGCACAGAGTTGGTTTATTGTAAAAATAAAACAAGTTTATTAACAAAAGGACATATGCTAAGTGATACCAAGTAGAAAGAATAAAGTTAGACAGGGTTACAAACAAACAAAAGTAAAAATATGCTTTTTAATGGCTAAGACCTAATTTAACAAGCTACAATTTTTGCTTAGGGTAGTTCCCTTACCAATCTTCCATTACCAAAGACTTCAGTCCCTTTGTTGAAGGACTCATTTTTCTCAGCGTGCAAGAGCTCTGGCCCCTTGTGCTGGTCTAGTGATGGATAACTTACAAGTTCTCTTTCCTTGCTTATACAGCATCTTCCAAAGTTCAATTACCTTGTTTCAAGAGGCAGGATGGCCTCGTGCGGTTCCTCCCTTCCTGTGATCTTCTCATCCCTCTGCTGATTTGAATATAATTGGGGCTCTTATTGTTTCTGGTCACACCTTCCTTAATTTCATTAGTGACAGGTAGATAGCCTCTTCCCTCCTATCTGGGAGGGAACCTCTTTCTCCCTGTGTTTGGTCACAGACTTTAAAACATAATATCATTAAATATCCATATTTCCTCATGTAGTGTTAATACATACATTTCACAATGATATGAATCACCAGTGTGTCATTAGCTTTCATAAAAGACCTTATTTGATACACTTTTATAATACAGTAATATTGTATACAATCAGTTGATTCCAGTGCTTAGCATTTGAGGTTCAGACCCCCTGTCTTTATAGCCCAGATAAAGTTTCTCTCTTCTCCTGGGATGTAGACACCATGCTTTGTCCTCCCCTACTTATTAGCTTGATAGCTTTGTTTACCTTCTATGTAAATGGACTTTCATTGTTTCTGCCTGAAGACCAAGATGGTCAGAAAAGCAAATACACATTCCTTTGTTTGCCTTAGACTGTGCTTATGCATTGCTTGTCAAGCACATGTTAAGAATATGATTCTAGCACATATCATAACAGGACAGCTGTAAATTGCATCAGCTAGCTACATATTCATAACACCCTGTGCATACATCATACAAGAATATTAATGATCAGTGAGTTATTAGTTTTCCAATATCATCTTACATGCCCCTTTTTAGATACAGATTATGACGACAGTGTGCTAGGTATAGTGAGTGTGTCAAGCTTAATGACTCAGAATAGTGAACCACAAATGGACCTCTATGTCACAACTATGAAAACAAAAGAAAAATTATGGGAATAAACACCTCCAAGATAGAACGGAAATGTCTAAAAACCATTCCTCCTCTGCTTCGCAAAAAGAAAAAAATAAGAGCATTTAAGCAGTAATGGACTCAGAACAGAGTCAGGTTATATTTCTTTTATGATACAGTATCTGCATGAAGAGGCAACATTACATAAATAAATAAAGGCTGTTCTTCCAGTAGGAATACAAAGGAAAATGATGTAATCAGAGCAGAACACTTTTACCACAATAATAAAGCACTTGCATTATAAACTTACTTGTAGAGGTTTGTAACTGAGCCACAAAATATTTTTGCTGAATTATAACTTCCTATACTAGGTTTTAAGACAGAAAAGATTTCCTTTTCAAAATAAATGAGAATTCTTTTTGCCATTTTGGGTTATGGGGGGAATGTTATGATCCCATAACACAACAATGGATGGAAATTTTTAAAGTTATATTTTTCAGGCAACTTGTGCATAGTATAGATTATTCTCTTACTTTAGATGTTATGTTTGTTCTGCAAAACAAGGGAACAATAGGGCTGAATTAAGAATGTCATGGCAACCAGTTTAGAATGTCATTGCTTTTATTAGTTTGTAATTCAGCTTTATTATTTTAAGATTGTTGTACAGTATACATGGTTGAGGTTTTTTTACAGTAGTGCAGGGCAGTTAGTCATATATTTTACTTTAATTTTAATGGAAGATGTGTAGCTAAATCCCCTGAATTTCTATGAAAATCTACATCTATGAATAGAGTACAGTTATATACTAAATAGTTTATAGCATTGTGTAGGTATAGAATAACGCCTATTAACGGAATCAGCATTATTCAAACCCACTATCTAATGAACTGCCAGCACAAGTTCCTGTTGACTGGTTCCTCTTGCCTATTGACTTCTGATTATCAGGGCTTCCAATTTTCCTGCTACATGTGGTGTGGCCCTCACAGTTCAAATATTTGGGTATGTACTCTTTGGGTCAGAAAAAAAAGATGGTCAGGTGATTAAGGTAGTGGACTGAGACTCAAGTTTTGGGTTCATTTGTTGGCTCTGTCACAGACCTTCTCTGTGATCTTAGGCAAGTCTCTTAATGTCTGTGCCTCATTTTCCCATCTGTAAATTGGGTTTAGTAATCCTTCCTTTCTCCCATGCTGTGTCTGTCTTGTCTTGTAAGATTTTCAGGGCAGTGACTGTCTTCTTATATGCATATGTATAGCTTTGCACAATGGAGTCTAATCTCAGTTGGGGCTTCTAGATGCCACTGCAATACAAATAATAGATCATAGTCTTCATGTCTGACCCTTCTGCTGCTCAGGAGGGGAAGGTGCAAAGGATGCTTTAAGCCACTTTCACACCTTCTCTGTTCCGGGGCTTCCAAGATCACAGGGCAGTTCTAAGTTGCACCAGCTAGCTACAACTTGGAACTTGGACAGCTGATTAGGGAGGAGTATAAAAATATTGCTCGAGCATGCAGGGATGTAATCAGGAAGGCCAAAGCACAATTGGAGTTGCAGCTTGCAAGGGATGTGAAGGGTAACAAGAAGGGTTTCTACAGATATGTTAGCAACAAGAAGAAGGTCAGGAAAGTATGGGACCCTTACTGAATGGGGGGCGGGAGGTAAACTAGTGACAGATGATCTGAAAAAAGCTGAAGTACTCACTGCTTTTTTTGCCTTGGTCTTCACAGACAAGGTCAGCTCCCAGACTGTTGCACTAGGCAGCACAGTATGGAGAGGAGGTGAGCAGCCCTCAGTGGTGAAAGAAGAGTTTAAGGACTATTTAGAAAAGCTGGACATGTACAAATCCATGGGGCTGGATGCAATGCGTCCAAGGGTGCTGAGGAAGTTGGCTGATGTGGTTGCAGAGCCATTGGCCATTATCTTTGAAAACTTGTGGCAATCAGGACGATTGGAAAAAGGCAAATATAGTGCCCATCTTTAAAAAAGGGAAGAAGGAGAATCTGGGGAACTACAGCCTCACCTCTGTCCCTGGAAAAATCATGGAGCAGGTCCTCAAGGAATCCATTTTGAAGCACTTGTATGCATAGGTGGTGAGTTATATGGGCCCATGGTGCCCATGCTCCACCAATATTCAGGTACTTGGGCCCGGCTCCACCAATGTTTGGACGTATATTTAATCAGAGCTGTCCCATCCATAGGATGGACTAGGACAACCGCCCCAGGCCCTGCGCTTTGGGGGGCCCCACACTTCAGGAGGATGTGGGGTCCAGGGCAGCCTGGGAGGCTAGGAGGGGACCTGGTGCCGGCAGCAGCATGGCTCTTTTTCTGACTTGATGATTCTTAATACCATGTCAGAGACAAGAAGAACATATCTACTAAAAGGGAATTCCTTGATGTTGTCTTTTGGTTCTTATTTTTGTTAAGAATATTTCTGTCTTAAAGTAAAAAAGTATGATTGACTCAAAAACATTGGAAAATATTTTTAATGCAGGATTTCTACACCTTCCACAGAAAATCATTTAAATAAAATCTTTGGGGTATATTTTCCTTAAGCATGCAAATATTTGCTTGTGTAATTCCCCATGCATCAAGATGAGAATATTACTCTTTTACAATTGTCTCTAGACTTTTAGTGAGGCATATTAGTGTTGCCTTTTGCAGAGCACAGTATTATTGACCAACTGACCTCAAACATAATTTTAGCAACTGTATCCCTTTAGGAGTTTGCTCTCATTATCTGCTTATGTGACTAAAGGGACAGAGTGAAGACACTTATGAAAGGGAAAGCAAAACAGTGAACATTTAAAAGATTCATTTCCTACATTTGCCTGGGAGAAAGTAGTTTTTATTTTCATTTATTCATTCATACACAACTAGACTGATGCTGACTGTTGAGCCATTTATCCAAAATGCTGTTTAATCTAGTATCTGGAAAGTTGCTTATATACACACACACAGTAATTAATGGCAGTTTCAAACAAGCAATCAAAAATCCTCCTCTCATCCTCCTCTAGTGCTGGTCCATATAAGAGGATGACAACTGACTACTGCTATCTGCTTATTCCATTAGCTCAAGTGGCAGAGGTCTATAAGATGCATCTAAAGGTTCCAAACCTGCTGATGAACCATGTGGTGTCAATATGATAACACATGATGGAATTTTGTTCTCTTTTTTAAAAACCTAGGAAATTATGCACAAAAAAGTATATTAAAAGAATATTCTTAGTGTTGAAAAGTCAAGCATTCAAAGTTTAGGCAATCTTAATTCCTATATTCCTAATTTTTTGAAAACTTGACTTTATAACCTTAATAATGTTCTTTTTAACGTAGTTTTCTGTGTGTAATACGAAATATAAATTGAGACGGTGCCTATGTTAAACTGTTTCTCAGCCAACAGAAGGGATTATGCTGGGAGCAGTTTGTTAAACAAAGTATAGGATTTGGCTCTGGCCTGTTTTAACTCAAGAGTTTGTGTTTATCCTTATTTCATATTCTTCTCAGTGTAATCTCTGACTATGATTTTGACTTCTTTTAGAGTAAAGGTCAAAATCTATTTTGCTTAAAAACGTAGAAGTCATGCTGGTGTCACAGGAAACACATGGAGCTCTGATATATTTGCTTTTTCCCTAACTCCTCTTTTTTTTCTGAGAGGTGAACCTCTTTATTTGCTATAAATTAACTGTATGATCCTGAATTTCATTGCAGCTGTTGTATAATTTAAAATTCACATTGACAGAGCTGATGGTAAATGTTGTTTCTGGATACATACATTTTTATTTTTACTTATTGAAAAATGCGTAGGCTGTAGCATACTTTAGGTTAATATACAATGTGTGATAGCACAGAGATTGCTTTGACTAGCCCTGGTCTACACTATGAGTTTAGGTCACATTTAGCAATGTCAGGTTGATTTAACCCGCACCCATCCACACGACCAAGCCTGTTTTGTCGACTTAAAGGGCCTCTTAAAATTGATTTCTTTACTCTCCCCCGCGAGGGGAACAGCGCTAAATCGACCTCACTGGGTCAAATTTGGGGTAGGGTGAATCAATTCGACATTATTGGCCTCTGGGAGCTATCCAGAGTCTCCATTGTGACCGCTCTGGACAGCACTCTAACTCAGATGCACTGGCCAGGTAGACAGGGAAAAACCCCAGAAACTTTGTAAAAAAGAAAAGGAGTACTGTGGCACCTTAGAGACTAACAAATTTCTTAGAGCATAAGCTTTCGTGAGTACAGCTCACTTCATTCGGATTGCAGCTGTAGCTCACAAAAGCTTATGCTCTAATAAATTGTTAGTCTCTAAGGTACCACAAGCACTCCTTTTCTTTTTGCAAATACAGACTAACATGGCTGCTACTCTGAAACCAGAAACTTTTGAATTTCATTTCCTATTTGGCCAGCGTGGCGAGCTGATCAGCACAGGTGACCATGGAGTCCCAGAATCACAAAAGAACTCCAGCATGGACTGAACGGGAGGTACCAGATCTGATCGCTGTTTGGGGAGAAGAGTCCGTGCAGGCAGAACTCCATTCCAAAAGACGAAATACCAATATATTTGCCAAAATCTCCAAGGGCATGATGGACAGAGGCTACAACAGGGACACACAGCAGTGCCATGTGAAAGTTAAGGAGCTGAGGCAAGCCTACCAAAAAACAAAGGATGCAAACGGTCGCTCCAGATCAGAGCCCCATACATGCCGCTTCTATGATGAGCTGCATGCCATTCTAGGTGGAGCCCCTACCAATTCCCCACCACTGTCCATGGACACCTGGAAGGGGGAATCTTACGCAACAGGGATGAGGATTTTGTGGATGAGAAAGATGAGGAGGAGGAGGAGGTTGAGGATAGCACATGCAGGCAAGAGGAGAATCCCTTCTCCCTGGCAGTCAGGAACTGTTCATCACCCTGGAGCCAAAATCCTCCCAACCCTCCCAAGGCGGGTTCCCCGACCATGAAGCTGGAGAAGACACTTCTGGTGAGTGTACCTTTGTAAATATAATACGGGGTTTAAAAGCAAGTGTGTTTAATGATTAATTTGCCCTGAAGACTTGGGATGCATTCACGGCCAGTATAGCTATTGGAAAAGTCTGTTAAAGTGTCTAGGGATGGGGCGGAAATCCTCCAGGGACATCTCCATGAAGCTCTCCTGGAGGTACTCTCTGAGTTAGCCTCAGGAGAGTGATATCATGCATGGTCACCTGGTTGAAATAGGGAAAATTTGTTTAAGGGGACATTCAGAGGTGCCCGTTCCTGCTGGGTTGTTTGCCTTTGGCTGACAGGGATCTTCCCTGATACTAATCACACGGTGGAGGGGGAGGGGTGAAACGATCATCTCAGAGAATTGGGCTGGGGGGTTGGGTTGTGCTGCACATTCACCCTTAAACCGCAGCTCCTCTTTTTAAATGGTCCACGTGTTATGAAGGTTGAAGAAGCTGAAACCCTTTGCCTTACAATGGCTGCCTGCAAGCCAAATTCTGTTGCCCAGCCGAGTGTGTGTGATGTCTCACACCAAACCAGCAGGCACTCAATTTAAGCCCCTGTATAACCACCTGCCCTCCTCCCCAAGTTCCAAATCCTCCTCACCCAGACACCCAAGAATGCGGGGGGGAGGGGGAGAGGGGAGGCTACGGCAGAGGATTGCCCAAGCAACAGAAGGCTGGCATTCAATAAGTTTTGAACTGTAATGTGGCCTTGTCCTTCCTGCCTGCCCTCATCCACCACCCCACCCGGGCTACCTTGTGAGTTTTCCCCCTATTTGTGTGATGAATAATAAAGAATGAATGATTTTGAAACAACAATGACTTTATTGCCTCTGCAAGCGGTGATCGAAGGGGGGAGGTCAGTTGGCTTACAGGGAAGTAGAGTTAACCCAGGGGGCAGGTTTTCATCAAGGAGAAACAAACAGAACTGTCACACGGTAGTCTGGCCAGTTATGAAACTGGTTTTCAAAGCCTCTCTGCTGCACAGGGTGCCTGGCTGTGCTCTTCTAGTCGCCCTGGTGTCTGGCTGCATGTAGTTGGCTGCCAGGTGATTTACCTCAACCTCCCACCCCGCCATAAATGTCTCCCCCTTACTCTCACAGAGATCGTGGAGCACACAGCAAGCAGAAATAACAATGGGAATATTGGTTGTTCTGAGGTCTAATCGAGTCAGTAAACTTTGCCAGTGAGCTTTTAAATGTCCAAATGCACATTCTACCACCATTCTGCACTTGCTCAGCCTATAGTTGAACTGTTCCTTACTACTGTCCAGGGTGCCTGTGTATGGCTTCATGAGCCATGGCATTAAGGGGTAGGCTGGGTGCCCAAGGATAACTATAGGCATTTCAACATCCCCAACGGTAATGTTATGGTCTGGGAAGTAAGTTCCTTCCTGGAGTAGTTCAATCAGACCAGAGTTTCTGAAGATGCAAGCATCATGCACCTTTCCTGGTCATCCCACATTGATGTCAGTGAAACGTCCCTTGTGATCCACCAGTGCTTGCAGCATCATTGAAAAGTACCCCTTGCTGTTTATGTACTGGCTGCCAAGGTGGTCTGGTGCCAAGATAGGGATATGCGTTCCATCTATCGCCTCACCACAGTTAGGGAACCCCATTGGAGCAAAACCATCCATTATGACCTGCACATTTCCCTTGATAGCAGCTCAGTGATGCGTTGGCTACTTACATCACAGGAGATTTGCCCACTCCAAATTGATTCCCGACTGACTGGTAGTTGTCTGGCGTTGCAAGCTTCCAGAGGGCTATTGCCACTTGCTTCTCAACTGTGAGGGCTGCTCTCATCTTGGTATTCTTGCACTTCAGGGCAGGGGAAAGCAAGTCACAAAGTTCCATGAAAGTGCCCTTACGCATGCGAAAGTTTTGCAGCCACTGGGAATCATCCCAGACCTGCAACACTCTGCGGTCCCACCAGTCTGTGCTTGTTTCCTGGGCCCAGAATCAGCGTTCCATGGCAGGAACCTGCCCCATTATCACCATGATGTCCAAATTGCATGGTCCATGATTTGAGAGATGTCTGTGTCCATGTTCTTATTACTAACGTGATCGCATTGTCGTCGCCTCCTCACCTGCTTTTGCAGGTTCTGCGCATACTGCAGGATAATGTGTGAGGTGTTTACAATGCTCACAACAGCAGCGGTGAGCTGAGCGGGCTCCATGCTTGCCGTGGTATGTCATCTGCAGGAGAGCAGAGTTGCAGCGGAAGTGATGGATGACGATGGATTCCACGAGAGTAGATATTTATACAGAATGACGAGAAGACCTGCGAGGTGGATTCATGGCACCAGGAGAGCAGAGTTGCAGCAGAAGTGGTGACTGATGATGATGGTTAGCAGTCCTACTGCACCATCTGCTAACAGCAGTATGGCGTCTGCATGGAAAAAAGGCGCAAAATGATTGTCTGCCGTTGCTTTCACGGAGGGAGGGGCGACTGACGACATGTACCCCAAACCACCCGTGACAATGTTTTTGCCCCATCAGGCATTGGGAGCTCAACGCAGAATTCCAATGGGCAGTGGAGACTGCGGGAACTGTGGGATAGCTACCCACAGTGCAACGCTCCAAAAGTCGACACTAGCCATGGTACTGTGGACGCACTCTGTCGACTTAATGTGCTTAGTGGGACACACACACAATCGACTGTATAAAATTGCTTCCTAAAAATTGATTTCGATAAATTCGACCTAACTTTAACCCCTTAATGTTTCAAGTTGGTCTAGAACTGTTGTCATCAAACAATTTCCTCTGATGGTTATGAGATGTCATAATTTTTCCCCAAAATGATTGGTTTTATGTTATTCTCCTGATTTTTATTTTTTGCAAAAAAGAAAAAACATTTTATATTCTCTGTGTATTTATGCTCTAGAAAACAGCCAAGCAAAATCTTTCTACCAGGGCATATTACAGTGCATCTCCTGAGAGGCTTTATTTCATACAATCCCTTCAATCTTAAGTACATGCTTTTTAGAATAATAACAATGGAACTCTTGGTGATGGCAGCACTAAGTAACTGAAAACTTATTTTGAAATTAGCTATTCCAAATGGTCTTATTCCTTTACTTCCTTGAGAAACTGGTAACTTTGTCATCATGGATTTGTCTCAAATTTCATCTCAAGATTAATGCCAGCAGAGTTGAAAATCAGGAATGTTATAGCAAACACGAGCCACAAAGAGCCAAATCCTGCACACAGCCACATTCCTCCTTCCCCAACCCCCCACAAAAACAACATTGCATGCATGGAAGGCTCTAAATACAGCGGAGCTGCTGTGATTCAGCTCTGCAGGAAGGGTACGCAGCACAAGGGGCATTCACAGGTCAGAGCTATTACTTCATGTCAGCACAAAAGTGGTGGAGTTTGGGGACATGACCAGTTGCTCTGTGGCTATGCAAATTTGCTAGCCAACAATCCCCCCCCCAAAAAAACCCCCCAAACAGAATGAAGGAGACCCAGCTCTTGCAGCAGAGTGGTTCTGTTGGTGCTCCATGACATGTCCTGGGGAGATGGGCAATGATTCAAGTTCCCTGACTTACGCCTTTGTGAAGGCCCATTTACTCAAGTTTTCTGAAAGGATCCACAATTTGTCTCAAAATACCAAACCAACCAAGAGCTCTGCTCCACAACTTGTAATCCTCAGGAGTTCATGAACTAACACAGTGAGTCACAATACTGGTCAATGTTTGTAGTTATTAATGTGGCACTGCTAGATTAGGTCCAAAATGTAGGTTTTATAAAGCATTTTATTACAAATGTTTATTCATAACTTTTTTTAAAAAATCAGTGAAAACAGCTTTTAAAAAAATGAAATGATTCCTAGCATTGTTTGTAAGTCCATGGCACTTACATAGTACTTTACATTTTCAGTTCAAAGACAGTACAAATATTAACTACTTAATCACAGCAGCAGTGTGAAGCTGGTTAGAAACTGATTTTACTGACCATGATGAGTGAAATTTGGAAAAGGAAACAAATGGCATAAGTTATGAAAAACAAATGAGATTTTTGGCAGCCAAGTGAAGCTTCAGGGAAGGGGAATAGTGAAGGCCAACATTTATGTAAAATGTGTGGGTATTGGTATAAGTACAAGAGTAGGCGTTTTCCCTACTCTTAAAAGAACAGTTACCATCATGAAAGTTCCAGAGGCTGCTGTAGAAATAAATCATAACTTGAAAAATTTATAATTTCTGGGAATTAAGGGGGAGATTTCCTGCTCTGGACTTGGAGAATACAGGATGGTTGGGCCTTTTTTTCAGTTTGCCTTGGGAATCACTGCTTGCTCATATACAGAGATCTCTGATCCCCACATGTCTCTCCATTGACTTAAAGAGTTTATTTCATATAGCAATGACTTCTGGATATTAACCCTATCAGTCCCAACAAACACGGTCTAGCTTCTCTGAGCAAAACCCAAACTCAAAATACCTGTAAGCCTGCCTGTATCGAGCAGAAATCAGAGCTTTTGTTGCTTCCTGTTTGGAAAGTGAACCAGCCATTTTAGTCCATCCCTAAACCTCCTGCAGAATAGCCTAGAGGAGAATGGTGCCGAGTTGTGGGACCAGCATGTTATTGGATTGGTTCAATACTACAACCACTTGTTGTCTGCAAACATTAATGTACTGGCTCCTAAACACCCTTCCTCCACATCACCTCACAGACCACTGTGGCTCACTGATGAGCTATGTCAGATGAAGTGTGAAGGCAAGAGATTAAAATGCTACTGGTATAAGACATGATAAAGTCAATAATACAAATATGTGATACTATAAGTATGAAATATAAATCATGTAAAAAACAGTAGTGGGCCACTGAGGACTTTCTAACGGCTGTTGACTTACTTTATGTTGTTCATTGTGATGTGTTTCTTTCTGTATTTTACAGTAACTTGTTAAAATAGTTTTATATCTTCTTTGAACTTGGAAATATGGACCCAATCCTCTCTCATTGTTCTCAGTGGAGGTTTTGCTATTGACTTCAGTGGAAGCAGGATCTGACCTGGAGTTAAATTGGTTTTGACTGTAGTTTTTGAGACTATATAAGGGGTATTTCCCCCTCAGTACAGAACATACTGCTGAAGGACAAAAGCTAATGAGAAGCTATGAAAATGCACAAAAGCAGAGATGGAATTAGGGTGGGTTATGAGCATAACGTAGTAGCAATAAAATCCTTATAAAAAGTTAGTAAGCCTGTGTTTTTGCACATATTAATTTCAGGTAATATATACCGATCCCACATATGTCTGAGTACAGGATAGCTCAGCTCTTTTCAATCTTGGCTCTTTTCCAGTTTTGATTCCTTTTATATCACAGCTGCAGACTAAGAAGAAAACTTCTTGTGTAGACAAGTGGTCCAGGAGACAGACTCAGAGTAATAATAAACATTTATATTACAGCACCTACCTGCTGTTAATGCTTTGCCGTTTCATTTTAAAGACTGAGAAAAACAGAGATTGACTATCAGTGAAATGTATTGGACTTTATTTCAACAAACATAAAAAGCCTTAAAATACACAGCAGCTATTAAATCAGAATATGTCAGCCAAAATTATTCTTAAAATACATTGTTATGCTCTGATAACCTCTTTAAACAGCTTGTAGGTTTGACGTTCAACTTATATTTAATTCTTTTCATAATGATGGTTCACAGCCAACAATGGCAGGCTTTGCCATAGGGAAACTCACAGCAATATTGCTTCTCACACAAATGAATCATTTTTCCTGTGTGCCTACTAATAATAGAAATTAGAGAAACAGGACCATTTGAGATGATAAAAATCCGATTTCAGTGATGTGTGTCAGTGGGGAAGCTAGTGAGCAACCTGAATAGTTCTGAATCAAACCTCTATGGCTCTTTATTAGAGTTCTCAGTTGAAATGACTAAGACATCCTCCAGCAGAGTAGTTTGCAGTCATGACTTGAAAGTCACCTTTAGATATTACAAATACTAAGCACCTATCTAGATAGTGTGTGATCTCTTACTTGCTCAGATTCAAAAATTGCTTGTGACAATTGAACTGATATCCTTGTGGAAGCTGTAAGACCATCAGAGTTAAGGTCTTTTAAGAATGTTCATTCTTACATACATGGAGCTATAAATAATATCCATATGAAATAAATACTAAATTGTGGTGAACATATAAAATATTAACTCTTTAAGGTGTAAAAAGAACACGTACCTAGATTGTCTCTTACACAGGAAATTTCTTTCCCCTGCCAGGAGGCTCAGTCCAATTTCTGTACTTCCATAGGCTCAGACAATAGGGAGAGCATGTTGCAGAGCTGGCACCCCCTTCCCACATCTGCTCGATCTGGGTCCCCTCTGCCTATGGTCAGTATGTAACTATGGGATCACTGGAGTTAAATGCTTGTTTTTATTATTAGAGAGATAGGGTGGGTGGAGGTAATATCTTTTATTGGACCAACTACTGTTTGTGTGAGAGAGACAAGCTTTTGAGTTTACACAGAGCTCTTCGGGTCTAGGAAATGTAGTCAAGAGCGTCACAGCTAAATACAAGGTGGAACAGATTGTTTAGCATAAGTAGCTAACACATATTTCAAGGAACCATTCAAGGTGAAACAATGAGGAGTCCTTGTGATACCTTAGAGACTAACAAATTTATTTGGGCATAAGCTTTCATGGGCTAAAACCCACTTCATCAGATGCATGGAGTGAAAAATACAGTAAGCAGTATATATATATTAAAGCACATGAAAAGATGGGAGTTGCCTTACCAAGTAGGGGGTCAGTGCTAATGAGGCCAGTTCAATCAAGGTGACCCCTCACATGGTAAGGCAACTTAGTTTTCCTTGACTAAATTAGTCATAGAGATCTTAGTTATGTGATTTAAACACACCCACATTTTAATGTTCTTTGACATGTGCTAATCAGCCAGCATCCAGGTGTCAGAGCTGTCTTTTCTTTTCCTACAGTTTGGATTGGTACAGTAACTAATGGCATAAAAACTCCTCTTTTCAAACGTCTTTCTGTCTTTTGTGATTTAATAGGCTGAATGTGAAAAATAATTTTAATCAGACTTCATGAAATGACAATATAGCCTGTGACAAAGTCTGGCTGGATGGCTGTAAGACAGTGGGTGGCAAGCCCCTTATTAGCCCTAGAATGATAAAATCCCTTTTTCCTAGAAGCTAAGAAGTGGCTACCTCGGCTCAGCTAGGGACACTTGAGTCCAATTTAACGGCTGCCTGAGATCTTTCAAAACTCCTCTTCTAGTGAGAGGGAGTCGAGACAAGCTTCTGCAGGGCTAGTGGTAACAGGGAGAAAGGCTGCCCTAGGGTGAATGGCTGCTCTCCTCCCTACAGGGAAAGCTACATAAACTGACTGCCTGAGTAGGGTAAGGACTGACACCTCAGGGCCAATAACAAAGTCAAACCCTCTCAGAGTGTGAGGGGGAGAAGGAGGGAGAGAAAAAGGTATTCCTCTTTGTTTTGTGTTGGAACTAGTTTCTTTTTCTGTTTGGTGGAGGGGCACTCCTTGGGCCTGCCCCAAAACTGTTGGGAAATAAACCCCCACGTGGGAGAATAAACACCATCCAGAGTGGGGCTGGTTTATCCCAGGCTCCCAGCACCAGAGAGGGAAAGCCAAAACCCTTTTTCAGTCTGCAGTATGGGCCTAAGGCTTATCTTGAGTTAGCAAATGTGCTAGAAAGGGAAGGAGCACAGGAAGTAGAGTGACCAGGTGTCCGGTTTTTGACCAGAACACCCCGTCAAAAAGGGACCCTGGTGGCTCCAGTGAGCACCGCCGACTAGGCTATTAAAAGTCCGGTCGGCGGTGCTGCGGCGCTAAGGCAGGCTAGTCCCTATCTGTCCTAGCGGGTACACGCTGTGCCCTGGAAGCGGCCAGCAGGTCCGCATCCTGGGGGGAGGCCACCTGCTCCGAGAACTGGCCAATTGAAGGTGTGGGGGCGTTGCCTGCAGGCGAGACTGGCGCGTGGAACCTCCTGACACCCGCCTGCCTAGGACCCCGATCTACTGGTTGTTTTCGGGGTGCATGCCGCGCATTGCCAGGACAGGCTGCCTGCCTTAGCCCCCCCTGCTGCGCCACTGACCAGGAGCTGCCCGAGGTAAGCCCATGCTCCAACCCTGTGCCCCAACTCCCTGTCCCAGTCCTGAGCCCCCCCCCACAAATCCAGAGCCCTCTCCTGAATCCCAAACCCCTCATCCCCAGCCCCAGCCCAGAGCCCTCACCCCTCTCTGCACCCCAACTCCCTGCCTCAACTCACAGCCCCCTCCCACACTCCAAATCCCTTGTCCCCACCCCCCAGCCTGGAGCCCACTCTTGCATCCCAACCCCTCATCCCTGACCACAGCCCAGAGCCCTCCATCCCTCCCATACCCCAACCCCTGCTTCAACCCACAGCCCCCTCCTGCACTCCGAATCCCTCGGCCCCAGCCTGGAGCCCCCTTCTGAACCCCCAAACCCTTCATTCCCAGCCCCACCCCAGAACCCACACCCCCAGCTGGAGCCCTCATCCCCTCCTGCACCCCAACCCCCTGCCCCAGTCCAGTGAAAGTGAGTGAGGGTGGGGGAGAGTGAACCACTGAGGGAGAAAGAATGTAATGAGTGGGGGGGGGGCTCAGGGAAGGGACGGCTAGGGTGTTCAGTTTTGTGTGACTAGAAAGTTGACAACCCTAACAGGAAGCTTCTTTCTCCTGATAGCCCCAATAGTGTACTGTTGCAACAGGAGGGCATGAAGCACTCCTAGGGCCTGATTCTCGGTTGCCCGATGTAGTCATTTAGACCAGTGCAACGTGGGTGTAAAACACTACCATTCTCAGTGAACTCTTGTGGTAATGAGTTTCACAGATTGACTACGTGTTGTGTAAAAACATCACTTTAACACTACCTAATTTTCTGCAAATGTAGTTTGCTTTTTAAGATGTCAGTGAGATCTGTGAAACAAGCCAAATTTGAAGTTTGTTGCTGAAGCTGTTTAAGCGGAGCAAAATCTCTGACGAGAACATATGGGGAAAATGCTTTTTTTTCTGCTCACATATTCAGAATAGGTCAACCAATTTTGTTCAAACTTTACAAAAATAACATTTAGGCTCTGCAGTGGGTATCAGAATAGAGCAAGTTGTTCTTAGGTTTAAAGTTCCTTCTTGCTGAGAAATTGCTCCCTTTTGATTGTGAATTAATAGATATGGTCTTTCAATATGGGTCAAATGTGTCTAATGAAGCAGGTTTCTAAGGAATGTGTATGTAATGGACTACATTCTCTCCTGATGTGAATGGGGGCAGCTCCATTGAAATCAACAAAGCTATGCTAATTTACACCAGTAGAAAATTTGGTTCAGTATTCATAACATACAGTATGTGATAGGCACATAGAAGTCATATTTCTCATAACATTATGGGTATGTCTACACTACAAAATTATGTCAAATTTATAGAAGTCAGTTTTGTAGAAAGCGTTTTTATACAGTCAATTGTGTGTGTCCCCACACAAATGTTCTAAGTGCATGTAGTTGGCGGAGTGTGTCCACAGTACCGAGGCAACCGTCGACTTCCAGAGCGTTGCACTGTGGGTAGCTATCCCACAGTTCCTGCAGTCTCCACCGCCCATTTGAATTCTGGGTAGAAATCCCAGTGCCTGATGGGGCTAAAACATTGTCGCGGGTGGTTCTGGGTACATATCATCAGGCCCCCGTTCCCTCCCACCCTCCGTGAAAGCAAGGGCAGACAATTGTTTTGCACCTTTTTTCTTGAGTTACCTGTGCAGACAACATACCACGGCAAGCATGGAGCCCGCTCAGCTAACCGTCACCGTATGTCTCCTGGGTGCTGGCAGACGTGGTACTGCAATGCTACACAGCAGCAGTTTATTGCCTTTTGGCAGCAGACAGTGCAGTATGACTGGTAGCTGTCGTCGACATAGTCCTGGGTACTCTTTTAACCAGGCGCCTGGGCAAACGTGGGAGTGACTCAGCCAGGTCATTTCCCTTTTAAGTTTCGTCTCATGGCGATTGAGTCCTACCAGCAGTGCACTGTCTTTTAATCTGCAGCTAGCAGAAAACAATGGCCAGGAGTCATATTGCACTGTCTTCTGCCGAGCACCCAGGAGATGACGATGGCTAGCGGTCGTACTACACAGTCTGCTGCCAGCATGACGTATAAAGATAGATGAAGTGGCTCAAAACAAGAAATAGGCCAGATGTGTTTTGTATTCATTTTCTCCTCCCTCCCTCCCTCTGTGAAATCAACAGCCTGCTAAACCCAGTTTTGAGTTCTATCCTTGAGGTTTTGAGTTCTATCCTTGGGGAGGCCATTCAGTTT
The DNA here is from genome assembly GCF_009764565.3 of Dermochelys coriacea. Classification (NCBI taxonomy): domain Eukaryota; kingdom Metazoa; phylum Chordata; order Testudines; family Dermochelyidae; genus Dermochelys; species Dermochelys coriacea. Next base: position 179,701,788 of record NC_050070.1, on the reverse strand, counting down.
CTCGTAAAGCCACCCCCTTTGTTGATTTTAATTCCCTGTAAGCCATGTCGTCAGTCGCCCCTCCCTCCGTCAAGGCAACGGCAGACAATCTTTCCACACCTTTTTTCTGTGCAGACGCCATACCACGGCAAGCATGGAGCCCACTCAGATCACTTTGGCAATTAGGAGCACATTAAACACCACACGCATTATCCAGCAATATATGCAGCACCAGAACCTGGCAAAGCGAAACCGGGCAAGTAGGTGACGTCAGCGCGGTGACGAGAATGATGAGGACATGGACACAGACTTCTCTCAAAGCACGGGCCCTGGCAATGTGGGCATCATGGTGGTAATGGGGCAGGCTCATGCAGTGGAACACTGATTCTGGGCCCTGAAAACAAGCACAGACTGGTGGGACCGCATAGTGTTGCAAGTCTGGGACGATTCCCAGTGGCTGCAAAACTTTCGCATGTGTAACTTTCATGGAACTTTCATGGAACTTTATGACTTGCTTTCCCCTGCCTTGAAGCACAAGAATATCAAGATGAGAGCAGCCCTCACAGTTGAGAAGCAAGTGGCAATAGCCCTGTGGAAGCTTGCAACACCAGACAGCTACCAGTCAGTCGGAATCAATTGGAGTGGGCAAATTTACTGTGGGGGCTGCTGTGATGCAAGTAGCCAACGCAATCAAAGAGCTGCTGATATCAAGGGTAGTGACCCTGGAAAATATGCAGGTCGTAGTGGATGGCTTTGCTGCGATAGGATTCCCTAACTGTGGTGGGGCCATAGACGGAACCCATATCCCTATCTTGGCACCGGAGCACCAAGCCGGTAAGTACATAAACCACAAGGGGTACTTTTCAATGGTGCTGCAAGCACTGGTGGATCACAAGGGACGTTTCACCAACATCAACGTGGGATGGCGGGAAAGGTACATGATGCCCGCATCTTCAGGAACTCTGGTCTGTTTCAAAAGCTGCAGGAAGGCACTTTATTCCCAGACCAGAAAATAACTGTTGGGGATGTTGAAATGCCTATAATTATCCTTGGGGACCCAGCCTACCCCTTAATGCCATGGCTCATGAAGCCATACACAGGCACCCTGGACAGAAGTCAGGAGCTGTTCAACTACAGAAAACTACAGAAATTAGTTAAGGACATTGAAGTCAATGGTAAATGGGACAAAATACAACATGGTTTTACAAAAGGTAGATCATGCCAAACCAACCTAATCTCCTTTTTTGAAAAGGTAACAGATTTTTTAGATAAAGGAAATGCAGTGGATCTAATTTACCTAGATTTCAGTAAGGCATTTGATACCTTGCCACATGGGGAATTATTAGTTAAATTGGAGAAGATGGGGATCAATATGAACATCAAAAGGTGGATAAGGAATTGGTTAAAGGGGAGACTGCAACGGGTCCTACTGAAAGGCGAACTGTTAGGTTGGAGGGAGGTTACCAGTGGAGTTCCTCAGGGATCGGTTTTGGGACCAATCTTATTTAATCTTTTTATTACTGACCTTGGCACAAAAAGTGGGAGTGTGCTAATAAAGTTTGCAGATGATAGAAAGCTGGGAGGTATTGCCAATTCGGAGAAGGATCGGGATATTATACAGGAGGATCTGGATTACCTTGTAAACTGGAGTAATAGTAATAGGATGAAATTTAATAGTGAGAAGTGTAAGGTTATGCATTTAGGGATTAATAACAAGAATTTTAGTTATAAGTTGGGGACGCATCAATTAGAAGTAACGGAAGAGGAGAAGGACCTTGGAGTATTGGTTGATCATAGGATGACTATGAGCTGCCAATGTGATATGGCTGTGAAAAAAGCTAATGCGGTTTTGGGATGCATCAGGAGAGGCATTTCCAGTAGGGATAAGGAGGTTTTAGTACCGTTATACAAGGCACTGGTGAGACCTCACCTAGAATACTGTGTGCAGTTCTGGTCTCCCATGTTTAAAAAGGATGAATTCAAACTGGAGCAGGTACAGAGAAGGGCTACTAGGATGATCCGAGGAATGGAAAACTTGTCTTATGAAAGGAGACTTAAGGAGCTTGGCTTGTTTAGCCTAACTAAAAGAAGGTTGAGGGGAGATATGATTGCTCTCTATAAATATATCAGAGGGATAAATATAGGAGAGGGAGAGGAATTATTTCAGCTCAGCACCAATGTGGACACAAGAACAAATGGGTATAAACTGACCACCAGGAAGTTTAGACTTGAAATCAGACGAAGGTTTTTAACCATCAGAGGAGTGAAGTTTTGGAATAGCCTTCCAAGGGAAGCAGTGGGGGCAAAAGATCTATCTGGTTTTAAGATTCTACTCGATAAGTTTATGGAGGAGATGGTATGATGGGATAATGGGATTTTGGTAAGTAATTGATCTTTAAATATTCAGGGTAAATAGGCCAAATCCCCTGAGATGGGATATTAGATGGATGGGATCTGAGTTACTATAGAAAATTCTTTCCTGGGTATCTGGCTGGTGAATCTTGCCCATATGCTCAGGGTTTAGCTGATTGCCATATTTGGGGTTGGGAAGGAATTTTCCTTCAGGGCAGATTGGAGAGGCCCTGGAGATTTTTCGCCTTCCTCTGTAGCATGGGGCATGGTTGACTTGAGGGAGGCTTCTCTGCTCCTTGAAGTCTTTGAACCATGATTTAAGGACTTCAATAGCTCAGACATGGGTGAGGTTTTTCATAGGAGTGGGTGGGTGAGATTCTGTGGCCTGCGCTGTGCAGGAGGTCGGACTAGATGATCAGAATGGTCCCTTCTGACCTTAGTATCTATGAATCTACAGGCTGAGCAAGTGCAGAATGGTGGTAGAATGTGCATTTGGACATTTAAAAGCATGCTGGTGCAGTTTACTGACTTGTTTAGACCTCAGCGAAACCAATATTCCCACTCTTATTACTGCTTGCTGTGCGCTCCACAATATCTGTGAGAGTAAGGGGGAAGACGTTTATGGCAGGGTGGGAGGTTGAGGCAAATCGCCTGGCTGCTGGTTACACACAGCCAGACACCAGGGCGGTTAGAAGAGCACAGGAGGGTGCAGTGCGCATCAGAGAAGCTTTGAAAACCAGTTTCATGACTGGCCAGGCTACTGTGTGAAAGTTCTGTTTGTTTCTCCTTGATGAAACCCCCTGCCCCTTGGTTCACTCTACTTCCCTGTAAGCTATCCACCCTCCCCTCCTCCCTTCGATCACTGCATGCAGAGGCAATAAAGTCATTGTTGCTTCACATTCATGCATTCTTTATTAATTCATCACACAAATAGGGGGATAACTACCAAGGTAGCCCAGGAGGGGTGGTGGAGGAGGGAAGGACAAGGCCACACAGCACTTTAAAAGTTTAAAACTTATTGAATGCCAGCCTTCTGTTGCTTGGGCAATCCTCTGGGGGTGGAGTGGCTGGGTGGCCAGAGGCCCACACACTGCGTTCTTGGGCATCTGGGTGAGGAGGCTATGGAACTTGGGGAGGAGGGCTGTTGGTTACACAGGGGCTGTAGCGGTGGTCTGTGCTCCTGCTGCCTTTCCTGCAGCTCAACCATATGCTGGAGCATATTGGTTTGATCCTCCAGCAGCCTCAGCATTGAATCCTGCCTCCTCTCATCATACTGCCGCCACCTTTCAGCTTCAGCCCTCTCTTTAGACCGCCACCTCTCCTCCCGGTCATTTTGTGCTTTCCTGCACTCTGACATTGTCTGCCTCCACGCATTCGTCTGTGCTCTGTCAGTGTGGGAGGGCAGCATGAGCTCAGAGAACATTTCATCGCGAGTGCTTTTTTTTCGCCTTTTAATCTTCGCTAGCCTCTGGGAAGGAGAAGATCCTGTGATCCTTGAAACATATGCAGCTGGTGGAGAAAAAAAAAAGGGACAGTGGTATTTAAAAAGACACATTTTATAGAACAATGGGTACACTCTTTCACAGTAAACCTTGCTGTTAACATTACATACATAGCACATGTGCTTTTATTCCAAAGTTGCATTTTTCCTCCCCGTAGCGCATGGCTGGCCCCTCCCCCCTCCCCGTGGCTAACAGCGTGGTATATTTCTGTTCAACCACAGGCAAACAGTGCAGCAGGAACGGGCACCTCTGAATGTCCCCTTAAGAAAAGCACCCTATTTCAACCAGGTGACCATGAATGATATCACTCTCCTGAGGAGAGCACAGAAAGATAAAGAACGGATGTTGTTTGAACACCAGTAAACATACACTGCAATGCTTTGTTCTACAATGATTCCCGAGTACGTGCTACTGGTCTGGAGTGGTAAAGTGTCCTACCATGGTGGATGGAATAAGGCTGCCCTCCCCAGAAACCTTTTGCAAAGGCTTTGGGAGTATATTCAGGAGAGCCACAAATGCCAGGGCAAGTTAATAATTAAACATGCTGGCTTTTAAACCATAGTATTTTATAGTATTTTAAAAAGTACAATCATGAGAGGTCCCTTCTCCACCTGGCGGGTCCGGGAGGCAGCCTTGGGTGGGTTCGGGGGGTACTGGCTCCAGGTCCAGGGTGAGAAACAGTTCCTGGCTGTCGGGAAAACCGGTTTCTCTGCTTGCTTTCTGTGAGGTATCTACAACCTCATCATCAATCATCATCATCATCCCCAAAACCTACTTCCGTGTTGCCTCCATCTCCATTGAAGGAGTCAAACAACCTGGCTGGGGTAGTGGTGGCTGAACCCCCTAAAATGGCATGCAGCTCATCATAGAAGCGGCATGTTTTGGGCTCTGACTCGGAGCAGCCGTTCGCCTCTCTGCTTTTCTGGTAGGCTTGCCTCAGCTCCTTAAGTTTCACGTGGCACTGCTTCGGGTCCCTGTTATGGCCTCTGTCCTTCATGCTCTGGGAGATTTTCACATATGTTTTGGCATTTCGAAAACTGGAACGTAGTTCTGATAGCACGGATTCCTCTCCCCGTACAGTGATCAGATCCCGTACCTCCCATTCGGTCCATGCTGGAGCTCTTTTGCGATTCTGGGACTCCATCATGGCCACCTCTGCTGATGAGCTCTGCATGGTCACCTGCAGCTTGCCATGCTGGCCAAACAGGAAATTGAAAATCAAAAGTTCGCAGGCCTTTTCCTGTCTATCTGGCCAGTGCATCTGAGTTGAGAGTGCTGTCCAGAGCGGTCACAATGGAGCACTCTGGGATAGCTTCCAGAGGCCAATACCATCTAATTGCATCCACAGTACCCCAAATTCAATCCAGCAAAACCGATTTCAGCGCTAATCCCCTTGTTAGGGGTGGAGTAAAGAAATCGATTTTAAGAGCCCTTTAAGTCGAAAAAAAGGGCTTTGTCGTGTGGACGAGTGCAGGGTTAAATCGATTTAATGCTGCTAAATTTGACCTCAACTCCTAGTGTAGACCAGGACTAAAAATAGATATGTGACATATAAATAGATATGTATAATCTTGCTGTTTATTCAATACTCTCAGGATGTCACACCTAGTTTATATCCTTTCCATGTCAAAGACTCTGCTCATTTGTCCTTGTTGTTGACATTACTTTCAAATTGTACCTCAAAAAATTCCTCACTGGATAGTCTATAGAAAAGTGCCAACCATAACTGCAGCAAGATCTGACTGAACCCGCCCACCCCATCTCCCGATGAGAGCATACTTCAGTTTTCATGCCCACCCAGTTCTTGGCCTCTCTCCTTGGACTGTCAATTGGTCTAGGTTGTGGTTGTATTTTTTGTTTTCCTTTCACTCCCTAAGGTGACCTAGTCCCAGACTTGTGACTCTTCTTTGTAGTGGTGTGGTCATCCTGATAAAATGTGTCAAAATTGTATTTCACCTCCAGGGAGTAATGCACTCTCTCTCTCTCTGCCACTTCCCCTTCCCTTCTCCATATATACAGTATAATGTGCTGTATGTTTGGATAGCCATATACACATACACACTTAAATAATGCCCTTTGATCCCAACCTAGCATTTTCTGTTGCTAACAATTTTTTTTTAATACAGTACAGTAGGCATGGTAATTTAAAATTACCCTGACCCACTTTCACTGATCGAATGCATCAGTTTCCATGGCAGCAGCAGTAGAGGGAACTTTAGTTTCAAAGGCTCTGTAGACAGATGCATTCTCCTTCAACAGGCTTCAGGTCCACACAGTTTAGAGCACAATTTTGGAAATCACTTTATAAAGTTGCTAGGCTCAGTATATTTTGGAGATCCTTGAACGCTGTTCTGCATGCTCTCCTTCTCCTCCAAGCAATTAATAATTCTCCCCAAACTTCTCTCTTGGGACCTCTCAACCATTCCAGATTTCTCTAATGCTTTGCATTTGAGAGCCTGTGTTTCCCAGTTTACTTCCCATGAGATGTCCCTGACTGCTTCACTCCCTCCTGCTACTTTCTTCACACCAACACTGGATCTTCTCAGCTTTGTCCCCAGATTCCTTTTTTGTTAGCAGACTCAATATCTTATGCCCAGGGGTGAAAGTAAGTCGAGTGACTTACCGGTACTCTGGGGCCAGCTCTGGCCACCAGAAGGGGCGGGGCCTAGGGTGGAAGGGGTGGGGTTGAGGGGGTCAGAGCCAGCCCCAGCCCACCCTGTAAGGTAAAGTGTCCCCCCCCTGGGTAGCAGCATCAGCCCGGGGGCTATTTAAAGGGCCCGTGGCTCCTCTGCTTCTACCGCCCTGGTCCTTTAAATAGCCGCAGGAGCCCTGGAGTAGCGGCGGCGGGGCTCCAGTGGCTATTTAAAGGGCTTGGGCAGTAGAAGCAGGGGAGCCCCAGGCCCTTTAAATAGCTGCCGGAGCTCTGCAGCTAGGACCCCAGGGCTCCAGCAGCGGGGCTCTGGAGGCAATTTAAAGGGACTGGGGCTCCAGCCACTGCTGGGAGCCCCAGGCCCTTTAAATTGCTCCCTGGGGAAGTGGGGCTGTCCCAGTATGGTGCACCGGCTCTTGCTGGTATGCCGTACTGGGGCGTACCAGCTTACTTTCACCTCTGCCTGCGTCCCTGAGCCAGCGGAAGGGAGAGACGGAGGATTGCTCCGAGGCATAGCTTTTGGGGCAGTTTACGTGGGGCCTATAAGTTATTTCCCATCCTTAACCCACCACTACTGCTGACCCAGCTGGTATGTGCGATTTGCGCTGCTCCTGCCTCCTCTGCTCTACTTTATATAAAACCTAAAGAATCTGTGGAGGAGGCAGAGGAAATAGTGCATGGCAGCTGGCTTAGCAGCGTCTTTGGTCTAGTAACAACTCAGACTTCAGCAGTCTTGCTGCATTCAGCGTAGATGATGACTCAGATGTGAAGATGTCTAGGCCCAGGAGGAGCACTGCCCTTCTGGCCAGGAAATCTAAATTAGTGCCTTGCAGGCGTGGGTGGCAGGTGGAGTCCCCCTTCAGGCAGGTGGAGCCCCCAGATCTGCCCCTTCTGCCTGCACCTCTCCAGGCCACAGCCCCAAGCACTCCCCCCTCAGCCAGAGGAGCCCTGAGTCCCCCGCCCCCTCCACCTGACTGAAGGAGCCCTTGGCCAGACACAGCCACGCCACGCCTCCCTTCTCCGCCCCTCCCTAGAACCCAAGCCACTCAGGAAAAGCCGCAGCATGACAGCCTCTCTCTGCAAAGAAGAACCTGAGCTTTTGATATGCCCCATGCAGGTTCCGGGGCAGCTGAGCAGGCAGTATGTGTTACTCAGCTTCCTGGGTTCATCAGTAATCTCTCTGGAGTCCAGGTTGATTACTTATGAACTCAGGAAGCTGAATAGCACATACTGCCTCCTCAGCCGCCCCAGAACCTGCATGAAGCATAATAAAACAAAAACTTCCCCCACCAAACCTGCAACCGGGTGTCCAGCGGCAAGGGCCAGGGGAGGCAGAACCTCTCCCGGCCTATTATACCCACCGCCCATGCTTGCAGGCAAGAATTGTGTTTAAAAACCTGATCCTCTCTGACCTAGTTTGAATTGTACTATAGATGGGGTCAACATCTCTAGCATGTTAACTTTACCAAAAGCTGTTATGCCGATTTTTTTCAGAGTAGCAGTCGTGTTAGTCTGTATTCGCAAAAAAGAAAAGGAGCACTTGTGGCACCTTAGAGACTAACAAATTTATTTGAGCATGAGCTTTCGTGAGCTACAGCTACTTCATCGGATGCATTCGGTGGAAAACCGAATGTATTATTTGTTTTCCACCGAAAGCATCCGATGAAGTGAGCTGTAGCTCACGAAAGCTTATGCTCAAATAAATTTGTTAGTCTCTAAGGTGTCAGAAGTACTCCTTTTCGCCGATATTTCTGTAAATGTTAATACTCAATTTATGTGATGGTCTCATAACATCTTCTGGTCCTGCCTTATTCTCTGTGTGTGTGTGTGTGTGTGTGCGCGTACATGCACACATAATGTTCATATTAAAAAAAAAAGCAAGCTTATCATAGTGTTGCTAACTCTCCCTATTTTATTGTGAGAGTCCCCCAAATTTTTTCTTTTAAACCCAAGTTCCTGGAGACTATTGATGAAAGGAGAATCTCCACTCTTATTTAAAATAAAAGTAAGTTTCTAGCCCTCATGAGTGTGGAGAAAAGGCTGCAAACATGAACCACGTGCATCCTAAAGACTCGGAAACCAGAAAGCAAAGAAAAAGAATCCCACATTTATTATTTGTAAAGTCTCATTATTTAAAACCAATCTCATGACGTGGGGTCTGAGTCATGAATTTTGAAAGCTTGAGGTTGGCAATAGTGTTTTCTGTTAAGACAACACTATAGGAGTACTTAAATGTTTGAAATGTTGGTTTACTCTCTCACTCACTTAAAAATACAATCTTCAAAATGCAATCTAAAATATTCTATCCTTGCTAATTGAAAACAGTAATGTTTAACAGCTCAATGTTCCCTTTTTCAGATTCTATTTCTCATTCTATATAAAGTGCGTATATACCTCTTGTTACACTGTTGTGCTAGTAAACAACACTGTAGTTAACATGCATGGGTGGCGGGAACAATAGGCCAGGGAAGGCTAAGCCATGGACCCACCACCAGACAGCTGGGCCGCTGTGGCCCTGCCCCTTCCCCAAGGCCCCAACTGCTGCTGCTGTTGGCTGCCTGCTATTGCTCACTGGGTCCCTCCTCCCCTGGGGCAGGGGAGTGAGGAGTGAACGCGGCGAGCCAGCAGTGGATGGGAGAGTCTGGCAGGGGAGTGAGGTGGCTCGGCTAGGCCAGTCTCAGGGGAGCCAGCAGCTCAGGGTGGTGGTGGCAGCGGCTCGGCTCAGTGTGGCTGGGACCGGACTGGTGTTTGGGGGCAAGGGGAGGGGCACCTGTCATGGCTGGAGTAGGGAGGTCGGGGCTCCTCCAGTCACCAGGGGGTTCTCAGGGGTCTTCCTATTATGAGGGTGGCAGGGTTTGGGGCTTTGGCATGTGGGGAGCAGGGCCTCAGGCAAAAGGGACGTGGTCAGCTGGCTAGCCTACCCAAGGTGTGGGTTCACCCACCACCCATGTTAACATGAAAGAGGCAATCACACCTAGGTAGCCCTTTCTAACGCCTGGAGTCCCCAACTCTTTGTGCTTAGATCACCTTCAAAACCTGGTTCCATTTCATTTAACTGGGGTGACCATATTTTCATTCTGAATATGGGACACCTGGTTAAATTACTCATATTCGAGTGAATTCAATGGCAATCTATCAGAATTATGCAGTAAAAACATTCAAAGTAACATCAAGTTGACTGAGCCCCTGTTAAAAAGAAATACTGAGTAGTTGGATTCTTTTTATTTACCTTCTTATCTTTAAGGTTCACATGGAGAGAGGTCACACACACACACACACACTCCCATATACCTCTCTCACACGGGGAGTGGTGATCGACTGACCCTCCCCTCCCTGCCGGGTGCTCTCAGCCCTCCATGCCTGGCTGGGCTAGCGGTCCAGACTTGCCTCTCCTGGTATCTAGCACCGCGTCTTCCCGAGGCAACACGTGGCTAGGGGGGGCCATGCATGGTCACATGCCCTCCCTCCCCAGATTTCTTTCAGGGTTCACAACAGAACATGGCCAGCAGCAGCCTTTTGGCATTATGTGGGAGGGAAGGGATGGGAGCTGCTAACAGCCAAAGGGGTGGGGGAATGACCTGGCCTGTGTCTCTGCAGAGCTCATTTCTTCTCCCCCCAACCCCATGGCTGGAAGCAGCTTTTTCCTTCCTGCCCACACAGTATTGAAAGGCAGCTAACACCTCCAGGCTGCTACTGGCCACCAACATAACCCAGCCGCCTCCTACCCAGTCCAACTACAGTGCAGGCAGGAAGGGATTAAGCCCTAAGGATGCATTGTGCACCAGGACCCAGGGTACCTGACTGCAGGGGCTTCAATGAACCTGGCCACAGAGGTGGCTCAGCAGGGAAGGGTGCCTAGAAAACAGGATAGAGCAACCCCACGCTCCCGGGGGGCAGGACCCAGGGTGGGGCGTGGGGTGAAGAGGGTGCTAAGGCCCTCCCTGGGGGGCTGCTGTGAAGGGCGCAAACAGGCTGGAAATTGCTTCCCCACCACCACTCCAGAACTTAGCTGAGGGGTGGAGAGGCTTCCCTGTGCCAGCGCTGTGCGGGGCTTTGGCATATGCAGAGCTTGGCTCCTCCTGGCCAGCGCCCTGGGCCAGAGTGTCTTGGGCTTTCCTGGGGCACCGGCCCAGCCTGAGGCAGTGGGGGAAAGGAGGAGCCTGCCAGCCAGGCTGCTGGTGAGCTCAGTGCTCCAATCAGGAGCTGGTTCTCTGCACAGTGCTGGGAGTGGGATGCGTCCTGCCGGGGGGGATATGGAGGAGCAGCGGGGCTGGAGGGTGAAGGGGCAAAGCAGGGAGAGGACAGCGAGAGGAGGAGCACGTAAAGGGCAGCAGAGGCAACATGTAACCAGCTGCCACCTGGCTCCTGCCCACACTCACCAGCCACCGCAGCTTGCTGTGTGCAGCCAGTGCCAGACGGAAATGGGAGGGGGGGGTGGGGCCCTGGTGGCCGAGACCTGGCATGCAGCAGGGGCTGCACTCATGGACCAGCAGGGGGGCAGCGGCCCTGCGTGCTGCAACTTCACCCCACCCTCAGCCTTGCACACCCACCCACATCATCGGCCACTGGACCGTCCCCCACTCACCGCTGGTGGGTGGGTGCCTGGCGAGCAGTGACCTGGCCAGCAACAGGAACCGCCAGTACTGATGGTGGGGGAGGGGGAGAGAGACAAATATGGTTAAATATTGTAAAAATCAGTCTGAGTATGGAAATGCCTTCATGCTTGTTTCATCATGGGACAGATGCACTATGTATATATCTGAAATTTTACCTGCCCACAACCTCTCCCAAATTTAATAGATTCATTTTCTTTTTAATTGTAAGTGACCATAGGATTCCTGAAAGATGCTAGGCTGCAAGCCCTGGAGAAGCCCTTTGTCCCTGGAGCAAGTACAAAACATGCAGCTGAAATGTAAATGTTCCCCCCTCCTGCGGTGTTCATTGATCATTCAGTGTTAAAGTGCTTGCAAGAGCTTTGCTTTATTCTATGTCTGGTTCCAATTGGCTGTGCATGACACTAAAAGGTTCATAGCATCATGGGCGCTGACTTCCCCTCTGCCCTGTGGGTGCTTGACTCCACCCCCTGGTCCTGCCCCTGCCTGGCGTCTGGCCCTGCCTCTGCACCACCCTCGCCCCACCCCCATTCCACCCCTTCCCCAAAGTCCCCACCCCACCCTTCCTTTTCCCCCCCAGCCCCACCCCCTTCCTGCCCCCATTCCACCCCCTTTCCCCCAAGTCCCTGCCCTGCATCTTCTCCACCTCCTCCCCTGAGCGCGCTGTGTTCCCACTCCTCCCCCTCCCTCCTGGAAAGTCCTAAGCTCCTCCAAACAGCTATTAGGTGGTGCGGGGGCAGGAAGCGCTTGGAGGGAGGGAGAGGAGCAGGGACATGGCGCACTGGGGTGGGAAGGAGGTAAGGAGAGAGGAGCTTGACTACTGGTGAGTGCGGAGCACCCACTAATTTGTCCCCACGGAGTCAGTGCCTATGCATAGCATGCTTCCCAGATTCTGTGTCTGGGATACACAGCCCTTGCAGGCAGTCCCCAATATCACAACTCCTATCACTCCATAAGCATGTTTGAAACCATTTCCAGAAGGACCACCTAAAGGCATAAGAGGGAAGTTCGACCTCCATACTGTACGCCTCTGAGTCCACCAGTAGTGTTCTTTTTTGTTATGTGGACACCACCAACTCCTCTCACATGGGCCATGGATCAGCCATGAGTCCTTACTGATCTAGCCGGGACTTGAACCAGAGACCTAGAGATAAAAGGCTATATAACCATTGCCATATCTTGGAGATATTGCCTTTGGATCAGTGTTCTAGTACAAACTGAGTTCTAACACACTAGTAACATACATCAATTCCATTATCTTATTGCAAATCATGATTTTGTGCATTAACCACATGCCAGGGACAGATGTCTGAAGTTTCACTCCATTGCTATCTTGATAATTTTTCTATTGTCTGCAAACTTGGCGCCTTCACTGTTCATCATAACAATATATGAACGGCCATACTGGGTCAGACCAAAGGTCCATCTAGCCCAGTATCCTGTTTCCCAACAGTGGCCAATACCAGCTGCCCCAGAGGGAATGAACAAAACAGGTAATCATCAAGTGATCCATCCCCTGTTGCCCATTCCCAGCTTCTAGCAAACAGAGACTAGGGACACTATCCCTGTCCATCCTGGCTAATAGCCATTGATGGACCTATCCTCCATGAATTTATCAAGTTCTTTTTTGAACACCGTTATAATCTTGGCCTTCACAAACATCCTCTGACACACACTGACTGTGTGTTGTGTGAAGAAATACTTTCTTTTGTTTGTTTTAAACCTGCTGTCTATTCATTTCATTTGGTGATGCCCTAGTTCTTGTGTTCTGAGAAAGAGTAAATAACACTTCCTTATTTATTTTCTCCAAACCCGTCATGATTTTAATAGACCTCCATCATATCCCCCCTTGGTTATCTCTTTTCCAAGCTGAAAATTCCCAATCTTATTAATCTCTCCTTGTACTCCTTGAAGTCTTTAAACCACGATTTGAGGACTTCAATAGCTCAGACATAGGTGAGAGGTTTTCCGCAGGAGTGGGTGGGTGAGATTCTGTGGCCTGCGTTGTGCAGGAGGTCGGACTAGATGATCATAATGGTCCCTTCTGACCTAAGTATCTATCTATGAAAATGTATGAAAGCTCTTCCATACCCCTAATAATTTGTGTTGCCTTTTCTAATTCCAGTACATCTTTTTTGAGAAGAGGTGACCACATTTGCATGCAGTATTCAAGATGTGGGTGTACCACTGATTTACATAGAGGCAATCTATCCCTTTCTTAATGATTCCCAACATCGTTAGCTTTTTGACTGCTGCTGCACATTGAGTGGATGTTTTCAGATAACTATCCACACTGACTCCAAGATCTCTTTCTTGAGTGGTTACAGCTAATTTAGACACCCCCCCCCGACCCATCATTTTATATAGTTGGGATTATGTTTTCCAATGTGCATTACTTTGCATTTATCAACCTTGAATTTCATCTGCTATTTTGTTGCCTAGTCACCCAGTTTTGTGAGATCCCCTTGTTAGCTCTCGCATTCTGCCATGGATAATATCTTGAGTAATTTGTATCATCTCGCTAATTTTGCCACCTCGCCGTTTACCCCTTTTTCCAGATCATTATGAACATGTTGATAGGACTGGTCCCAGAACAGACCCTTGTGAAACCACCACGATTTACCTCTCTCCATTTGCTACATGGAATGTTTATACCTACCATTTGTTTCCTATCTTGTAGCCAGTTACCAGTCCATGAGAGGACCTTCCCTCTTATCCCAGGACAGCTTACTTTCTTAAGAGCCTTTGGTGAGGGACCTTTCAAAGACTTTCTGAAAATCTAAGTACACTATATCCAATGGATCCCCCTTGCCACATGCTTGTTGACACCTTCAGAGAATTCTAGTAGATTGATGAGGCATGATTTCCCTTTACAAAACCATGTTGACTCTTCCTTCGACAAATTACGTTCATCTAGGTGTCTGACAATTTTGTCTTTACTATAGTTTCAACCCGTTTGCCTGGTAATGAAGTCAGGCTACCAGGGTCACCTCTGGAGCCCTTTTTAAAAATAGGCATCACACTTAGTTATCCTCCAGTCATTTTGCTACAGAAGTAGATTTAAATGATAGGTTACAAATTACAGTTATTATGTTCTGCAATTTCACATCTGAGTTCCTTCAGAACTCTTGGGTGAATGGCATCTGGGTCCTGGTGACTTATTACTGTTTAGTTTATCAATTTTTTCCAAAAATTTCCTCTAATGACACCTCAATCTGGGACAGTTCCTCAGATTTGTCACCCTAAAAAGAATGCTCCAGTTTGGGAATCTCTCTCACATCCTCAGCCATAAAGACTGATTACAAAGAATTCATTTAGTTTTGTCCGCAATGACCTTTATCCCTTGAGTGTTCCCATGGGCGGTGGGTATCATAGGCTGGGGGAAGGCTGTGCCGGCAGGGGCACAGAAGGGGCAGGGTCTCGGGCAGAAGGGGTGGGGCTGGGGGCTAGCTTCCCCAGTCAGTGATTCATGCACCGCCCATACGTGCTCCTTTAGCATCTCAATTAGCCAGAGGCACCACTGGTTGTTTAGCAGGCTTCCTGCTTCTGGTGTACTTAAACAGAAATTTACTATTTTTTTTTTCGTCTTTGGCTAGCTGTTCTTCAAGTTCTTTTTTGGCCTTCCTCATTATATTTTTGCACTTCACTTGACAGAGTTTATGCTCCTTTCTATTTTCCTCACTAGGATTTAACTGCCATCCTCTTTTCCAGCTCATTAATGAATATGTTGAATAGCACAGGCCCCAGTACAGAACCCCAGTGTTCCCCTGTCTCCATTGTGAAAGGGGATCATTTATTGCTAATCTTTGTTTCCTATGTTTCAACCAGTTACTGATCCATGAGAGGACCTTCCCTCTTATCCCATGACTACTTAGTTTCCTTAAGAGTCTGTCATGATGGACCTTGTCAAAGGCTTTCTGAAAATTCAAGTACCAGTCAATACAGTGATCACCCTTATCCACATGCTTGCTGACTCCCTCAAAGAATTTGAATAAATTAATGAGGTATGACTTCTCATTATAAAAACTGTGTTGAGTCTTTCCCCCATCAAATCATGATTATCTGTATTTCTGTTCTTTACTATAATTTCCAACCAATGTCTCCAGTACTGAAGTTAGGCTCACTGGCCTGTAACTGCCAGGATCTCTTCTGGAGCCATTTTTAAAAATTGGCATTACATTAACTACCTTCCAAAGTCATCTGGTACAGATGCTGATTTCAGTGATAGATTATATATTACCAATAAGTACTAGGAGTACTTGTGGCACCTTAGAGACTAACAAATTTATTTGGGCATAAGCTTTTGTGGGCCAAAACCCACTTCATCGGATGCATGCAGTGGAAAATACAATAGGAAGATATATATACACACCCAGAGAACATGAAAAAATGGGTGTTGCCATACCAATTATAATGAGACTAATCAATTAAGGTGGGCTATTATCATACCATGATATATCATATCATGGGTGAATACCATCAGGTCCTTGTGACTTATTACTGCTCAGTTTATCAATTTGTTCTAAAACCTCTTCTATTGCCATCAATTTGGGACATAATACATGGTATTTGTACATAAATTTCACAATGATACTAATAACTAGTGTGACACTGGCTTTCATTTGAGGCCTCATATGACATTCTTTGGTGAACCAGAGAGTACATAACACAATCTGGATATTCCTGTAACCCCCTTGGCAATGGTCATTAACAGGTTTTGGGGTCATAATGTTCGTAATTGGTGATCTTACTGGAATCCACTGAAGCTTTTGGTGACCACGCGATCGCTGGCTATGTAGCAGTATTCCTTGGTAAACACATTTTAATTCATTGGTCTTCCATCCTACTAAATGTGACATGTCCATATCAAAAAAGTTGCTAAAACCAAAGCAGTGTTGATGGAGATGGTTGGTGGGTTTAGCTATGAACAGCCTCATTGTGAATCTTGTCCTGTCACTTAATATGGAGCAGCTGACAAAGACGATGAGAATTGTAAACACCAAGTGGCCACTCCTCAGCCTTCCTGTTTCACTGCCATACAATAAAGGTGGTGTAACCATGGCTCTATAGATCTTCAGTTTCATAGCAAGTTAGATGTTATAATTGCCCCAGAGGCCACTGAAAGGCCTAAAGCATGGCAGCTGCTGCTGCTACACAAGTGTCCACATCTTTCAGGTATCCTCCAGCACCCATCTTTGATGCTGCCCTAGTATTTGACAGTTGCCATCTGCTCACTATTCCATCTGGATAGGTTAATACTGAGCTGGTTGTAATCTGGAGTTGGAGACTGTGATAGTAATAACCAGGGACTTAGTTTTATCTGCATTAATAACGAGACCTATGTGCTTTGATACTAGTCAAAAGTGTTTTACAAATGAATACATGATATTATATTATGTATTAGTTACATATAAAGGGTTTCAAGGAGGTCTTAAAAAAATAAGATCAAAGATTCTGTACACTTCATATGTCTGACAATTGTAGGGATTCCCAGGGTCTGTTCCCTAGATTTTTGTGACTTTTAATTAAAGCTAGGTGGCATGGCAAAGTGCTGAAAGAACAAATGGTTATTTTTTTAAAAATAATTAACGATTCCATTGGATTTTGAAATTAAGCATAGCAGATAGGAAGGTCCTACAGAGTCCTCCTCTGGGTACCAAAACCTATGTGTTATAAGCACTGGTTCAAAGTAAATTTTTCAAGGTTTTTGCAGGATGGCAGCGTGAAGAAGTTGTGACCACATTGGAGTCACACAACTAACAACCCACATAGCTCCTTGGGAACAATCTCTTTTGGGTCTAACTCTGTGTAAACATTTAGTAGAAATTGGATATTAATTTGATCTACAATAAACAGTTATAGACCAAATCAAGGCTTGTGTCCTCACAGCCAGTTCCTTCTGAACACACATACACCTCCCTAGTTCTGTGTGGTATTTTGTAAGGGACCTTTTCCTTTCCACTTAGCCTCGCTTGAGCCTTCCTATAAGGGCGCTTCTATCTTGGATGCATGCTTCACTAACCCACCAAGTGCATTCTTACAGCTCCTAAAGTTATATCTCAAAACACTTGAGCTCTAGGCACATATTTGCTTTCATAACTAACCTTTAGAACTAGAGATTCCTAACTAACCAGGAATCTCTACACTAGCCTGCAAGGATAACGTTTAGTTGTTCAGGGCCAGGTCATTAATACAAGCATTTAACTAACCATTTTGCTTGCAACACTGAATTGTTTCTCCTGCTGTAATACAAGTAATAGAAAACTCCTTTCTTGTTCCGTACAGCCAGCAAAGGTCTCTGTGGCACTTTCAGATATTACATTGAATTGTCAGAAATTCAGCATAAAAAGATCTCCTATCGGCACTTTTCCCAGGTTCTTGACAGGGCTATAATAAAACACGGCCTATGTCCCAGGTGTATTTCATGCATTGGTTCAAGGTCTAAAGCCTCCATGGATTTGTGGTTCTCGTGGTGGAGATATCAAGATAAGTCTCAGTCAGGGCCGATTCCAGGCACCAGCGAAGGTCTAGGGCGGCCCATAGAAAGGGGCGGCACTCCATCCGTCATCGGGGCGGCACGTCCATGTCTTCGGCGGCAATTCGGCGGTGGGCCCTGCCGCCCTGCAGTTCCTCTTCGGCGGCACTTTGGTGGCAGCTCAACGAGGTTTGGTTTTTTGTTTTGTTTTTTTCCTTCACCGCTTGGGGTGGCAAAAAAGCTGGAGCTGGCCCTGGTCTCAGTGCAAGAATATTTTATTTGTGTAATGCTGAGTTTAACTTTCAGTAAAACTAATCAACAATTTAATTGCTTTAGCTCTTCAAATTCCTATTGAATTGAACAACATCTTATGTTTTAACTGCTTTGTTAAGTGAACAATTACTTAATTAAGACAGTCTTAGTCATGGATAAAAATGTATGTAAAATGCATTCCTCTTTAGATGCAGTACACAGAAAATGAATTCTACTTTGTTATTGCATTTACTTTAGTGGATTCTATTATGATCTAGAATCTTGAGAAATAATTTGATCCTTAGTAAATCTTTGTAGAGCCATTCTAGTAGTAAAACCCAATGTGATTATTAAATCTCACATCAGTTATTTGTATTATTTTCATATCTGTAAGTTCCTAAAAAATAATCACCTATCTTTATATCCTGTTAGTGCACACACAGAATGTACTGGATTTTGTGGAGCAGAGGTATTCATTTTAGACAAAAAGCACAATACTATACAATGTGTAGCCTGAAGCTCTGGCTAAAGCCAGCTTACACTTTACAAGAGTTTGCTCTAACAGGTACTGTGACGGGTTCCCCCCAGATGGGTGCCACCTGGAACTGGGGTACCACTGAGCCTGTGACCCACCAGCCTGGGCTCCCTCTCACACTGTGCTGCTGTGACAAGCTGGAGACCCGCTCCCGATCCTACACTTTCACACAGGCAGGGACACACCCAGCTGCAGTTACATGCAGGCTGTCTGACCAGACACTGCATGAACCAACAATAGAGAGGCTACAGCCAAGATAACCCAGGTACGCAGCCCCCCCACTGGAGTATAAACCCCCAAATTATACCATCTTGCACTGCACAGGGAACCGTACAGCATGAGTTCATAGAGTTCATCCCTCCCTCAATGTGGAGATGAAATGCAACAGGCTGCTGAGCTAAGATTCCCAAGCACTTCATTAAAAATGTACTGGTTTAGATTAAAGCATAAAATAAGTTTATTAATTCCAAAAAGATAGATTTTAAGTGATCTCAAACAGATCAAAACAGATTACCTAGCAAATAAACAAAAAATGCAAACTAAACTTAACATACTAGATAGATTGGATATGAATTAGCAGTTTCTCACCCTGACTGCTGGGGTACAAGCAAGCTTGCAGATTCTTAAGGGACAAGCTGTACTTGCTTTACAGCTTGGAATCCTTAGGTTTTTCATATGCAAGCTAGAAATCCTTTTAGCCTGAGTCCAGCACTTCTCCAGTTCAGTCTTTATTCCTCAGGTATTTCCAGGAGTCTTCTTGTGGAGGAGTGAAGAGCAACAGATAATGTCACTCCCTGCCTTATATAGCTTTAGCATATGGCAGGAACCCTTTGTCCCAAACTCAGTTTGTGGAAAAACACTGATACCCCAAAATGAAGTCCAGAATCATGTGGCCTGGTCACATGACCTTGTGGAGTCATAGCAACCATTACTTACAGGCTGTCTGGAGCACTCTGGGAAGGTGTACCAGGTGGGGCATAAGCTTCTCCTAAGGCCTATTGTTTTCCCTAATGGCTCATTACCCTGAATAGGCCTTTCTCAACCAGCTAGCTAGACTGAAAACATCTTGCCTAGTGAGCATTACCCAAGTGTAACTAAATTTGAAATACAGATACATAGTCAATATTCATAACTTCAGATAGAAAAATGATACATGCATACAAATAGGATAAAAATATTCAGTGAATAATAACTTTTCCAATGACATCTCATGTGACCTGTCTTGCATAAAGTGCATCATAATTATGCTATAATCATATTATAAGAATATTATTATGAAGAATATGGCATACAGGTCAAAGGTACCTCATAGCAAGGTTAAAAAAAAAACCAAACAAATAAAAATACTTTAACAAATTTTATTCTCTCAAATAAATAAGATAAATTAAACCCTTAGGAAGTTTAAGTGTTGATAAATCATTTCAGATCCATTTACTGTGAGTGATGCTAAGAAGGATGATAATTTAGAAAAAAATTCTGCACCATATTTGTACAGTGTATTGTGAAAACAGAAATTTGGAAAGGGTTGCTCATTCTTACCTGGAACAAAGAATTAACTAAAGGCCAGATTCTGCCACTCTTACTCGCACTGAGTAGTATCTTACTCCAGGAGTAGTCCTATTAATTTCAGTGTCATTTGGAGGAAAAACAATGTGTTTATGTAATTAAAGACTGTTCATTACAACACATGCATGCAAGGGCAGAATTAATGTTGCCCAGACAGCCTAAATTCTGGCATTTCCTAACTTTTTAATACTTGACTTTGCAACTCAGTAATGTTCTCTTAATGTAAAAAGAAAAGGAGTACTTGTGGCACCTTAGAGACTAACAAATTTATTAGAGCATAAGCTTTCGTGAGCTACAGCTCACTTCATCGGATGCATTCGATGAAGTGAGCTGTAGCTCATGAAAACTTATGCTCTAATAAATTTGTTAGTCTCTAAGGTGCCACAAGTACTCCTTTTCTTTTTGCGAATACAGACTAACACGGCTGCTACTCTGAAATCTCTTAATGTAGTTTGTATGCTGTTTGATTTAAGGTTTCTCTGACCCCCTCAAACATTCCAGGGTATTGTAATCCTTTCTTGTTACTGTTTTTTTTAATTGTATATAGTCCTGGGGTGCTTGCAATGAGTACTCTATTAACTTTGTAAACACATACTATTATAATGAATGACATAATTAAAATAGGTAAAACTGAGTACTCATTTTAATAAGAAAAGGAGTACTTGTGGCACCTTAGAGACTAACAAATTTATTTGAGCATAAGCTTTCATGAGCTACAGCTCACTTCATCTTATGCTCAAATAAATTTGCTAGTCTCTAAGGTGCTAGAAGTACTCCTTTTCTTTTTGCGGATACAGACTAACTTGGCTGCTACTCTGAAACCTGTCGTTTTAATAATGCACCCTTAAGGAGCCTACTTCAGCTAAAATTTTGTTCAGAGTCTAGATTTAACTGTATGTAATATTCTACAATGTATTTTGAAACACTGACAATTTTATTTACTATTTAAATCGTTTTATCTTGCTTGTAAAGAGAAAAGGGGAAAAACAGCTGAGGGAGATAACAACATATTTGGAAACCATTTATCAGGACTAATTTCCACATTGAAAAGCTGAGCTCCATAAACCCTTTAAATAGAAAGCACAACAGAAGAGCAAATGGCACACATGCAGTTCATTTTATTCTAACATACTTTTATTTTTATTTTATTTTTCAGGAAGGCCTGGCTGAGTAAAGTTGGAAGTCCCAGTTCTCGCATAGACCGAACCAACTTTTTTAATGAGAAGGAGATCTCCAGGCTTGATTTCTCAGGATTTAGCACGAGATACTAATGGAGGAAGAAATCTTTAAGCACAAAATTATAATGCTTCAGCTGCATAGTAATTTCTGTGCCTCCGTGAAATAGCATGACAGTACTTTTTTATGTCTGCTCTCTAAAGTAAAAATACCCCTTTTACATAATGTAGGGCTGTCAGTTACTGTATTAGAAATTTCACAATGTGAATCTTTACCAGCATTGCCAATTTGTATATAATTTACTTAGAAGGAAGTATAAAAAATCAATAAAAATATAGAACTGCAAAATCAGAAAATACTAGTGCACAGTAAAATTTGTAAGACATGATCATAAAGAAACTAGTCTTTGCCCAATAAAATATTTGATTTATATAGATTAAAAACAAACAATTAAAAAACAACTTACATTTCACTGTGACATAATTAAAAATGTTTAAATAGTTTAAGTAATCTTTAAACAGGATCACAGCCACATTCAGTAGTATATCCTATATGCTATGAATTGTAAACTTCTCTTGTATTGTTTGTAATAATTAGTTAATGCTGTAGCAAGTGTTCTAAAATACATGTATTTTGCCTTATAAAATGTACCCAGTCAAGTCTGATTAAAAACTTTCCATAATGATGTCTGGGTAGCTTAAGATATGGGATTTAGAGTTATATAGTCTTTCATAGATCTTTTGTCCAATCCCAGCTAGGATCAATATTGACTAAGTTACTTCCATCTGATTTCTGTATGGTGACCTATATGATATGAGTTGATGGCTTTAGTCTGATAGCTAATGGCCAGGCATTTGCATCACAAAAATCACCACTAACTAGGGTTATCACTTAAGACCTAATCCTGCACAGACTTAACCAAGTACGCCATATTGAGCACTGGTAGTTCCACTGAAGTGAATGCTTAAAGTTAAGCACTTGGATAAGTTTTTTTTGGTATTTAAGGTAAAGAGGCCAAGAAATACATCATTACAGAGGCTGAACTCTCCTCAATCCTAGATATGGTCCTTTCAAATCAGGAGTAAAGCATACTGGCAGGCTTTGTATGGAAACTTATACTGCCATCTCCACTGGCTGATTCATACATGTTCTAGAGATATATAGAGTCAGTCCTGATGGCATTGATACACCACCCTCTTCAAGCATTAAATTCATTTTTTAAATTTCATAACACAACATATTTGAGATTGGCTATCATGTGAACCACAAGATGTACATAGAACTTTGTATTTCTGCTGACAGCCAGATTTATTTTCACTGGGTCTTTTGTACATAAGTCTCTGAAGATTTCATTCCAGTATTACAAAAGTTATTTATAGATTATTATTGTTCAAACTACACACGGCTTTTGTAATTATCCACAAGCACTCTTTGTTGAAGTCATAATGAATAATCCTTGTTCAATTCAAATTGTAAATGGCAAAGACCAAGTGTAATATCAGTTCAATAGCTGAAACATCCTCTGTCTGATGAGTATTTCTTGCATTTCCAAGGCCTAAAAGATTTAAAACTTCTATGACAATACCTATTACACTGATACAACACACAAACCAAAACATTTTCAGCTGGATTGCTTTATTACTGTGTTGAGCAAAGTTATGGAAAGAAAGGCAGAGAGCAGAAAGGACAGTAGATACACATGGAAATGAGCTATAGTTGAAATTAAGGTCCTGATCCTGCAATTGCATCTGTCAAGGCTGATTCCCCACTCTGGGCACTTCAAGTGCAGAAGGTAGGGGCCCGCAAGGATTCTGAAAATTAATTCTGGCCACTCCAGGCTTGTATTAAACTTCCAAGGTTACAGCTTTTCTCTGACCTTGGCTTGGTAGATGCTGACACCACCCAAGTACAAAACCCCGTTGACAGCCCAGGAAGGCGCACTTGGGAATTCCTTCTTGTGGGGTACCTCAAGTCCTTTCACACCCCCACCTCTGGGGAAGAGCTGAGAAGAAAAACAAAGGAAATCAGCTGTTGCCACCAGCTAATTAAACAACGTGTACAAACCTCTTAGGACACAAAAATTCAATTCTGTTCTTAAAAAAAGGTAAATTTTATTAAAAAAACAAAAGAAACAAAATAGGGGAACTTAGGCTATTGCTAGATTTAAAAAGAGCAAATACAAGAATTAAGCATCAAGAATAGTTTCTTGAGGTCCATTTTAAAGGTTACAAGCAAAACAAAAGAACCTGGGGTTAGCACACAGAAGTCCACAAGCCATAAAAAAATTAAAAAAAATAAAATCGCATCTTCCTAGACATTTCCTGGTCTACTTACATATCTGGAAAAAAGAAAAGGAGTATTTGTGCACCTTAGAAACTAGCAAATTTATTTGAGCATAAGCTTTTGTGAGCTACAGCTCACTTCATCGGATGCATTCAGTGGAAAATACAGTGGGGAGATTTATATATATAGAGAACATGAAACAATGGGTGTTATTATACACACTGTAACGAGAGTGATCTCTTAAGGTGAGCTATTACCAGCAGGAGAGCGGGGGAGAAAAAAAACCTTTTGTAGTGATAATCAAGATGGGCCATTTCCAGCAGTTGACAAGAACGTCTGAGGAACACTGAGGGGTGGGGGAATAAACATGGGGAAATAGTTTTACTTTGTGTAATGACCCATCCACTCCCAGTCTTTATTCAAGTTAGTTGTATCCAGTTTGCAAATTAATTCCAATTCAGCAGTCTCTCGTTGGAGTCTGTTTTTGAAGTTTTTTTGTTGAAGAATTGCAACTTTTAGGTCTGTAATCGAGTGACCAGAGAGATTGAAGTGTTCTCCGACTGGTTTTTGAATGTTATAATTCTTGACGTCTGATTTGTGTCCATTTATTCTTTTACGTAGAGACTGTCCAGTTTGGCCAATGTATATGGCAGAGTGGCACATGATGGCATATATCACATTGGTAGATGTGCAGGTGAATGAGCCTCCGATAGTGTGGCTGCTGTGATTAGGCCCTATGATGGTGTCCCCTGAATAGATATGTGGACACAGTTGGCAATGGGCTTTGTTGCAAGGATAGGTTCCTGGGTTAGTGGTCTGTTGTGTGGTGTGTGGTTGCTGGTGAGTATTTGCTTCAGGTTGGGGGGCTGTCTGTAAGCAAGGACTGGCCTGTCTCCCAAGATCTGTGAGAGTGATGGGTCGTCCTTCAGGATAGGTTGTAGATCCTTGATGATGCGTTGGAGAGGTTTTAGTTGGGTGCTAAAGGTGATGGCTAGTGGCATTCTGTTATTTTCTTTGTTGGGTCTGTCCTGTAGTAGGTACTCTTCTGGCTCTGTCAAGAAGAAGAACTCTTCTGTTTCTTCACTTCAGCAGGTGGTTATGTAGTTGTAAGAATGCTTGATAGAGATCTTGTAGGTGTTTGTCTCTGTCTGAGGGATTGGAGCTTGGCTGTAGACAATGGATCATGTGGTGTGGTCTGGATGAAAGCGGGAGGCATGTAGGTAAGCATAGCAGTATTTCCCCATGTTTATTCCCCTCCTCCCCCGCTGTTCCTCAGACGTTCTTGTCAACTGCTGGAAATGGCCCACCTTGATTATCACTACAAAAGGTTTTTTCCCCCCGCTCTCCTGTGGTAATAGCTCACCTTAAGTGATCACTCTGGTTACAGTGTGTATGGTAACACCCATTGTTTCATGTTCTCTGTGTATATAAATCTCCCCACTGTATTTTCCACTGAATGCATCCGATGAAGTGAGCTGTAGCTCACGAAAGCTTACGCTCAAATAAATTTGTTAGTCTCTAAGGTGCCACAAGTCCTCCTTTTCTTTTTAGATTAGATTAGGATAGATTAGATACATAGAGTTCAAGAGCCTACCCCAGTTTTCCTCACTATTCTATTCACTCATATAAAAAAATTATAAGGCTTGATTTTTAGAGCTTCGGAGCATCAAAAAACTCCATCACTGGGCCATGGGTTCTCAGCAGCTCTGAAAATCCAGAAAGTAGATATTGGCTGAGTACATATAACTTAAAAAATTCTCCATACTCTGAAAACTGGTACTATTTAAATGGTGTTAGAACTGTTTTAAAGTCTGTCCTCCCTATTTATAATTTACAGCAAAGTTCTCTTCAAAGTATTAATTTTCTTCACATAATTCTGTCTCTAGTTCTATTTGTGTTCTTTCACAATGTGTTACTGTATGCACCATGAAATTCTAAGGACTAAAGTAAAAATAAATTATGAGCCCTGTGTTAATGAAAACGGGAGCATCCTGCTAAATAGCCAACACACACACACAAACATATATATGCAGAGAGATTTTTGTATGCACAATTTAGCTCAGGGAGTATTCTCATTGCTAAAGTATAAACACTTGAAAAGAGAGGGTGCAAATGGAAATGCTGACCAGTCATGTTAGCCATAGATGTGCATATGGCACTATTAATACTTCCAATACAGAGATAATATTGATATACGGATAGGGAATAACAAACACCATTAAGCTCTGGACTCAAAATGAGAAAGCATTTTAACAGATGGAAGATGGATTAATCTCTATATGCTGCTTATTGTCAGTCCTTACTGTGTACTATTATCAGAGGTAATATGAATATTATGTTACACCTAATCAGTCTTCAGCCATGTTACACAGAAAAGCATGATGGTATTCACTGCCATACTTTCTTTACGTGACACCAATCTGTCACTTGTTATTTTCCTGATGTCCTTTGGAGCTGCCTTTCCCAGCATTCTTTATTCTTAGAATACTGTATGCGTGTTTGCTGGTAGAATCTTCTTACTAGACAGAGAGAACCAGATCAGTCAAAACAGCTTACTGATTAATACATAGGTGCACAGTAGTACAAGCTGAAAAGTACTGTGGATACTGATTTGAGAGGGACATTGGCATGCACTGAAAGAAAAGAGGAAACAGATCTAAAGGGGCCATAATTCAAAAACTATTGCATGCTATATAGAATAGCAATACTGTACTTAGCATTTCTTTAGCACTGGGCATATTCAAAGCACTACATAAACATTATTAACTAATTAATCCTCACCCTAACCCTACCATTTACTGTAGGGGTCAGAAGTGGTTCTATTATTCCTACCTCAGAATTAGAATAAATTGCAGAGATGCAAACATAACTGAATAAGGTTTACCATGCAAGGTCATGGTAGAAGAACGCTATTTTGGCTAAAATAGCTGTTCTCAAAGGATGATGAAGTAGCTGGTTTTCTGGACCATGGAATCTTGCTAGTTTTTAAAATTATGTAAATATCCAAGTCTGGTCAGAATGAATTCCTGGGTACTTGAGAACATGTTAACAGTCTGATTCCACAATTAGGGAGACTGCTTCTACTAACAATATTATATATATATAATATATATATATATATATATATATAGTGCCTTGTATTCCAAATCAAAACTACACACCAGCTTTGAAATGCAGCCACCTCTGGAATGGAGCATAGCAGCCATCTGGTATGCCAGCCACGGAAAATCCCATGGTGCTTTTTTAAAGAGTGGGTATTTGCCCCAATGTCCTTGGCCACAATTTCCCATTCTCCTCACACTAGGCAACATTTATGAAGGGGAATAGGAAATGTTGTCTAAGGACGCTGGGGCTAATACCTGCTCTTTAAAAAGCAAAATGGGATCTTCCATGACTATGCAAACCATCAGGTATCAATTGAAAAACTCCCATGCATAAACTGTATGGTACGTGATTCATTTTCCTCTGAAGGATGGAGACCTTGTTGACATTTCCATCTGTGTTTGGTGAGAAGAATTCAGTCATTTCTCTTGGATGTGTACCTTGCCACAATTACTGATGTCTCTTTGACACTTGATTGGATTCTTGTACTTGCTCAGAAGTAGAATTGGCCGGAGAACAACAATTCCATTGTGTGACTACTTTTTATTTTCTTACATTTGTTTTTTGTTCCACACTGGAATGAAAAAAAACTTTTTGAACATTTTCATGAAATAGAATTGTGTCAACTTGTCCATTTTTGGATGGAAATTATCATGTTTTTTATTCCTCTCTGTCTCTCATCAGAGGCGATCAGCTATTCCACCCTACACCTCAGAAACCTTCCTGTTGAAGATTCTGCTGAAATCAGTAAGTCTCAAAAAAAGTTTCAGCTTTGCCAGAACAGCATATTTTGATAAAAATATATTTAGTCAAAATGTTCCAACCTGCTGTACTCAGAAGCTATAGCTGCCTTGGCTTGTAGTGGCCTGAGTGCCTAGTAGAGTTGAGAGTACGTAACACTAATGCTCAATAGACTTTCCTATTGGCTTTCAGGTATAATTCAAGCTGGCAGTATTAAGCATTAGCTCCCTAAGAAACTGCTTTTACACCTGTGACAGTGGCACTGACATTGGCTGATTTGCTCTTACTAACATTGCTAAGATTCAATACTTCAGGGCCATTTTCAGTGGAAAGCTCTCAAACGCTGAACTCTGTTCCTTCTTTGCTCCAACAGAGCGGGAATGTGTTAACCTTCAGCGCATGGTGCAAAGCCCAGCTTTTTATTCTGAATTTTACCTGTGGGATGAAAGGGGGAGTTACATTTATTCCCATATTTGTTATGGGGCAAATTTTTATTATGTAATATTAAACTATGTTCCTTATCAGAGTGATTTCAGATTATTATGACTATTAGTCTCTGCACATGCTCAAGGCAGCATTTTTAAAATGAAAATAAATACATAGAAACACTAGGGTTAAAAAAAAGGCAACTAAGCATTTAAAATTTGTCTTTTCTCCTGTGTGTTTTCCTTTGCTTTACTGACCAGTTGTGCACATATGTGGTGCACACTTAACCTGACTGCACTACCAACTGTACAAATGTCATATAAATAGAGCATAAAGGCAACCAATAAGTGAAGAGCACTACTATAACAGTTGCGGAGCAGTGGAGTTGCTAGAAAGGCTGGAAGCAGCAGACTTACTACAGGGCTTGACTAACCTTTCTGTTTGCCCTTTCTTCTTTTCTTTCCAGTTACCCCAGTGAAGAGAATAACATGTGTGTGACTAATCAACAGGAGTAAATAGTTTAGGGAATAGAGCACACCACCGACTAGAAACTGAAGGCAGAAGACTACATTCTGCCCTACTGCACTGAGGGCAATGGGGTTGCACAGATATAAATGACAGCAGAATTTTCCCCACTGTATTTAACCTGATGCTGTTTGTGCAGCTGTAATACAACAAGAATTAATTGGCCTTTGTGTCAAGCATGGAAATAGTTCATATTTTAGAACAATCTGAAAGGTTCAAAGCTCCTGGCCTCCCTTTACACATGGTGGCCAGTCTTGCAAGCAGTCCCTGCACCTTCATAGAGCCCTGATGACTTTAAGTTTTTTGGCCGAAAGAAAGTGCAGTGAAAGTAAACGCTTTACTGGTCTAGTTCATCTAGTAGAGTATTAGAAAGCAGAACCAGACTTTTCCTGCAGTCCCTAGTTGAGCAAAATCACAGGAATCATGGCCAATAGGAGCTGCAGGCATGGGCAGCGTACAGAGCCCACTGGCCACCCCTGTCCCTAGGGACTTCAGGGACATGCCGCCTGGCCGGAGCCTGCACCCTGAACACTCTCCTACACCCTAACTCCCTCCCAGAGCCCACACCCCTCCCTCCTTCCCTCCTACACCCCATCCCCTCCCACACCACAACTCCCAGCCCTGAGCCCCCTCCTGTACCCCAACTCCCTGCCTCAGCCCAGAGCCCATTCCTGAACCCCAAACCCCTCATCCCTGGCCCCATCCCAGAGTCCACACCCCCAGCCAGAGTCCTCCCCTCCTACCGTACCCCAACCCCCTGCTCCAGCCCAATGAAAGTGAGTGAGGGTGGGGGAGAGCAAGCACAGAGGGAGGGGGGATGGAGCCTTGGAGAAGGGGCAAGGCAGGAGAGAGACCTCAGGGAAGGGGTCTGGCAGGGGTGTTCAGTTTTGTGTAATTAGAAAGTTGGCAACCCTAATGATATATATTGTGTGGATGCAGCCCACATAACACACAGAGAGCTGCATATGAGGCCCACAATGCTAAATAGGTTAAGAACCACAGATCAAACCCTTTTCAGACTCCAATGCTACAAGTTGCTCTATACCGGTGGACCTCTGAAATCTTGACGTTATTTAAAGAATTAAGGCTGGCCTTGTGAAGAAGTGTAGTGCCCCTTTAAGGGACATGCTGGAGCCTACTACCAAAACAGCCTGGGTGTAATCAAGGAAGCCCCTCTCCCACCCTAAGCCGTGTCTATCTAAACAGGAAAAGAAAGTGGATTAAGAGAGGGTGTTAATGGCTATGTAGGTTGCCTGATCTGCTTGTGTTCTCCAATGGGACTGGCCTCAATGAGCCCAGAGATTTTTCCTTGCTGACTCTCAGTTTAGGAGCTATGAACCAGGGCTCTGAGGTCAGGGTCTTATGAATGCTAAGATTGCGCCTTCTCTGAGACCTGCTTAAAGGGGACATTGTTTTGTTTTGGCTTCCCCTTTACATGCCTTTAATCAGAAGATGTGTGTTTTAAAGGTGTCTTTGTTCTCTTAGCTAAGAAACTTGCAAAATCTGATTTCTTTTTTTTAAAATTGTTTTCTTGCCTGGCTGACTTCTCTTCCCTAAAATCATCATTTTCCTAAAACAACTGTAATTTCTAAAAAGAAAAGAGCAAAGGAGCTTGCTGGTGCAGTCCCCTTTTCCCCTGTCATGATGCCATGCAAGTTTACGCTAAAGTTGTCTATCGAATGTGTACATGAAGAGAGTCTTAGGCCTAAACATTATAAATACTGTGGAAATGGAACTATTACTACCTCCACAGAAAAATGCTCTCTCCAAGACCAGGCTGGGGTTGCTAGAAAGGAAGCAAACAGCGTGTGCCTTGCACATACCTAGGCTGTGGAGACTGGGCTTATATTTATTCATGCCTTACATTTCCATGGTTTCAGAGTAGCAGCCATGTTAGTCTGTATTCGCAAAAAGAAAAGGAGAACTTGTGGCACCTTAGAAACTAACAAATTTATTTGAGCATAAGCTTTCGTGAGCTATAGCTCACTTCATCGGATGCATCGGATGTAATGCATCCGATGAAGTGAGCTGTAGCTCACGAAAGCTTATGCTCAAATAAATTTGTTAGTCTCTAAGGTGCCACAAGTTCTCCTTTTCTTTTTACATTTCCATGGTGACTTTCTTGTTTCTACTATTTCCAAACATATAGTGGTTCAATCAAGGGACAAGAATGGGGACACCTGGGTTCTGTTGCAGTCCTCCCTCTGACTTATGCCCACATTCTGCAGAGGGAACCACCATGTAGACACTAAATTGGGGATTGGTCCTGCTTTGAGCAGGGGGTTGGACTAGATGATCTCCTGAGGTCCCTTCCAACCCTAATATTCTATGATTCTATGATTCTATGCCTGAGCACAGTCCCCTCTACTTCAGCAGAACTCAGCATGGTTTTATAGATCCCTTTGCAGGGCTAGTCTGTGGGTGAGGCATTTTACCACTCTGCCTTGGCTTCCACATGTATAAAGTAGGAATAACAATGCTTATCCACCCTCAGACACCGCTTTGTGATTCTAAGATGAAAGACACTACGTAAGTGTAAAGCTCTTAATTACTAGCATCATGGCACTAGGAAAGGCAGATTTGGTGTGACATTTGTAACTGAAAGCAGTGGATGCTCAGAAGGATATCTGTGTATCTGAAATCTACACTTATTTCCAGGTCATGAGAATTTCATTCAACATCATGACATTGCCATTACTCTGTTGAAGGAGGGGAGGTTGAAATTGGGGCAAAAGCTGAACCTTTTATCATTTTAACCAAGTGGCAAATAAAATCAGTTTAATGAACCTCAGTCAAGATGAATAATATATAATTACAAACAAATGTAGGTATTCTATCTGGGGAATTAGAAAAAGTGTGATCTTGTAAATCACTCTTCCTGAAACTCAGTTTAAAATGATAGAATAAATGTCTTCCTCCTCACAGACATATGACTGACTGCTAGATTATACTGCCTGCATAATGCATTTAAGTAATCAGCATTATGGTATTCAGGCTACGGCTTTACTGTGTTAAATAGTGCCTAAAGTCCTATTCATCTTCTATGTCACTCATTGTTTTGAGTACACATTGCCATTTAGTCATCATTTTGTTTTGAAAGTGTCAGCAAACTTAGATAACTACACAGGTTTTTTCTCTTTGAGTTACACAGTGGCTCGTTATTGGGTTTTAACTGCATCTGCAGAATTTTTCATCTGCGTATTTCCTAGCTAATGCACATAGAGATATTTCTGATAGGTAAAAGCAAGATACTACAGTTATAAACCTTCTTAATCTAGAGATGTGCTATATAATTAACACACTGTATTTTCCTCCTGAATAACTGACATAGTTAAACTGTCCATTCATGCATACGTTATACAGTTAAGCACCGTTTTAACCGTGGGAATGTTATGACTCTAGTTGTGTCTGAATTGGAGGAAAAAGCCATTACAAAATACCAGTGATAAATAATAGCACATTACAAGGACCTTATAATAAGCCCTAAGTGTTCACTGAGTGTAATATGCCCAGAACACTGAGAGGACTGTATCTCTTATTAGTTTCTCTTTCTTTAATTGTATATGCTATATTGATCCCTCCCTGCCTACTTCAACCATATCTCCAGTGGCTTTGCTCCTGGGAATATCTTCTCCAGCTCAAGAATGCCTTGAAGACAGTCTTACTAAGACCCTCTTTCAAGCTAGCCCTCTTACCATATTTTGTTCCTGCTGCTCACCCTTTCAACTCAGGGACTAATTTTGAATGGTGTTGATCACCTGCAGCTCCCATTGATATCAGGTAGAATTGTGGGTATTCAGTACTTCTGAAAATCCTGCCCCACCTGTCTTATTTCTCTATCCACCCCATCTGTGCATCACATAACATTTTGTTTTGCCTCCTCCCCCCTGAACCCTTCCTAGGAGTGCCTACTTTCTAGGTACACAATCCCAGATCTCTGCTCCCACTGCTTAACTAAACAACCCCATAACCTGCACCTACTAGTTGATGAACACACTTTAAGATAGAAGATAGCGCCTGTCCACCAGTTTGTTTACAATGGGTTGCACGATAGGCCAGGTGGGCTTTAGTGGTTAACTTGGTGCTATGACAAATGTTAGGGCTTGTCTACACTAGCACTTTACAGTACTGCAACTTTCTCGCTCAGGGGTGTGAAAAAACACCCTCCTGAGTGCTGCAAGTTTCAGCGCTGTAACATGCCAGTATATACAGTGCACCAGCTCTGGAAGCCACGCTCCCAGTGCTGGTAGCTACGCCCCTCATGGAGGTGGTAGCTACGCCCCTCGTGGAGCTCTCTCCCAGAGCTGTGCTGTGGCTACACAAGGCACATTAAAACGCTGCCGCGGCTTTGTGGAGTCTTCTCAGTTCTTGAAGCAATACAAATGCAGAACAGTCCCTGCCCCTGAACGTGCTTTTTCCCTCTGAAGTAAATGGCAAAACTCCAATTAAATTCAATGGAACATAGGAATTGCCTTCAGGGCAGGGACTCTTCTGCATTTATATTGCAACCTCTCTGCTGAATGGTAACAGAGGTCAGGGCCTTGCAGGTCAGCTTCCCCTTGGAGGAGAAATCTTTTACATGGATTTTGAATATATTCTTAGTACAGCTTGTTTGGTTTACATTACATACACCAGTCCTTGAACAGAGATGGTTAGATGCAGCCTGCAGGCAATTCCCTCTTTTGGCAATCTCAGTCAAAACACCAACATCTGGTTCTCAGGGAGCAAGTCTCCCTCAATAACTTTAATTAGATAGACTAAACCTATGTCTATACCACAGCCTATGTTGGCAAAACTTATGTCACTCAGGGGTGTGAATAATCCACCCCCCTGAGTGACATAAGTTACACCAATATAAGTGTTCATGTGCACACTGCTATGTTGGGTGGGAGAGTATCTCCTGCCGAGTGTAGCATATGCCACTTGTTTGGAGGTGTTTTTTTTTATGCTGACAGGCAAGCTCTCTCCCTTTGGCATAGATCGTCTTCACCAGATGTGCTGCAGCGATCAAGCGTATCAGTACAGCTGCACCACTGTATGTATAGACATACCTGTGGCAGCCTGTAAACTCCCTCACTGCTTGCCAGAGCTGCCCTGAAGAAACCAGCATCAGAAAACCAACAACATACTTTTTAGTCTGACTGAAAACTTGCTTGCACAGCAAGAAAAGAGCTTGGGGTTTAATTGTTTTCTGGCACAGGCATCAAAGTAACAAATCAGGATGGAACACAAAACAGGTCTAGTAACAAATAAATGCCATCAAAGAAATTAGTAGCATAGCAGAAAAATACCATCAGACAAACAATGCTGTCTAAACGTAATTAAAATAGAAATTTTTAAGCCTAGATTCAAAAGAATGGAAGAATCAGTTGTACAGATGTCCTACAGGACATGTCTTATTGATATTTAAAGCACATAGCATGTTTTTTTTTCCTCATAGTAATAGAAAAGAGTTCCAAAAAATGTGTCCCAAGCGAGCAGTAGAACGATATCATGAAAGGGCCCATGGAATTTGGGGGGAAGTAACATCAGGTGAGCTTTTCCAAATGTGAATAGCAGCACAAACTAGGAATTTAAATGAGCCTAAGGGAGTTAGATGCCTACATATCATTGAAACTTACATGACATTTGGATGCCTAACGCTCTTAGGCTTTAACCCCACAAACTCTCAATGGAACTTGTATACCTAAATCACTTATGTGCTTCTGAAAATCCCATTCTTAATCTCTGGCCTTCAGTTTCACTAGCTGCCCAAAGGGGTTGATACTTTTTATTTACATCATACATGTACTCTGAGGCTTAATTGTTTGTAATTTCAGTGAGATCCCTGAATGGAGACATACTGAAATGCAAAGTTTCATCAAAACATGAACTAGAAAGCTGGATTTCTGATCAATTCAATAAGAAAAAATTGCAAGATCTGGCAGTGAAGCTGATAAGAGATATAAATGATAAATTGAGATGCAGGATGAAATAACTTCAGGAAACTAGGAAGTAAATTGAGAGTAAATTACTGAAACAGCAAAAAAAAAAAATCAAATCGTATGGCATATTTAGATCTGAAAGCTCTGATACATCCAGCTAGATAGATATAAGGGCAATAGCTTCAGAGAAGTGCAACAAAAACGCATAAGTGACAGGTCAAAAAGCATATGACTTAATTAAGGCAGCAAACATAAGAAAGTAACAACAGACCCAGGACTACTGCTATCTGATAAGTTACTTGGGATAAAGTCCTGCTAATAAATAGCCTGAAGTAACCAATTACAAGAATTCAACAAATATTAACAAAGACAGAAACAATCTTACCGCTGCCTAGTGAAAAAATAGGTAAACAATCTAATGTGAACTGCAGTTCTTATGTTTCCATATTACACAGGCTCTACTGTTATACTACTATGCTTTAGGATAACTATATATCTATATAGCTATACGGACATCTGATGCTAGAATGGGGACTAATTTATACGTACATGATTTTAATATGTAGATGGTGTTTATATTCCCTGGAATAAACTGCATTTGTCTTTCTGGCTTTGATTGCTTCATCTGCACTCTGCCCACTAATTCATCTCTGCGGGAACTACTTCATATTTCAAACCTTTGAACTCCTTCCAGACATACTTGCCCACTAAAACTTTTATTTCCACACCAATGTGGAATTCCAGGTTTGTTATTAGTTAACATTTTCTCCACCCAAGCCCTACACAGTTGGGCTCATGATACTATGGCAACTTGGAATTTCAAGTGGAGTGATATGAAAAATATACCAATAAACATCTTAAGTATTTCTAAGACTGTTTCCTTCAACAATGGGGTTTAAACCAAAATACAGAATGGTGGGGTTGTGAGGAGTTGATTGGCATTTGTTTCAGTTGAGCTGTTTGGTGGAATGGATGTCCATCCCAAACACAAGCCAATAATCCTTTATATCAAATATACAGGACTGGGCAGTTGCACAACACTTTTCACCTGTAACCATTTTACAAAAGAGGGTAGAATTATTATCCCTATTTTATAGATAAGAAACTGAAGCACAGATAATTCACTAGCTGAGTCAGTGACAATGCTGGGAAGAAAAGATAGGTGTTCTGTCTCCCAATCCAGTGCCCTAGTCACTGGACACCTGCCCACCTCCTCACACACACCTCCTCTTCTCACCCTTTCCCCCAGCTGGTAGTCTATCTATGGATAGATATGATTGGTGATGTCTCCCCCTTTCTCCTTCTCTGCTGCAACTCAATGAAAAGTGTGTAGATCCCCCTCCATCTCACTCCTTTCTCTTCTCTCTCCTTCTGGAATCCCCATCCTCCTCAGTGAGATTGAAACATCGAAGGAAAGTCAGCCAGTCACCCTTTCTCTCTGTCTCTGGTTGGCCTTAACTAGTTGCTGTTCTTAGGGTTGCCAACCCTCCCAGTTTCGCCAGGAGTCTCACAGGAATTAAGACTCTATCTCCTGGAGGCTACAGAAGCCAAACTTGGGAGATTTTAGGCCACTAAAAGTCTGGCAGTGCAGAGGAGCCAAGACAGGTTTCCTACCTGCCCTGGCCTCTGCGCCGCTTCCAGAGGCAGCCGGGCACATCCCTGTAGCCTCTGGGGGGGGGGGGCCAAGAGGGGCCTCAGCATGCTGCACCTCGCCCCAAGTGCCAACTCTGCAGCTCCCATGGCCAGGAACTGTCTCTGAGAAAGCTCCGTAGTAGGTAGGTGATATGGAAAGGGGGGGATTCAGCTGTTGTGACCTGCACTGGATGTGCCATGTTTGTCTTTCTTCCACAGGACAAAAGCGCCTTTGTCTGTACAAAGTGCAGCTGTCTCCATATTGGAAGAGAAGATTGAAGGTCTGGAGCAAACAGGTAACGACCCTGCGTTGTATACGAGAGACCTGAGGATTTTCTGGACCAAACTCAGGATAGCCTTCTAGGGGCCAAAGCTCTAAAGATGTAGAGCAGGTTGCACGAGGAGCCAAGAGGCCAGTGAAGAGCTTGGCAACATGTGACCTCCGAAAGAGGTAAGCGGAATGTCCGGGTTCCAGTAACACAGACACAGGTAACTAACCGCTTTCATGTTCTCTCCACAGGTACCAATGCGGAGAGTGGACCAGATGATACGTCTGGGGGGAGAAAGCGGAAGGAGACTCCGCTGGTTGGGAGGCATGAGATGCGATGTCCTGAGGTTGGAGGTTCCACGACCACCACTCCCAAGAGGAGAAGGCGGGTGGTGGTGGTCGGGGACTCTCTCCTCCGGGGGACTGAGTCATCTATCTGCCGCCCTGACCGGGAAACCGAGAAGTCTGCTGCTTGCCAGGGGCTAAGATTCGTGATGTGACGGAGAGACTGCCGAGACTCATCAAGCCCCTCGGATCGCTACCCCTTCCTGCTTCTCCACGTGGGCACCAATGATACTGCCAAGAATGACCTTGAGCGGAACCTGCGGACTACGTGGCTCTGGGAAGAAGGATAAAGGAGTTGGAGGCGCAAGTGGTGTTCTCGTCCATCCTCCCCGTGGAAGGAAAAGGCCTGGGTAGGGACCGTCGAATCGTGGAGGTCAACGAATGGCTACGCAGGTGGTGTCGGAGAGAAGGCTTTGGATTCTGTGACCATGGGATGGTGTTCCATGAAGGAGGAGTGCTGGGCAGAGACGGGCTCCATCTTACGAAGAGAGGGAAGAACATCTTTGCCAGCAGGCTGGCTAACCTAGTGAGGAGGGCTTTAAACTAGGTTCACCGGGGGAAGGAGACCAAAGCCCTGAGGTAAGTGGGAAAGCGGGATACCGGGAGGAAGCACAGGCAGGAAGGTCTGTGAGGGGAGGGCTCCTGCCTCATACTGGGAATGAGGGGCGATCAACAGGTTATCTCAAGTGCTTATATACAAATGCACAAAGCCTTGGAAACAAGCAGGGAGAACTGGAGGTCCTGGTGATGTCAAGGAATTATGACGTGATTGGAATAACAGAGACTTGGTGGGATAACTCACATGACTGGAGTACAGTCATGGATGGTTATAAACTGTTCAGGAAGGACAGGCAGGGCAGAAAAGGTGGGGGAGTAGCACTGTATGTAAGGGAGCAGTAGGACTGCTCAGAGCTCCGGTACGAAACTGTGGAAAAAACCTGAGTGTCTCTGGATTAAGTTTAGAAGTGTGTGCAACAAGAGTGATGTCATGGTGGGAGTCTGCTATAGACCACCGGACCAGGGGGATGAGGTGGATGAGGCTTTCTTCCGGCAACTCACGGAAGCTACTAGATCGCATGCCCTGATTCTCATGGGTGACTTTAATTTTCCTGATATCTGCTGGGAGAGCAATACAGCGGTACATAGACAATCCAGGAAGTTTTTGGAAAGCGTAGGGACAATTTCCTGGTGCAAGTGCTAGGGGAGCCAACTAGGGGGAGCGCTTTTCTTGACCTGCTGCTCACAAACCGGGTAGAATTAGTGGGGGAAGCAAAAGTGGATGGGAATCTGGGAGGCAGTGACCATGAGTTGGTTGAGTTCAGGATCCTGACGCAGGGAAGAAAGGTAAGCAGCAGGATACGGACCCTGGACTTCAGGAAAGCAGACTTTGACTCCCTCAGGGAACAGATGGCCAGGATCCCCTGGGGGACTAACATGAAAGGGAAGGGAGTCCAGGAGAGCTGGCTGTATTTCAAGGAATCCCTGTTGAGGTTACAGGGACAAACCATCCCGATGAGTCGAAAGAATAGTAAATATGGCAGGCGACCAGCTTGGCTTAATGGTGAAATCCTAGCGGATCTTAAACATAAAAAAGAAGCTTACAAGAAGTGGAAGCTTGGACATATGACCAGGGAAGAGTATAAAAATATTGCTCGGGCATGTAGGAAAGATATCAGGAGGGCCAAATCGCACCTGGAGCTGCAGCTAGCAAGAGATGTCAAGAGTAACAAGAAGGGTTTCTTCAGGTATGTTGGCAACAAGAAGAAAGCCAAGGAAAGTGTGGGCCCCTTACTGAATGAGGGAGGCAAGCTAGTGACAGAGGATGTGGAAAAAGCTAATGTACTCAATGCTTTTTTTGCCTCTGTTTTCACTAACAAGGTCAGCTCCCAGACTGCTGTGCTGGGCAACACAAAATGGGGAAGAGATGGCCAGCCCTCTGTAGAGATAGAGGTGGTTAGGGACTATTTAGAAAAGCTGGACGTGCACAAGTCCATGGGGCCGGACGAATTGCATCCGAGAGTGCTGAAGGAATTGGCGGCTGTGATTGCAGAGCCCTTGGCCATTATCTTTGAAAACTCGTGGCGAACGGGGGAAGTCCCGGATGACTGGAAAAAAGGCTAATGTAGTGCCCATCTTTAAAAAAGGGAAGAAGGAGGATCCTGGGAACTACAGGCCGGTCAGCCTCACCTCAGTCCCTGGAAAAATCATGGAGCAGGTCCTCAAAGAATCAATCCTGAAGCACTTAGAGGAGAGGAAAGTGATCAGGAACAGTCAGCATGGATTCACCAAGGGAAGGTCATGCCTGACTAATCTAATCGCCTTTTATGATGAGATTACTGGTTCTGTGGATGAAGGGAAAGCAGTGGATGTATTGTTTCTTGACTTAGCAAAGCTTTTGACACGGTCTCCCACAGCATTCTTGTCAGCAAGTTAAGGAAGTATGGGCTGGATGAATGCACTATAAGGTGGGTAGAAAGCTGGCTAGCTTGTCGGGCTCAACGGGTAGTGATCAATGGCTCCATGTCTAGTTGGCAGCCGGTGTCAAGTGGAGTGCCCCAGGGGTCGGTCCTGGGGCCCGTTTTGTTCAATATCTTCATAAATGATCTGGAGGATGGTGTGGATTGCACTCTCAGCAAATTTGCGGATGATACTAAACTGGGAGGAGTGGTAGATACGCTGGAGGGGAGGGATAGGATACAGAAGGACCTAGACAAATTGGAGGATGGGCCAAAAGAAATCTAATGAGGTTCAATAAGGATAAATGCAGGGTCCTGCACTTAGGATGGAAGAATCCAATGCACCGCTACAGACTAGGGACCGAATGGCTCGGCAGCAGTTCTGCGGAAAAGGACCTAGGGGTGACAGTGGACGAGAAGCTGGATATGAGTCAGCAGTGTGCCCTTGTTGCCAAGAAGGCCAATGGCATGTGGGTTGTATAAGTAGGGGCATAGCGAGCCGATCGAGGGACGTGATCGTTCCCCTCTATTCGACACTGGTGAGGCCTCATCTGGCGTACTGTGTCCAGTTTTGGGCCCCCACACTACAGGAAGGATGTGGATAAATTGGAAAGAGTACAACGAAGGGCAACGAAAATGATTAGGGGTCTAGAGCACATGACTTATGAGGAGAGGCTGAGGGAGCTGGGATTGTTTAGTCTGCAGAAGAGAAGAATGAGGGGGGATTTGATAGCTGCTTTCAACTACCTGAAAGGGGGTTTCAAAGAGGATGGCTCTAGACTGTTCTCAATGGTAGCAGATGACAGAACGAGGAGTAATGGTCTCAAGTTGCAATGGGGGAGGTTTAGATTGGATATTAGGAAAAACTTTTTCACTAAGAGGGTGGTGAAACACTGGAATGCGTTACCTAGGGAGGTGGTAGAATCTCCTTCCTTAGAGGTTTTTAAGGTCAGGCTTGACAAAGCCCTGGCTGGGATGATTTAACTGGGACTTGGTCCTGCTTTGAGCAGGGGGTTGGACTAGATGACCTTCTGGGGTCCCTTCCAACCCTGATATTCTATGATTCTATGATTCTATGATTCTGTGGGGACGGTGCCTGCAGGCAGGGGCAGTGCGTGGAGCTCCCAGCCCTCTCCCAGGGGCCGCAGGGATATTTCAGCTGCTTCCGGGAAGTGGCGTGGGGCAGGCCAGGCAGGGAGCCTGCCTTAGCCCTGCTGCGCCACCACCTGGGAGGCACCCAAGGTAAGCACCACCCGGTTGGAGCCCACACCTCTCACCCCTGCCCAATCCCCTGCCCCAGCGCTGAGCCGCCTCCTGGAGCCAACACCCCAAACCCCCTACTGCACCCTGAACTGCCTCCCACACCCCAACCCCCAGCCCATATCCCCCCTCCCAGAGCCAGCACCCCAAACACCCCTACTGCATGCCAAACCCCACATCCTACCCCCTTCCCCAGCTTTGAGCCTCCTCCCACACCCCAACCCCCCTGCCCCAGCCCTGAGCCCCCTCCTCCACCCAAACTCCCTCCCAGGGCCCAAGACCAGTAATGCCTAAACCATACAGAGAGGCAAGTGACAGCTTGCAACCCAGAAACTTGATTTGGATTCAGACTCAGAGACAGGATTTTACCTGGCCACACCACATCTTATATAAAGAGATAGGCTATACTTCTGCAACACCTGCTTTTCTTCTACTGGTATAATTTACATATGTCTGACTCAACAGTCCAAAAATGACTGGTCCTTTGGGACTGGGAGTAACCTGAATATTGTTATCTGATTTTTGGTTTAAAGTGCCGATCTATCATATAGCCCAGCTTGCCTGGTTGGCAAGATAGACTGGTGTGATCAAGGGCACTGTCTGTGACTCCCTGATAAAACGTTATAGTGCTTTAGGAGTTATACCTGGTACTGGGTTGGTGAAATCTAATTGTAGACCACTCAACCAGTTTGGAGTTTCTGCCCTGCTTTTTGACTTTCTACCCTGAGGTTGGCACTCATGGCTGTAAGCCACACCACAGAGTGTGACAGATAGGGTGTGGGGGATTAGAAAGCCCTGAAATCAGATGGGAGTTCTCAGACCTTGGTAGCTTATTACACATGATGGAAATGTGGATAAGTACAAGATATCATTCCAAAAGACAGAACGTTCAGCACTCTCAGGCTTCTTTCAGCTGTTTGGCACTTCTCCCCCCCTTCCCACTCAAAGTTTAGCAACCCCAACTGCCTGTGCCAAGGCACTTCTCTTCCCACCAACTTTCTCTCAAGTCCCTTGAGTCTGAGGTCAGCCAGAATGTTACAGTCTGCAAACTCCCAGAAGCCCTTGCAGCTCTCTCCTTTCCTTCTGGGACTTGCCTCTGAATTTCATTTCAAGCTTCACAGCTGATCAGGATGCAGCTTCTTTTATAATGCTGCTCCAGGCACAGCTTCTGGGGGGTGTTTTTTGTTTTGGCTTTTTTCCTCTCTTCTAGCTGCTCTGTTGTAGCTGGCAGCAACAGTAGGTGGCTTTGGCATCTCACTATAATGTAGTTCAGGGCTTCTCTATGGAGTTCCTGCTTTATTGCTACAATCTAGTGCAAAGCCAGTGCTGGGTTTAAGCAGACTAAGCAATTGCTTAGGGCCCCTAGCAGCTCAAAGAGGGCCCCTATTCACTTATTATGTGTTGGTGGGGAGAAGAAATATTCTTGCTTAGGGCCCCCATAGGCCACTGCCACTGATCCCGAGGATATTTGGAGTGGAGGTGAAGTATGTTCTCTGACAGTGTAAGGCCATAGGGATTCTCTTAATCAGGCATGCAGAAAAGAGAAAGTGTTGTAAAATACAAGTTGGAGGTGGAGATAGGGTTAACTTCACTGATCCTAAAGTGCTGCTCTCCCTTCACGTTAAAGTCCTTTCCTGCATAGGAATATTTAAAACAGTCTTATTTCCACACTGGTCTTTGTAGCTTTAGCTGGTGGCTACAGGAAATGCTTGGATATAACAGCCCTAGTTGTACCAGTGCTGCTCCTTCCCACATTCAGTGCATGGAGCACATTCTCCTTCTCCCAGGCTGAGACCTTGTGGAGCAAGTTTCATCCAGGGGAAAATTGTAAGGGACAATTATAAATCCATTAAACACAAGTTTATAGGGAAAGTGATGACATGGCCATCACTACAGCAGCACGTGCCAAAACTATAATTATGTAAATATATGGAGTAGTTTTGGGTAATAAGTCTGCAAGTAATGAGTTGAATGAGCACTGTTTGCAAAGGAAGAGATCAACCTTTCTAGCTATTTGAAACTAGAGAAGCTAATGTTACTGACCTAGAACTAGTTCACTTCTGTACGGAACTCTTTGTGTAAAAGTTTGTTTGATTTTTTTCTAGAGGAAGATAATGATTTAATCGATCAAATAGTTCCTCTCACTATAAACAAACATTTAACATAAATGTTTTTTAAAAAATCCTATACACACATGGAAAGGAAAAATGAAGCTTTTGAATTGACCAATCAGATTAAATTGGTTTAAGGACATAGGCAGGTTGATTTAGGAGATCTGTAGTCTACTTTTCTTGAATTAAATTTAAATCAATATTATCCCTTTCTTAACCCCACTTTGTGGTAACTAAATGCAGTGTTACCTGTTACCTAATTTTAGCTTCAGGGAGATCTCTCAACTTAAAAGAATGAAAAATCCTTCTCTAGATAACTCCTAAAATCCAATTGTTCTTGAAAGGATTTATAGTAAACAATTGAAAAACCAGGTGTTCCACCTCATTACTATAATCCTTTCTCTCTAGGAAGTAATCTCTGTATCAGTCTAACCAGAATATCCAAAACCTTTCATAAAACAACCATAAAAAGTTCTTAATTTAATTTTAATTCATGGTTAAAAACCACAATTGAATAAGAAAAGAAGTACTTGTGGCACCTTAGAGACTAATAAATTTATTTGAGCATAAGCTTTCGTGAGCTACAGCTCACTTCATCCAATGCATTCAGTGGTTTTTTCCATTGAATGCATCCGATGAAGTGAGCTGTAGCTCACGAAAGCTTATGCTCAAATAAATGTGTTAGTCTCTAAGGTGCCACAAGTCCTCCTTTTCTTTTTGCGAATACAGACTAACACGGCTGCTACTCTGAAACCCACAATTGAAATAAATGTCTCTTCTCCATCAGTCAAGTTACTGAATTCATACAATGTGCAGATTTACAATTTCCAGAATTGACATTTTTAATTTTCGGAGAGGAAGGCAGACAAACTTGAACGTCCTCATTTTAAAAAAAGGCAGATACTTCAAAAGTAGGTGTCGTGCTGTTATCACCCACCAGTAACAGGCAATTGAAGGGCTTTGGAAAATGGTTTTCAGCTCTGGGCTCCCTTGAACTGCTGTCGAAATACGTTTTCAACCGCAGCTCTTGCGGGGCTTTATAAAACTGACCGAGGGTTATGATCGGGGATGGAACGGGGAAAACATTTTGCTTATACTGTTTTTTAAACAGCTTTCAATACCAGCTCCGGACCTCTTCAGTTTCTGGACCTACGTATGCTCTGGCCAGCCCAGCGCTTTCTGTTTTTGGCAGGTCTGATCTGACCGGGGCTTTGCCTACACTGGAGGCAACCCGCAAAACAATCCCCTCGGGGACGCACTGGGAGGGGGAT
This sequence comes from Dermochelys coriacea, assembly GCF_009764565.3. Taxonomy (NCBI): domain Eukaryota; kingdom Metazoa; phylum Chordata; order Testudines; family Dermochelyidae; genus Dermochelys; species Dermochelys coriacea. Next base: position 179,658,344 of record NC_050070.1, on the reverse strand, counting down.
TCCCTTGCAAACCCGGCTGCAGCGCCTGGCGGCGGGGGAGGCCGCAGAGCCCGGGCGAGACGGGCGGGGCGGGGCGGGGCTTCCCCGGGGGGGGCGGGGGAAGACTCGAGGGCCGCCCTCCCCCCGCGTCTCCTAGCAACCACGCGGCAACAGAACGCGCGGGCTGGGGCAGCGCCGCCGCCGCCTTCGGAGTGTCGCCCGCGCGCCCGCGGCCTCTGCCCCCCCCTCAGCACCTCTTGCTGCCCGCTGCGTGCTCCCGCCCCTTCCCCACGCTCTCAAGTGCGTCCACCCTCCGTCTGCTCTCTGCCCCCACCTGCATCCCCGTTACCCCCTCTGTCCCCTCTCACTTCCCCCTCTTCCCCAAGGCGCCGGGCTCCAGGGGACAGCATGCACCGCAGGAAGAAGGCGCCCCCGCCCCCGCTGTAAGTGCTGCCTTTGCGGCGGGCTCTCTGGCTCTGCAAGGCCCAGGCTCCAATCCTTGTAACCGCCGGGGGCCAGCCCTGAGGGACGGGCCCTGCAGGAACCGGGCCCTGCGCGGGTGCTGGAGGAGTTAGCACCTGGTCCGGTGCTATTGGGTGTTGTTCTGCCACGGGCTCAGCACCCTCTGCTCAGGCCCCTGGGGACTGAGCCCTTCATAACCTCTGTCCCAGGGCCTGATGCTGCCAGCCTTCGCTTACCTGGGCAGCCACCGCTCCTGCAGTCTTCTGACTGGGAGCCGAGTATTCCTCAAATAAGTAACACTTGCAGGAACAGGATCTAAGTCTTTAGCTGAACTGCTTGATCTTTCTATCTCACGGCACCCTGTGCTATGTACCTACAATCGTGTGTGCGCCTTGGGAGGCTGTAGACGCGTAATGCCACACTGGATCAGATTAATGGTCCATCTAGCCCAGTATCCTTTAGGCAAATGAAGAGATCATGATGTATCCTATGTCATCCAGTCCCAGCTTCTGGCAGTCTGGTTTAGAGATACCCATAGCATGGGGTTGTGTCCCTGACCATCTTGGCTAACAGCCATTGATAGATCTATCCTTCAGGAACTTACCCAGTTCTTTTTTGAACACAGTTATGCTTTTGACCTTCACAACAACCCCCCGGCGATGAATTTCACTGGTTAATTATGTGTGTGAAGAACTAGTTTCTTATGTTTGTTTTAAAACTTCATTGGGTGACCTCTGGTTCTTGTTATGTGAAACGGTAAACAACACTTCCCTATTCACTTTCTTCACACCATTCATGATTTTATAGCTGTTTATCATACCTCTCCGTATTTATTTATTTTCCAAGTAAACAATTCCAGGCTTTTTAATCTCTCCTTATGTGGAAGCTGTTCCATAACCCTAATCATTGTTGTTGCCGCTCTCTATACTTTTCCAATTCTAATACATCCTTTTTAAGATGGTGCAACCAGAACTGCACTCAGTTTTCAAGATGTTTAGTTTTATATTGTGGCATTACGATACTTTCAGGCTTATTATCTATCCCTCTCCTAATGATCCCTAACATTCTGTTAACTTTTTTGACTGCTGCTGCACGGATGTTTTCAGAGAACTATCCACGATGACTCCAAGATCTTTCTTGAGTAGTAACAACTAATTTAGACCCATTATTTTATATGCATAGTTGGGATTATGTTTTCCAATGTGCATTACTTTGCATTTATCAACATTGAATTTCATCTGCCATTCTGTTGCCAAGTCTCCCAGTTCTGTGAAATCTGTTTGGAACTCTTCACAGTCAGCTTAGGACAGGGGCGGGCAAACTTTTCGGCCTGAGGGCCGCATCGGGTTTCTGAAATTGTATGGAAGGCTGGTTAGGGGAGGCTGTGCCTCCCCAAACAGCCAGGCGTGGCCCAACCCCTGCCCCCCTATCCAACCCCCCCCCCGCTTCTCACCCCTGAGCCCCCCCCCCGATCTCCTACCCCATCCAATGCCCCCTGTTCCCTCACAGCCCCCCTGGGGACCCCTGCCCCATCCACCCCCCCGCTCTCTGTCCCTGACCACCCCCAGACCCCCCACCCCTAATTGCCCCCCGCCGCCCTATCCAAACCCCCACTCCTTCCTGACTTCCCCCCCAGGACACCTGCCCCCATTCAACCCCCCTGTTCTCCGCCCTCTGACTGACCTGATCCCTATTCACACCCCCGGCCCCTGACAACCCCCCGAACTCCCCTGTCCTCTATCCAACCTCCCTGCCCCCTTGTCGCGCTGCCTGGAGCACCGGTGGCTGATGGCGCGGCAGCTCCAGGACAGGCAGCCGCACCGTGCAGCACAGAGCACCGGGTCAGGCCAGGCTCTGCAGCAGCGCTGCCACAGGAGTTCGCAGCCCCGCCACCCAGAGCATTGCGCCAGCGGAGCAGTGAGCTGAGGCTGTGAGGGAGGGGGTACAGAAGGGGAGGGCCGGGGGGCTAGTCTCCTGGGCCAGGAGCTCAGGGACCGGGCCGGATGTGGCCCGCGGGCCATAGTTTTCCCACCTCTGGCTTAGGATGTAAGAATTTTGAGTAGTTTAGTATCATCTGCAAACTTTACCACCTCATTGTTTATACCCCCTTTTCCAGATCATTTATGAATGTGTTGAATAGGACCGGTCCCATTACAGATCCTTGCAGGTCCCTGCTATTTACCTGTTTCCGTTGTGAAAACTGATAATTTATTCTTGCCCTTAGTTTCCTATCTTTTAACCAGTGACTGATCCATGAAAGGACCTTCCCTTTTACCTCATGATGGCTTACTTTACTTAAGAGCCTTTGGTGTGGGATCTTGTCAAAGGCTTTCTGAAAGTCCAAGTATACTGTATCCACTGATTTCAGAGTAGCAGCCGTGTTAGTCTGTATTCGCAAAAAGAAAAGGAGTACTTGTGGCACCTTAGAGACTAACACATTTATTAGAGCATAAGCTTTCATGAGCTACAGCTCACTTCATCGGATGCATTTGGTGGAAAAAACAGAGGAGAGATTTATATACACACACAGAGAACATGAAACAATGGGTTTATCATACACACTGTAAGGAGAGTGATCACTTAAGATAAGCCATCACCAGCAGCGGGGGGGGAAGGAGGAAAACCTTTCATGGTGACAAGCAAGGTAGGCTAATTCCAGCAGTTAACAAGAATATCAGAGGAACAGTGCGGGGTGGGGTGGGGGGAGAAATACCATGGGGAAATAGTTTTACTTTGTGTAATGACTCATCCATTCCCAGTCTCTATATCCACTGAATCGTCTTGTCCACATTTGTTGACACCCTCAGAGAATTCTAATAGATTAGTGAGGCATGATGTCTCTTTACAAAATTCATGTTGGCTCTTCCCAAACATATAGTGTTTATCTATGTCTGATAATTCTATTCTTTACTATAGTTTCAACTAATTTGCCTGGTACTGAAGTTAGGTTTACCAGCCTGTAATTGCCAAGATTGCCTCTGGAGCCTTATTTAAAAATCAGTGTACATTAGCTATCCTCTAGTCATCTGATACAGAGACTGATTTAAGCGGTAGGTTACCTACCACAGTTAGTAGATCTGCAATTTCTTCAGAACTCTTGGGTCGATGCTATGTAGTACTGGTGACTTATTGCTGTTTAATTTATCGGTTTGTTCCAAAACTCTTCTATTGACGCCTCTGTCTGGTTCAGTTCCTCAGATTCGTCACCTAAAAACAATGGCTCAGGTGTGGGAGTCTCCTTCACATCCTCTGCAGTGAAGACAAATGCAAAGAATTCCTTTAGCTTCTCTGCAACAGCTTGTCTTCCTTGAGTGCTCCTTTATCTCTTTGACTGTCTCATAGCCCCACTGATTGTTGGTAGACTTTCTGTTTCTGATATCCTTACAAAAACTAACAGCAAAATCATTTTTATCTTTTGCTAGTTGCTCTTTGTCCTTCTTTGGCTTACTTAATTATGCTTTTACACTTTCTTAGGTCTTATGGTCTGAAGGTTTGTTTCTTTTTATTTTCCTCAGTAGGATTTTACTACAATTTTAAAAGGATGTCTTTTTGCCTCTAAACGCCTCTTTTATTCTGCTGCTTAGCCATGGTGGCTTTTTTTTGTGTGTTTTTTTTTTTAATTTGGGGGGTATACATTTCATTTGAGCCACTATTACAGTATTTATAAATAGTTTCCATGCAGCTTGCAGGCATTTCACTCTTCTGACTGTTCCTTTTAATTTCCCTTGTTGTATGCAGTGTTGTATCTGTGTTGGTCCCAGGATATTGGAGAGACAAGGTAAGTGAGGTAATATCTTTTATTGGACCAAATTCTGTTGGTGAACAAGACAAGCTTTGAAGCTACACTGAGATCTTCTTCGGGTCTGCAAAAGGTATTCTGGGCCCTGGTGTACACTACAGAGTTACGGCTAGTATACACTGGCAATGCTAAAGCACTGCCGCAGCACGGCTTTAACGTGGCTTGTTTGGTTGTGGCGCAGCTCTCTCCCAATGCTCTACAAAACTCACCTCCACGAGGGCCTTAGCTACCAGCGCTGGGAGCACAGCTCCCAGTGCTGGTGCACTGTCTACACTGGCGCTTTACAGCGCTGAAACTTGCTGTGTTCAGGGGAGTGTTTTTTTCACACCCCTGAGTGAGAAAGTTGCAGCGCTGTAAATTGCCAGTGTAGACAAGCCCTTAGCTCAATGTAAACTGCCTTGCATTGACTTAACTGTGTAGTGTCTTCACTAAAATTTCACTCCCACCGACATAACTTGCCCACTACACTGATTTAATAACTCCATTGCCACAAGAGGTATACAGTCAATTTTGATGTAGTTAGACCAGGAGTGGAAAACTATGGTGCATCTGGCCCCCCAGATGTTTTAATCTGGCCCTCAAGCTTCTGTCGGGGAGTGGGGTCCGGGGCGTGCCCTGCTCCAGTGCTCCAGCTGGGGAATGCGATCGGAGGTTGGCCCTGCTCCGCGTGGCTCCCAGAAACAGCGGCATGTCCCTCCTCCGGCTCCTACACGTAGGGACACCCAGGGGGCTCTGCACACTGCCCTTTCCCCAAGTGCTGCCCCTGCAGCTCCCATTGGCCAGGAACCACAGCCAATGGGAGCTGCAGGGGTGGTGCCTGTGGACAGGGCAGCTTGCAGAGCCACCTGGCTGCACCTCACCTAGGAGCCAGAGAAGGGACATGCCGCTGCTTCTGGGAGATGCTTGAGGGAAGCACTGCCCGGAGCCTGTGCCCCTAATGCTCTCCCACACCCCAACTCCTTGCCCCAGCCCTGATCCCCCTCACACCCTCCGAACCCCTCCATACCAGCCTAGAGCAACCTCCTGCACCCCCAACGCCTCATCCCCTGCCCGAACCCAGAGCCTGTACTCCCAGCTGGACCCCTCCCCCACCCACACCCCAATCCCCAGCCCCTGAACACCTCATTTCTGGCCCCACCCCAGAGCCTGCACTGCAACCCCCTATTTTGTGAGCATTCATGCCTTGCCATACAATTTCCATACCCAGATGTGGCCCTCAGGCCAAAAAGTTTGCCCACCCCTGAGTTAGACTGATATCAACTGTTGCTGGCTTTCAGAAGCTATTCCACAGTGCCCGATACCGACAATTCAGTTGGTGGAAGTGCTCCTCCTGAGGACACGCACTGCCAACACAAGCAGCAAAGTGTATACATACACAAGTAATGTAATTACTGCAGCAATGGTATGCTGGCGTAAATTAGGTTGGTTTATTTTTGTAGTATAGACTTGCCCTGAGCATCATAGCTAAGTACAAGGTAGAACAGATTGTTTAGCATCGGTAGTTAGTACATATTCCAAGGGACCATTCAAGGTGAAGTTAATAGGCCACTCCACTTTGAATGGTCTCTTAGAATACACGCTATCTACCCATGCTATATCAATCTGTTCCACCTTGTATTAGCTATGATGCTCACCTTTTCCAGACCAGAAGAAGAGCTCTGTATAGCTCAAAATCTTCTCTCTCTCTCTCTCTCTCTCTCTCTCTCTCTTACCAACAGAAGTTGGTCCAATAAAAGATATTACCTCACCTACCTTGTCTCCCTAATATCCTGGGATATCCTGCCAAGTACTGCTACAGGTAAAAGTTGCTTTTTCTTTGGTAACTTTTCCAGTCCAACAAAATATCTTGAAATAAAGACTATTGTATTAGTGAACAGAAATGACATTTAGCATAAAATGAGATTGTAAACTCTTCAGAGAGCTGAGCCACTTCCACTGAAGTCAATGGAAAATTGTCATTTGTGTCTTTCTACTGTGTGTTTGTACAGCTTCCCCACAAAAGGGTCCTTATCCTGATCAGGCCTCTAGGCATTACCATCATGCTAATAAAGTTATTATTAATGTTTGCATACAAAAGTATCTTGTCGGAGACAAAGCTCCTCAATGACTCCTTACTTGTTAATTGCTCTGAATCCAGCAATTATTAGTATGAGATAAGTGATTGATATCCACTGGTAGTATTATGTGGTGGTTTATTCCTGTTCATGACTGGAAGCTATTGCATAAATAAGAAATTTCTTCCTATGGTCTATGGATAAGTTTGGTTCTGAGGAAGGCCCTTTTTGTTGAAACACTAGCTATAACTTTTATGTTAATTATCAGTTCTATTTATTTATTTTTCTAATAAAGTATTTATTCACTTTATTCATTATTCACATAGAAATACTTCTGAGATAGTCTGTTTTTTTTTAATTGGGGTGCTGTTTTCTTTGTAATTTGAATATTTAACTACTTATTCCATTTTATGAAATGGAAACAAGCCTGAATGAAAGATTGCTGGAGAAAAGGAAGGAAAGGAGAAATTTTATTGAGTGTCATTGTCATAAATATAAAGGGAAGGTTAAACACCTTTAAAATCCCTCCTGGCCAGAGGAAAAATCCTTTCACCTGTAAAGGGTTAAGAAGTTAGGATAACCTTGCTGGCACCTGACCACAATGACCAATGAGGAGACAAGATACTTTCAAAGCTGGAGGGAGGGAGAAACAAAGGGCCGGTCTGTCTGTCTGTGTGATGCTTTTGCAGGGGACAGAACAGGAATGGAGTCTTAGAATTTAGTAAGTAATCTAGCTAGATATGCGTTAGATTATGATTTCTTTAAATGGCTGAGAAATTAGACTGTGCTGTATAGAATGAATATTCTTGTCTTTGGGTCTTTCTTGTAACTTAAGTTTTGCCTAGAGGGATTCTCTATGTTTTGAATCTAATTACCGTGTAAGGTGTTTACCATCCTGATTTTACAGAGGTGATTCTTTTTAGCTTTTCTTATATTAAAATTCTTCTTGTAAGAAATTGAATGCTTTTTTCATTGTTCTTAAGATCCAAGGGTTTGGGTCTGTGGTCCCCTATGCAAATTGATGAGGATTTTAATCAAGCCTTTCCCAGGCAGGGGGGTGCAAGGTTTTGGTGAGGATTTTGGGGGGGGGGAAAGACGTTCCCAAACAATGTTTTCCCAGTAAACCGAGTCAAACATTTGGCGGTGGCAGTGAAAGTCCAAGGGCAAAGGGTAAAATAGTTTGTACCTTGGGGAAGTTTTAACCTAAGCTGGTAAAAGTAAGTTTAGGAGGTTTTCATGCAGGTCCCCACATCTGTACCCTAGAGTTCAGAGTGGGGAAGGAACCTTGACAGTCATTAATGTGTAAATGATATTGGCAGCTGTGATCAGAGATAGCGTCCTGAAGGCAGAGTATAAATACAGGAGTAGGAGACTAAGAACAGATCCCTTGGGGACACCAGCTGAGAGAGGATGTAGGAAAAAAAGGTTATTATCCTAGTATGATGTAAAAGATTTATTAGGTAAGTTGGAAGAAACGCATTGGAGATCCAGTCAGAAAAAACATATGTGCCAAGGTGATAGAGATGTGAGGGATCCACAGTGTCAAAAGGAGCTAATAAGTCAAAGAAGATAAGAAGAAAAGTGAGATGTGGGAATTGGCTACAAGTAAGTCATTAATAATTCTAGGGAGCATTGTGTTGGTAGAATGTCCAGGGCAAAAACTGGATTTTGAAGGATCAGGAATAGAATGCTGGGCATTGTGAGGAAGGATTTGAGACTATGCAGTCCAGCCCAAGAATTTAGAATGTGAAATGGTCTTGAGCTCTCATTATCAAGTAAGATACATCCATAAGTTTGATATAAGTTTATTTAAAGGGGATCAGAGTCCTGGGATGCAACTCACATTGTAACAGCCCAGTCAGCAGAAGCTATTTGTACAGCCTCATCCTGATTTCACCTACACAGGTATTTATAATGAGTAACACCAGTGAAGAGAGTAGATATGTTAGTGCAAAAGTAGTGAGAGAGATCCTAATCAGGATGTAGAGTTAAACTCTGCTGTCCTTTATGACCATCTGAATGTAGAGTAACTCCATTGAAATCAGTTTTATTCTGGATTTGGAAAGTCGTGAGTGAAATCAGAATCAGGCCTACTAAGTTCTTAGCAGGTATTTTATTATCCTCTTCTATGTGATATAACTATTATACTATCAACAAATATTGGTATTTGTGTATGGAAATAATCATCTCTTTGTCATGTTATGTCTTTCAGCCCAAATACTTATAGAATATTTAATATTGATATACCAGAAGTAAACATGAAAATAGAAAAGATCAGTGGTGAATATATACCTAAAAAGAATAAACAGTCTTTCCAGCACTCGTATTTACCAGAGTGGCGCAATAATCCCCAACCACGTTATGCAAAATTAATTAACACCAACGTAAGGTTCTTAAATGAACCAATATACTATATGGAAACAGAAGGCACAATGGCTAAAAAGGTAGGAGCATTTTGCATTATCTTTCAAATTAAGGTCATATTCTACATAATATGTACATGTATGTTGTACAAAAGAACTGCATTAACTAATCCTAAGGATCTGAATGAACCTCTCACTAGTAAGGAAATAGAGTATTACGCCTTAAAATCTCTGCTTAACTTACTCTCTTGTGCCTAGGTTTTGCAGCATATATGACATGTAAAATCATCCACTGTGTGAGGATATTTGTATTAGCCAGGCACAAAAAAGGCAAGTTAGCTAAACTCTGATTGTCCTTGCTTTGTAAGTTTAAGTCATATTCTTGGATTTACTTTAGCACACTGTAGTTCGTAATTTAATATGATTCTTTTTGTGTACTAGTATGAAAAGAGAACAGTGATTCTTAAAAAGGGTATTTGTATATCAAATTTCTGTGGCTACATCTACACTTGTGGCAGCATGCAGAGTGCAGACACTGCATGCCCAGCTAGCGCAGGTATAAATAACAGTATAGACAGTGAGACATGGCTTAGAGCAGGGGTCTCAAACATGCGGCCCACAGAGTTATTTGCTGCAGCCCACCAAGCACCCCGTCCCCACCCCCCTGGAGTTATTTCCTGTGGCCGCCAAGCTCCCCTCACCCCCTCTCACAGCGTGCCACATCCCTGCTCCTCTGCCTACCTCCAGGAGCTTCCCGCCACCAAACAGCTGTTTGGTGGTGCTTAGCGCTTTCCAGGAGGGAGGGGAAGGAGTGGGGAGCCGTATGCTCAGGGGAGAAGGTGGGGCAGGGACGGGGATTTGGGGAAGGGGTTGGAATGGGGGCGGGGAAGGGGTGAGAAGAAGCAGGGCATGGGCGGGGCCTCATGGAAGGGATGAGTGGGGGCGGGGCTGGGAGCAGGTGGGGGCTTTTGTACCTTTGTATAAAAGGGGTCAGTAGTACATTGGCCTGAGGGCCGCATCAGTCCTCATGTGGCCCTTGTGGTGATTTGAGTTCGAGATCCCTGACTTAGAGCAAGTGTTCTCAGGACAAATATTTTGGTGGCCTCAGAATGTGGCCACCAATTCTTGCTGGTGGCTGCTCTCACACTTTTTCCTAAAATACTTAATTAGCTTTAGGAAAAACAATTAAATATGCACATAATAGATGTCCAAATCATAATTTATTTATTGCTAGCTAGTAAGTCTGTTGTGAAAAGTGATACTTGTATGTTTGTTAATATCACTTTTCACAACAGACTTAATCAGCCCTGGCAAACCTGGGATGGGAGGCAGTGGAGGGCTGGAGCCTGAAGCCCCACAGCCAGATCCTGAAGCCTGGTGGCCGGGGGACAGGGCCTGGGGATGGAGCTTGAAGTTGTGCAGACGGAGCCTGCCACCCCACCAACCCAGGGCTCAAGCCTAAAGCCTGAGCCCAACTGCCTCTGGAAAGGTGGGGAACTCACTGCCTGCCTGCTCCTATAGCAGTTGTCTCCGGGGGACAGGGCACAACCCCGGATGGTGGCTCCAGCAATCAATACCAAGGCAGTGCATCCAGGAGCAACGGGGGGGAAGGGACCGCTAATTCCCCCCCACCCATCACAGCCCAGGAGGTTGTGGCCACATGTGACCACGGTGGCTGCATTTGAGAAAGGCTGGCTTAGAGTACAGTGCTCTACATGCCTGCACCCCCAGGATATATACCATACATAGCTCTCTACACATCCAAGTAGTGCCTCCCATGTCCACACGGCAATTTTTAGCAGTGTAATGTCCCACTGCCTGAGCTTTCCCCACAGTAATAAAAGGGTCCAGCAGCAGGGAAAGGCTACAGCGGGGGGGAGACTCCATGCTCGGAGCCTTTCTCTGTTGCCTCTCCCTTGCAGGAACCTTTCCTTGACACAGTGGGGGGTGAGAGAGAAGAATTTCAGTGCAGCGCAGAAGAAGAAGGGGGAGAAAGATGCTGGATATCAATGGGGTCATATCAATCAAACTTCAGACTAGGCTGATTTTCTCCTATTTAGGAGTCAGAATGTGCTAAGCAATAGTGGAAGTAGATGAGGGATTTGAAAACTTGTGGAGGACTGAAAGAGACTTGGAGAAGCATTCTATCGGTACTTGCTTTATTACCTAAGTGTTTGTTTGGATAGACATACATTTTTCTTCCCTTTGACTTTAAAGCATCATTGGTGGCCAAGTGGGGAACCATGTGTATATCATTATAGTCCACCTTATGACCGACAGAGCACTCAGAGAATGATTTCCAGAAGCCAACCTGTACATTGTCTTCTCCAACTAAATACAGCAGTAAACTACAGCCTTCCTGTGGAATAGGTAAGAACCTGTAGGGAAGCTCCCCCCCTTCCCTCCGGCCAAGTCAGGTGTAGTTTTTCTCTATATTCAGAATAAACAAATACAGGTAGTGCACTACTTTTGTATGGGATCTTTTGCTGTCTGACTTTGGATCAAGTTTTGATCTCAGTTGCACCAGGGTATATTTGGAGTAACTCCATTAAAGTCTGTTGAGTTAGTCTGGATTTACAACAATGCAACTAAGAGCTGAGTCTCTATCTACCTATCCATCCATATTTCTTGCACTTATCATTATGATGTCTGAACGCTTGGTAAATGTCCATTTAATAACAACCACTGTATATAATGAATACAAATACTTCCTATTGGCTCCCCCTCTTCTTCAGTTTGCAAACAAATTCTTTCAGATTATACAAATTATGGAAATGTCTAATTTTTAAATATAGCTGGGGACTGAATTGCAAACAGTCCTTGAACTATTCCCATCAGTTTCAAATGTATTTGGTATTCGTAATTGTTCTCTAGGTATTTTGGATGAATATTTTGATCAGAAAGAAGCTGTTTGCTCTGACTATTCTCCCTTTGTTTTGTGGTTGGTCACCTAAGTGGTGATCTTTCTACTCCATTAAATGTTCTTTTGTTAAAAAGGTTCAGTCAAGTCAAGAGTGAATAAGATTGAAAATTTTCTGAGCTGTGCCCCAAAACAGGTGTATAGTAACTCCCTTACCTTTCCTCCAGCTGTGTTGTAGAACAAAGTAATGAAAGGAAGCCTTCATCAAATTTGTTAAAATGGCCCAAGTGGGAGCTGAACCTCCATCATGCAGTGTTATAATAGTGACTGAAATTTCAGGATTCTTATCCTCCATAAAATCAGAGAGAGGCATGAGGCAACCAGCAGTGCGCATATATGTGGAAGGGGCCTGGAGTGAGCTAACTGGCCATGATATCTGTATTAGTAATACTCTCATGCCTGGATCTCTCTACATGCTCTGTAGAACTGTGGTACCAGCAAGCAGAGCTGCCTTCATGCTACTGTGATTAAAGTCACTTATTTTTATTTTGATGATTCACGCAATAGCAGCTGCATTTTCTGATTCCATACATATTTCTTCTAAGTGGGCAACTGGTCCTCAGACCAACACCCTTGTTGGATATGCCAGGATTGAAGGGATTGCTGCTTACCACTTTATTATATCCAAGAATACTGCAATGAGAAGAACTTAGCAGCAGTCATGAAGAACAGTAGTGTCAGTGTATTACTGATGAGTTGCATGGTTCTCCACCAAAAAATGATTGATCACTTTAGTGACTATTTAAATGTCAGAAAACCTGACAGAATGAAACAAAGCATTTTCTGTTTAACAACCCAGCATTTTTCTTCTACCAACATTGGTACAGTTAGTGAAATAATACCATTGAAATAAAAATATATGGCCCAGATGCTCTGCTGTACTGAGTTCCCACATGCCAACAGCGAGCCTGGACATGGACAATTTTTAACATGTGGCAAGGGGACTACCCAGTTGGAGAGTTTAACTAGTTCTTGTTCTCTATGCAGCCTGAGCAGCACAAAGGGAGTAGAACAGGCCAGAGAATCTTAGGTTTATGTAGTGCTGAAAAACTCCAAAGCATTGTAGATATTATATGCATAGGCATCACTTCTCCACCTGGCATTAAAAATGGGAACAGGAGCAAGCACAGCTCGCCTTCTCTCTCAAAAGCAGAGGAAAAATTCCCTCTCTTTGGTTTAGCTTGAGGCAATGTTCCCTATAAAAAGAACAGGAGTACTTGTGGCACCTTAGAGACTAACAAATTATTAGAGCATATATGGGCTTATGCTGTTCTTTTTCCGGATACAGACTAACACAGCTGCTACTCTGAAACCAGTTCCCTGTATATTTCCTCTCTTCTGAAGATCTATGCCCCTGCTGACTTTCCTCCCTCAAAGGTGAGAGGGGAAAGAGACCTGCAACTGCTGGCTCTTTCTTCCATCTGGGGGAAGCATAGAGAAGTAGTACATAATACATATATTCAAAATCTCTTTTAAATCCCTGCAACTTTCAACCTACAGGAAATTGCATCAGGTATTGCAAACTCTTGGAGGCAAGAAGCTGCCAAACATCCTAACGTCTGTTTAGTTTTTGGTACAAATTCTCTATCCTTGTCAAGTCTAAACTCTTGCATCTGTTGGAATAGGGGTAGGAGGAAAATGGACATGCTGCTGTGTGTCATGCATGCAAACACATGCGCACTCTTTCTTTTTGGCTGGCTATGTACCTGCTTGGGATGTGAACTCCTTTGGGATACATTTCTTGTCCCCATTCTCTTCTCTTTGCTGAACTGCATCCCCAGCATCATCAAAACCCATGATGGCATCCACCAGAAGTGGTGAGTTTCTCTGACTAGTTTGAACTACTTTAACCACTGCTCCCTACCATTGTAGTGCATTCAACTTTGGTATAGAACAGTAGCTATATTACAAAGCATAGCAATGTAATACAACCATTTAGAACTGGAAATGAGAGTAGATAATATATCCAACTGAAACTGCAAAGGTCTCTAATTTAGATAGGCATATTGTTATTACCGCATTAGAATTCAACCTCTAATGCCCCTGTTATTGCAAAACGTCATGGATGTTTTGTTGACTACATATGCTCAGGACCTCCATTTTAGTGTCCACCCAAAAGAAAGAATTTCCTCCCAGCCCTGTATTGGGACTGTGGTCAGTACTAAGAGAGAGGTATCCCCAACATTGTGGACTTTCCTGGAGTTGTTCTATCCAAATACTGACCACTTGACCATACTTAGCTTATAAGAACTAAGATCACAGCCCAAGATGGTATGACTGAAGGTAATACAACTGGCTAAGTGCTCTCAAGTACTTTTAAAACAGACTTAATTTTAATATTAAGGGTCAATACCATGATGTTAATTTGTCACATATCTCCTATCATTATGACAGCTTCTGTTTTTTTTATTATGTAGACAGCTTTGCACTGAATCCAAACCCCAAAGTAAATCATAACAGGATTTATTTATTTTAAAAATCTTTTAAAGGTTACTGTGTATAGTTTAGCTTGTGTGATGGAATATCTGAGAACGGAGTCTCTACTGCATACAGCTTCTTCTGAGAGGACTGTCGGGGAGTCATTTAGAGCTCTCCCCAGCACAAGTTAGAAGCAGCCTGGGGAGCTGCTCAGATTTGCACCACCCAACTATGATTCCCCATGACTAGCTGGAAACTGCTTGAGCTTCCCAGCCTAAGGCCAGGAACTTGTGGGAATTTTCCACTCCCAGGTGGTGCAAAGGGACCAGATCAGGACAGAGAATCTGCCCCACTCCATTAGCAAAACACTAAAACAACTTATACTTTGTTCAGTTCCAAGTGGTATTGTCCAAACGCAAATATTAAATGAAAAATGAAGGTGTTATTTTATTATTAAGATACACTTAAGAGTTGAGTAAGACAAACAACTAAAGGCAACGGAGCTTAGAGTAAATGTTTGATTGTGGGCCCTGCTTTATCTGCTTTTTTGTCTCTCCAAAGTGGCCCTAAGCTTGGTGGGTCTGGTCCTTGGAAAATCTCCCCTCTGAGCTCATTGGGTGGGGCAGAGCTGCTGCAGCAGCTCCTGTGTAACTCTCTCATCCCCAGCTGCCAGTGTGGAGAGGAGGCATAACTGGAGCCCAGGAATGTGACTGCGGTTCCCCTGTGTGCTGGTGATCCCCAGATGCTGTAACAGTTCCTTAGGGCCATTGTTCCTTAGGGCCATCCCTTAGCTGGCACAAGTTAGAGTAGCCTCAGTCTACAATAAGCTTTGTCAAGGGCCCAGTTTGTTGCATGACAGTCCCAGGATCAAAGGAGTGTAAAAGGCACCATTGTGCCCCTCTGACCCTTTAGTTGCACTGAGTATTGCTCATCTGCAACTGAAGGTCTGGCCCTGAAAGATGGATACAATAACTAGTCTATAAGAATGTTCATACCAATTAAATCTTTTCATCTAATCATTCGTTCATCAACCCACTTAATTAGCCATGGACCCTGGTATTTCAGCTATGCTATGCCTTGCCAAAAATGAAAGTGTTCTTTGTGTAGTACGCCACCCAACAACTGTCTGGCTGCTATCCCTGTAAAATCAACAAATATTTCTCATGCAACAGAGCTGTGTCTACTGGAAAACAATTATTCACTTCTGTTTTTTTAAACCAAGATGAGTTAAAGGCCATATTCTTTTCATCCTGTGCAGTCAGCATTTGATCTATCAAATGCAAGTTGGCTTCTCAGCTCTCTTTCAGGTTTCATTTGACTCATGACACACACTTCATATACACAGAGAAATCACATTTGCTAGAATGTAGTTTGGAAATACATCGGAGGGGTAGCTGTGTTAGTCTATATCCACAAAAACAAGGACAACAACAATGAGGAGTCTGGTGGCACCGTAAAGACTAACAGATTTATTTGGGCATAAGCTTCTTCCATGCATCTGAAGAAGTGGGTTTTTTTACCCACTAAAGCTTATGCCCAAATAAATCTGTTAGTCTTTACGGTGCCACCAGACTCCTCATTGTTTGGTAATATAATCACTCTATATTAAAGGTAGATTTGTAAGATTGAAAATGATGTATTTTAATAGCATAAATGAAATCATACAGTAAGTTGGAGGTAGTGATGAGTCAAATCTGCAAACCACATCTCATGTGGTATAAATGGGCCTGGCTCCGTTGGTTTTATTTGGTCTGCAGTAATTTACATTGGCTCTGGATCTGGCCCTCTACAACCAAACCAAGGAATACACTGAGATAATCATGCTCTGTTTTTACCAACAAAGTGCCTGATTTTGCAACCCCTACTCTCATTGGGTAGGAATTTCTTGCTCATTTCAATGGTAGTAGTCTTATGAGTAAGTGCTGGCCAATGTGAATAAGGTTTGCAGAAAGTAGCCTGTAAATGTTTATTGACAAGTTTTATTTTAAGCAGTGACTTCTGTAGAGGAAGCCTACAGAACATAGGGGGGTTAATTCTCAAAGAAGTATAGGGCAGATTTAGCTGTATGGATC
Organism: Dermochelys coriacea; assembly: GCF_009764565.3. Classification (NCBI taxonomy): domain Eukaryota; kingdom Metazoa; phylum Chordata; order Testudines; family Dermochelyidae; genus Dermochelys; species Dermochelys coriacea. Next base: position 179,642,277 of record NC_050070.1, on the reverse strand, counting down.
CCACTGAGGTAAAGACCCCTTTTTGCCACTGTGAAAACAGTCATTCGTGGCTGGACATCAGCTTAGGAAGTATACATATTACAAACTTTTCTATGTTAACAGAGTTACCAAAAAATAGATTCAAAGCATTTGTCAGACATAACAGGGCACTCTGCCTATTTTGGTCATGCAGCACATTCTTTCCTATTACTGTTCTGGGGGCTTAATCCTGCACTTAGATGTGCTCTCACAACGCCCATTTACTTGTATGGAAGTGTTGAATGTGTGACAGCGGGCAGAATTTGATTCTGTAGTTTGATTAGCACCTAGAGACACCAACTAACATTTGGGCTCTATTGTGCTAAGTGCTGTGCAGACAAATAGTCGGAAACCGCACCTGCCTTAAGAGTTTGCAGTCTAAATAGATAAGACAAAGGAAGTACTGTTGTCCTATTTTACAGATAGGGAACTGAAACGAGAGATGAAGGGACAGATTTACAATGGTATTTAGGCACATAAAGATCCATATAGATGCCTAGTGGGATTTACAGAAGCTCCTAAGCAGGGTAGGGCCTAACTCCCATTGAAAGACATAGGATGAGGGACCTAACCTGCTCAGATACTTTCTTTCTTTTTTTTTTTTTTTTTTTTTTTTTAAGCTCCACTAGGTGCATATCTGTTTCATTAGGACCAGATTTACAAAAGTATTTAGGCACCAAAGTGACTTGCCCATGATCTCACAGGAAGTCTGTGGCAGAGCTGGGAATGGAGCCAAGGTCTCCTGAATCCCAGTCCACCCTTGTTGGTGTTCTTGCCATTGTTTCAGTTGGTGCTAAGTGTTCCCCCTCCTTCTCCCCTCATTATGTTCTACTTTTCAAAATTTTAGAAAGAGCAAAAATGAATTCAATAGCTGTGTGTTAGACCTTGTCTACGCTACCAAGTTTTGTCAACAAAGGTTATGTCAACACTCAAAAATCGGAATGTTACGTTCACACTCACTCCTTCTGTTGGCAGAGGGCGTCCACAGTTCGGGCACTGTCATTGACAGTGTGTGCAATTCACTGTGGGTACCTAACCCACAGTCCAGCTTGATGCCTTCTGTCGCTAGGTGTTGCGATCCGTTCCGTCTTCCAACAGCACATCTTGGGACAGGGCTCAATGTCCCATGATGCTCTTCTTGCTGTCCCAGCACTCCATGGGCTTCCAGCATTTTGTGGCATTTCTCAATTGCCCTTCTTTGCTGTGCACCCTGGCATCTTTGTGAGAAGGGATGGATCTGCACTGCTCTGTTAACTATCATGAAGACATCGTGGATGGTTAATCATAAAGTTCCTAACTTTAAAAAGACTCCCAGTCGCCTGACATGCTGCATGATATGGATAGGAAGAACTTTAGATTGCTTTTGGTATTCAGAGAACAGCTGGATAGGGTAGACCATTGCTTTTGGGCTCAGGAAACGAGCACTGAATGATGGGATCATATTGTCATGCAGGTATGGGATGATGAGCAATGGCTACAGAACTTTCAGATGCAGAAAGCCACCATCCTGGAACAGTGTGCAGAGCTCGCCCCAGCACTGTGGCGCAAGGACGTTATAATGAGAGCTCCACCCTATCAGTAGAGAAGTGTGTGGCAATCGCTGTGTGGAAGCTGGCAACTCTAGACTGCTACTGATCAGTCGAGAATCAATTTGGAGTCGGAAAGTTGACCGTTGAGGCTGTGTTAATGCAAGTGTGCAGGGCAATAAATTACATCCTGCTACGAAGTACTGTGACTCTGGGAAATGTGCATGAAATAGTGAACGGGTTTGCAGAAATGGATTTCCCTATCGGTGGAGGGGTGATAGATGGCAAACACATTCCAATTTTGGCACCACTTGCGACGGAATACATCAATAGGAAGGGGTACTTCTCCATGGAGTTGCAGGCACTTGTGGATCACTATGGGTGTTTCACTGACATCAGCATGGGGAGGTCCGGGAAGGTGTATGATGCATGCATCTTTGGAAACACTGGCCTGTATAGAAAGCTATAAGCGGGGACTTTTTCTCCAAACCAGAAGATTAGTGGGGGATGTTGAAATGCCCATAGTAATCCTGGGAGATCTGGCATACCCTTGACAGCCATGGCTTATGAAACCTTACACGGGAAATCTGGACAGCAGTAAGGAGTGGTTCAGTAAGAGACTGATTAGGTGCATGATGACAGTTGAATGTTCCTTTGGCAGATTAAAGCCACGCTGGCGATGCCTTTATGGCAAGTTAGACTTTAATGAGGATAATATTCCTGGTGTCATAGCCATGTGTAATATGTTGTATAATCTCTTTGAAGCTAAGGGTGAAAGGTTTGCTCGGGGTGGAGTGTTGAGGCAGACTGCTTGGCTGCTGATTTTGAACAGCCAGATACTAGATAGCTAGAGGAGCCCAGAGGGGGACAATTCAAATCAGGGAGGTTTTGAGGCAACACTTTGAAAATGATGAGAAGGGACCATCTCTAGGGCGGAGAGGATCGTTCAGCCCCCATTGCCCCCTTTATTCCTTGCCTGCCCTCTTTACTGTTTTCCTTTTAATGATTAAAGGCCCAATCCAGCTCCCTCCAAAGTCCATGGGAGTCTTTCCATTGGTGTTAGAAGGAGTTGATCAGGCCTCTTATTGTTGTGAAACTTCAGTATCATTCTGTTTTATCATACAGTTATGAATTTAAAATATTTTTAAAATATCCTCCGTATATGCTCTGCTCTCTTATGAGTATATCCAAGTAAAAACTGGATGAAATAGAAGATGGAACATTAGCAACTTCAAACATCTTGGCACAATGGGAAAATATTGGGTTCTGTTCCCAGCTCTCCACTGACTTGATGAGCAACAAAGATCTTAGCCAGCTCACCACTGTGCCTCAGTTTCCTCATCTATAAAATGTTGACAATGATCCACACCTTCCTTTGCAAAGCTATTTGAGATCATGAAACAAAAAGTGCTATAGAAGAGCTAAGTTATCAATAGGTAGGGCCAATTAACTAATTGTCTTTACATTTTTCTTAGCACAAAGAATAAAATCATTTTTAACTTATACCCTTTAAGAATAATTGAATTTCCACCAAATTTAGGCCTTGATCCTGTAGTGAAGTTCATATCTGCCCATATGGTTCAAGTCACATGATAAAGGTCTTTGTTGTAAACATAAGATTTCAGTTCTGATCCCATATTCAGTGTTTATTTTCAAAATGTGTATCCTAACTGCTGCAGCAATTTAGATCTGTTAACACTGTGCAAATGAAAGTACGTGTGGTCTACATTTTTCAAAGGTGACTAGTGATTTTGGGTGCCCAGTTTGGGATACCTTTAAGGAGCCTGATTTGCAGAAAGCATGAAGCATTTGTTCCCAGAAAATCAGTCCCCTTTAAAGTGTATCAAGGTGGGCATTCAAAATGGGTAGTCCTATTTAAAAATGTAGGGTGTCTAATTGAATTATGCTTTAAAATTATGTATTTATACTGTACATATACAGCATCTTTCAGTATAGCATTTTAGTCTGTGTCATGAAGTAGTAACTGCAAAATTAGCTTGGACAGAACACTGTCGTCTGGATTGAAAATTGGCTACAAGGTTTTAAATAAAGAGTAAAATTAAATGGCAATATATCAAATTGTGGGCAAGTGTCTAAACAGCTACCCTGAGATCTGTGTGAGATCTGGTCTTGGTACTCTGGTGCACAGCAGGAGTTTACAGAATGCACCATTTTTTTAGAAGGTGCTTCCTGGATGTGCCAGGCCCATTCTGTGTTTCAGTGTGAAGAGGGACAGGTCCATTTTTCCCCCCCTTGTGGGGACTCGCAAGGGGGGGAAGCCTTCTTTGCATTCACTCCTGACACCCACCCACAGGCAAGCCAATTGCAATCTGTGTCCAAGATTGTTCTTGTGATACAGAAGGATATAATATTAAAAAGTCCCAAGTGAAGTTAAGTGCTCGGAACTGTATTGTCAGGAACACTTCTGTATATACTAGGTGATCTAACAGGCGTTTTCTATATCTCACTTTGATAATTCTTATACTCAGAATCCCCTTCCAGTTTCTATTTGTCTGGCTTCCATTGTCTCCTCATCCAAATCACTCATTTAAAAACCAAAATACTTACGCAGCATTGCCTATGAAAAATGAGTTCGTTTCCACTCCAAAAAGCCTTTGAATCAACATGATATATATATGCATGTAAAACTGAGTGTCCATACAGTCATGTAACTAATCCATGTCCCTCTTTGCCCGTCCCTTTCCTGGTATATGTTCAATCTTCACTTGTCTGCCAAGCCCATCGCTTATTTTTTAAGCAATTCAGGACAGGCATCTGTCTTTTTTTCTTTTTCTTTTGTGTTTCTGTGCAATATCTAGTACACTTGTGAGTGCTGTTAAACAGTGATTCTGTGCTGTACAACATGAGGCCACACCATACATGTTTGCCCTGACTTTACAACAATATTGGGTTTTTTTTCCCCAGTTCCACTTGCAATTCCTAGAACATCAACAAGTCTTCCAAAAATTTTACAGGAGCGGACCTCCTTTATTCATCAGTACAATGCCAGAAAATCTCCTAATGAACCCATCCGAGGAAAGGTAAGACAATGTGCATCCTGTATGATTAATAGCGTGCAGGAAGCTGGAGGAGTAAGTTTATTCACAAACTTCCGACTAACTGTTTTAAAAGTAAGAAATACTGTCACATGCTTTAGAATTGCCAGGACTTAATATTAATGACACTTTTTAATATAACTTAAACATTTCATTCTGTTTATGTTCATCATAACACCGTGATTTCCAGCACCTATAATAATACATAAATGCCCTAATGATATATGACACAGTTTGGATTTCCAATAGGTCTGTGTCTGCTCTCACTTACATCTGAGGTCAGTGGAGTAAAAATAATGTGGGATCGGAACCATGCCTAATGTGTATTTTGAAGCCATTCCATAAGTAAATATCCAAAAGTTTGTCAGTCTTTGTTGCCTACAAGTTTTTTTTGTGTGTTTCTTACAAATCAATAATTAACTGCGTAGGGGCCTGATCCAAAAGCAATTGAAATCAGTGGAAAGATTTCCATTGACTCCGGTAGGCTTTGAATCAGGCCCAAAATGCAGGATTCCATTGTTGGAAACGTATCATTTGTTCCCACTTCTGGTTATAAAAAAAGAGAACCTTTCTGTGCGACCCTAATGGACAAAGTCATTTGGGTTGCAATCATAAATCTCCTGGCCTACAAAAGCAGCAGTTTAGAATTGTATCCATAGCAACTCACGTAGCAAGAAATAAAATCTGATATGATTAGACTTGCACAGGAGAGCCATATGCAAGTCACACACTCAGAGTGACAGAATGGTGAACCAGAGAAAATAAGATGCATTTTTTCTTTTATTTGTTGTTTCTCTCCAAGTTTTCCTGCTGTGCCCTATTTCATGAATAAAAAAGGCTAACAGGCCAGACAGTATTCCATTGCCTGTAGCTATTGGGAGGGGACCTAGGCTGATGGCCAGTAGAGAGACCAAGAAACAAGTGGATATTTTGCCAGCACTTGAGCTAATAAGTGAACTCAGATCACAGCTGCATTTACTAACTGCTTATGCTCCCCGGGTTAATGTCAACCTTGTTTCCCTTTCTAGCGACATGGAGCTTTCGTGTGGACAGAGATAAAACCAGTGAGTGGGCCAATAGTTCCTCAGGGAACAGAAGTATTCCTGAGTGCTAGAGGGTCATGCTCACTGGAACAAGCAAAAACAGAGAAAGGAAACTCAGTGGAAAGCCAAATGACCTCACCCACTCTCTGCCTGCACAATTCCCAGGAGACATTAGGCTGTGAAACTCACTTATCAAAACCAGACGTCAGGGAAGCAGCCAAGGCATATCCCAGAATCCCTGTGCGAGGACAGAAGAGTTCAGACATTTCTCAGGCAACTGAGGTGGATGTTATCCGTCCTGCTGAGGAAGAGTCTTTATGTCCAGCAATGAAAGGTCCTCTGGATAAATCTCTGGATAGGTTACCTCCTGCACATAAAAACATATGAATCACTGATATCACCATCAGTCACTAAAATGAAGAGAGCCTAGAATCACTATGCAAGCTAATGCATTTGGTTGGTCTAATATCAATAATACTAAACACAAGCTAACAATTCACTGGTGTCAGCAGGAACACAGTACTTCTTTGACAAAACAACAGCTGCACTGTACTTTGATGTTTGTAGAAAACTATATGCCTATAAGAATTATGGGGTGGGTTTGTTTTTTTTTAAGGTGGAATTGATTTCCTTGTTAGGCTGAACACAATCATCTTGATCATATATATTCTGTACTAAGTCTGACTTTCAGTTAATTAACACTTTTGGGTCTGGAAGTGATTATGATTCTTGAAAATGTACTTTTTTTTCAGTAATAGAAACATCAGTTACAGTGTTTGGTTTTATTGCTGATAGCTCTTTTTTTAACATATATAGTTGTGACATGCATTATCTCCTTGGATGCTGCAGTGTGGAGTATGATTTCACACACCATATGGTGTCAGCTTGTGATAAATGGAAACCATTGTGCTTCCATAGGAAACAATAGCAGTCAAGAGAGACAATTTGCTGTAGCCCACAGGAATGCAAAAATAATGTGTGTTGCCATTCTGAACAGCTAACAAGGACAACTTTGAAGTAAACCTTTCTTTCTTTTTGGGAGCAAGGAGGACAGGCATTTTCTTACAGACTTGTGCTGCTGTTCTTGTTTGAATGTGTTTCACATCAAAAATGCAGAAGAGATCTGAATTACTGTATGCTTTTCCCCAATACTAGAGAAAAACCATTAATCCAGAGACTGATGAGTACATTTTTACTGATTGGACTATTTCCCTAATTTTTTAGGGAAATACAGAAAGTTTAGGCTTCAGTTATAACCTACAGTTATTCATCAAACAGTGAAGCAAGTTATTACCTGTAGCTCTTAAACAGCTCCTCTTGTATACTGGAGAGGTTAATGTATGCATTTTACTTCAGTGAGAGCAATAAAAGTTTGATTTCCAACTTTCTGCTCTGAGAAGATGATATAACAATGTTACATGTTCTGTATGTTCTCTTCACAAAGAATAATAGCAAAAATCTGGGAAAATATTCTTTGGAACTTTTTGAAACAATATTTACCAAGGATTGGGCAGGTCCCATATATTATAGCTAAAAGTTAAAATGAACTTCATATATATAGTGCTGATTACTTGTTTTTGCTTGAGCTGAGACTTTAGGAACCAAATTTGGCCTTCAGATATGCATACACAACTTCCACTGATGTTGGTGGCAGCTGTATACAATATGGAAGGCAGAGTCCGGCTCTTTAATGTACATGCTAGCTGTAGTAGTTACATGTAATTCAGAACCTACCATCATTAATATATTAATAACATATTGACATTAGTGGACATAGATATTTACCTATTGGTCGCAACTGTATCATAATATAATTATAATTTTGTTTGTCAATTCTATTCATTACATCTTTTGATTGTCAGTTCACTACAAACGGACAGTTCATCATATAAGCAAAGTGTGGGTGTAGGAAATTAGTTAGAAATGAACAAATGGGATAAAACTGAAACATTTTCTAAAAATGCTAATACAGAAGCGTCAGTTGCTGGACTGCAGTACAGCCACTCTGGGCTATACTGCCCGTGGTTTTTAGCTATAAAGGAAGCATGCCTAGCATCGGAAGGATCACCCCAGTAAAAAACATATGTTCAAATAGAGTGCAGCCAGCATAGAAACTCCTTAAATCATTGCCCTTCTTGTTACTGGCATAGGGAATGGGGCTAGAGGGGAAAAAAGCATGGCCAGAATACCCCTACACTGCACTACCTTTGCCTGCTATTTCAACTTCCTCAAGCCACTAGTAGGCAAAGCAGATTGGAGCCAGCAGGTAGCTGGTTAAACAATCATAGCTATTTTGTGAAGTGCTTTGAGATCTACTGACAAAAAGCATTATGAACATTGGTATTTATTTAATTATTATTTATTATTCTGGAGGGAAAAAATTTGCATACCTGACACAGAAAGCTCTAACCAATGCTCAAGGTTCTTCTGGACAGTTTTTCACATGAAGCAGCAGAAGTCTGGCATCATATTAAATTAGCTATTTCCATAAAACAAAGGAATTTTCAAAACAAAAACTTTGTTACTTTACAGCTAAATTTACTAAGAGCCATTTGAGAGGTCCCATTAAACACAGCCATTAAGAAACAAAACACAAACATTAAAAATAATGGAAAAACATACAAAGATTACATAAATTCTGGCGCTAGCCTAACCTCCAAATCACACATGCATATGTGAATATGCAGATACACCATAAAACAGAAAACTTAGTGTCCAGTACACAAACCAACTTAATTTTGCCACTTCACAAGCCCCTCTACTTAAAAGCTTGAATACCTTTTTCATAAAAAATTGTAAAATGTCTGGCCATACAACCACATACTATCCAAAACATCAAGGATATTTTAAAACCAAAGTCTAGCTGCATCTATTTCTATCAATCAAAGTTTCTGTAACCTGCATCAAGTGCAGTCTGAGTAAATTAATTCCATATACCCTTAATTAGGTAAATAATCATTAGAGGCAAAGATATTCTTGCATCATATTATAAAACAGTTTCCATTATATTAAAATAGGACTGTTCATGTCAAAACAAACCATCAAACTTGATACACAGAACAAATAGTGTACATAGATATATTAAATTATCCAAATATATAATACTAAAATGGTAAAGGATATAGTCAAAGGAAAGACCATCATTAACTGAAATAGTTAACAGTTCTACTCAATTCACACACAACAGTGGAGCTAAAAATGCATAATTTTGTATCTATATAGTTCACTAACACCTGAGTACCTATATTTTATATTCTTTCTGATGAATTCTTCTATCTGAGAGCTACCTTTTGAATATATTAAACTTGTTCTATGCCTCTTGTGGATTTGTTGTCGCCATCTTGCTCCTTTGACCATGTACATTCTGCTGTGCAATTTGGGACCTCTATCATCTGCACACACTTCATTACCTGTGCATTGAACACTTATTGCTTTAACAAATTTCTTTCCAGTTAATGATACTTTTTATTTGCATCAAGCATTAGTGAAAGCATTTTACTAGCTATTATACATATGGAAAAGAATATTGTTTTGTTTAACTGGAAATTGTCTTTAAATTTGTTTTATAAATACTTTGCAAATATCTCTTCTTTCCATCAAACTTACCCATTGCCATTCATATGATAGAATAATGGATAAACACCAATTTAAAAGAGCAATAACTGGGTCCATGGCATCAGGACAATAGGTTGGTCTGAAAAAGATGGGAACCATCTATTTGCTAAATTACCCACTGCAATACACCAGAGCTGATATATAGGACAATTATACTTAATGCACTGAACTTGTTCCCATTTGAGCCAATAGCAAAACTTCCATTGACTTCAAAATGTGCCACATTGGGCTATAGGAAGCTAAATCTTAACTATCAACACTAGTATAAAATGTAGAAAGGGGCTGGGATGGGTGAGTTCCTCATACTAGCTCTATAAGAGTTGGGTTGGCAGGGTGAGCCCATTCAGCTAATTAGGCTGCAGATTGGAGAGTTTTAGGCAGGAGGCAGCTGGTTGGAACAAGGCTCGCTTGCGCAGGAACAGGCGGGACCTAGAAAGTCAGATAGTAGACCTACAGACTAGGCGGCTGGGAAGGGTAACAGGAAGGCAGACAACGGTCACTCTAGGCAGACAACAGTCACACATGTCTACACTATGAAATGAGGTCAAATTTATAGAAGTTGATTTTTAGAAAGTGATTTTATACAATCATAGAATCATAGAATATCAGGGTTGGAAGGGACCCCAGAAGGTCATCTAGTCCAACCCCCTGCTCAAAGCAGGACCAAGTCCCAGTTAAATCATCCCAGCCAGGGCTTTGTCAAGCCTGACCTTAAAAACCTCTAAGGAAGGAGATTCTACCACCTCCCTAGGTAACGCATTCCAGTGTTTCACCACCCTCTTAGTGAAAAAGTTTTTCCTAATATCCAATCTAAACCTCCCCCATTGCAACTTGAGACCATTACTCCTCGTTCTGTCATCTGCTACCATTGAGAACAGTCTAGAGCCATCCTCTTTGAAACCCCCTTTCAGGTAGTTGAAAGCAGCTATCAAATCCCCCCTCATTCTTCTCTTCTGCAGACTAAACAATCCCAGCTCCCTCAGCCTCTCCTCATAAGTCATGTGCTCTAGACCCCTAATCATTTTCGTTGCCCTTCGTTGTACTCTTTCCAATTTATCCACATCCTTCCTGTAGTGTGGGGCCCAAAACTGGACACAGTACTCCAGATGAGGCCTCACCAGTGTCGAATAGAGGGGAACGATCACGTCCCTCGATCTGCTCGCTATGCCCCTACTTATACATCCCAAAATGCCATTGGCCTTCTTGGCAACAAGGGCACACTGCTGACTCATATCCAGCTTCTCGTCCACTGTCACCCCTAGGTCCTTTTCCGCAGAACTGCTGCCGAGCCATTCGGTCCCTAGTCTGTAGCGGTGCATTGGATTCTTCCATCCTAAGTGCAGGACCCTGCACTTATCCTTATTGAACCTCATTAGATTTCTTTTGGCCCAATCCTCCAATTTGTCTAGGTCCTTCTGTATCCTATCCCTCCCCTCCAGCGTATCTACCACTCCTCCCAGTTTAGTATCATCCGCAAATTTGCTGAGAGTGCAATCCACACCATCCTCCAGATCATTTATGAAGATATTGAACAAAACGGGCCCCAGGACCGACCCCTGGGGCACTCCACTTGACACCGGCTGCCAACTAGACATGGAGCCATTGATCACTACCCGTTGAGCCCGACAATCTAGCCAGCTTTCTACCCACCTTATAGTGCATTCATCCAGCCCATACTTCCTTAACTTGCTGATAAGAATGCTGTGGGAGACCGTGTCAAAAGCTTTGCTAAAGTCAAGAAACAATACATCCACTGCTTTCCCTTCATCCACAGAACCAGTAATCTCATCATAAAAGGCGATTAGATTAGTCAGGCATGACCTTCCCTTGGTGAATCCATGCTGACTGTTCCTGATCACTTTCCTCTCCTCTAAGTGCTTCAGGATTGATTCTTTGAGGACCTGCTCCATGATTTTTCCAGGGACTGAGGTGATGCTGACCGGCCTGTAGTTCCCAGGATCCTCCTTCTTCCCTTTTTTAAAGATGGGCACTACATTAGCCTTTTTCCAGTCATCCGGGACTTCCCCCGTTCGCCACGAGTTTTCAAAGATAATGGCCAAGGGCTCTGCAATCACAGCCGCCAATTCCTTCAGCACTCTCGGATGCAATTCGTCCGGCCCCATGGACTTGTGCACGTCCAGCTTTTCTAAATAGTCCCTAACCACCTCTATCTCTACAGAGGGCTGGCCATCTCTTCCCCATTTTGTGTTGCCCAGCACAGCAGTCTGGGAGCTGACCTTGTTAGTGAAAACAGAGGCAAAAAAAGCATTGAGTACATTAGCTTTTTCCACATCCTCTGTCACTAGCTTGCCTCCCTCATTCAGTAAGGGGCCCACACTTTCCTTGGCTTTCTTCTTGTTGCCAACATACCTGAAGAAACCCTTCTTGTTACTCTTGACATCTCTTGCTAGCTGCAGCTCCAGGTGCGATTTGGCCCTCCTGATATCTTTCCTACATGCCCGAGCAATATTTTTATACTCTTCCCTGGTCATATGTCCAACCTTCCACTTCTTGTAAGCTTCTTTTTTATGTTTAAGATCCGCTAGGATTTCACCATTAAGCCAAGCTGGTCGCCTGCCATATTTACTATTCTTTCGACTCATCGGGATGGTTTGTCCCTGTAACCTCAACAGGGATTCCTTGAAATACAGCCAGCTCTCCTGGACTCCCTTCCCTTTCATGTTAGTCCCCCAGGGGATCCTGGCCATCTGTTCCCTGAGGGAGTCAAAGTCTGCTTTCCTGAAGTCCAGGGTCCGTATCCTGCTGCTTACCTTTCTTCCCTGCGTCAGGATCCTGAACTCAACCAACTCATGGTCACTGCCTCCCAGACTCCCATCCACTTTTGCTTCCCCCACTAATTCTACCCGGTTTGTGAGCAGCAGGTCAAGAAAAGCGCTCCCCCTAGTTGGCTCCCCTAGCACTTGCACCAGGAAATTGTCCCCTACGCTTTCCAAAAACTTCCTGGATTGTCTATGCACCGCTGTATTGCTCTCCCAGCAGATATCAGGAAAATTAAAGTCACCCATGAGAATCAGGGTGATTCGATTGTGAATCGATTGTGTGTGTGTGTCCCACTAAGTGCATTAAGTCGGCGGAGTGCATCCACAGTACCAAGGCTAGCGTCGACTTTTGGAGCATTGCACTGTGGAGCTATCCCACAGTTCCTGCAGTCTCTGACACCCATTGTGTTAAGCTTTGTGTCCCATTGTGTTAACCCACTGTGTTAAGCTCCCAGTGCCTGATGGGGCAAAAATATTGTTGCGGGTAGTTTTGGGTACATGTTGTCAGCTGCCCCTCCCTCTGTGAAAGCAACGGCAGACAATCGTTTTGCACCTTTTTTCCATGTGGGCACCATACTGCTTTCAGCAGACGGTGCAGTAGGACTTCTAACTGTCATCATCGAACCACCTCTTCCACTGCCACTCTGCTCTCCTGTTCTTGTCTCGACAGCAAATTTTTCTTTGTTGTCTCTCATGGGCTCTCGCTTCCGCTGCAACTCTGCTCTTCTGCTCTCATGAATCCACCTCGCAGGTTGTCAGCCACCGCTTCCACTGCCACTCTGCTCTCCTGGTGGTCTTGCAGGGCCGCTTCCACTGCAACTCTGCTCGGCTGCTCTTGTCTCACCATAACACGGCAAACATGCAGCCCGCTCAGCTGTTGTGTCCTGGCAGCAGATGGTGTAGTAGGTCTGCAAACCACTGAAAATTGAACAACTGCTTCCGCTGCCACTCTGCTCTCCTGCTTTCCTGCAGACACCATACCATGGCAAGCATGGAGCCCGCTCAGATCACTGCGACAGTTATGAGCATTGAAAACACCTCACGCGTTATCCAACAGTATATGCAGAACCAGAACCTGCAAAAGCAGGCGAGGAGACGATGGCAGTGTGGTGAAGACACTGATGAGGACATGGACACAGACTTCTCTCAAAGCACTGGCCCTGGCAATTTGGCCATCCTGGTGGCAATGGGGGAGGCTCATGCCATAGAAAGCTGATTCTGGGCCTGTGAAACAAGCACAGACTGGTGGGACCGCATAGTGTTACAGGTCTGGGATGATTCCCAGTGGCTGCGAAACTTTCGCATGCGTAAGGGCACTTTCATGGAACTTTGTGACTTGCTTTCCCCTGCCCTGAAGTGCAAGGATACCAAGATCAGAGCAGCCCTCACAGTTCACAAGCAAGTGGCAATAGCCCTGTGGAAGCTTGCAATGCCAGACAGCTACTGGTCAGTTGGGAATCAATTTGGAGTGGGCAAATCTACTGTGGGGGCTGCTGTGATCCAAGTAGCCAACGCAATGAAAGATCTGTTGATATCAAGGGGAGTGACACTGGGAAATGTGCAGGTCATAGTGGATGGCTTTGCTGCAGTGGGACTCCCTAACTGTGGTGGGGCCATAGACGGATTCCATATCCCTATCTTGGCACTGGAGCACCAGGCCAGCGAGTACATAAACCGCGAGGGGTACTTTTCAATAGTGCTGCAAGCATTGGTGGATCACAAGGGACGTTTCACCAACATCAATGTGGGATGGCCGGGAAAGGTACATGACGCTCGCATCTTCAGGAACTCTGGTCTGTTTCAAAAGCTGCAGGAAGGGACTCTATTCCCAGACCAGAAAATAACCATTGGGGATGTTGAAATGCCTATAGTTATCCTTGGGGACCCAGCCTACCCCTTAATGCCATGGCTCATGAAGCCATAAATAAGCAGCTGGAGAATAGTCAGGAGCTGTTCAACTACAGGCTGAGCAAGTGCAGAATGGTGGTAGAATGTGCATTTGGACATTTAAAAGCGTGCTGGCGCAGTTTACTGACTCATTTAGACCTCAGCGAAACCAATATTCCCACTGTTATTACTGCTTGCTGTGCGCTCCACAATATCGGTGAGAGTAAGGGGGAGACGTTTATGGCCGGTGGGAGGTTGAGGCAAATCGCCTGGCTGCTGGTTACGCACAGCCAGACACCAAGGCAGTTAGAAGAGCACAGGAAGGTGCGGTGCACATCAGAGAAGCTTTGAAAACCAGTTTCATGACTGGCCAGGCTACAGTATGAAAGTTTTGTTTGTTTCTCCTTGATGGAAGCCCCCCGTTCCTTGGTTCACTCTATTCCCTGTAAGCTATCCACCCTCCCCTCCTCCCTTCGATCACTGCATGCAGAGGCAATAAAGTCATTGTTGCTTCACATTCATGCATTCTTTATTAATTCATCACACAAATAGGGGGATAACTACCAAGGTAGCCCAGGAGGGGTGGTGGAGGAGGGAAGGACAAGGCCACACAGCACTTTAAAAGTTTAAAACTTACTGAATGCCAGCCTTCTGTTACTTGGGCAATCCTCTGGGGTGGAGTGGCCGGAGGCCCCCCCCCCACCGTGTTCTTGGGCGTCTGGGTGAGCACGCTATGGAACTTGGGGAGGAGGGCGGTTGGTTACACAGGGGCTATAGCAGCGGTTTGTGCTGCTGCCTTTCCTGCAGCTCAGCCATACGCTGGAGCATATTAGTTTGATCCTCCAGCAGCCTCAGCATTGAATCCTGCCTCCTCTCATCACGTTGCCGCCACCTTTCAGCTTCAGCCTGCCACTTACTCTCTTCAGCCCGCCACCTCTCCTCCCAGTCATTTTGTGCTTTCCTGCGCTCTTACATTGTCTGCCTCCATGCATTCGTCTGTGCTCTGTCAGTGTGGGAGGGCAGCATGAGCTCAGAGAACATTTCATCACGAGTGTGTTTTTTTTCGCCTTCTAATCTTCGCTAGCCTCTGGGAAGGAGAAGATCCTGTGATTCTTGAAACATATGCAGCAGGTGGAGAAATAAAAAGGGACAGTAGTATTTGAAAAGACTCATTTTATAGAACAATGGGTACACTCTTCCATGGTAAACCTTGCTGTTACCATTACATACATAGCACATGTGCTTTTGTTCCAAGGTCACATTTTGCCTCCCCCCCACCGCGTGGCTAACAGCGGGGAACTTTTCTGTTCAGCTATAGGCAAACAGCCCAGCAGGAACGGGCACCTCTGAATGTCCCCTTAAGAAAAGCACCCTATTTCAACCAGGTGACCCTGAATGATATCACTCTCCTGAGGATAATACAGAGAGAGAGAAAAAACGGATGTTGTTTGAATGCCAGCAAACACACTGCAATGCTTTGTTCTGCAATGATTCCCGAGTACGTGCTACTGGTCTGGAGTGGTAAAGTGTCCTACCATGGTGGATGGAATAAGGCTGCCCTCCCCAGAAACCTTTTGCAAAGGCTTTGGGAGTATATCCAGGAGAGCCATGAATGCCAGGGCAAATTAATTATTAAACATGCTGGCTTTTAAACCATAGTATTTTATAGTATTTTAAAAGGTACGCTCACCAGAGGGCCCTTCTCCACCTGGTGGGTCCGGGAGGCAGCCTTGGGTGGGTTCGGGGGGTACTGGCTCCAGGTCCAGGGTGAGAAACAGTTGCTGACTGTCGGGAAAACCGGTTTCTCTGCTTGCTTTCTGTGAGGTATCTACAACCTCATCATCAATCATCATCATCTTCCTCATCCCCAAAACCTACTTCCGTGTTGCCTCCATCTCCATTGAAGGAGTCAAACAATATGGCTGGGGTAGTGGTGGCTGAACCCCCTAAAATGGCATGCCGCTCCTCATAGAAGCAGCATGTTTGGGGCTCTGACCCGGAGCGGCCATTCGCCTCTCTGTTTTTCTGGTAGGCTTGCCTCAGCTCCTTAAATTTCATGCGGCACTGCTTCGGGTCCCTGTTATGACCTCTGTCTTTCATGTTCTGGGAGATTTTCACAAATGTTTTGGCATTTCGAAAACTAGAACATAGTTCTGATAGCATGGATTCCTCTCCCCATACAGTGATCAGATCCCGTACCTCCCATTCGGTCCATGCTGGAGCTCTTTTGCGATTCTGGGACTCCATCATGGTCACCTCTGCTGATGAGCTCTGCATGGTCACCTGCAGCTTGCCACACTGGCCAAACAGGAAATTGAAATTCAAAAGTTCGCGGGCCTTTTCCTGTCTACCTGGTCAGTGTATCTGAGTTGAGAGTGCTGTCCAGAGCGGTCACAATGGAGCACTCTGGGATAGCTTCCAGAGGCCAATACCATCTAATTGCATCCACAGTACCCCAAATTCAATCCAGCAAAACCGATTTCAGCGCTAATCCCCTTGTCAGGGGTGGAGTAAAGAAATCGATTTTAAGAGCCCTTTAAGTAAAAAAAAAAAAAGGGCTTCGTCATGTGGACGGGTGCAGGGTTACATCGATTTAATGCTGCTAAATTCGACTTCAACGCCTAGTGTAGACCAGGGCTAATGCATCCTTTTTTAAGATGGTGCAACCAGAACTGCACACAGTTTTCAAGGTGTTTAGATTTATATTGTGGCATTATAATACCTTCTATCTTATTATTTATCTGTCTCCTAATGGTCCCTAACATTCTGTTAACTTTGACTGCCACTGCACATTGAGCAGATGTTTTCAGAGAACGATCCACGGTGACTCCAAGATCTCTTTCTTGAGCGGTAACAACTAATTTGGACTCCGTTATTTTATATGCATAGTTGAAATTATGTTTTCCAGTGTGCATTACTTTGCATTTCTCAACATTGAATTTCATCTGCCACTTTGTTGCCCAGTCACCCAGTTCTGTGAAATCTGTTTGTAACTCTTCACAATCAACTTGGGATGTAACTGTCTTGAGTAATTTAGTATCATCTGTAAACTTTACCACCTCATTGTTTATACCCCCTTTTCCAGATAATTTATGAATATGTTGAATAGGACCGGTCCCATTACTGATCCTTGCTGGTCCCTGCTATTTACCTCTTGCCATTGTGAAAACTGACCAGCCTGTGCTGCTTCCCGCAGCTCCCATTGGCCGGGAATGGCAAACCACAGCCACTGGGAGCTGCGGGTGGTTGTGCCTGTGGACGGTCGTTGTAAACAAACTGTCTCGCAGCCTACCAGTGGATTACCCTGATAGGCTGCGTATGGCCTGTGGGCCACAGGTTACCCACCACTGCTCTGGACCCTATCCCTACCCTGCAGCGTATCTACCTCTCCCCCCATCTTAGTGTCATCTGCGAACTTGCTGAGGATGCAAGTCATCTCATCATCCGGATCATTAATGAAGATGCTGAACAAAACCAGCCCCAGGACCGACCCCTGGGGCACTCCGCTTGATACCGGCTGCCAACTAGACATTGAGCTGTTGATCACTACCCATTGAGCCCGACGATCTAACCAGCTTTCGATCCACCGTACAGTCTGTTCATCCAATCCATACTTCTTTAACTTGCTGGCAAGAATACTGTGGGAGACCATATCAAAAGCTTTGCTAAAGTCAAGGACAGTCTGCCACTCATGATCAGGAACTTGAAACAAGAGAGGGATGACCTGAGAGCCCAGCTGCGGCAGGTGAAGGGTAGGTGATTCAGAGTGGGAGAATACCTGCTCGCCCCTGGGCTGCAGTCTTGCGGGGGAGGTGTGTGAAAAGGTGAGCTCTCCATATTGGCCCTGCTAGAGCTGGGTTGGGCAGGTAGGCCCATTCAGCTAATTGGGCTGTGAACAAGGGAGCTTTAGCCTGGAGACAGCTGGTTGGAGAGAGGTTCACCTGTGCAGAAACAGGCAGGACCTAGAAAGCCAGGTAGTGGACCTGCAGATTAGGCAGCTGGGAAGGGTAACAGAAAGGCAGACAGCAGTCTCTGGGAAGAGAGACAAGGGTTTTGAAGCTGGTACGCTCAGAGATAGAGAAGGGGAATTGGCATGGTAGGAATCAATCATAGAATCATAGAATATCAGAGTTGGAAGGGACCTCAGAAGGTCATCTAGTCCAACCCCCTGCTCAAAGCAGGGCCATTCCCCAATTTTTGCCCCAGATCCCTACCCAGCTCCATGTGTCCCTGCAGCTCCTAGGGTGAGGGGTGGCCGGGGGGTCTCCTTGCACTGCTCCTGCCACAAGCGCCAGCTCCACAGCTCCCATTGGCTGGGAAGTGCAGCCAATGGGAGCTGCAGGGGAGGCACTTGTTGGGTGCAGGCAGCAAGTGGAGCCACCTGGCCCCTCCGCCTAGCAGCTGCAGGGACATGCCAGTGGGAGTCAGGGAGCCCCCCACCATGAGGTAAGTGCCACGCTGCACCCCAACCCCCTGTCCTTAGTCCTGAACCCCCTCCCACACCCAAACTGCTGCTGCTGCCCCAGGGGCTGGCAAGACAGCACCGGCAGCTGCAGAAGTCACTGAGGTCATGGAAAATCCGAATCTGTGACTTTCCATGATCTCCATAACAGACACGCAGCTTTATTTATGCTTACTGTGAGGCCGAAATCCTCCCATCCAGCACAGAGATCAAATTCTGGCAATCAGCGGCAGGTGAAAGGGAAGGAATACTCCCCAAATAGAGTGGCTGCCACTACAATAGTGGTTGTTGTGGCCTGGCTCTAATGCACCCTATCTCAAGTAGGCTCCTCTTACCCTGCCCCTTCCCAGTGTGCTGGTATTCAGGAAGCTTCCAAAGAGCACAGCTGCACACCATGCCGAGGTCATACACCCCCTGTAGAGCCTCCATTAAATCCTGTCCCCCTGTCCCCCGATGCAAATGAACCACAGGGAGTAGGATTTGCTCCTATATAAAATGTCTCATGATAAAATAGCATTTGACCAAAAACCCCTGCCATTGGTGACACAACTCTGGTGAGACCAGATCTGCAACTAGGAAATTTAATTTATAGTAACAATCAGTTTGCTGAAATTTATGTAAGTTTGAAAGTAACTGTATTACAAGCTAGTGAGCATATGAAACTGGATACTAGCTGAAACCTCCCTATCACAGGACAGAAAAAAGCAAAATGTTAATAAGCACCTGGGACAAATCTTCCTCCTCTTCCTGCCTGTCCCCTTGCTTCTCTAATGTAGTCTCTTCTGTACATCCGTGAGCAGAGTTACTGGAATGACAACTTAAATTAAACATTCCCCCAAATTATTATTTGTATTACTGTATCACCTAGAAGTCCAAGTCATGTGGTAGGCACCGAACAAACACAGAACAAAAAGACAGTCCCTGCCCCAAGAAGTTACTATCCAAGAGTACCTCTACAACACAGTTGGGAGGTGTGATTCCCAGCCTGGGTAAACATAGACACGATAGCTCTGCTTGACCAAGCATGATAAAAATTGCAGTGTGGCCATAACTGACAGGTGGTAGCTTGGACTAACCACCCAAGTACAATCCCATCTGATCCCTTGGGTAAATTCTCAGGGGGCTAGCCTCAGCTGCTGCCCTGGCCACCACAGTTATACTGCTATTTTTAGCACATTAGCTTGAATGGAGCTAGTGTATGTATGTCTCCCCAAAGTGGGAATCAGACTTAAGATACAGCAGTTGGATGATATAAGACAAGACTGCATAAAAGTCAACACAAAAGCTTTGGTGTATGGGCTAAGATTTGTGGACTATCAATTTTTTTTCCCTTGTCTCCATGGCATAAAAGCAAGTCAGACTCACAGGTGTTCTAAGATTTGCTGATGGGAGCCATTCTTTTGTTACAGCTCTCTCTCTCTCTGTCTTTCTCTCTCTGGACTGATCCCTCATCTAAACCTGTGTTCTACCTTGAGGTCTCCACGTTTGTACCCGCAACAAGTATCTCACCTTGTCAAGTTTCTCATCCTCTTCCAGCTCCTAGTCTCCCTTCCACCCTCCCCATCTCATTCAGTCACTCCCTCTGGTTCCCACCCTTCTGAATCCAAGTAGGCTGTTTTCTGTATCCTGAAGAAATCCTCACTAGACCCCATGCCTCCCTTCTTTATTGTCCCATCACATTTTTCCCCTTTATCTCCAAGTTCTTTGAATGGGCTGGCTATGCTCAGGGTTCCGATTTCCTCTCCTTCAACTCTTTCCTAGATCCACTCCACTCTGGATTCCACCATCTCTCTGCCACTGAAACTGTGCTCACAAACTCACTAATGACACCTGCCTTCATAACTCTAAGGCTCTCTGTTTCATACTTCTCATTAATCTGTCTTTTGACACTGTCAGATGCTCACTTTGATGCTGTCATTTCTTGGTTCTTTTACTGTAGCAACCTGCATGAAACTTGGAGGTAGGAGCACAGGTTGCAGGAGGGAAGAGTTTGCAGTCAGTCTGTGTGCAAATGGCTGGAATGTCACTGCAGTAGCTTTGTAAATAGTTCTCTTAATTTAGAAACCTTTATATTTTACAACCATGGAGTCCTTTGACAGTATTAACCAGCATGCGGTACACAAAACACTTCCTATGTTATTGATTGTCATCTTCTTTAGCATTACCTCTAAAAGGTTTTCTTTTCCTCCTTTGCTCCCAACTGAAACAGACTCTGCACTCAATGAGGAACCAGCATAAGAATGAAGCAGGTGGGTGATGTTCTTGAGATGGCTGTGCTGCTAAGGAGAAATAATAAAAATGGAAGCCTTAATGCCCATTGTGACATGTCTGTAATGTCAATCCCCTCTGAACAGGTGCTTACCAATGAGGTTGCTACATTTTTCACTGATCTCATATTGCTGACATACTAGCCACCTACCCCTCGCCCCCATCTGTGCAGCTTCATGAGAAAAAGTAATACAGCCTTGTAGCTATTCCATGGAGCCTCCTCTGCAGTGGGGGACCCAGGTTAACCACAGCTAGGAGGGATCCCTATTAGCATAGCTGCACCGCACCAGCCATGGCTCCAGCATCCCAGGCTCTCTGCAGTTTTGTAGTGATCTGTTCATTCCTCCTGTTTTGAGACAAGGCCTCCTGACTCATTCAAGGTGGGTGGGGAAATCCCAGGCCATAATGATACAACAAGGAACTCTTCCAAGGGATCCCCATGGAGGTTTCTTTCCCCTTAGCATTCTCCCAAGAGTTTCAGCATGGGGTGTATATGGAAGTGATTTGGCCCCATGTTATGTAGTTAATAAATGCCTATGCAAAGCAAGGTTTGATGTTAGATTTTTTTTAAAAAATCAGATGCTTCATGAGGAGTCAGAGACTCCAAAATATGAAGAGAATCCTTTATAGTACGTGCTGACATGTTGGGAGATGCGCACAATGAATACTAAAACACAGAAGTTCCTAGTGCTGCTGCCCAGAATCTGCACTTGAGTCTCCAATATGTGCAGTGACTTTTGGAGGCATTGTAAGGAGCTCTACCATGAGGAATTACCATAGAAGCTCTTGTTACAATCTATCTGGGTCACTGATCTGTGAACTAAAAATTCTTCCAGGCAGCAGTAAGAAGACAAAAGGAGCCACAATGTTCTCACAGGTCAACAGCTCAAGCCTGAATTAATTGAATCACCCATGCTGGTGTAGTGGAGGGTGCAAATTACCCCTTACATTAGCAGAAAAGGCTGCATCTGGGGTGGGGGACAGGATTAACTCATGGGAGGAATGAGGCATCGGCTTTACATCCCCACCTCTCTATAGCTCAAACAGAAAGGCAGCATTAGAGTGAGTCTGGCCTTGACTTATGCTGCTTTAGTAAGAGAAAATAAAAAAACAAATGAGCAAGTGTCAGCTCATGACTCCAACTTTAACTGTACTAGTCTCTAATTTTGTGTTTTCCAAGTCTCTGCTGTTGCCTTAAGGGTCTGTTTGCAGAGTTCTTGTAGCTGTGTTGGTCCCAGGATATTCGAGAGACAAGCTTGTCTCTCTCACCAACAGAAGTTGGTCCAATAAAAGATATTACCTCACAAGGGACTGCTCATTTACGCAATTAAATAAATCTCCTTGTGTCAGGTAAAGTGTGATGTAACCTGCTAGGATCCTCTGGAGACTTTTTTAAAATATTGGATATAAGAGAATCAATGACTATTTTGAGGTCCAGTTACTGCCTCCACACTTCTCCCTGCCTGAGTCCCAGCAGAAGCTTCTTCAATAGACTGCTGGGGATGCATGTGGATTCACTCTTCCTGGTGCAGAAAGGTGCAAATTCCACTTTCCAGTGCCAGGTGGGTCTGCTGTTCTCTGGAGAGATTAACCCTTAGGGGGAAGGCAAGTGATGTGTCCAGTGGCCCTGTTAGTGGAGCTACAGTGTTGCTGCACTGTATGAGTACAGCCCCTAGTCACTGGTCAGACTTCCATCCCTGATATCATCACTCACTGTTAGGTTTGCACTTACAGCCTGCAGGACCCAGCTAGAAGGACAGTGCGCTGACACCAACCTCTCTCAGGGCAGAGTTCTAGCAGCCGGAGCCCTGTGCCTTGGTTTGGTTGGTGAAGACTGCATAAATCTGCAGAGAATTTAACTTTCAGTAAGTATGGTCCAGCCACAAAATGGGGGGATGGGGACTTGACTATGGCTTTTTGAAGTGTCTGGCTGCTATGAATATTCACTGGAAAATTCAGTGATGGTTCTGTAGGCTCACTTGCTTTCTTTCCTCCTCCTCCACCCCCAAAAGGCAAAAGGAGTCAGTTATCAACCACGTTTTTAATTTTGCGGGGGAAGGGGTTGCACGCTTTTTTTAATGTTCAGTTTTTAGAAGAGTGTTGAGGGGAACTGGATGATACGGGGATATAGAGTCTTTCACTTGTACGTCTCTGGTTCAGATGTGGCTTAGGATGGATAGCTAGTGGAGTCATTGCCATCTGAAGGTGGTTTGCATCTCTGTGAAACGTAAATGGCTCTGTCTAGTTCCTGATGGATGAGCGTCCACACATTAAGAGCATTGCTCTTGTTGGCATTTTCAGCAGGGAGGTGGAGGAATGGATGAGCTATGGAAACTGAAATACCACCTCAGGCTGTGAGGTCATCCCTGCACCAGATAAGGAAAATATCAAACCATCTCAGTGCCTTGTTAATGTTTAACAGAGTGTATGAGATTAAATATATTTTCTTGAACTACTATATCTCAGAGATTTCCCATTTTAATCAAAACCACAAATCTCAATAGACCAGAATATCACTGAACATCTTAAAGTCTATTCTTCTGAACTCAACTGAGAAGTCATTCACGTTGATGGCAGATGTCCCTCCTTCCCTAAAACAAATGCCAAAACAGCTGAAATCCATAAACTCATGGCTTATTACCAAGAATGATAAGTTGATCCAGCTAATCAGCAGCTATGTGAATGGTACCCTGCCCAGGCTTTGTTTTGCAAAACTACTGCTTTGGGTGAAGCAAGACCAGCCACTACTCATATGGAGCAGATAATGCTTTACCTCTCTCCCTAGGCATGGTCACTTACAAAGAGCTATGAAGCAGCCCTTGATGTCAGTATCTAAGAGTTATATCTGGTAGTCATTTTACGTGCTCACTTAAGCTGCAATACCCTTGTATTTCATAACATATGGAGTGGTATTGTCAGTGTGCATTAGGTGATGGATGGTAAAATTTTTTAATAAAACCTCAGTTATTAGTATGAACAGAAGACACTTTGGAGTAAAGTCAAAATATTCTGTAATGAATCTTTTTCAGTAGAACTTTAATTATGAGCTAGCTCCAATTCTGATTAAAGTCCATGGAGAGGTTCCCATTTACTTTAGTGGGCTTGGCCCAGGTTCTATAACAGTATCACATGTTCTGATCACCCCTCAGGATTGTGGTTTTCATCTGATCTCATATTAGCTTTGTTGTGAAGTGAATGGTTACAGTATAGAGAAAACCTGAGGAATGTAGTCTCAGCTCAACGCAGAGATGTAGTTTCCATTTGTAGTAATGGGGGCGGTCAGGCTAAAACTCCAATCTTTGAATTAAGAATATAGCCCTGTAGGGATGTTTTTTTGGTGCAGAGTGATGGTCCTGAAACAATGATCCATGAAGATTCCTAATATATCTTTCCAATGTCTGTAATTGCTGCTGTTGTGAACAGGAAGGGGAGAGGTTTGTGTAGTCATGAATAGGAGGGGGAAAATCCATGAGACATCCTCTCTATTAAGCTGTGGTCTTGACTGTGGAAAAAGTTTGGGACCTTCTAATGTAGAGTACTGGAAATATATTTTAATGGGTTAATTAATGTATTAGAGCTACCCCTATCCAAGAAAATAGTTTCATTTAGTCCAAATCCTCTCAAAATCCTGCTTAATACATTTGGCTTCTGTTAAACCACATTTATTTACCCTAATGCAGCATGTACAAGAATATTTTTCCCTAAATCAGGAACCTGTTGCATCATTGTTGAAGACTGGGGCTAGTACAAGAAGAAGCAATATTATTTTTAATCTTCATTGATTTACTAAAAAAACAAAGCAAATATACTTTAATCTCAGAATCTTTGAGGCAGTGCAGTCTAGAGTTTAGGGAACTGGACTGGAACTCAAGTGCCCTAGGCTCTATGTCTAGCTCTGGCACTGACCTGCTGTTTGACCTTCACCTTCACCTCTCTGTGCTTCCTTTTTCCTTCCCACCCTTTATCTGGACCATCTGTAAGAGCTCTGCAGTAGGGAGAGATTATTATGGGTTTGTCTAATACAATGAAGCCCTGATCTCAGCTGGAGCTGCTAGGTACTATCCTCGTACAAAGCATGAATAATACTAGAAATC
Organism: Dermochelys coriacea; assembly: GCF_009764565.3. Taxonomy (NCBI): domain Eukaryota; kingdom Metazoa; phylum Chordata; order Testudines; family Dermochelyidae; genus Dermochelys; species Dermochelys coriacea. The sequence goes on along the minus strand of NC_050070.1, from coordinate 179,617,528 downwards.
ATTAGAAGGATTGCTAAATACAAAAGAGCTATAAGAGTCAATAAAAATATTAGTTAACTAGCAAGGTACAACACAGGCAATTCAAACAATATGTATCCCATGGGTGAGTGAACCTCTGAATAACTGCTGGATAAGAAAAGTGTCTCATTATTCTTTTCATTTCCTTCTCTGCCAAAAACTCCTCAGAACTTAATTTCTTCCTCTGCAGAGTACTAATAATGCGCATAAATGCCCAGAAAGTGTCTCTCAGGCTCATAGCTTCTTGCCATGATCAACAATGAATATTAAGCTGAGGTGAATACATTTGGCCTGAGACACATGGTTTAGTCCTGTCCAACCAATTGGCTGACATAACCATATCTGTTATGAGTGAAGTCACTCTATTTGATCCTGTTTTGTATCCTATTCAGGAATTTTATTGTGCAGACAGATAAGTCGCCTTCAAAAGTTTATTCATGTGTTGTCTGGGTTTGTTAGCATTATTGAAATAAATTATATCTCATGGAACAAAATCTAATCTCTAAAAATAAAGGTTCAAATTTGCAATCTTTCCCAGGATGTTACTTAAAGAAAACCTAACAAAAACCCAACACTTCCTAGACATTTCTATTCCTGTGTGCTTGAGCTGAAAACACAAATAATTTGTCCACTTCCCCACAGGAGTATAATATAGGAGCATTTGGCTAGGGCTCCTATGTATGTCAGAGTAAAATATGAGCATGAGTACGTGATGTGGCTTATTATAAGGAGAAGTATATATACATGCTCATGAGGAATTGGTTTATCACCTTGAATTTTATAAACAGCAGGGCACTCCTATTTGGTTAAATAAACACTGATGCTGAAAGCAAAAGCCCAGCCCAGCCTGAGTAGCTGGGCCATGTGCTGGATGAGATGGAACTCCCCAACCTCCTGTTTCAGGGAGGCTTCTTCAGTGAACATGAAGATATGCTTGGCAGTGGATCTCCCTCCCCTGGTTCATTCTTATCCAGCACATTCCCCTATCTTCTCCCCCTCCTTTAACCCACATCCAGTCCCTCCCTTGAACAATGGGACTACACTGGTTCTGCAGCTCAGGTCCCCTCTGTGTCCATGGAAGAGGAAGTGAGATGTTCCCCAGAGTGCCCAAAATGGCAGAATAAAGGAGCATGGGCCCACCAAAGACTGGAATCTGCTTACTTTGGTACTTAGCCAAGGGTTTTTCATGGCAATCAAATGGAAATGATTTATGATCAATTCCAGGCACTTGGATGCTGTTCCCCACTGAGCTGTAAGAGCAAATGCTTAACAGGAGACCCAGTTGAGGTCAACATCAATCATTGCCTATGATTTTGACTTCCCTTTCACTAAAGATGCAAGTGAAACTCCCTGGCCTTTGAAATACCATTAAGAATTTGGCTACAGGAACAAATCTGTGGCCATATAGGACTTCATGGTATTTTTTATTCTGTATATCATGGTCATGTTGATCTTCACTGCAGCAGGGGTGATTATAATATGCAGGTCCTCTGGCTCCAAAAGGAGAACCTCTTGACTGAAGGAGAATCTCCACAGGGCCTAGGGCACATAGTTGAGCTGTTCTAATTCCATCCAGTAGAGGGTAGTGGGACACACACACTAGCCAGTTCATTAGCCAGCACTTTATGGGATGATTTAATTTCAGATATGAAACATACACATTTTAGATTGTTTCCACTTCTGCCTGGATGCTAATAAGACATCCTCCAAAAGATCAGCCCCATTCTTCAGGGAGAGGACATTTAACCCCCCCCCCCCAAAAACAGCCTCTTCCTAGCAATGAGGATTTCTTACCACTGGAGTTCCTTCCCCACTCAGTGATTAACAATAAGGACTCAATCACTCTGCTCCTATAGAAATCTAGGGCGGTCTTACTTCAATGAGAAGCTAGGCTTAAGCCCCTAGTCTTATCTTCAAAGATTTATAAATTTATATGTTATCCTTCAAGGCTCTCTTCAGGTATAATCTTCTGCCACTCTGCCATAGAGAGACCTACCTCCCTGGAGTGAAGATCACTAGGCTTCCTGACCATGCCCAGTGAAATATGCAGGTGGGATCAAAGTGACCCACTGTGGATGCTATAGGTCACTGTGGGTGGAAAAGAAGTCTTGGGCTCTAAGCAAAAGTCAGTGAGCTTCTGAAGTGTCTAGTCATTGGTGTTTTAAATATGCTGTGTATGGTGCACTCTCTCGAAATGTCAGACTGATGGCCTTGGAGATTGCAATCCCCAGTTCAGGAATCTTTTACAGGCAGGGACTATGCCTTCACTACTGTTGGAAGCACATTGTGGCCACAAGTGGGGAATAATAATAAATTACTAAATCAGTTCCCATCCATTGAAATCACTACGTAGTAATTGCAGCTAAACAATCTGTGGGACAGGGTGGTTTGCCTGTTTTCTAAGGACATTGTAATCAAAACAGCATCATATTTTAATAGCTATTTTCAAATACAATGAAGAAAAAATCCTAGAAAGTATGGCTTCTCTTTTCTCTTGCACAGAACAACTCTACCTTGTAGCACCATAGTGTTGTTGTTTTCTCAGGATAATAGGAGCCCTTACCACCCTGGCCTCTGGTTCACAAATCCTTGTCTGCATTCAACTTTGCTTCACTTTGGGCTTTCCACCAGCAGAAGCCACTGGAGGAAGGTTCTGTTGGTGCAAGGCAGCCTCCACCAGGAGCTTTCAGGGGGCCCAGCAAAACCTGACAAATGACCAGTAGGTAGCATAGCCAGAGGATGTGCAGATTCAGCATGTTGCATCCACTGGCGAATTATCTATAAACATCTCAGCATGGACAAAACCTGCTTCCTTCAGCGTAAGCCCAGCCACCCTTTGCGTCCCCTTGGCTGAACCTCTCCTTCGCCTCCCTGCATATAGCAGACCCTGCTAGGGCAGGGTGTGGAATCTAGCACTATGTTTATCTAAGAAAGGCTTGTGGTGAACTAGGAAAACAGAAGAGTATGGACAGTAATATAAAGTAATGGCCCTGTGCGTTATAACATTTTGCTCAGCTGAAGTTTTTAATTAGGAAACAAGCGTATCACCATTTTTACTACAGATGTAGTGTTTGCTTTGTTTAACCCACTGTCAGCATAGCTCCAGCCATACAGAATTACAGAAATAAATAGGAATTTTAATTAACTAAATATAATTAATTGATTAAATCATTAACTGTTATAATGGATTTATATAATGCTATATGGAAACCTCTGAGTGCTTCACACAATTATACACATTTACAAATTTATACAACTGACATTGTCAATAGTCTTTTCTTACATGATTTATTAGTATTATATATTAATGTAGTGAAGTCAGGATGCCCTGACATCACCACAATAAGTTACCCTGGGTTCATTGACCTCTCTGACCATTGGAGAGGAATAGTTTTTGGAAATTTTGGTTTAACCTAAAGCCTGGTTGAACCAATCCTCTTTGCAGAGAGGAAGGATAGCCTTCTGAGTAAGACACTCAACTGGAACTCAAAAAATTTGGTTTAACATCTGGCCCTGAGCAGCAGCCTTCCTGTGTGACTTTGGGCCAGTCATTTAATTTATCTGTGCCTCAGCAAACCATCTGCAAAACAGGGATAACACTTCCCTCGCTCACATGTTGTTGTGAGGATAAATTTATCCATGGTTGTAAGGCACTCAGGTACTATGGTAACGGGGGCAACATTAGTAGTACATAGAAAGATTGTGCAAGATACATACCTAGCTTTCACTGGTTATGCTGCAAATCTGCTGATATTTTAGAGTGTTAAATAGAGCCAATGAGTTAATAAATGTTTCTGAATCTTCTAAAAATGCTGCCTTCTGATCTCCTAGGTTACAGAAAGAGCTTATGTCACTAACTGGTCAATCAGTGTGCAGTCCTACGAGTGACGTGAATGAGTCTGGAGCATATGCAATTATAGATTATGAGATTTGCAAGGACGGCAGCAAGAATGAAGGGGTGTTCATGCTGCTCCAGTCAATCAAGGATCACTGTGTCTAATCAAGATGTTGGTAGAAATGGGAGACTAGGCCAGTTGTGGAATTGCTTTGGAGACTGTATAATGTAAATCACTGTTTTGATCAGGCCTTTGCTATGATTAACAGTGTAGAAAAATCCCCATGAAAAAGCCAGTTTTGCTTCATACACACATACTGCTGTATTCCTCCTTTGAACTGAGGAGTTTTAGCAGATGTCCTTGGATTACTATTATGCTTTCTTGGTAATGAAGAAAAATAACGAGTCAGTTAATTAAGTCTGAATGACATTGTAAATCCTATTGCAGAACATAAAGCAGCTTCACTTTTTATTTTCCTTTCGACATCCCTGGCTCATGCACTGTTCACCAAAGTAAAGAAAAAGGTACATGTCTGTAACACCCTGTATAATAATTTTAAAGAATTATGGAGAACTGTTGATCACAATAGACAAACCGCTCCGCTTGGTTTTTGCAGCTTCTATAAAAGAAGTTTCCATTTTGTTTATTAGCAAAAAAACAAATGATTGCACTTGGTCAAATACTCCATATAAAGCACGTTTGGTATGTGAGTGTTTGTTCACACAGCTGTTTGAATCTGAGCACATTTGTGCCCCTTTTTATTCAGCCTTTGCAGACATTCGCATATGTGGGATTATATCACCCAAATGTTCAGGGAATGGCTGTTCTTCATATCCGTACCTGTGTTTGAAAGCACAGTGTTATGGGAAACATGCCTGTGCTGGGATTTATATACGTTCTCCCCCTCCACAAGGAGAGGGAAGGGTCATTGCACTTCCTTTTGCAGAAGGAAAAACACTCGCCTCACCCCAGAGGGAGTGCATGAGCTGTCAGTTCTGGAGAGCGGGGCTGGCAGTAGGATCCATTAAGGAAACAGGTTTTTTGAACAAAGTGTTAAAATAATGGGAGAAGATTCTCTCTTGACTGGACCTAGAGGACCTCTGCCAATAGGCACAGAGGGTCTGCTTTGGACTCCCAGGGCTGTTGTTCTAGGGGCCCTGGAGATCTGTTTTTTCCACCAAATCCATCCGATGAAGTGAGCTGTAGCTCACGAAAGCTTATGCTCTAATAAATTTGTTAGTCTCTAAGGTGCCACCAGTACTCCTTTTCTTTTTGCGAATACAGATTAACACGGCTGCTACTCTGAAACCAAGGAAGTTTGGGAGTTCATTGTAACAGGGTAGCTTGCCCTGTGGGCTGCAGAGCCAGGGGGCTAAGCCAACCCTGATTACTAGATGAGCCCCACCTGAGAGGAATCAGGTGTTCCCTGTATAAAAGGAGCCTTCAGGGAACAAGAAGGCCTGGCTGAAGAGGCAGGAGGAGGCTGCTGGTCCATAGGACTAGGAGGGAAGAGAAATAGTGATGGCAGATTTAATGGATGATACTGAAGCTAGTTTAGAAAATGTTGATAGGGATGGCAGAAAGACTGGTTCCAGGTTAGGAAAAAGAAAAAGGTGGATCTGCTTGACTCAGAAGAAGGAGCAGCAAGTAGGAGGACAGGAATGAGCAGTGGAGAAAACTTTATAATTGTGAAATCCCTGGCAAAAGATATGAAGATGGGGGATATTTAATCCCTGGGGAATAGTAAAGTGGGTCAGAAAATGTGCTGGTGATATAGTAAGAGCTAGGAAATTACAAGGTGGCAATTTATTAGTGGAATGTATGAACAAATGGGGAAACTACTTATTGCCTAACCTTCTAGGAAAACTGAAGGTAAGCTCTCAGCTGCCCAAATTTCTGACAGAAACAAGAGGAGTAGATTATGGTGTCCTGCCTGAAATGACTAAGGTGAAATAAAGCAAGGAATAGGTGATAAGGTGACTTGTGATAAGTGGCTAACCAGCTGGAGAGGAGGTGAAAGAAAGATCTCAACAACAGTCTGAGTCACAGAAAAGAGAGTGTGTGTGCCAATCAGCATGACAATAAGGTACCACACTTGCTGGATAAACCTTATCTTCATCCCACTTTGAGATGCTACAGATATAAAGAGGGAAATGAGGTGCAGGAAGTGTGGCAGACAGCATTCCTATGACAACTGTGTGGAAGAGGCAACATTAAAGTGTAGCAACAGGGGAGGAAAACATAGTTCAGCATATGGGGGAATGTACCTTAGCAAAGCAGGCTAGGGAAATACAAAAAAAACCCTAAAATCACTAATAACATATGCAGAAGCTGTCAGGGGACATCAAATTAAAAAGGAGGAAGAAAAGAAGCCCAAAAAGAAATAACAAAATAATGGAAAGGATGTTATGAGTAATATGGGTGATAACAGAAATGACATACTCTTTATGGAGAAAGAGGTTAATAGCATTTATGATTGAAGCAATAAAATGCACATCTCAGACAGAAAAAAGAAAATTACAATTATAGCAGCTGAAAAGTACATGTACATGTTACCAGCCAATCAGTAGAATGATTCCATGCTTTCTAAAACAAAGGATGTGTTGATGGTTAATTGAATAGTGGTGATGATTTTTAGTTGGAATGCGCACAGCCTGATAGCTCATGAGCAGGAATCAAGGTAGAATATTGCTTATGAAAACTAATCCTGACATGCATTCAAGAGACATGGCTGATAGGAAATCTAGACTATAGAGTCCCTGGTGGATATAGGCTGGATAGAGAAGTAGGAAGGGGTGTGTCTTCATTAAGAAGAATCTAAATTATTTTGAAGTAGAGGTGAAAAGGTTTAATATTGAGTATAATACTATTGAGATGCCAATGCAAAAAAATTCTATGTAACTAAGAATATATAACATGTACAATCCATGCAGAAAACTAGTTTCCAAGGAACTGAAGGAGATAATTGCAGGTATCACAAGCTGGTATATAATATGTGGCGATCTAAACAGCCATAACATTGTGGGGGTAATAAAATTAATAATAATGGAAAATGTCCAGAACAATTCATTGATAAAAATAACTTAGTAATTCTGAATGATGGAACACCTACCAGGTTTAATGCAGCTGATGGAAGTTTCTCCTGTCTAGACCTGGGAATAGCAAGCAAATGTAGCTGGGAAATCTCTAAAGAGGAGGGAATGGGAAAGGACACTTCCCAATTCTCATTATATGTCAAGCAAAGGGTAATATTGAAGACATTGATTGTCTCCCTACCTGGGATCTAAAAAAGCTGTTTGGGAACTCTTTACAAACAAAAAGTTTGGAATATGTAAATGAGTGGTGTATAAGTGAGGGCACTGAGAAGTTCTGTAGTAATATTACAAAGTGAATTATAAAGGCAGCAAACCTAGCTATATCTAGGATACTGACTTATCCTAAAGTTAGGAGATGTGTACCATGATGGAATATGTGTGTAAAATAGCAACTAAAGAAAGGAATAAGGCATATAAGCAAGCAAAAAATGATGAATAATGAGGACTTGGTGGAATATAAAAGTAGTAAGACAGTTGGTCAAAATTATAAACAGGGTAAAAAGAAAAAGCTGGAGAAAATACTGTGAAAGAATTAATGAAGATTGGAGGTGTATACGTGACTAGAAAAACGAATGACATATGGCGTAAGAGCTTCATCGTGGAAGGCCATGGAGAAAAATGCTTCAATGTAAGAGAAGCGGAAACTCTGGCAGAAATGTCTGAGAATTAATAATGATGAGAATCCGAGTATAGAGATCCATGAGAGGAAAAGAAAATTCAATGAGGAAAACTGAGATATTGGAGAGGTGGGAGGAAGATGGGGAAACTATGATAGCTTTGTGAAGTTTCCTCATACCACAGTTTTCATTTAAAATAAAGAGCAAAAATTCTGCTTCAGGCAAGTGTGGTGTAAGCTTTCAAATGCTTTAACTCCTAGCCAAAGGGAGGCTGAGGGTGGTACTAATATTGTACAATAGCATATAGGGGGAAAAGGTGAGATGCCAATGGACTGAAGCATGTGGTGATTGTTCCAGTAAGGAAACCAAGCAAGCTGTGATCAAGAATTGATGCATGTAGGCCAACTGCCCTTATAGCATGTGTGATAAATGAAGTGGGTGGGGGGAGCTCCCTTTTATGGACAGCCAGTAGCTAGAAAATCCCTCTGGTAGCTATTCTCTAACCCTTTACAGGTAAAGCAAGTAAAAAGTCTGACTGCATGCATAGGTAAAGGGAAGTGAGTGGGCACCTGGCCAAAAGAGCCAATGGGAAGGCTAGAACTTTTTAAAATCGAAACAAGACTCCCCTTTAGTCTGTCTGTGGTTACTCTCTCCAGAGAGGAGACACAGAGCAGCAATGCTGTAAGAAACTTGTACCAGGTATGAAAAATGAGCAAATCATACCTAGAAACCACAGGTATGTAAGTAGATCAGGAAATGTCTAGGAAGACGCGATTAGGTTTATCTCTTTTATTTCTGTAAGGCTTGTGGACTCCTCTGTGCTAACCCCAGGTGCTTTTGTTTTGCTTGTAACCTTTAAGCTGGACCTCAAGAAAGTTATTTTGATGCTTAATCCTTATGAGTAGTTCTTTTTTAAATATAGCAATAATCAGAGTTTTTAGATGTATTTTCTTTCTTTCTGTTTTAATAAAATTTACTTTTAAAGAACAGGATTGGATTTTTGTGTCGTAAGAGGTTTGTGCACATTGTTTAATTAGCTGGTGGCAACAGCTGATTTTCTTTTTCTTTCTCAGCTCTTCACCTGCGGGGAGAGGGGGAAGGGGCTTGAGGCTCCCTCCCGGAGGAAGGAATTCCCAAGTGCTCCTTCCTGGGTTCTCAAAGGGGTGGGTGGGTTGCACTTGGGTGGTGGCAGCCACTACCCATCCAAGGTCAGAGAAAAGCTGTATCCTTGGAAGTTTAATATAAGCCTGGAGTGGCCAGTATTAATTTTTAGAATCCTTGCAGGCCCCCACCTTCTGCACTCGAAGTGTCAGAGTGGAGAATCGGCCTTGACAGCATGTGTGGATAAAGCCATGGGAAAATGGTAACTGAGAGATGGGTTTCATACTTAGAGAACTAGATTTAGCATGCAGAGTAGGTTTAGGAGGAGCGTGATCATATTGTAAAGATAGAAATGGAAGCACGCGCGCACAAAAAGAAAACTAAGGAATTTATGATAGTAGCTTTTCTGGATATTCAAAAGCTTATGTATGATATGAAGAGAGGGCTTAGGAATAAAATGAAGAATGTATTGGTGGATAAGGGATTCCTTAAGTGTAAGAATTATGCAGGTTGGAATAAGGAAAGACTACAACAGTGTGTGTATATATACACTTATAAAGGGAACCCCAAAGGGGAGTGCCTTCAGTGCTACCGTATTCAGGGTTATGATAAATGATTTTCTAAAGGATGATGAGTGCAGGAATGGGCATCACTTTATTTGCAGATGACTGTGTCATATGGGCCAAAATACAAATGCTGAAATAGCTGCTAAAAGAGTACCATAGAAGATGAGGGTTGGAAAAGACCTCAGGAGGTCATCTAGTCCAAGCCCCTGCTCAAAGCAGGACCAACACCAATTAAATCATCCCATCCAGAGCTTTGTCAAGCCTGACCTTAAAAACCTCTAAGGATGGAGATTCCACCACCTCCCTAGGTAACCCATTCCAGTGCTTCACCACCATACTAGTGAAATAGTGTTTCCTAATAACCAACCTAGACCTGCCCCACTGCAACTTGAGACCATTGCTTCTTGTTCTGTCATCTGACACCACTGAGAATAGCCTCACTCCATCTTCTTTGGAACCCGCTTCAGGTAGTTGAAGGCTGCTATCAAATCCCCCTTCACTCTTCTCTTCTGCAGACTAAACAAGCCCAGTTCCCTCATCCTCTCCTTGTAAGTCATGTGCCAGCCCCATAATCATTTTTGTTGCCCTCTGCTGGACTCTCTCCAATATGTCAACATTCCTTCTGTGGGAGGGGGACCAAAACTGGATACAGTACTGCGGGGTAGCCTCACCAGTGCCAAATAGAGGGTAGTAATCATTTCTCTCAATCTGCTGGCAATGCTCCTACAAATACAGCCCACTATGCTGTTGGCCTTCTTGGCAACAAGGAGACACTGCTGACTCGTATCCAACTTCTTGTCCACTGTAATCCCAAGTCCTTTTCTGTAGAACTGCTACTTAGCCAGTTGGTCCCCAGCCTGAAGGAAGGAATTCTTCCTTCCTAAGTGCAGCACTCTGCACTTGTCCTTGTTGAACCTCATCAGATTTCTTTTGGCCCAATCCTCCAATTTTTCTAAGTCACTCTGGACCCTATCCCTACCCTTCAGCATATCTACCTCTCCCTCAATTTTAGTGTCATCTGTGAACTTGCTGAGGGTGCAATTCATCCCATCATCCAGATAAGTAATAAAGATGTTGAACAAAACCAGCCCCAGGACCAACCCCTGGCGTACTCTGCTTGATGCTGGCTGTCAACTGACATCAAGCCATTGATCGCTATCCACTGAGCCCAACAATCTACCCAGCTTTCTATCTACCTTATAGTCCATTCATCCATTCCATACTACTTTAACTTGCTGGCAAGAATACTGTGAAGCTCTAAGGAGTGTGTAGAATAAGGAAAATTAGGGGCTTTAAAGTCTCAATTGACAAAACTAAGGGAATGATGTTCACAAAAAAGAAAATTTTAAAAAAATTATAAATTGTATCCAAATGGACCGCAAATAAGTACAGTAAAAAGCTTCAAATGTTTAGGCATTTGACATTTGGAAGAATCACACTGAAAATATTGGAGAAAAGAAAAGGCAGAATGAACTTACTTTTAAAGTATTTCTAGAACTCCTGGGGGTATGGCTAAGAAAGCAGTGGTAATGCTATACAGAACGTTAATGAGACCAGTTATTGAGTATGGCTGCCAGGCTTTCAGTTTTCAACAAAAACAAATTTGAGAAAGCTTGACTCAATCCACACTCAGTTGTTGTGAATTGGATGTGATGCCTTCATCAGGGCTTTGGAGCTGGAGCGCAGAGCAGTGGAGCTGCAGGTTTTTGCACAGCTCCAAAGCCCTGGCCTTCATCATAATACTTGCTGTGTGTATTGCAGATAACTGCAGGTGAAATGCCTATTACTTTTAGACTTAACCTTTTGGGTTAAAGACAGTGGAAATAGTGAAGACAGAAATACTAAGCTAACATATGATGAATGCTGGGAATTAAGTGATCAACATGTAATGCAAAAACTCAAAATGCCTCATGTAAGGAGGGTTAAACATGGACAAAGAATCTTAGTGGGGAAAGAAAACCTAAGAGGTTAAAATCCATACCTTTGGAGAAAATGCATCATTCGCTGGAAAGTATTAAGGGAGACTATGCTAGGCTGGGGAAGACACTTAAGGAAATTGAGGCTCAGGTGATCTTTAGCGGGATCTTTCCTGTTCCTAGAGAAGGGCAACAAAGGTGTGACAAGATTATGACTGTCAACAGATGGCTTAGGCAGTGGTGCTATAAGGAGGGCTTTGGGATGTATGGCCTTCACGGACGCATTCACGGACAGAGGACAGTTCTCTCAGTTCTCTCGGGATGGACTTCATCTGAGTAGGGAAGGAAATAGACTTCTAGGATCGAGGCTGGCACAACTGATAAAGAGAGCTTTAAACTAGGAATTAGGGGGAGATGGATGGGAGATGTCCAGGAAATCTCCAAGCCAGATTTTAGCATTGAGAGGGAAGAAGACGAAGTAAGAAAGGATACAGCCGTGGGTAGGAGAATGTATATAAGGAGCGAGGGCGGTGTGGATACTAGTCTAATAGGTTATACTGGCTGTAGAATGACTGTGCCTAATAGGGTACAAAATGTGAGCAAGGCCAAACAGCAAAAATTAAGATGTTTATACACCAATGCGAGGAGCCTAGGTAACAAAATGGAGGAACTAGAGCTACTGGTGCAGGAAGTGAAACCAGATATTATAGGGATAACAGAAACATGGTGGAATAGTAGTCATGACTGGACTACAGGTATTGAAGGGTATGTGCTCTTTAGGAAAGACAGAAACAAAGGTAAAGGTGGTGGAGTAGCATTGTATATCAATGATGAGGTAGAATATAAAGAAATAAGAAGTGATGCAATGGATAAGACAGAGTCCGTCTGGGCAAAAATTACATTGGGGAAGAAAACTAGTAAAGCCTCTCCTACGATAGTGCTTGGGGTGTGCTATAGACCTCCGGGATCTAATTTGGATATGGATAGAGCCCTTTTTAATGTCTTTAATAAAGTAAATACTAATGGAAACTGCGTGATCATGGGAGACTTTAACTTCCCAGATATAGACTGGAGGACCAGTGCTAGTAATAATAATAGGGCTCAGATTTTCCTAGATGCGATAGCTGATGGATTCCTTCATCAAGTAGTTGCTGAACCGACTAGAGGGGATGCCATTTTAGATTTAATTTTGGTGAGTAGCGAGGACCTCATAGAAGAAATGGTTGTAGGGGACAATCTTGGCTCAAGTGATCATGAGCTAATTCAGTTCAAACTAAATGGAAGGATTAACAAAAATAAATCTGCAACTAGGGTTTTTGATTTCAAAAGGGCTGACTTTCAAAAATTAAGGAAATTAGTTAGGCAAGTGGATTGGACTGAAGAACTTATGGATCTAAAGGTAGAGGAGGCCTGGGATCACTTTAAATCAAAGCTGCAGAAGCTATCGGAAGCCTGTATCCCAAGAAAGGGGAAAAAATTCATAGGAAGGAGTTGTAGACCAAGCTGGATAGCAAGCATCTTGGAGAGGTGATTAAGAAGAAGCAGAAAGCATACAGGGAGTGGAAGATGGGAGGGATCAGCAAGGAAAGCTACCTAATTGAGGTCAGAACATGTAGGGATAAAGTGAGACAGGCTAAAAGTTGAGTAGAGTTGGACCTTGCAAAGGGAATTAAAACCAATAGTAAAAGGTTCTATAGCCATATAAATAAGAAGAAAACTAAGAAAGAAGAAGTGGGGCCGCTTAACACTGAGGATGGAGTGGAGGTTAAAGATAATCTAGGCATGGCCCAATATCTAAACAAATACTTTGCCTCAGTCTTTAGTAAGGCTAAAGAGGATCTTAGGGATAATGGTAGCATGACAAATGGGAATGAGGATATGGAGGTAGATATTACCATATCTGAGGTAGAAGTGAAACTGAAACAGCTTAATGGGACTAAATCGGGGGGCCCAGATAATCTTCATCCAAGAATATTAAAGGAATTGGCACCTGAAATTGCAAGCCCATTAGCAAGAATTTTTAATGAATCTGTAAACTCAGGAGTAGTACCGAATGATTGGAGAATTGCTAATATAGTTCCTATTTTTAAGAAAGGAAAAAAAAGTGATCCGGGTAACTACAGGCCAGTTAGTTTGACATCTGTAGTATGCAAGGTCCTGGAAAAAATTTTGAAGGAGAAATTAGTTAAGGACATTGAAGTCAACGGTAAATGGGACAAAATACAACATGGTTTTACAAAAGGTAGATCATGCCAAACCAACCTAATCTCCTTTTTTGAAAAGGTAACAGATTTTTTAGATAAAGGAAATGCAGTGGATCTAATTTACCTAGATTTCAGTAAGGCATTTGATACCGTGCCACATGGGGAATTATTAGTTAAATTGGAGAAGATGGGGATCAATATGAACATCAAAAGGTGGATAAGGAATTGGTTAAAGGGGAGACTGCAACGGGTCCTACTGAAAGGCAAACTGTCAGGTTGGAGGGAGGTTACCAGTGGAGTTCCTCAGGGATCAGTTTTGGGACCAATCTTATTTAATCTTTTTATTACTGACCTTGGCACAAAAAGTGGGAGTGTGCTAATAAAGTTTGCAGATTATGCAAAGCTGGAAGGTATTGCCAATTCGGAGAAGGATCGGGATATTATACAGGAGGATCTGGATGACCTTCTAAACTGGAGTAATAGTAATAGGATGAAATTTAATAGTGAGAAGTGTAAGGTTATGCATTTAGGGATTAATAACAAGAATTTTAGTTATAAGTTGGGGACGCATCAATTAGAAGTAACGGAAGAGGAGAAGGACCTTGGAGTATTGGTTGATCATAGGATGACTATGAGCTGCCAATGTGATATGGCTGTGAAAAAAGCTAATGCGGTTTTGGGATGCATCAGGAGAGGCATTTCCAGTAGGGATAAGGAGGTTTTAGTACCGTTATACAAGGCACTGGTGAGACCTCACCTAGAATACTGTGTGCAGTTCTGGTCTCCCATGTTTAAAAAGGATGAATTCAAACTGGATCAGGTACAGAGAAGGGCTACTAGGATGATCCGAGGAATGGAAAACTTGTCTTATGAAAGGAGACTTAAGGAGCTTGGCTTGTTTAGCCTAACTAAAAGAAAGTTGAGGGGAGATATGATTGCTCTCTATAAATATATCAGAGGGATAAATACAGGAGAGGGAGAGGAATTATTTCAGCTCAGCACCAATGTGGACACAAGAACAAATGGGTATAAACTGACCACCAGGAAGTTTAGACTTGAAATCAGACGAAGGTTTCTAACCATCAGAGGAGTGAAGTTTTGGAATAGCCTTCCAAGGGAAGCAGTGGGGGCAAAAGATCTATCTGATTTTAAGATTCTACTTGATAAGTTTATGGAGGAGATGGTATGATGGGATAATGGGATTTTGGTAAGTAATTGATCTTTAAATATTCAGGATAAATAGGCCAAATCCCCTGAGATGGGATATTAGATGGATGGGATCTGAGTTACCCAGGAAAGAATTTTCTGTAGTATCTGGCTGGTGAATCTTGCCCATATGCTGAGGGTTTAGCTGATTGCCATATTTGGGGTCAGGAAGGAATTTTCCTCCAGGGCAGATTGGAGAGGCCCTAGAGCTTTTTCGCCTTCCTCTGTAGCATGGGGCATAGTTAACTTGAGGGAGGCTTCTCTGCTCCTTGAAGTCTTTAAACCATGATTTAAGGACTTCAATAGCTCAGACATGGGTGAGGTTTTTCAGAGGAGTGGGTGGGTGAGATTCTGTGGCCTGCGCTGTGCAGGAGATCGGACTAGATGATCAGAATGGTCCCTTCTGACCTTAGTATCTATGAATCTATGAATTGGAAAAATATACCTTCTGAGGTTGACATGGAATTATATAACGAAATTAAAAGAAAAGGAGTATTTAAAAGTGCAAGATATAGCAAACCAATATGTTTGTGATAAGTGGGAATGCTATTGCCAAATGTATACCAACAGCTCCAAAGATGTAAGAACAGGAAGAGTGGGAACATCATTCTGTGTTCCTTCACTTGGAATCAAGTAAGTTGTAAGGCTGTCAAATTCTGTAGCCATTTTGATGGCTGAACTGACAGGGATAATGCTGGCATTAAATTGGGTCACAGATGTGCACCCAGCCGCTGTGGTCATCCTGTTTGATTCCTTATCAGGACTGCTTAATGACATATTACCAATAACAGAATAGATGTAGCTGGTCATAATTATAGTAATAACATGGTTCCCAGTGTACGTAGCAGTAAAAGGCAATGAGTTGGGAGATAAAGTGGCAAAAAATGCTGTGAAAGCAAGTTGATTTAAAAATCCCTTTAGGTAAACTGTAGCTTAAAAATCTAATTAAAAATGAGCATAGAGGAATGGCAGGAACTATGGGCAAAAGAAATGAAGAGGAAAAGATTCCATGAAATTGCCCTCAGCGAGAGAGTGAAGTTGCTCTATTTAGTATTTTTACTGCCCAGTGTGGCTTAAATAGTAATTTGTTTCTAATAAACATAAAGATGAGTTATGTGAGACATGCAAGGTCCAGGAAACAATTGATCATCTCCTGTAGGAGTGTAAAGAATGTACCATTGAAAGGGGATATTTATGAAAAAAACGTAGAGGCCTTAAAGTATCAGAATTTTCACTGCAACAGCTAGTAAGAGCATTAGGACAATGGGGCACTAGGGGGAAAAAAACAATATTGCAATTCTTTCAGAATACTGGGAGAGGAAAAAGGCTTAATTCTTGAATTAGCTGTGGTGTCCAGTGCTTGGTGGGCATAGACTCAGCAAGTGAGTCTGTTTCTCCAGAAAACGCAAAAAGAAGGCAACCCCTGTAGGGCCCTGAGTCAGCAGGGAAAAAGCTTAGAACAGGAAAGGAAGCTTCAGAGAATAGAGTGAGCAAGAAATGCTTTCCAGGTAGGGAGGCCTGGGAGACCCTGGCTATGCAGGGGAGGGTTGGGAGGAGAAGTTGAGAAGAGAGGTAGGAAGTGGCCTGGCCCAGGGAAAACCACAGCATAGGGAGAAGAGCAGACCTAGCTGTTCAGTACAGGGACCTTGGCTGGAACCCAGAATAGAGGGTGGTACTGGGTTCCCTTACCAGCCCCAGGGAAGGGGGATTACAAGCCTATTGTAAAGGTTGTCTAGCCCAGAAAGGGGGCAGCAGACTGATCCCAAGGTTGGCTGAGGAAGAGCCCCAGAGAGGGCGGAAGGATTTTTGTTTCTGTCAAAGACATTTTTGGACTTCTAGTTTGGGACACTGGGATTAAAGATGGTGATGCAGCTAGTGGGCTAGTTATCAAGCAGATAACTGCCACAGCGCCAGAGCAGCCGTCAGCATGGGACGTTAGCCCATCAAGAGAGCTGTGATGCCACACCTGGCCATGAGGGAGCACCAAGCAGTTAGTGAACTCACACAGTCTTCAATAAAATTCTTTAGTACCTACAACTGTTTCATGCCTTTGCTGTAAGAAGAAAAGGATTACTTGTAGCACCTTAGAGACTAACAAATTTATTTGAGCATAAGCTTTCGTGAGCTACAGCTCACTTCATCGAATGCATGCAGTGGAAAATACAGCAGGGGGATTTTATATACACAGAGAACATGAAACAATGGGTGAACCTTGGAGTTCCCTGGACCCCAGTGATCCCACACTCTGCTCTGTATGAGGCAACACTGAGTTTCAATATAACCTTAGAAACAGAATAGTCAAAGTAAGATTGTAGTATATAATAAACAATTCATTCCACAGTGTGAGGTTTCCTTATGCTGTCACTCCAGCAACCTTACAGTTTGGACATCCCTAATGGCTCTATAGCTATAATCCTCCAGCAGGGATAGTTCATAACAGTCCCATTAAAGCCCATGGTTTTCATTGCCATATCATTTTAGGGTAGATTACTGAAATATAGAGTTAAACATGTCAGTACTTTGTACAGCATTAGCAATTTTTCATGACTTATATGTCATTATTTAGAATTTCAGCTCACTTTCAATAAGTCTCTCCATACATAGTTTATGTAATAACTTAATTTTATATATGAAATTAGCCTTTATGAATTAGGAGACCCCTCATTTGCCAATCTATGTGTCATGAGGACACAAATTGGGATTTTTGAAAGCATCTAAATTACTTAGAAGCACCAATTCTATTGAAAGGCAATGGGACTTGTGCTCTTAAGTCATAGGTATTTTTGAAAAATCTTAGCCACAATCTAACACATGAAGACAGATGCTGTATTGAAAACTAGTTTGTGGTGTTTCCTTAAGTCAAACTCCAACCTGATAGGCCAGATCCTCAACCCAGCTAAATTTGCTTTATGGTTCTCCAGTGTCACAAACCAGACTTAATACTGGCATAAGTATCCAGCAGAGGATTTCTCCTTCAGCGGAGAGAAAAGACCTATGTCTAGGAACCCAACAATGATCCCTGCATGGCAATTCAACACTGCCACAATCAACATCGTCACTGTACCCCAAAGTGTACTAGCTGCAAATAAATGTATGGGAGAGGCCGCTGCCCTATAGAATTTACAATCTGAACAAACAGCATATAACCAGAAGAATAGGGGGAGATAGGAGGTCATGCAAGGAACATTTTCAGGCATGTCTACCAGTTTATTTTGCTCTTATTTGCTCTGCCTGTTGAGTCAACAATCACACAGGATCTCCCTTACAGTTCTTGACTGCTTGTCTGGTGTGAGTGTTGCTGCAGCTTTCTTTTGCTTTTCATCTCTGGCCAAGCCATTTTGAACTCTCAGTCATTTTGCACTGGCTTTAACTTCTCATGTGTTGATTTTTTTCAATAGCAAAGGAAAAGTTAAAAGTGCTGCAGTTGTGCTTAACATGGATTATTGCCAAGAGTTTCATGTTCTAGATGGCCATAAGAGTCCCTTTTGGCCTTAAAATCTATGAATCTAAAAGCACCTTTGATCAGGAAAACTGGTAGCTCTGTCCTTCCCCATCTATTTCTTTTTTAAAAGGTCAAAAGACAAGGAGCAATTGAAGGTGATTCCCTTCTGTTGTTCTAACCATGTTAAAAATGAAGTGAAAGCTTCCAAGAATCACAACCCTTCATTAGGCCACAAAAAACAGAGCAAAGTACAGCAGGAGATATAATAGCAGGGAGTTCATTGAGACCACATAATTAAACCCAGAGATACAGGAGATCAAAGGGGAGTTGGGTAAATTGCAATGCTGAGAGTGGCACCCAGGCTCCCTGTACAATGTATGGCAAAATTTAGGTGCCCAAAAAAGAGATTCATAAAAGCCAGCGAGCTGAGCAGGGAGCCACCTAAGCTAGCCAGTACAAAATGCTGAGGAGAGGGATGTGACCTAAGCTCCCCCCCACCAAGGAGTTAGATGCCTAAATCCAGCCCAGATGGAGTCATCTATCTCCACCTGGGATTCACAGCAGAGAACCCACTCCTGGAGTTAGGTGCCTAAGACCCATCAGCCCTTTACTCCAGAAAAACCAAGAAGGAGGAAGAGTCTCCCATACCCTGGGTGAATGCTCTAATTCAGGGGTCTCAAACTCAATTTACCTTAGGGCCAGGGCCAGTCCTCAAATCCTCCCAGCAGGCCAATAATGTCACTGAAGATGGTGTTCAGAAAAGAAAACGTTTATATTGTATTTTTTATTTCAAATTTCTTAGAAATAATAAAACTGTCATATAACTTTATACAATTCTTCGCCTGCCAGAGAGTTTTAGTGTTTGCCAGACACCTGGCAACACTTCAGTTCTATCAGTTTGTTGATGTTTGGCCTCAGTGACTGAGCAGTTGAAACCTTCAGGATTGCAGCAAGGTGGGCATCAGAGAGTTGTGTTCATTCCACTTTCCCACACTCCATGCTCTGCTGACAGCAGGACCTTGCAGGGCTGGGCCTCCTTGGGCACAAAAGTGGCTGAGGAGGAGGCACAGTCATGGTCTGCCCACTGGTCAGATGCAGGGGGTGAGGCGCATGGCTACTACCCTAAGGAGATGGGGCAGTGGGTGGTTCTAACCCCCACTGTGTGTCTGGGATTATGCTCCCATCAGGTTCAATGCCTCCTGGTGCTCCTGCTTAGATGGCTTCTCCTACACAACCTACCAACATTACATGGGACAGTGGGTAAAAAAGCAAATAAAGGGCCCCGTTTCATTACACAGACCTGCAGTGCCAACAGCTAGAAAGAACCTCACTCCTTTCTTCTTATCTTCATCTTATTTTATCTGCAGGCACATTGCCCCTGTGCGGGGGCCGTTCCCCCAGAGCTCCCACTGACTACCAAGTAGGTGCTCATGGTTGGGGGATGGAGGCAGCATGCCCCCTCACACTATCATTGGAGCCTCACGAGTCTCGCCACCTCCCAGCCCATTTCCCACCCTTTTCCCTTGCTCGGTTGGCCTCATGCCGCCTCAGCTGACTCTGCCTGGTGACTAGTGACACTGCTGCCATGGCTGACTCTCCCTGGCAACTAATGATGCTGCTCTATGGCTGATTCTGCCCGGTGACTAGTGAGGTATCTCTGTCCCTCTCCCCCCAGCCAATGGGAGCTGTGGGGGGCGGCACCTGCAGCAGACAGAGCCGGCAGTGTGGCTGCATCTCTCCTGCCTGCTCCCCTCCTCCTCCCCCCCCCCCCCAGCTGGCAGCCACGAGGGCTGGATGAAAGAAACTTTTTAAAAAGCTTCCACAGGCCACAGTGTGGAGTTTCTTGGGCCGCAGATGGCCCACGGGCTGGGACTTTGAGACCCCTGCTCTAATTGCTGAGCCATTGAATATAAAGGGGATGGTGGTACCACCACCACCACCACCAGCATTTGGGCAGGCCCAATCTGGTAGGCATACTGTTAGGCAGTCTCTGAGCATGCCTACCGGTCCATGACTTACAGGTGAGGTAGGTGATGGAATGCATAGCTTGTGAATCCGCTGAGGCTTAGGAGGTTAGCTACATGGTAAGCTGCTCAGCACTGTTAGGACTTAGGTGGCCAAAACTGGCCTCAGATTTAGAGTGAGATACTTTGCAAGGCATGGTGAGAGCTGGTCTCCCCTAGAGCTTACATGCCACATCTAGAAGTCACATATTCCAGTGTTTGGGATTTCCCAAAAATGCTAATTCAGTTAGAGGCATTTCAGCAGCAGTCCTAACACACCAATGTAGGAGATAAGGATATGAGGCAAATAAACAGAGTTCAGAGGAAAATGCATACTAAACTATGTTGCTGTAAATTTTTCTGCATCCTTACTCTACAATCCAAGTTGCTGAATCATCCAGATGAGTTCTCAGGGTAGACATATGTCCATAGTAACTGCATGCTTATGCCTACCCTTGTTAAGCTCTGTGCCAGTTCAAAAGTCAGTGGTGGAAGTAATGGATCCTGTAGCAAAGTGAGATGATTATTTACTCATTTCATATCGATACCCCGAATGCCTTTCAGTTCACAGTTCTTTCCTAGGCAGTGCTGATCATGTCTGAGAACAGAGGGAAAGATCTAAACATGTATGTCTATGCACTAAGCTTTTTTTGAGCCAATTAAAAAAAATCATAGCCCTTTGAATTACCCATAGCACTTGAAAGCCACATCACCACAGCTGTAGAAGCTTCAGATGCACTGAACCCTCTGAAGACCTTGCTGCCTCATCACTTTCTTCCCAGCCTCTACATACAATATGACCCTTTTCTTCTTTAAAGCAAGAACAGTAAAAACATAAATATGATCAACAATGGTACAAAGTGCCCTCAGCAGTATGGCTTCTGTCTCCACACAAAGCTTTTCTGTTTTTCTTGATCTGATTACAATTATTCTGTCTGCGTAAAATTCAGGAGCATGCTGCATATGAAACTATATTAGTAACTAGCAGAGACACCCATGTAAGTAATGGGAATGTTAAGAATGGGAAAATATTATGAAATTAATATCATGGGTCAATTGCAAAACATTGCAATTCTAAGGAAATTAACTTCCAAATGACACTTGGCATGACCTTCAATTCCTAATGGTTTAGGAGGCCCTCCTGTCTGACCAATCATACTAACATTCAGAGCCCTCAGATTATATAGGATAGTGTTATTCAGCCTTTAAAAGCTAGACAGGCACTTCACTTCACTATTGAACAGAGTTTCAGAAATAATCATTCTGCAATGTCCTGAAACTACTTAGTAGGTCAGTGATGTGACATTGCATAAGCACTGTCATAAATATAAAGGGAAGGGCAACCACCTTTCTGTATACAGTGCTATAAAATCCCTCCTGGCCAGAGACAAAACCCATTCACCTGTAAAGGGTTAAGAAGCTAATGTAACTGTGCTAGCACCTGACTCAAATGACCAATGAGAGGACAAGATACTTTCAAATCTGGAGGGGGAGGAAACAAAGAGTTTGTCTGTCTGTGTGATGCTTTTGCTGGGAACAGATCAGGAATGCAGCCTTAGAACTTCTGTTAAATTAGTAAGTAATCTAGCTAGAAATGCGTTATATTTCCTTTTGTTTAATGGCTGATAAAATAATCTGTGCTGGATGGAATGTATATGCCTGTTTTTGTGTCTTCTTGTAATTTAAGGTTTTGCTTAGAGGGATTCTCTATGTTTTGAATCTGATTACCCTGTAAGGTATTTACCATCCTGATTTTACAGAGGTGATTCTTTACCTTTTTTCTTTAGTTAAAATTCTTCTTTTAAGAACCTGATTGATTTTTTCATTGTTCTTAAGATCTAAGGGTTTGGGTCTGTGTTCACCTGTACAAATTGGTGAGGATTCTTATCAAGCCTTCTCCAGGAAAGGGGGTGTAGGGCTTAGGGAGATATTTTGGGGGATGACATCTCCAAGTAGGCTCTTTCCCTGTTCTTTGTTTTAAAACGCTTGGTGGTGGCAGCATAGGGTTCAAGGACAACGCAAAGTTTGTACCTTGGGGAAGTTTTTAACCTAAGCTGGTAAGAATAATCTTAATGGGTCTTTCATGCAGGTCCCCACATCTGTACCCTAGAGTTCAAAGTGGGGAAGGAACCTTGACAAGCACAACTCAGTCTTCACATATTGATGCAGTATCACAATGCAATAGCAGGACATTTCATTGGGATTTTTTTGGAGAGCTCTACCACTTTACTGGCTGCACTATCACTTCTCTCGCCTTCCTGGCTGCTTAGAGCCACTATAATCCCCCTCAGTACCTCCAATCAGATTCCTTAGCACTTTCTGCATGGTCATGGCTATAGGGTGTGTGCTCCTGCATCATCTAGTCTGCCTAAGGCTAGGTAGAATGTAAAGAGCCTAGACCAGACCTATAGATTCAACAAGAGCATCATACAGGGCTCTGAAGAACCACATACAACTCTACATCCATAGGGAGAGGATCACTCTTAAAGAATACTCAACATTGCCTTTGCACACAAGACACTTGTGAATGTACTGCGCTATTCTAAGTCTTTGGGTAATTCCTGCACTAACCATGAAACCATATATATGTCAGTTCCTAGAGAAGCCATAATTATCTCAGCTGGTGATCCTGGGTTATGTCATTTTACAGTCTTTGGTTTCTGTTATAACTTAAAGAATAATTTATCCTTTCCCATTAGATAACTCTTAAATGTTAAAATGGCTTACTAGATCGCTTAGAATTGTTTGCACAGCTGAGCTATGTATCTCAACAGAAGTAAAATAAATACTCTTTCCCTAGGAGAAGTCAGTGACAGCCTTTTAGCCTTAGTGATCAGTTTGCTTTGGTTTATATCATTTTAACACTTTCAAGGTTGTTTTCACAAGAAGGGCTAGACACTTGCCTTTTAAAAGGAAAGCTGAGGTTGTTCTTTATATTTCTAAGTAATTCAATTCAAGGGTGCCAGTGCTGTCTCTAAATGCCAGGCAGGGGGAATGGAGATCAACAGAAATCGGGCTTGTTTGTTTTGTTTTGTTTTTTTACATAAAAATTTATGATACAAAGGATGCAATAAACTAAAGCAGCTGGAAAACCTTTAATCTACAGGGAGGGCATTTTAACGAATGAGACCCACAAACAGTTTCAGTTGCTAAAAATTATGTTCTAGGCAGTGCAGGTAACTACACCTGCCCAATGCTTTCCAATTATAAATCCCTCTTTTTAATTGCTCATAACATTCCTAATGTTTTAACTGTTCATGCTGAAATTTCCCATGCTGGCTTGCTGCCTGAGGCTGAACTATTTTTTATTTATTCTTAAATATTTTCAGCTAAACCAGTTCAGCCAATTTTCAGAACAAATAGTGAAAAAAATAAGTTCATGTTTAAAAAAAAATCTTTACAACCATTTCATTCAGGAGCTCTAGCCTCTCTATGTTTTGGAACAGGGACTTGGAATTTTCCAGGGGGGGCTGACCTGATGTCACAGATGTGATTTTTGCCATCCCTCTGTAAATCCAAATTTGGACCTGACAAGCCTCCAAACATTGCAGTTCAAACTTGCTCAATAGAGACTTGTTAGAGTTTGGCAACTAAATTCTCCAGAGATTCTTTGTGCCCTGAATGTGCTCCAACCCAGGCTGCAGGAGCTGAGCAGAACCTTCCCTGCA